>NC_138139.1:35765929-36472915 GCF_964188305.1 Podarcis bocagei | reverse complement strand
CTTACGTATCACTGATATATTTCTTCTTCTTTTTTTTAAAGAAAGAAATAGAAATAAGGTTTCTCTTTTTCTGCTATGCCCATTTTGGCATGTATGCCTTGGTGGATTGGCTGTGGCTCAGTGCAGCCCTCTGCTCGGAAAAGGTTCAGCAACCTGTTTTCTAAAGCCTTGAAACAAGACATGGATGCTCCTGGCTTGCACTAGGTGTTCAGAGGAACTATATGGCAGTTGGCAGCCTCTTGTTAAACTTTCAACATAGAAGTCACTTGGGGATGTGTTTTTTCCCCATTTAGGAGGTTGTTTCTGTAGGTTGCCCAATCTCTCTGAAAGTGCAGAACATGGTGCCATGGCAACTTGGTTGCTTCCCCTGCCCCCCTCCCTGCTAATTAATTTATTGCTTGTTTTTATTGCAAAGTTGTTGCTAATAACTTGTGGTGATGCTGCTGCTGCTGCTGCTACTTCTGTTTGTTGCAGGGGGGGTTGTGCTGCTGTGTTGCGTATTTTAAATTGCGATGTTTTAATTCCTTTGGATCTTGTGGAGAACATAGGAAGCTGCCTTCGTTCAGTCAGACCATTGGTCTACACTGGCGGGCAGAGGCTCTTCAAAGTTTCAGGAGAGGTTGGTGATTGAGGCTGGAACTTTCTGCATGCAAAGCAGATGTCCTGCTAATGAGCTCCAACCCTTCATTCACTGCCTTGGGTATCTAACATACTCAGAGTGTAAAAATAGCATTTACATTGCTTAGGAACACTTCACTGCATAGTAACAATACTTCAGATAACAGCACAGAGTGCAGTTATTATTAGCTTTTCTTCAAAAGCTCAAAACACTCTGGGTGGCTGAATTTCAGCGAATCCTTCGCCAGGCCTTGAGGAACTTCCTCAAGTAGCGGGGTTGCTACTTTGTTGTTTTTTACTCGGAGTAAAAATATTCCTCTCTTGGGAGACCCACATTCAGGAACCCTTTCCCAAAGGAAATCCACCTCATTGCTTTCCAGTGGCCAGGGGAATAGCACGTATTGGTGCAGGAGCTTTTGAGGTCTCCTGGATGCGATTGGATGGGTAGATAGCTGAAGCTTTGTAAGCTGACCTTGAGGAAGCATGCTTTGGAATATGTTCCAGAGCCGGGGTAGGGGAACTGTGGCCCCCTAGATGTTCCAGGACCCTAACTCCCACCATCCCTGACTATGAGCCTTGCTGGCTGGGGTTGATGGAAATTTGAGTCCAGCAACCTCCATCCCTCCTCCAGAGGATGGGTTTTGCTGTCTTGCTCGTGGTCTACAGGCTGAACTTTGCAAGTGTGCATCACACAGAGTGCTGTGCCAGATAGCAACCTGCAAAGGAGCTGCCACAGGGAGAACTCTCTCTTTTTGCCTCCGCTGCTGTGCTTTTGTCTTAGTCTACACCTGTAGTGCAACATGGTCATAGAATGGACTGTTAGTGCTTGGCACATTTAAATTTTATTTTTTAAAGCATTTATTGAAGAGGGGTTGTAGCCTCCCTGTTGTGTGAAAGGGTTTGCTTTTACTTAGCACAGTATGTCATTCCTTCACCTGTATAAGGAGCACAGTGCATTGTACCATCCTGGAACTCTACAGATTTTGTCACCACATTTTGCTGCATGTTTAAGACAAATCATCCATAACTCATAAGTACTTGATTACACCAGTGATGCACTATTGTGAACCAGACTTACTCACCAATCATACGTGATATCAAGAAGAGTCTTGGGTGTGTTTTTGCCTGCCCACAAGACCCAGGATGAGAGAGAACTTAGCTAGGGGAACCTAAACGTTTGTTGTGCACATTCATTAGAGCATGGGAACATGGGTACCATGTTTTCCTTCTTCCCTACTATCCGTCTTCCTCTTCTTTGGTCCCTGCCAAATGCTTGAGAAAGCCTTACTGTCCCATGATGCAGTACAAAGGACAGCAAGGCCCAAGCTGTAATCATTTGAGGATCCAATTCTGTTTACAGAACTTCAGTTTTTCAGTCACAGGTTTTTTTCAGACTGCAGTGATCATCCCTTCCTGTCTGTCAATGTCTCTATTAATTAAACTCTTATGGCTAGTAACACTTGCTAATCGTTTGGTAAACTAAATGTTTGGAGCTTCCACTGCTGGGGCGGGGACAGTAATAGTTCTTCTTTTGCATCTCTTTCAGATACATCTCAGCTGCATGGTAAAGGGTCCAATGTACAGCCACGGAAATTGTGACAGTTCGAAAGTTGAGGACATGACAAGCCCTGATAGGGACTTGCAGAATGAAGCCACGGACGCAAGGTGCCCTTTCTCCCCACCCCCCGTTCCTTTTTGAATGGAGTTGATCTGGAGGTTCCTTCCCTGTTTGGACCAGTCCCTTTCCACAGGGATCTGTGCCTCGCACTAAGAAAGGAAGCACTTAACTGGTGCCGTTCTGGCAGCTGCCCTGGCTTCACATACTTCAGGCACCAGAGTGGGAGGGAGAGATGCAGCACGACAACCCAAGCCCTTCTTGTCACATACCTCTGAATCCAGTTTCTCACTCCTTGATTTTCCAGTGGACTATGTGAAGGTGCTGGAACATTCCTGCTTTGGGTTTACTTGGCTGGCTTAAGCTAATCAAAGAGTGATAGTCACAAGTGGTTCCTCCCCCCCCCCCCTTTATGGTACCTGTAATAAAGCTATGCTGACATCAACCAAGAAGACCCACCTTCCTCTGTGGCATCTTTTGTAAAGTCAATCAGCTCATTGGTCTTCTCAGAAGAACAGAGACTTGTGAGGCCTTGAGATGCATTCATGAACACTGGCATTCTGATCTTTTTGTGTTGCTTCTCTGCCTTTTATTTTCTGGTATGGTCAATCCTGCCCTTTCCCCTGCCCTGTCATTACCACTGAATGCATAGGATTGGACAAGTCCCCTTTCTTTCCCAGCATGTCATTGTGTATAGCAAAGCCGTAATTCCAGTGCCTTTTATGGTGGAGCAAGAGTGCAAAACATTTCAAGCTCTTTTTGTGTGGGCTCTCTCTTTTGTTGTTGTTTTTCCCCCCTCAAAAATTCTTAGCTGTATTTAAGATGTGTTGGGCTTTATTTGATAAGAGCTTTTTTTTCTGGAGTTATACACTACTTTCTGGACTTGACCTTATGGAGTTGCCTAGTGCCAAGCAGAGTACAAAATAGATATTGATCACTAGGTGTGGAGTATGTGGACCTGAGTTTCCCCAAAAGCAGGGATGGGGAACCTGTGGTCTACCTGAAGATGATGGACTGCAAACCCCATTGTTCATGACCGTTGGCTATCCTGGCTGGGGATGGTGGGAGTGAGAGGGCCACAGATACTCCATCCCTGCCCTAAAGCTGTTTCCCCGGACTCAGATTTCAGCAGGTGTTCTGTAAGCAAGGTGAGATCTAGAGCTCTACTTTTGCTCTACTGGAGGAAAGAGTTCTGCATACCGGTGCACAGAGACATGGGTGTGTGGAGCTGGCCCTCTGTAGGACTACTGGGTTGCGGACCATTATCTATTTGGAAATGCTGTGCTAGCACCAGCATGATCATGGAGCCATTGTATTCTGGTGACAGGGCAGTTCCCTCTGAGAACCTTTCCTGTGCAATCACTGGAAACTGGGCTTGACCCTCTTCATTTAAGAGCTTGCTCAGGCTTTTCTAAGAAGCTTGGTGGCTAAGCTCTTTTGTGGAGGTCTGGGGAGTAGTGTAGGCTCATCAGGGCCAGCGCCAACCCAACCAGGGCTCTTTGCTGGAAAGTGAAAGTGGTTGTGCATCAGAGCTGTCATAAATACCTTGCTTTGAGGAGGTGACTGACAGCTCAGTTGGTCAGTGGGTAATTTGTGTAAGAGAACCAGGAAGGGGTGGGGGCTGAAGGACTAACTAAACCTTCCCCCTCTTCACTTGACCTTTTTGTCCCAGCATGCTGCTTGCCCTGGGGAAAAAAGAAGTTATGAGAAACATTGCCACAAAGAGGGGCACATATGGCAATCCCTGTGAAAAGAGGCTTGCTGGAGCAAGCGGCCTCTTCTGTTCCTGGAAGGCCATAGACCAGGTTGGGGCCAGTGGCTGTCAAACAAAAACCACATGGCTCCTCAAGGTACTCCCTTCCCTTCAGAGCCCTACATTGGATGGTTCTTCCTTGGTATCAGAAAGCTCTTGATCCTCTAAGTGGTGTGAGCCCCATTGTTTTGAAAAAAGAGAAAGAAAATAAATCACAATGAGTTCTGCTTGGATTATGACCAAATTTGGAGCCAACTTCATTCCTTCAACATGCCTGTTTTGAAGTCCAAGTAAATATGGACATAAACCCTAATTAATTTGTATATCTCCCCAACAAAATGAATTGGATAATGTCAAGTTTATTTATGAAAATATATCCATTATTTCCATGAGAAAATAAGAATAATAAAAACACTAGGTTGTAGTAAAAGAGCCAAAGACCAAATGTTAAGGTTGCCAGTTTTGAAGCACAGACATTTGTAATAGATGGGCGTGTTTTTTGTTTTTGCTTTTTCTGGTCAGGCCTCAATCCTGCTGGGTGCTAATTACCTCTTGTGAGAACTGTTTTATCATTTCGACAGGATTGAGGCCTTCTTGAGCTACTTGCAATTCCCCTCTTGTTGCTCTCCCTTGAAAGCTTCTGTTGTCAAAAGCTACCTGTGCATTTGCAGTGGCTGGAGCAGAAACTTCTTGTTTTAGAAAGAAATCTCATGAAGCCTCTTGCCTCAGGGAAATGTTATTTCTTCCCCCTCCTCCTTCCCCACCTTTTCTTTTGCATTGAACAGTGAGAGAACTTAATCAAACAGAGCCATGGCAGGGCAGGGTCTATCAGCGTTTGGTTGGGACAAGAACAAGAGCACTGGGGTCTCTCTCTCTCTCTCTCTCTGCCTTGGCTTTGACCCTTTTGGGAGATTTTTGTTTATGGTGGGCATGTGCACCACCAGATGGCACTTAAAAACTTAGAAAAGCAGCGTCTTTGAGTGTGGGAAGAGCTGCAATTTATTTTTGTGTGTGTTGTGGGTGGGTGGGGGCAGGGGCCTTTCTAGGTAATGAGGAAGATGGAGGAGACATTTAAAATGGCTAATCTTGTATACAGCAGCTGAATAAAATTGTTTTCCAGTTTCCAAATTGCTGTTTTCGTTCTCTTTATTTTCAAAGAAGGGGCAAAGAGGTGACCATAACTCAGTGGCAGAGCAGCCACTTTGCCTGCAGAAAGCCTGTGGGTCCATTCTTGGCATCTCCAAGCAGGGTGGGGAAAAGACTGTTGTCTGGAACCCTGAAAATCTGCTGCTAGTAAGTACCAATAATCCTGAGACAGATAGGTCCAGTAGTCTGTCTCAGCATAAGACAGTGTCTCATGTTCCCATACTTGAGACTCTGCCAGTTAGAGTAGATGAGCAAATAGTTTGACCTGTTACAAGGCTGCTTCCTTTGAACTGTGTTGGGAATGCAGCATGGCTGTTTTGTTTTTTAAAGCTTTCCGGAGGCTTAAGAAAATTCTGTCTCCCGTCCCCAAACCATACTGCCAGCCATCTTGGTATTTATGTGTGGGGCTGCTTGTTTTGAATTATTTTAAATTTTGCAGCCTGTGTGCATTGTGCACAATTTATTTTGTTTCTGTTGTCAGGTAGAGGGACTGTGAGCTAGTCAGGCCCTTGGATCCTGGCAGTTCTACTGAGCCTGGAGATTGCACTAGGCCCATGACCTCAGAAAAAACTAGCAGCTGAGATGACCGTCTCCATCCTTTTTCTGCACCTGCTTGGATTTGTGAAACACAGCCTGTCTATACAAACTGTGAAAATGCCAACGTTCTCCACTTTATATGTCCTTTTACAAACAGTGGTGTACATACCAGATGCAGTGAGACGCCCTGCATATCGTATCTTTTATGTGAACAAATGAAATGGCAAATATTAAATGGGAGGAAATCATCAGTTTAGATTGCTGCAGAGTATTTTTTCATTTATTTGGGTGCATAAATAAAATTTCCCATTCCCTTCTACAATGCATACTTTGAGAATTCATACAGTCAAATAACAACTAAGCAAACACCAGCACAAATATCATAAGTACCCACTGTTCCATTCTAACAGTGACAATGGAATGAGAGGCACTTTTGGGGATTGTTAACTGCAGCATCCTCTATTTAACCTCCTTTCCTTTTTAAGGACTGGAGCTTCCCTACACAAGTATGACCCGAAAGATAAGCAGGTCGCTCTAAACATACACATATCGTTTACTGTCTCAGTTACACAATGATACTCACTATCTTAGACTACGTACTAGAGTCTGACAGTTTATTATGTAGAAAGGAGTTGCACTGTGCCTAAGTGTCATCTTATGCTGAAGTTTCTACAAATGTATTCAATGATCACAGCATAGCATTGAACAGCGTCTGCCTTTAGACTGATATTCTTCGCAGTAGCTGGTTACTGGGTCTCCACTGGTGAGTTTATTCTTCCTTTGGCTTTATTAGTATTGTCTTTAAATAACATCCAGGAGTAAAAACCAGTTCCTGTGGTAACAATATATGCATATAGTACTTTAGAGTGCTCAGAGTTTCACATACACTCAGCTGTCCTTACAACAGCCCTGTAAGATAATGCTAGTGTTTCTCCACACATTGCAGAGATGAGGGTTAGTCAATGTGATGCCCTCCTGAAGTTGTTGAACTACAGCTCCCATTGTTGCTGGCCAGTGGCCATGCTGGCGGGGAGTTGAGAGTTCAACAACATCTGAAGTGCACTAGATTTGCTACTCCTAGGTGAAGGGGCTTAGGGGGGAAATGGCTCACCAAATGAGTTCAAGATTAAGTTGAGATTCAGATGAGATTTCACAAGTGTTCAGCTATCACTCTTAACTACTTCACTAAGGGAATGTGTTGGTAGAGACCACATGAGCTTGGAAAGCCAAGCTGGAGAGCTCTCATTCAAAAATAGCATTGGGTAATCATTTGATTTCTACCCACTCCCTGCCACCCCAGTGCACAGAGGGGTTTGCCACTGACTGGCGGGGTCAAAAGTAACATGCAGCTTTGGCAAATTGGAGCATTGGCCTGGGGTGGCAAGTCATAAATATTTTTGATAAAAGCAAGTAAGTGCAGCTTAAAAGCACCCTAACGTTGGAGAACAGGCACTAGGTTTGGGGAATATACACCTATTGGATGCAACAGGTAGTAGAAGTCCAAGTTTGTAACATTCGGTACAGCTCTAGACCAGCCGCTTAAGAATAGTTCTTTTTTTTTAAAAAAGCAACATCTCTCTTGAAGCAGCTATTTCTGTCCAGACACCAAGACAGCCAGCTCCTGGATGGACAACTCCTTGTTGAGGTAACTGTCGTACTGAGCCATGGTTAACCTTCCGCTCTTCAAGGCATCTTCAATTGAGAACTTCTTCCCTGACTTCCTGTCAAGGATTACTGAAGATTCGCCACTTGGCCCTTTCATTGTGATCTCTTCCCAGTCGCATTCTTGGCTCTTCAGTTTGACGTACAAGCTCCACTCAATAAGCCCGAACCTGTGGGCTTCTTCTGGTGACATCTCTTTCCCAGTGTCTGGATCAATGACCACAATGGAACGTCTCAAGTGATTTTCTCTCTGCTCCCTCTTGATAGCTACTGTCTGAAGACGGTTTTGAAGCTGTTCAATCTCGTTGTCTTTGTCTTGAGATAACCTCTTCAGATCATCCAGCTCTCTCTCCAAAGCCTGGAACCGGGAGTCTAGGTTCACGCCGCTGTCCACCTGTGACATGTTTCTTAAATCCCGGGTTTCTGTTACTGTGAGTTCAATCTCCGATTGCAACCTCCGCATCTCCAACAGAAGGTTCTGCTTTTCCAGATGCAGCTTGTGGTTTTCCTCCCTCAAAAAGTCCAGCTCCTTGGAAGACTTGGAGTTGTTGAATTCCACTTCTGACAACTTGGCCTCTAGCCTGTTGATGTCCGTGTCTAGTTCCATCTTCCGCCGGCTTTCCTCCTCCAGGTTGTTCTTCAGCTTCTGAATCTCGTATTCAGTGTCTCCTTTCTCCACTTGGATGCTCTCAGAGAAGACTACTTTCTCCTTGACTTCCATCTTTTCCAGTGCCTGCAGTTTCTTCTGCAGGGCTTCCAACTCGGCCTGCAGGACTTGCCTCCTATGTTTTTCTTCCTCCAGCTCCAGCTTAAGCAGAGCATGCTCTTTCTCCTGCTGCGGATCTTGTTGGAGGATCACCTTCTGTTTCACGGTGACTCTCTCTGTTGTCTCCTTCACCTGCTCCTCCAGCTCGCTCAGCCTGATCTTCAGCCTCTGCACCTCCAGCTCTGCCTCCCGCCGTGCCTGCCTCTCTTTCTCCAGCTCATCCAGCTGGCGCTCCAGCTCCGACCTCCTCCGCTGCAGCTTGCGCATTTCGTTTCGGAGTGAGTCAATCTGCTGCAGCTCATTCTCTATGCTCTGTGAGAAGGAGCTGACCTCTGCTTTCAAAGCAGGGTCCTGCTCCAGTTTTACCACTTCCTGCTGCACCACCTTCTCCCTCACCTGAGAGAGTTCCTCCTCCTTCTGTCTGATCTTCTCATCCTGCAACTTCCTCTCCCTTTCCAGGTCCAGGTGCTTCTTCTGCTCTTCAGCCAGCTGAGCTCTCAGGGACTCCACTTCTTCTCTCGTTTGGGGGTCTTCCCGGTACTGCAGCACCTCCTGCACCACTTCCTTTGTCTGGACTTGAGGCTTGGCATCTTTCAGGGTCTGAATTTCTTGCTTCAGCTGATAGATCTCAAGATCCGCCCTCTCAATTGCTCTGGTCCGGTCCACAATCTCATCCCTGAGAGACTGAAGCTCCATCTCAGTCTCTGGGTCAGCCTTGTATTTTATAACCTCCTTGATAACCTCTTGCACTTCCACCAGGGGCCCTCTTTTCTTCAGGGCAGCCAGCTCATTCTGGCAAGTTTTCAGCTGCTCTTCCCCACCCCGGCATCTCCTTTCCTGCTCCACCAGTTCTAGGCGAAGGTTAGCCACTTCGTTTTCAGCCTTGGGGTCTGGACGGACAATCTCCCGGACTTTCTCCTGGACAATCACTTTGGCATTCTCCTCTTCCAGAGCCTGGATTTGCCTGAGTAGCTCTGCTTTCTCCCTCTCATTGGAGCGGCCTTTGGCCTTCTCGTCTTCATACTGCCGTCGCAGCTCGCTCACTTCCCTTTCTGTTGCTAGGTCCTTCTCCACTTTCAGCACCTCCTTGACAGTGATCTTGCCCTCGGCCATCGCCCGCTCTTTCTCCAGCCGCTTCAGTTTGTCTTGCAAGAAGCGAAGCTCTTCCTCTTGCTGCTTCCGCAGTGTACTCTCCCTGTGTTTGTTCTCCTGCAGCTGCTGATACTCTGTCTCCAGCTGGGGGTCGTTCTGCAGCTTCACTACTTCTTTTTCCATCACTTTCTCCTGCTCCTTGTTCTTCTCATTGGAAAGAGCATCCACCTGGTGGCGCAGGAGAGCCATCTCATTCTGACGGTTCCCTTCCTGCCTCTTGAGATCCTCCAGCTCTTCTTTCAACTTCAGGATTTCCTCTGCCTGTGCCTTATCCGGCTCAATACGGAGGACTTCCTTGACCACATACTCCTGCCCACCTTCCCTCCTCTCATGCTCCAGGGTTCGCAGCTTGAGTTTCAGGACCTCCAGTTCGTCGTGCAAGTTTTGGTTCTTGCGTTGTTCTTCTGCCAGGTTCTGCTGCATCTTGTGAAAACTCTCATCGAGTGCTGGGTCAGGCACTTTCTTCAACACTTCCTTCTTGACCACGGTCTCCTGTGGCTTCTGGTTCTGCAGGAGGAGGATGTTTTCCTGGATGACCTTGATCTCTGCCTCCAGCTGCTGTCGGCGCTGGCTCTCATCGTCCAGCTCCTTCCTTAACTTCCAGACTTCCTCAAGCGGCCTCTCAAACGTGTTGGTCTGAGCAGACTCCTGCATCACCTGGACCTCTGGCTGCTGCCAAAAAAGAAAAAAATGATGAGTTGCTATAGCTGGAGCATCATTTGTCATTCCCTCCACCCTCTAATCAAAGACAAATGTTGCCAGATAGAAACTCTTTTCAAAGCTGCTAGAATCCTATGCATGTTACTTCTGAGTCTGGCTGTCTTTGAAGGAGCTGCTTCCCAAGTACAGGGCTGGGGAACCTCTAGCCCTTGAGATGTTGCTGGAGTCCCAACTCCCACCCTCCCATGCCATATTAGCTGGGGCTGATGGGTACTGAGAGCCAGTCTTAAGCTACAATCGTAATTAGAAATCCCACTATATTCAGTAAGTGTGTTTAGGATTGCAGCCTTAGTCTGCCACCCCCTCTTTTTCAAAAGCCTCGCTGGCATGTTCTGTTAAGTGATGATGGAACCCTTCCCTGCCATCTGCATGGGCATATTCTCATTAAAAATTGGCATGCAGAGTTGGGATGTTTTCTCACAAAACAGCTCTGTAACTTGCAGCCAGCTAGGATTCTCTGCCTGTATTAAGTCTGCACCCCAGCCTATGTGCATCTTCTTCCTCTTTCCAGAGTTCTGCCTAAGTAGCTAGAACAGTGAGAAGCAAATTAAAGCCTAAGCTTCTCACACTCACTTGTCTCAAGAGATTCTGGGCAAACTCCAGGTTCTGCAGCCTCTGCTTATTGACAGCATTCACCTCCGTGAACTTTGCAGCCAGGAGAGCTTCCTAAGAATGGAAAGAAGAAATGAGGTTAACAAAAGGTATTAAGAACATAAGAAGAGCCATGCTGAATCAGGCAAATGGACCATCTACTCTTATATTCCTGTTCTTAGAATAGCTAAACCAGATGCCTATGGGAAGCCCATAAGCAGGACCTGAGCTCTGCAGGAATCAATTTTCAGGCTAGATAAAAGAAGCTGACAACCTCCTTCCATGCTTCTGGGGAGTTGGCAACTGTGGTCATTGATGGGGTTTTGGACAAGGGAGGAAGCATTCAGAGGGGTATTTCTGCAGTCAAGCAAGTTTTGGTTGATGCACCGCCCAACAAGGCCTCTGGGCACCCAGGAGAGATCAGTGTCTTCCACCCAGTGCCTCTCAGCCTTGATCATTCCCCATGAAATGTCTGAGACTGAGGCCTAGTCATACAGTGGAGTCAGGACACTCTTCCTTTGTCGGAAGCGACACTGGTTGTGGTTTGCCAGAGCTGAGGCAAGAACGCAAACTGTTGAGACAAATCCAAGAATGGACCCAAGATGGTGTCAAGCCACAGAGCCAACTGCTGTTTCCTTCAGGGTGAATATAGAACGTACATAAATCTTCCTTGTATGGCGCCACAGGTACATCTAGTGAAGTATTGCCTATGCTGACTCACAGTGGCGCCCCAGGGTTTCAGGCAGGGTTCTCTCCTAGCCCTATCTGGCAATATCAGGGATTGAACCTGGGGGCTTCTGCATGCAAAGCAGACACTTGGCCACTGAGCTATGGACCTTCAACATGAAAAATATTGAAATACTGCCTAGAGGAGCCACTTAGACCGTGACAGAGGGCTTGTCAAATACCAGCAAGTACCTCTTCTTTCACTTTAGCGGCTGGAGACTGGATTCTAGGTCTCTTACTCATGAAGCCATTGCGACCATTTTCCAGGTCAAGGATGGATCTCAGCTTCTCTGCTTCAAGTTCGTAGTCCTGCAGAGGGGAGGGAGATGAAAATCTACTTACAGAGAACCAGTCACAGTTCCATAGTACATCTCCTCTGCGATGGGGTTGTTTTCTTTCTGTAAGCAACCCTTTTAGCCACACAGGTGGCTGCTTCTCTGAGCCACACCCATGTCCCACCATCCTCACCTTCACTGCTTGCTGATACTGTTGAGCCTCGGCGGAAACTTTCTGAACATCTTGCTCTTTGCTGGCAATTTCCCCCAGCAGGGCCTGCAGAAACAGATCAAGCAGAAAATGTGAAACAGCAAGAAGCCAATGGCTATACCATCTTTTAGATCGGGATAGCTAATGTGGTCCTACTAGATGTTTCTGGGTTACATCTCCCATTATCTCTGGTCTCATCAGGTCTTCCCAGAGCAGTCGGGTTGCCATAAGGCAGATGGGCCGCTGGGCAGCAAGTTTGGGGGTGGGCAGAAGAAGACAACACAGATGAGAGTCTCCACAAGTTTAATTGGGGCTGTTAAACTCTGTGTAAACCCTGATTACCCATGCAGCTGCAAGTGGCAGGGTGTGGGAAGGAGATGATGCAGACCATGTTCTCTACCTGCATCATTTAAAACCCTAATTAAACATTAGGGCTGTGCAAGACCTCTGATTTCATTTGGGGTCCAGTCCAGATCAGAGCCAGATTAGGATCACAGTCCTACTGCATAATCAGCTTATCACAGGGTGCAGGGGAATCGGACAAGAAAACTCTTACGATACTGTTCTATGATTACCTGTTGGTTCTTCAGCTTGGTTTCCACTTGAGTGACATTGTCGGTTTCTTGAGGCTCATAGTTGGGCACATTACAAAGGAACTGGTTCAGGTTGTTGTAGCCACTGCGATAGTTGGAGTAGGACAATTTTGCTTTCTGCAACATCTGAGATCTGTGAAGGGAAGCGGAACAATACTTGCTTGGGATGGACATTAGCAGAAATGTCACAGTGCCATTAACTGTCACACCCTCCTAGTAGACCAATGGTTCCCAATTGGTGGTCTGTGGATCACAGAGGGTCCACAGTATATACACCAGTCAACTGTCCAGGACATTGCATGGGGGGGGGGGTATGCGCTCGTGTGTGGCACCCAAAAACACACAGGTCATGTGACTTGTGCAGGACTGCGGCCTGGAAGACATGCATCCCAGTTTTGCACAGGAACATGTTGAAGGGTTCACATAACAAAAACTACCAGAGAGATATAGCAACATTTTCAAAAGTAGTCAGTGTCTTGGCTTTTGAAAAACTGGGGGTCTGCAGTACTTCGCTAATTGGGAACCACTGCCCTAGTCTAAACTAGACTAAATATATGACGAATTTGGATGAACTCTCCCGTTTTATAGCAAAAAAGTCAACATTTATCTGCTTCCTTTAATGCAGCTCTCAGTTGCAGCTCCCATTTGTATGTATTAACCACCATCCGTTTTGAGAGCCTCCAGGGATGGGGAGTACGCAAACAGCTAAAACATCCTCCGCAAGATAACCTGGTGACACAGGATTGGGGAAAGAGCGGTTTGGACATTCCTTCTCCTGCTTCTATTGCCAGGGCTTCATTCACCCCCTCTTTCTTCCGCTCACAGCCTGACCTGTGATCTATTTGCTTGTTCAGGTTGCCGAACCGCTGGTTGAGCTTATGGAGTTCAGCTTCCTGGCGCTCGATGTCCGGGCAGTGCTCTTGGAACTGGCTGGCCAGGGCATTGGAGCACTTCTTGGCTTTCTGCAGATCCTGCTCTGCCACGCTCAGCAAAGGCTGGTGGGCCTGCAATTCAGAACCCAGTGCCTGGAGAAAAGTTGGGGGGGGGGAGGGGAACGGATAATCAAGTATTTTAAACGATGTTAACATTTTTACCCTACCTTTCTAGGACAGCCTCACAAAGATTTAAATCTGTCACAGTACAAATGAAAACACAAGCCTCAACAATAAAACAAAAGACAAAAAGCAAGAAAGCAGCATCATACAAATTTGCCAGGAGCCAGCAAATGACATGATGTCATCCCAAGTTCTATGTAAAAAACACCCACCAGGTTTAAAGCAGGGTGGGGTCTTAGGAGCCCATTTAAAAGCAGGCAAAGAGGTTTTAATTGTATGGATTTTATGTCCTGGCAGTCCCAGTTCTTTGAGGGGACAGGACTAAGTAACCCTGGCAGCAGCCATATTTTCCCTATTTAAGTCCCCTTTGGAGTGATGGAATTTCATCAAGCCCTGTTGGGGTTTGGGGGTGGGCTCTCTCTATGTTTACTTGAAGGTACAGGAAGCAAGGAACCCCATGGGCTAGCCACTCAGCCTGTGTGTGGCTGGATAGTGCTATTTTAGAGTGTTCAAAGCAAATGTGTGGCACCTATAGCCCTCCAGATGTTGCTGAACTACAATTCCCATCATCCCTCACCATTGGCCTAGCTTGCTGTAGTTCAGCAACATCTGGAGTGCCGCAAGTCCCCCAGCCCTAGTTTAAAGAAAAAAAGAAAGGGGAACAGAGGCAGTGTGCAACCCTGCAGGTCCTACCTTTGACTGTGTTTTAAACCCGCAGGCTGGAACCCGCTGGATTGTGGATTCTGAAGCGAACCAGTGATCCAGTTCAGGTCATGATTCCACCCAGATTGGATCAGGTGAATCCACTTTGGAATCTGAGCCAGGTGGATTCCTCCTCCATCTCTTATCACAGCTGAAGCAGACCCCCTCTCCCTTGTCCCTTCAGCCAGAGATGGGACAATAGGATGACCTCAGAAACTGTACTGACTGGTGATTGTCCGGATACATTTGGGCCATTTAGCAGCACTGCTGTTGTTTTGAAAGCCCCATTGAAAGCGAGGACTCACCAGCAGCTCTTCTCTCTTGCGCTCCAGGGCACCTGTGTCCTCTGGAATAGTGTCCTCAATGGCCAACTTGTTCTCGTAGCCAGAAATCAGGTCCCTCCCTTGCTGCAGACTCTTCTCAAGGCGATTGGCAACATCCACTCTGTACAAGACAGACAAAAGCAACTCTTCAAATAAACACAGCTTTACAGACATGGATACCCCTTCAGGCAGAAGAAGCAGACGGGGTTCTGTGCACATGGATGGATGCTATGATTTCGCAGGAGCACAGAATATCTGCAGTGTGTGGTATTAGGCAAAGGAGTCGGCGTCTGGAAAACCTCGCCTTTTGTCTAGTGTTCATGGTTGCAATGCATTGTAAGCTATTGCGGATATTCCCTCAGCAGCCAGAGAGATGGCTGAAAAAGATTTTTAATGGGTTGGTGGGCTCCTTCCAGGCCCTGCATACTGGTCGTTCCCCATGACCAGCAAAGCCAGAATAAATTACGCAAAATAAGAAATATGCTAATTTCCTGTTCATGATTTATACAGGCTGCACGCAGAGCAGGTGTTCTACTACTGAGCTGCAGCTCATCCTCCAAAAGCAGGTGCACCATATGGAGGTGCTTACCAAGAGTTCAAACAGGTGAGCCAAGCTACCAAAAGGACACAAAGATCAAGAGCAGGTGGTGAAATTTCATGTTCCCTTTCCAAAGCGACTCAGAGAAGCTGTACAGACACCTACTTCTCCTGAGCGGCGCCAAGCAGCTGGATGACATGGTTGTATTTGTTGTTTGTCTCTTCTGCCTTGTTCTTTAGCAGGGAGGCACTTCCTGTGTCTGGCACGGACTCTATGAAGGTTTCACACTCCTGGATCCTGCGTGCTTTCTCAGGTTCAATACGCCGGACCTCATTGGTGATGTTCTGAAAAGGGGAGAGAGGTGGGCAGCAGATGAGCAAGCGAGCATGGCACTGCCCCTCTGCTGTCCCTGCCGGGAACAGCTGAGTTCTTGAGCCAGAATCCTCCTGGGCTGCAAAGTAGGGGGGAGATGGGTCCATAACTCTGGACACAACTCATAGCATCCTGCCTGGCTCAATATTAGGGAAGGGAGGAACTCAGTTTGAGCACTCAATTTCTCTCCTACGCCATCTCCTTCCGGTGAGCCTCTCCTCAGTCCCCCAAATGCAGCGGGGGGGGGGGGGCGCACCCAGAAACCCTCAGGAGAAAGTGTGCGCATGTGTGTCTCTACGTGGGCATGGTGTTACGATTTGGGTCTGGGAGCTACTGAGGCTAAAAAGGGCAAGTTTCTATCTGCATTCAACAATGGTATCCCCCTTACCTGTGATTTACAATGGTATGAGCAACCAATTGCCATTCGATCAACTCACTGCAGAATAGATTTGGGGGTGGGGAGAGACTTTACCTTAAGATCCTTGGATCGCTCCGCGCTGTCCTGCACTGCCCGGCTTTGCTCTAGCGGCGGCCGCAGGTTTGCAGTGATGGCTTTCTCTTGCTTATCCAGCTCACTGTTCACTTTCTCCAGCCCCGCCAGCAGCTGTCGCCCCTGGACTGATGCTGCATCTGAGGCGAAAAACAACAACAACAACAGCAGGTGGAGCAGAAGGTTTTATGTTTGGATCCCTGGTCAGCAAGTACATTTGCTGGGAGAAGTGGAGAAATAGTGGCTAAGGCCCTTAGACTATCCCAACAAGGGGCCTTCTCACAAACTGTGCTGCTAAGGAGGCTAATATTGTGATGTCACTTTTCTAACATATTTCAAAGCGGTAAGGTACAATCCCATCTTACCCACATTTAATTTGTGCGATTTCAGCCTCATGTGGCTGCATGCCAGCTGGTTGAAATTGTGCCAATTAAAGGCACACAATGTGCACTTTTAAACTCTCTGCCTTGCTTATTGGGCAAGGCCTGCTCACCAAGCCAGCTCCGGAAAAGTAAGAGTGCTCACGTGGGGGTGGTTTGAGCATAAGTGCTTTTGTGTATACGCAGAACCCTTGGAACTGAACCCCTGCATGAATTCACATTTCCCCCGAATTACACAAAAATGTATCTTCTGCATGGATAGCACAGATTCTGCTACTGAACTATGACCCTCCACACAACCATATTAAGAAAGAGATGTCTGCACATACATTTGCATAATATATAGTAAACAGATCACAGAATTCTAATTGAGGTTTCCAGAATTGCAGCATTTTTCGGTGCAGAGTGTGCACAGCTGCTGAATTTGAACTCATTCACTGCTTGTGATGAGCTAATGGCCCTTCCATTTTAAATGTGGAACTCAAGCATTCCCCCAGGCATGGTGTGGGACACCTACCTCCAATGCTGTCTGCCTTCAGCCCATCATATCGCTGCTGCAGAAGGCCCTTGGTGCCAGCTATCTTCTGTTTCACGCTCTGATACTGACCGGTGATGCTGTGGGACAAGAAGAGACTGAGCCAGTTGCGCAAATAGTGGGGAATGCGAAGCACTTTCATGCTTAAAATGAATGTGGAAATAGACAAAAGGAAGGCCTCTGTCTGAACCATCAAAGGACTGCTTGGCACTGGCATTGTTACTGCTACTATTAATACAATTTATGACAATTAAAAACATGAAGCATGGCATAAAACATGGAGGAAAAAGAGAATGCATTACAACAAAAACCCAGCAATAAGCTGCAAAACAAACAGAAGCAAAACAGACCAACGATAGACAGCAACTCCATCCTAATCCGTCAAATGGCTGGTTCGTGTCAACACAATCTGGATCAGGGAGCACTTACTTGTCAGCGTGAGCCAGCGATTCAGGATCTGTCGGGGGGATCATGAAGCAGACGCCAGGGGCGCTGATTGCATTTCCTGCGCTGTCGGTAACTTCCCAGATGTCACCACTGTTCTTGTGCAGGGTGTATCTGGCTCCACGAGAGATCTGGCACTGGGGTAGAAAGAGTTCAGGATAAGCAGTCGTATCATTTCTCCCACCCCCCAGTAGTCCCAGGAGCGCATGCTTTGCCCTGGTACCACTGGTTAAAAGGGGGTCTTTCAGCCAGTGGCTGGAAAGACCTCTCCCTGAGACCAGACAAACACCGACAGTCAGAGGAAACAAAGCTTGGCTCTACAGATGAAAGAGCTGGTTCAAAGGTTGGGAACCTTCAGCCTATAGACCAAATATAGCCCACCAGACCTCCTAATTTGGCCAGGTCCACCTGCTCCACACCTGACTTAGAACTTCAGGTAGATGTTGATGTAGCTACAAATAAACAACCAGGAACTTAAAGTGAGCTTCTGGTTGTTCTTTTGCTGGACCGTCTCCCCCATGAACGACAGTGGGAAGGAAAGCCCACTTTGCTCCAATAGTATTGAGCAATTTCCACTGAAAATGCTGCTAAAATGGAGCTTTCCCCTTTTGTTTTAGCAGCAGTCTCAAAAGATTTTCCTCTAATAGACACACATTTTGGTTAGAAAACTGCATTGCAAAATTCAGAGAAGTATGAATTTCAAAGGATACCGACATTTCAATTGGATAATTGTTTCAGGAAATGCAAACTAGGTATGATCTCATTCAAATGTGTACCCAAGTTAATATATCCCCTGCCCCACCTGAATTTACCAGGCAGATCTTTTGCCCGTTGCGTCATCCTGTGATGAGCAGAAGGGGCAACATTGCTTCTTACCCGCTCACTTTCGTAGTCACAAAGCGCTTCCACTGGGATGGGCTTAAGCGGGGTCTCCCGGCGGAACTTCAGAGGGAGCACCTGCTGGCTGCGCTTCTGCAGGGACTTCACCACATCATCATACTTGTCCAAGGCCTTCTCCTGGTCCTGGTGAAGACAAGGCAAAATCCTGATGCACCAGGGAAGAGACGATCAAGGCAGACAATGGGATATGGACAAAGCTGTGCTGGCCAAAAGCAGAGGGACGGGCCCATAGCTCAGTGTGATGTGCAGCTGCAGTCAACTCTCACACTCAATACTTGCCTCCAGCTCCCTCAGCAAAGATTCAATCTGGTATCGATCCTTGAAATCCGGGCTGTATTTCTGGTCCAGGTCTGTGTCCACTTTCCTGAGAAGGTCCTGGGCATCCTTAGCATCTTTTTGGAACTGTTTGGGGTGGGAAGCAACTCAAATAAGTCAAGGGATCCCCTTTGAGACAGAAAAACAATGCGCTGCACCCTCACAACATGACTGTCACAAAGGGGAGTGGACACTTTCCCCTCCCCCTCTCCCTGCAAGGTAATAATTCACTTGTTGGTAGAATGGAGGAGAAGGAGGAGAAGCTACAGCCCCTGGCATGGGGGTTCTAGAGAAATGAAATACTATTCTCTCTTCCACATCAGGGATGGGAGCCTGTGGTCCTCCAGATATTGCTGGATTACACCTCATGTCTTCCCTGACCATCCGCCATGTTAGCTGGGGCTTATGGGAGTTGGTTCCAGCCCTATCTTAAACAAAATAGATTCAGGGATAACTGAATCTATCAATTTTGGTCCTCTATCTCTTTTTTCCAACCTTAAATTTAGTTCTCTGGATTTCTGCAGCTAATTGTGATTTTTTTAAAAAACAACAACAACAACATGAGATTTTAGTGTGAATTTTTCCTAATCAACACATTTCCATATACAATTTTGACAAATGTACATATTTTTGCAAGGCAATTTCTCCAATATAATGCATTTTTGCATTTGTTCTTTCTCTAACAGGTGCAGTTTTAAGCACACTTTTCTGTAATCTATGCATTTTTGAACACACTGGTTGGTAGGAACCACACTGCAAAATTCAGAGAACTGCGACATTGAAGGAAATCCAGTTTGTGTATTCAGGAACTGTGAATTAAAATGCAAACCTAATTTTTCCCCCATCCCTTCTTCTGCCACCCTTCCCCACCCTCCCCATATTCATTTTATGAAGGGTTATGTTTCAATTGTTTATGATTGTCTGGTGTTTATTTTATGATTGGAAACTGCCCTGGGATCTGAATGTATATGTTGAATGTCAGCCTACAAACAACAAACAAAATGAGTTTGGGACAGGTAGGTTCAGGCTGGATCAGCAATGGCATCACCACTGTTTGTGCTTTGTTTCTTTTAGGGTTTGGGGATTTATGTATTTTAAAAAACAGGAAGTGGGTGAGAACCTGCAAAAGAGGACAAGCTTTTCTCCCACCTCTGTGAAAATTAACAATCTAACCCAATGTATCCCAATCACCCCTTCAGTGCAACTATTAAAGAGACTGTTGCCCCTTTCATCTGGTCACATAGGAACATAAGAGAAAGGAAGCTGTCTTGTACAACATCGGACCTTTGTCCATCTAGCTCAGTATTGCCTACACTGACCTGTCCAGGATTTCGGGCAGCGTTCTATCCCAGCCCTACCTGCAGAAGGTGCTCTGCCACTATGCTATAGTCTTTCGCACCCTAAAGACAAAAGTGGGAGCCTGCATGGGGGTGTTTTAAAGGAACCCCCCCACACAGTTGTGTGTGGGCCTCTTGCCTAAAATTCAAGTAGTCAAAAACTCCTACTCCTACTACAGTCAACCAGAGAAAAATGAAGGGCAGCAAAATATTACCTGCTAACTAGGGAAATCTCCAAGCAAAGAGACATGCCTGCTTTTGCCCCGAGGACAATCGGAGCACAGAATCTGGGAGCCTCTGCCTTTCTGAGCCACCTGCAGAAGGCAGATGCCTGCTTGATCAGTAACACCTGACAGCAAAGAGGTTCAGGAAAGAGTGACGAAGGGGGGTAAAACAGGTCGGGCAAGATTGTTTTCTCACCAGCTCCTTCGGCTGTTTCCCATACAAGCAAGCATTGCAGCACCCAACGTGGGTACCTGCTTGCTTAACACGAAGCCGTGCTAGACAAACTGTCTGGCAGGACAGCTTGCTATTTGATTATCAGGAAAGCCACCTCCCTGCTGTCCTCCCCTGCAAATGACAACATCTGACTCACTTGCTCAGAACAAATCCCTGGGCTCAGAAGTGTGTGCCCTTTGCACCAGCCCCTGGGTGGTGGATCTCAGGGTTTGTGGGGTGGGGAAAACAAAGCATATCCTTCAAGGCTGAAATCTGCCCACAGCTGCTGTATGGGACAACCAGGCCTCTGGGCCTCCAACACTGCCACTAATTGTTCCATTTACAGCCACCCATCTCATCACTCCCTTAGTGCTGCCATGCTGGTGGAAGCAGAGACACAATGGAGCATGTTTGGGGAAATCTCAAGGATTGTAGAAATACCCCCCCCCTTAAAAAAACCTTAAATAAGGGTCGCAAGAAGTTTTGTGAGGAGTATTATTAGAAATATTGTAAAAATGGACAAGGGGGAGGATGGTCTGTTAAGAGATGTAAAGGCAATATAAAGTTAAGAAATGCATAAGAAGTGGTTAAAACGGTGGATCATCAGAGGTGCTGAGGGAAGTCTAAAAAGATTGTATAAGTGATAAGTTTTGTGGTACATTTTATAATTTATATGTTAAAATTAATAAAAAATATTATTAAAAAAAACTTAAGTAAGGTGGGGAAAATCCCTCCCTCCTCTAAAAACACCCCCCCCAAACACCCGAGGACTGAGCATGCCCAGTGATCACCAGGGGTCATGGAATGTTGAATATCAGCTGGAAAAGAAAAACAGAAAACTGAGCAAGGGGACAGTTCACAGAAGTGTCGCCCAACCTTTTTGGAGCAGCAGTGGTCACATCTAGAAATATGAGCAAATTTCAGGAGACTACCACAATCAGCCTTCTCTCCCCACCCCACCCCCATTGGAGGTTTTTTCCTTCCTGATCTAAATCATTTAAGTCAACCGCACTCAAGCCAGCCACTGCCAAAAGGTAAAATAAAAGACAACTGGGCCCCTCAAAATGAAGTCTTCACAGGTACCAGGTAAAGCACAAGAGGGCACAACAGTAGGGATACTAGGGATTCTCTTTGGAGTAGATCCACTGTGTTGGATTCAATGCAAGTTCCACTCCGCAATCCCACTGAAATTAATAGGCATGACTGACTCAGGTCCTTCCATGGGTCTACTCCAAGTAAGACTTAGCTGAGTATAGCCCACTGAAATTAATGGACCTAAATTAGTCTTAGATTCTAGCAGGTCTTCTCTGAGTATGACCAACTCCAATTGGGGTTTACAGTATCCTGAAGGAAGTTGGTTGGTTGGTTGGTTGAGATCCTGAATGGGAGCCATCTTGCTAGAGGGCAAAGATGCACTGCTGCATTTTCTGACAGCCCCTCCTTCTAAGTGTCCTCAATGGAAAGGTACCTGGTGATAGTCCTCCATGAACTTGAGGTGACTCTCCTCACAGATAAGCAAGTTGAGGTACTCCTTCCAGTCAGCATGGACTGCCTCGATGTGAGCCTGCAAGCAAGAGGATAGCGGGTAATGCTTAGTAGGTCACAGAAGGGCGGTGGCGGGGAGACACCTCTCAGGGACCAAGAGAGACTCTGATAGGGGACCAGCTGGGGGTGGAGAAAGGATCTCATGCGCATGACAGCAGCCAAACTCACCTCAATGGGGATCTTCCCAGGGTGACTTTGGGCCAGTAGCTTATTGCCGTCCTCGTGCAGCTTGTTGATCGCTCCCTCTTTTTCTTCCAAATTCCGGTTGATGAAATTCTAAAGGGAGAAGGAAGGAAGCAGAGACGTTACCATCTTATGTCTCGGCGGTCCACAACCCAGTCGGGCAGAGTGGTCTAGGGGGATCCAGCACCCATTACTATTTCTGCAGCAGGGCCCCTGTCTCTAGCATGCTTAGAGGCACTCAGTCAGCATGAAAGGGGAGCTTTTCAGCCTCTATATGCTCCCAACACTAAGCATTGAGGAACACTGAAAACACAAGGGGCTTCAGTTTCAACTAAGTTCTCTTATGTACAATGGAACTTCAAGGAAAAGACGGATATTGGAGCAGTCCAAAGCATTTCCCCATGTACAGGCACAGGAAATTATTAGATTCAGGTGAAAGGCAACACGTGGAGATCTGCATTGATGGTTGCAATGCATCCTTGGTTATTATTATTGCGTAGTCTTTGAAGGTTGTGGCTGTGACTATCATGAAGAGACTGACACTTCTGAATTTCCTTCTAACACTATTGCTGTGACTCTCAGCAGGTCAAGGAAACATTGGTTTCAACCCCATTCCACACAGGGCCTTTAGTTGGATCGAGGTCGCTGGAGTTTACAAAGCTTCTCTCCACAGGTTACCTCTTCTGTCTCCTTGCCAGGTTTATTTTCCTTAATTGAATTTATAAATAAAAATGGATAGCCGATGTTTATCGTATTGAGAGGAGACCCATTGAAATTTATGGATCTGCTCTGAGGACGGCTAAGTTGGCTGTCACCCAATGTAAGTAACACTTAAAAGAGTTTTGTATCTAACAGTCATACCCAGAGTAGACCCACTGAAGGAAGTGGGTCTAGTCTGAAAATCAGGTAATTGGATACAAACCAGAGTAGCAAAGGCAGGTCCCAATCCTGAGCAGTTTACAGTCTAAAATTATGCAATGCAATTAGCCACAACAATATCACCACCAACACCATTTATCTAACACCTGTGTACACACTACCTTTAAAGCATATGTGAAACGCATTCTTTCCCAAAGGATTCTGAGTACTGAGTTTACCCTTCACATATTTACAATTCTCAGCAACCCTTAACAAACTAGGGGGCCCAGACTTTTGTGAGGGGGAAAATGGGCTTTGGACGTGCTTTTAAAGTATAGTGTGTACAAAGGGTTTGTGATGTCTTAAGATGTACAGATCAGATTAGTTCATACTGGAATTCACGATGATTACCACCTCCTTTAATATATTTCTGCCCTTCAGCTTTGATTCAGGCTGAATAATTCAGATCCAAATGCCAGAATGCGTTTTCCACACAGATCTCAAAGTCAAACTGCCTCCTGAGGGGGGGATAAGCTCTGGGGAGAAAATGTACCTCATACTGGCGCCGGCGGCTTGGGTAGTCGAGGTTACGGTCGCTCCAGTCAAACTGCATCCTGTCTTTGGCCTGCTGATCTAGCCAGTAGAGCTTGTTGGTGCAGCGCTGCATGTAATCCTGGAGCGAGTTCAAATCCTGCTGCCTCTGTTGGGATCCTGACTGCAAGCAGAGAGGGAGTTTTGTTAACCATCAAGGCTTGGAGATTGGGAATCACAGAAAGCAACTTGAGAGAGGGCTAAGTCTACTGTGAAATACATAACTTGTGCACTCCTGTCTCCTGGTGTCAAGATTCTAGACCACATTGAGTTGGGAATGGGAGGGGCAGGGAAGGAATAGCAGTGAAAGTATCTTGTGCACTTTGCCAAGCTCTGATCAAAGTTAGGAACAACAGAGAACACTCCCAGGGTATGACTCAAAGGGCCCTTAAATGCTTATTGACACTGATCAAGGCTTCATGTGCTGAGATACGGTTTAGGGGGGTGTTGTTGTACGGGTTGTTATTGATATTATTTTGTGCATCTTTATTTTTATATCTTATGATTTGTGTGGACATTTTCAATTTGGTTGCATACTTTTCGATGTTTTATTGTTTATGAGTACTTTTGTTATGTTTATAATTATGTAATTTTTTTCATGTTGTAAGTCGCCTTGAGTACGTTTTGAACTATGGAAAGGTGGCATGTATGCAGGAATCCTCCTCAGCGCTGTCTTAATTCAGATGGGGTATAGCATGCCAACCAAGGTCTCAGCCACACCATACATGTAACACACACGTAAATCATATGGCTTCCTCCAAAGAGTCCTGGGAACTGTAGTTCACAGCCCTCACAGAGCTACAGTTCCCAGCACTCTTAACAAACCAAAGTTCTCATGACTCTCTGAGGGAAGCTGTGTACATTAAATATGCTCTGTATATGGTATGAACGGGACCCAAGAGTCTCCTCACATCACCTCTGACCCGCTTGGATGTACCAAAGTTAGTCCCTGATCTTTCGAGAACGGAAAATAAAAAGAACAAGGTCTTACCAGCAGTTTCTGATATTTCACCTGGAGCCCACTCATATATTCCTGGAAACAAACAAAGAGAAGATGAACAAAAGACAGGACAAGGCCCCCAACAGAGGGTGTTACCACACTTCCCAAAGCAAACACACTTGCTACGTGCATGCAGCTTTTAATCAAATGACCAATCGATAACTGGGGAAGAGGCGATTTGCATCCCCCAAGAGGGTACTGGGTTCTGTCTAATTCCTTTCTTTTTCTTTTTGCTCTTCTTGCCAAAATCAGTGAGTCTTTGGGAAGGGCGGGGGGGGGGGGAATGATGGAGGGGAGCAGATTAAGCCTTTGTGCTGGGGGTTAGCTACCCTGATTTGTGTATTAGATCTTTCCTCCAGTGATCCTATACCAAGGAAATCCTCTTCTCTCTCGTCTGGTTCTCTAACCACTACAACACATGGTCTTGGTGTGTTTGCTGTGGGAGACAGTTATAACACACGGCAAAAGTGTTTTGTTGAGTATTTATTTATTGGATTTGTATCCACCCTTCCTCCCGAAAGAGCCCAGAGCAGCCAGCACATAAGCTTTATCTTAAGCATTCTAAAATAGTTAAAACATTATAAAAATAGATTCAGTAAACAGTAAATACAAATGTTTTCAAATACCTCCTGAAAATTAATAATAGTGAGACAGACACATCTCACTAGGGAAGGCATTCCACAAATGGGGAACCACCACTGAATAGGCCCAACCGGGCAGCCCCTCATGGTGGCAGCCCCAACAAATAACCTCTTTCATTCAAATAGTAAAGCTTACAGAGTCTCTCATTTAAAGACTATGTAGGCTGTGGAGGAGAAAGGAGAGGAGGTAGAGTTAGGTAGGACAAAGTAACATCTGCAACACTTACTCAAACCTGCTACTCAAGGTGGTGTTGGCCCTTGAACTGTGTTTGAATCACTTTTTGAGAGATCCCTGAAGCACCTGAACCTTTAGCTGGGGTACATCGGGCAGAAATCCAACAGGTTCAGCTTTCCTCATCATCGGAGCCCCTGTGACGGGGAAAAGCTACACCAGTTGGATTTCTCCTGTCACTGGTACAAGGCACAGGAACTGTGGAAAACCAGTTCTGTCCCTTCCCCTCCTCCTCCCCACCTGCCGAAGAACTGCAAAGCAGGCATTAGAAGTGCATGATACCTTGTCACCTTCCTTGCTGATGTGCGGTCCTATAGCCATCACTTCATTATGGAAGATGTTGTGCTCCTCCACCTGACCATTGACTGATGGCAAGTCAGTGCCGAAGCCCTTGCTGTTCAATATTTCCTAGTGGTAAAAGAAAAGGGGGAGGTTCCAGTCTTTCCTCCAAACTCCTGGCAAACAAAGCAGGCCAAGAACGTAGCAGCACAGGAGGCTGCCTTATACAGAGTCAACCCATCAGCCTGTTTAGCTTAGTATTGTCCACAGCCAATGTTCTGCAGCCTTGGACTCCCTAGATGTTATTGCACTACACCTTCCATCATCTCTGACCATTGGCTAAGCTGGCTGGGGCTGATGGAAGTCGTAGTCCAACAATGCCCGGGAACCGAAGGCTGAACACTCATCTACACCAGGATGCAGACAGTTCTGGGCCAAAAATTCCTCCTGCATTTTGTAAAACATTCCTCATCAGAAATTGCACTTGGAAATTATCAAAGAGGACAGGGAAATCCTTATGGGTGGGATGTAGGGATTTTGTGGCATTTGCCTTATTTTTGAGATGGCAGGTGGATGCTGTTGAGCGTCATTTCTGTTGTTCTACAAGCCATGTCTCTAGCAGTCTGCATTCTGCAGCCTTCCTGGGTGCCCACATTTCAATAAAGGTCATTTAATTAAACCATGTTCAATTAAAGGGAAGACAGGTAACTCTTCCCATAGGTTGTTTTTTCTTATTCTTCTTTTTCAAAACAGCAAGCACGGGCAGCCAGAGAGTTTGCAGTGCACTAGAGAAATGTTTATAGGGAAGGAAACAGAGACACCACCCTCGGCTACCTTGCAAATGAAAAGGCAAGAGTCTTGGGAACGAGGCAACAAATCACCAACCCCTTTTGGCAGGGCCAAAAATGTCTGTGAAACCGGAGAACAGATTTCAATGCAGCGCTACCTCCAGATGTCCCAGTGATGGCTGGGGCTGATGGGAGCTGCCGTACAAAACATCTGGAGGGCACCAGGTTGGGGACAGCTGGTCTACCCTGATTTGGCATGCACTGCAAAATTCAACGAAGTGCAACTTCCAAAAAATGGCTGCATTTTAGCTTGCATCTTGTTTTGGAAAGAAGGTTCACCTTTTAATGCAAACTGAACTGAATGTGTCTCCCATCCCTAGATGCAAATATCTAGATTGTTGTTGCTGCTGTCTTTCCCTTCCTCCAAAACAAAACTGTCATGTTTTAAAGCCCACTTGTTGAAATTTTGCACAGGATGGCGCTGAGCCAAGATGCAGAAGGCTCCCTCCTGTGATGCTGGATAGCCGTGCCCTGCCCCTGGCAGAGGGAGGAAAGCTCCCGCCAGGCGGCCCAGAGACAGAACTGCAAAGCTCGCAGAACCTGGGCTGCTGCACAAAGCCTCTCATTAAGCCAAAAGCCAGGGGGCATCTCCAGCCAGCAGCCAGGGAGGATTTGGGGGGGATTTGCAACTGGAAGCTGACAAAGCAACTGGAAGAGGAGCAAAAATCAACAGCGGGGAAGAGATCTGGCAGCCTAAAGCTTCTATCTCTCTACCCCGTTTTGTGAGCTGATTAACAGTGCCCAGGCACCTGACGAGTGGGACGGGGGCAGGACTTTCATTCAAGACAACGGACACTGCGTGAGCTTTTCAGTACACTCATGGCTGGACTAGGGGTTGATGGAGACAGGTCCATCCAGATGAATGGGGGCTGCCCCACCAACCTCAGTCTGCCCTCAGCCAGCCCCCACCTGTTTACCTACCTCCTTAATTACCAGTCCAGGTGAGAACACATCCTCCTCCTTAGTTTTAGTGTTAACCCTTGCAGAACTCAGCAGGGAGGAGGATGGGGCATTTGCTCTGTCTGTCATTGGCTCTGGCTCCGCCTGTTATTTCTTCTGGCTCCACCTACTCTTGGGCCACCTGCCAGCCCACAGGTGGAAGGTACCATTTCTGAATGCCCACCCCATACAAATAAGGGAGCTTCATCCCAGTGATGGAAGTACTTTAATATATGGAAGTACTTTAATATATGGAATTGTTTTAAATTGGTTTATATATACGGAGCTGTTCTTGATAGGGATTCCCCCCCCCCCACTTTTATTGTTTTCTGATTGTAACTGTTTTATTTGTTTTATAATTGCGTATTTTACTGTTGTAGCCCATTCTGGGACATTGTGGTTGAGACAGGAAATCTAAATAATACATAAGGAAACTAGGCAAAGCTTATAGTTCATGGATTACGTTAATGTGCACTTTTTAAAATGTGCAATTAGCAGTTAAAGGGAAGTCTGAGACGTATTGGGGTTGCAGAGGGTGGGGATGGAGCAAAAGGAAGGTTTGTAAACAACTGTTTGGGGTGAGGGGTTGGTCTTTTGGAGGGTATGCTGGAGGATGAGCTAAATTCTCCGCCACTGGTCCAAAATGCTGCTGTGGCTTCAACTCCCCCCCCCCCCGCCACTTACCTACCAAAACAAACAAATATCCCCCATGCAAGTTACCTGGATTCAGGCAATTAACGTCATGTTTAGTTAAGGCCCAGAATGGATTAAAAAAAGGCTCTTTGGCAAACAGAAATCTAGCACAAGAGGGAGAAAAGTTCAAGCCCAGCTCTCTCTCTCTACTGCACTACATTTCTAGTTCCAGGGAGATGTGCAGGAGAACTCCACTTAGTGCTGTGCTAGATGCCCCCAAAGCCCATATTTTGGAAGAAATGGCTCCAGTCTAAAGAAAAAAAGAGATCAGATGTTCACTAACTGGATGCAAAGCACCTACTCACCTGCTTTTCTTCAATCACCGTGGTCCAGTTGACTTGAGGTTCAATTTCCTGTGGGGTGAAGTTGTAGATCTGATCATGTTTCACACGCAAGTTGCCCACTCTCTCCTTTAGTTGCCGGATGCTGAAGGAAGGAGAGAGAATACAAGCAATTACTGGTTTCTCTGAACAACGTATAGACGAATCATTCCCCCTCCCCTAACTTCAATACTACTTTTCTCAAAGTGAAACATTTTGGACCCCCCCCCCAAAAAAAAACCCCACCTACCCCACATTGCAGACAGGGTAAGATGTGCAAAAATGTCATATCAATTAATTCTGTTTTCCAAGTGTGGAATTTAAGGATCTACACTAATTACACAGTGACACACTCTCTCAGCCTAACCTACCTCACAGGGCTGTTGTGAAGATAAATGGGGTGGTAGAAGACCTGACTTGAACTAGCCTAATGTGTTGGTTTGAAAATATATATATATATATCAAAATATATTTTTATGTGCATTTTGAGAGAAAATTTGTATAGAAATGCATTTTTGGGGGTGGGGAGAATGTGCTTTAAATCAAAATATGTATTTTGGCACTCAAACCTGGACTTATGGTTGAGGGCCTGCTAAAGTGGCATCGACTGATAACAGACAGATTTGCTCACCCCTAGATGAAAGTTTCAAATCAAGCACCATCCCATATTGCAGTGGGGGGGGGGAGGACCTCTGGCCCATGGGCCTAATTGAGTACATTAGGCCTCTAAATGTGGCCTGCAAGGCCATTGGGGCAAACTAAACCCACCTGTCTGTCAACTGATGTCATATGATGTTAGGTGTGGAGATCTGTTATCTCCAACCTAAGTGTTAGCTAAACTTATATTTCATCTTAGTGCTGTGGTGCTCTTTACAAGGCGGCAGGCAGTAGCTTATCTCTGATCTGAGCATTGTAGGAGTACAACTTTACTATCAAGCTAAGCTTCTGCTGCTGCCTTTTGCAGTCATAGAGCAGGCAGAAGCTTACTTCTGATCTTAGCACTGTAGTCCCACCATGATAAGAACAGAGATAAGCCTCTGCCTGCTCCCTTGGCTTGAACTTTTTATCACCTGCCAGTGGGTGGCCCCACCCATTTGTCAAAATAGCTCACAAAAGCAGGGCCCAACTCTGGATCTAGCACTCTGCCCAGATCCACTTCCCCACCCCTGCCCTACTGGCTTCCCCAGACTCACTCTTCTGTGATCATATCCCCCTGTGGGTGTTTCATGTGGCGAGCGATGGCAGCATCCCCATCCAGGACATAGAGGAGCTTATCGGATTCTATTAGCTTATCTGCCGTGAGGTCTTGGTACTCAGCAGGTTGACCGGCCTTAAGCTTGTGCAGGTCCTGAGAGAGCGTTTGGAAAGGGAGAGCAGGCTTATATAAACAGCAGAATCAACACAGCGCAAAAAGAAGTATCTCGGGTCCTCTTCCTAACCCCGCAAACCTACAGGGAAGAACTGATCCAGGGATCACTCTAAACAGATCCACCCCACTTCTGTTTTTCACTCACAGCTTTGAGCTGGTTTTCATGTTTTTCGTTGTTAAACAGAAGCAGAATCAATAGAGCTGTGAGGTTAGAACATTAAGAGAATGGGACTCCGAATGAAACAGTAGAGTTGGCACCTCCTTCCTTCTAGGTACAGAGGCTGACCAGACCATCAAGAGTGATGACAGGCAGGACCCAAACCAATAACTTCAAGTTACAAGAAAGTTAATTCCAACGAAACATCAGGAAGAACTTTGTGGCGGTAAGCGCTGTTCAACAGCGGAAGGGACTTGCTTGGAAGGTGGTGGACTCTTTTTCTTTGCAGGTTTTGAAGCAGAGGTTGGATGGCCATCTTTTGGGGTGCTTTAGTTGAGATTCCTGCATTGCAGAGGGTTGGACTAGATGGCCCTTGGGGTTCCTTCTAACTCTACAATTCTATCACAGCATCCTTCACCATACATCAGGCCAGGAGACTACTATAGCAGAGCTCCGGCAGAGGGGAATGGTTAGGGACTCAAAAGGAGGAGCCGGGTGAGGTGGAGAGCTGCCACCACACAACACAGATCAGCCGCCAGAGGCTGCTGGCTCACTCTGCCCAATGGCTGGTGCCCATTGGGACTGGTAAGATGGAAAGCAGGAAGCCTAAATAGTCTGTGGAGCCAGAGCCAATGGCAGGCAGAGCCAGCTCATTCTAGTTTTGTCCCCCAACCTCTTCCTCCCTGCTTAGTTCTACAAGGGAACACTGAGACTGAAGAGGAGGAGGGAGCCGATAGCCAATGCCAAGTCCCAGTTCCAAATTGTTTGGAAGAAAGAAGGCAGGCAGATGCGGCTGGCTGAAGGCAGACAAAGGTCGATGGGGCAGCACTAAGGGACAAATGCCTCCACTGCCTAATGGTAGGACAAGCCCTGCAAAACAATAACCGTTGCTAGGTTAGAAAGTAGGAACTAAGCCTATTTTACAATCTGAATTGTATAATTAGAGATGGACATTTGTCACCTTAGGCTGCATTTACATTTAAACTGGTCTGAACTGATGTTTCACCCAAAAGGAAGCCTAGAAAACTTAGTTTTGTACAGGTTTTGAGAACGCTGTGTTAGAAAATTCCCAGTATCCTTAACAAACTACAGATTTTCTGGAGGACACCATTTGTTTTAGATGTGTTTTAAATATATGGTGTGAATGTCATCTTATTTGGTTCCCCCAAATGTTCAGAAGCCACATTTTGTTTAATGTTACTTTTTTTCAGTCTCTGGTTCTGTGTTTTATACTGATCTTATTTAATTGCTAGTTTTTAATTGTATTTTTATCTAAGTTTTCTTGTGTTTGATTCATAGAATCATAAGAGTTGGGAGGGATCCTGAGTGTCATCTAGTCCAGGAATTTCAACACAAGGCCCCATCCTATTTGAAACCACACCAGACCCTGCTTAGCTTTGCAAATGTACAAGCAATTTTATTGCTGCACCATTATTAATATGATTCATTTCTATGTAAAAACCATGTTGAGGTTATTTTTTTAAAAAAATGAAAAGTGGTATATAAGAATGCGGAAATAAAATAAACTCACGTTTTGCATCTTAGAGTCTGCTTCCACAATGTTCTTTTCCACCTGGTCAGCATTTTTCTGCAACTTCTCAATCAGCTCAGACAACTCCTTGCTGGATATGCTGTGAAGAGAGAAAGAGATTTCAAGAAGGATGAAACAGCAGATCACAGCCAGCCAGGAGCTCACTCAGGGATATAAGATACAAGGAGCAAGAGTTCCCCTGTGCATATGCAAAGTGCTTTTAATTCACCACCAAGTAACTGCAGCCAGTTGGCCACAATTTTTGGAATAAGAGGAGGAGGGGATTCCAGGAAGCACTCAGCCCCTAACACCTTACAAAATAAACACTACAAAAACAGCAGTTGACTACACTAGTCAGTAAAATCAAAAGAACAGTAGACTACTTCAGTGTAGTGTTTGAAGGACTTTTTTCTGGTGAAGATAAATGTTTATAAAGTACTTTCCTTTCATAGCTAGTCTAATTTTTAATTTGCAAAATGCTTTCACAACCTTTATATTCACCCAAACGAGCACCCTGTGAGGTTGGTTACAGATAGCACCATTTTAATGCTGGGGGGGGGGGGAATCAAGGCTAGTAGATAGTGATTTGCCCAAAGCTAAAGATCAAAGCCATGTCTGTGTAACACTTGCCAATTTCTTTTTACTGGTCCTGCTTCTGTGCTTTTACAAAGCAACTGGACAGGCATAAATTGTGTGAACCTATCCCTAGTAGGGAATTAAGAGGTGGGTAAAGTTTAACTCATCCATGACATGCTGCTGTAAGAGCCACAGGAGTTGCCCATGGACAAAAGTTGGCAACTGGCCATTGATGAGTCTTTGGACAAGAGAGGAAGCATTCAGCAATTCAGATGGGTGTCTGCAGTCTAGCAGGTTGTGGTTGATGCTCCACCCATGATGGCCTCTGGGCACCCAGGAGAGATTAGTGTCTTCTACCCAATGCTACTCAGCCTTGGTCATTCCCCATCAAGTTTCCTACACTGAAGCCTAGTCATGCAATTTTTGCTTGAGGGCAGTGGAGTTGGAACATCCTCCTTTTTCTGGAAGTGACACTGGCTCCGGTTTGGCAGAGTTGGGGCAAAATAGCAAACTGTTGAGGCAAATCCAAGATGGTGTCAAGCCACAGAGCCAACTGCTGTTGCCTTCAGGAAGCAGCCTTTACAGGGGTGCCAACTAGAATAAAATATTTGGGTGCATGCACACCATTTGAATGGCAACACCCATCAACTTTGGAGAGGGCCTGAACCATTCAAATATTTTATTGGGGGACGAAGGGACCTCGGCCTCTAGGAGTTGGTTCCTATGGAGTTAGACCACCGGCCCATCTAGCTCTGTACTGCCTAAACTGACTGCCAGAGGCTCTCACAGGCTATATACGTCCTAATTTATGAGTGTACGCCTCCTTCTGGCAACTCCTGCTGCCAAGCTGGGGCCAAATGTATTGCTCTGTTTTCCTTTGGACCACATCAGCGAGGCTGAGAGGAGGGTCTTGTTATATGGTCAGTGCAGGACTTCCATACACACTGCCCAGGCTTGAGCCCCGGAGAGGTCACTTTGGTGCTGCAAACACAGCAAAAGCAACATGGGTGGCAGCAGTTACGAGTTACAGGTCTCTGCAGCCACAGCAGGCGCCGTGATTCTCCAGCGGTTTATCATTATTTATTATTGTTAATTCTTATTTATTGTGATGATTATACGTAGAGCTGATCTGGCCAAACTTCAGGCTTGCAGAAACTACCTTTTTTTTTTTTTTACTGGAACCTTGAAGTCCATCAAGTAGGGGAAAGCTCAAAACAGTGGTTCGTGTGAAGGCGGAACCAGGTCCAAAATGGGGCAGAGCCAATGACCTTTTGAACCCCATGAACCATACTCTGAAGATGGTCAGTAAATCAGCATGGGAGTTACTACAGATCAGAGATCCTAACAGGGTTAGACAGAGGCTAAGCCTGCCTGCTGTCCTATCATCTATAATTTGCCTCCTTCAGGAAGCAGAAGCTCTCCCCTCTCTCAGTTGTCTCAGATTTCAGTCCATTGAGACTTCCCCCATAGAACTCACTGGGATTCTTCTGAAAACTAAGTCACCCTTGTTTGCAAAGTCTTATGAATTAGAGTACAGTGGTACCTCGGGTTAAGTACTTAATTCGTTCCGGAGGTCTGTGCTTAACCTGAAACTGTTCTTAACCTGAAGCACCACTTTAGCTAATGGGGCCTCCTGCTGCTGCCGTGCCGCCAGAGCATGATTTCTGTTCTTATCCTGAAGCAAAGTTCTTAACCTGAAGCACTATTTCTGGGTTAGCGGAGTCTGTAACCTGAAGCATATGTAACCTGAAGCGTATGTAACCCGAGGTACCACTGTACTATTTCTTATAGTTCTGAAACTTGAGGCGCATTCCTACCCAGCCACCCCCAAATCCAAATTAGAAGCTGTCTCCCTGCTTATACTGCAAAGGGTTAAAATATGCAAAAGCAGGAATAGCCCTCTGCATGACTCCCTGATAAGAGCACACAGGGACATAACAGGCAACCACCTCTGCAGACGGTGAATGAGTGATTTGGACTCATGGAAATCTTTGGTTATTTCATTTATTTCTCATAACATAATAGCTGTTCCCTCGTGGCAGATAGTTTGGGAATGACTGTGCTGGAGTGATGAAAGCCTGGCACTTGACAGAACCTTTTGGTGACGCCTCCCTCCTGCTTATACAGTACTGTTCCTACTAAGCAATTGCCTCTTGACTTGCCAAACTTGTTCTCTCTCCTAGCCAAGCATCCTCTCGGACGGAGGGTGACTCACAGCTCCTCTGACTGACAGTTTTGGACAGGAAACGAGACAGCAGCACAGCATCCGGACAGGAACAACCAGAGATCCTGAACAAGGGGCAAGGTCTAATGAGAGGCTTGTGCACTGGAAGAACTATGCCAGCAGCATTCCTAGGCTTGTGAAAACTGAAGCAGACAACCACAACCACCACCACCACCACCCCCCCGTTTTCCTAAATGATGCCTTAAGAAACAGAATGCAGCTTTTGCTTGCAAATGATAGGAACGGGTAAATTGGTCAATTCTGATTTCTCTCATTTTCTCCCAACCTTCTTCCGTTCAGTTCCCCATGTTTCCACTTCAGTTTTCAAAATTAAGGTGAAAAAGACCCCACAAAAAATCATCAGCGTTAAGTGTCCTCTATTTGTCAAGGCATGGTCAAAATCAGCACCCCCACCATTTTCCAAATATTCTCCCCCTGTGAAAGTGGGGACTGGGGGGTGGCTGCTTTGGTCTCCCCACCTCCCTGTCTGAGGGCCCTCCCCCCTGCCACCTGATTCTGCATGGCTGGTGATGTTTCAGATATACAGTCGTACCTTGGACTCAAACACCTTGGCTCCCAAACAAATCGACTCCCAAACAATCGAAACCCAGAAGTGAGTGTTCCGGTTTTCGAACAATTTTTGGAAGCCAAACATTCAGCACAGCTTCCGATTGCCTGCAGGACGCTCCTTCAGCCAATCGGAAGCCACACCTTGGTTTTCGAATGGTTCCGGGAGTCAAACGGACTCCCAGAACGCATTCTGTTCGAGAACCAAGGTACGACTGTATACGGTTTTGCACTCAAAGGATGGGTTTGCTATTAGTAATTGGCTACTGCAGAAAATTATGTGCTAGGATCAACTGATCTTGTGCTCACAACGGAGCCATCACAACAAACACATGTAGTAAAACGCATGAGCTGAACCTAAGAAGTGTGAAGATCCCAGTTCAGTTCTCACCTTGGCCACAAACTCACAAGGTAGCTCTAAGCAAGCCATTGTCTCTCAGACCCACATCTGAGAAATGTGGCTAATAATAAAGTCACCAAGATTATGAATGTTTGAATTGCTTTGAAACCCACCCCCAATATATAGACAGATAGGATAAGGGCCTTTCCAGATTAGTTTGACATTTTTTATTTTGTTTTTGCAGGTGTATTCTGCAATATGTTATTGATGCAATAATAGTGCATTAGCAGTGAATTTATTCTGAACTGTCCATTCACCATTCTGCTTGATTCCTTGTTCTGTGATGCTTCCCCAGTGTTACTGGAAGGAAACACTTGCACTATAGTGCAAGAAAATAAACAAGAACATTTTCAGTGCAAGAAGCTACAGGATTTCAACAGGGAGTTACTGGGACAGGCACTGGCTGAAAACAAAGAGTATGTCTGCCCTAAAACTTTTGCAGGGGTAAACAGTATTTGAAAGCAGGAGCACAAATAACTACCCCAATAGCATCATGAGTGCAAATCATCGTGAATACATGGTAAAAAGGACTTCTAGAGGTGCCCTGAGTATTATCATTGGCATCAGAAACGCCTCCAGTACAATAAGGTGCAACAGACTCAGGAAAAATACTCCTACATTGGGTCACAAGAAGTCAATTCACACAAACTTGCAAGTGGGGGCAAATGCACTTTTTCTGGTTGGTTTTGGCCTACCGCAGGCTTCACACTCATTCCGGTTGTATTAAACTTCAAGCTTGGTGTCTGTCACTGTAGCTCTGCTTGATCAACAAAGGCATGCCATTCCTGCCAGGCTTCATATACCAGCAGCAAATGAACAGTATTGTGTAAGGGACAATAACCATTCAGTTTGTCTTTCAGACCCTGCCAGGCAGGCAAAATGATACCACTGGACTCTGGTCAGCAGAAGGCTGGAGAAACAAAACCCTCCCTAGCAGCTCCGCTGAGAAGCTGCACGTGCCAAACAGATTTACACAAGTGGGACTTGCAGCTAAATGTTGCAGTGCAACATGCTCCTGTCCAGGGCTCCAGCCAGCCATGGATGTTTTTTCAGAGTACTCCATTCCATTCCCCCTCCGGTTTCCCATCACATCCCCATCCATCGCACCAAAGCAAGTTTGGCACCAATTCTCTCATGTGATTTATTCCATGCATGAATGCTGATGTGCTGTGGAAAAAAAGTGCCTTAAAATCAACTCTGCACCACAACCAATGTAGCTTTTATTTTAATTTTATTTTTATTTTTATTCTTACATTTGCTAGGGAGATACTTTTTTCTTTCCCTTTTTAAGCTGGCATGCTCTTTCTGTTTCTCTCAGAGAGTTTCTCATTTTTCCAATCTTAAATTCAGTTCTCTACATTTCTGTAGCAATTTGCAAAAAACAAATGTATGATTCTATGAATTCTATGCATTCAAGGGAACATTTATCCTAATAAAAACATTTTTGCAAGCAGTTTTCCCTAATATAATGCATTTTTCCATGTTCCTTTCATGAATGCAAACACTTTTATGGACATTCCTCCCTAATACATGCATTTTGGATACGTTCTTGCTTGGAGGACTGCATTACAAAATTCAGAGGTGAATGAATTTCAAAATAGCACTGTGTTTTGCATTATGGTTCAAGAAGTGCAAATTAGTTAGTTTCTAATTTAAATGGAAGCAAAGCTGAATTTCCACCATTACCACACCATATTCTGCAAGAACTCTGGAGACTGCAGTTTTTGTTGCGGGTGTGAGAGCCTTAGACTCTTCACATAATTATTGTTCCTGCAATTACTTGGCTATGATGAAAGTTAAACCGGTTTGATAATAGTAGTTCAGAGTTGCAGTGGGGAAACACCCAGGACCTCATCCACTATGGAATGAGATTTTAGATGTGAAATATGAGGTTTTTTTAAAAAAATAAAAAATAAAAATCTTACCCTGTTGCAAATAGGACATTATTGTTCCTGGTTATTCTTATTTCCTGAACCTAACTTGTTATCACACCCATTAAAAATATGCAGCCAGTATTACTGGAATGGTCTTCAAAATAGAGATCTGCATTCATGCTAACAACCAGAAAATGACTAAAGGTAAAGGTAAAGGTACCCTTGCCCGTACGGGCCAGTCTTGTCAGACTCTAGGGTTGTGCGCTCATCTCACTCTAGAGGCCGGGAGCCAGCGCTGTCTGCAGACACTTCCAGGTCACGTGGCCAGCGTGACAAGCTGCATCTGGTGAGCCAGCGCAGCACACGGAACGCCGTTTACCTTCCCGCTATAAAGCGGTACCTATTTATCTACTTGCACCTAGGGGTGCTTTCGAACTGCTAGGTGGGCAGGAGCTGGGACCAAACGACGGGAGCTCACCCTGCCGCGGGGATTCGAACCGCCGACCATACAATCGGCAAGTCCTAGGCGCTGAGGCTTTTACCCACATCACCACCTGCGTCCCAGCCTAGAAAATGACTACCACAATCTTATTGTTCACCCCAGTTCTAAACTCATTTACTTGACATTTAAGCCTATGGTATTACAGTGGTGCCTCGCAAGATGAAATTAATCTGTTCCGCGAGTCTCTCCGTCTTGCGGTTTCTTCGTCTTGCGAAGCACGGCTATTAGTGGCTTAGCGGCTATTAGCGGCTTAGCGGCTATTAACGGCTTAGCGGCTTTAAGAAAAAGGAAACAAACTCCCCCATAGGGAAATTCGTCTTGCGGAACGACTCAAAAAACAGAAAACTCTTTCGTCTTGCGTGTTTTTCGTCTTGCGAGGCATTCGTCTTGCGAGGCACCACTGTAGTCGATTTTATTTCTAAGGATCTTGAAGACCTCCCCTACATTTGGAGGCTTTTAATTAAGGGGGGAAAGTGAGTAAGAGGAGACATGATAGAGGTGTATTGTGTGGAAGATCCAGGATAAAATGAAGTAATCCACACAGCATATTGTTAAATCAGATTTAGTGATAGCCACCCCCTTGGATATCCCAATGACCGTGTTCTTCTTCCACTGCTGCAGGCAGTATGCCTCTGAATTACCAGTTGCTGAGAATCTCAAATAGGGACTGTGCTCTTCTGATCAAATCCTGCTCACAGACTTCCCATAGGGACACCTGCTTGGCCACTGTGAGAACAAAATGCTAGACTAGATGAGCCTTTGGCAGGGCTTTCCTTCAGTGACTTCAGGGTTTCAACACAAGTTGGCAAAGACTACAGAGGAAGCTTTATCAACCTGCCTAAGGAGTCAGGGGAGTGCCTCATTTCAAGACTGCTATAAAAATACAATACAGGAACTTGGTGGGTCTGTGGTCGCAGGGGCAGGGACCAGGTGTAAAACTCCTACGACAGTCACCCTCAGATTCAGAGCTGCTGCTCAGTATGCCAAACATTGGTTAAGGAAGATTGAACTAAGAAACTATGGCCCTCAATACTGGAAAACCATAATTGGAAACTATTGTTTCAAGAGGGTGGGAAGGTGATAGACTCCAGCTCTCATCAGACCCAACCAGCATGGGATGCTGGGAGTTGTAATCTAGCAACATTAGGGAGGAGGTACAGGTTCCTCATCCCTGCTGAAGTGAAAGGTGACCAACTGTTATGGCTGGATCTCAGGGAAATCCATTGCAGGACTAGACTAGGAGGACTTTTGGTCTGATCCAGCAGGGTTTTGCATTCCCTATGATCAGCACATGAGGCCTTATTAGAGGGGGTTCCCAGATTGGCTGCCCTGATCTGTGACAGGGTCTTTTCAGCGGTGGTTCCCTGGTTGAGGAACACCCTCCTTAGTGCGGTGTGCCTGTCTCTACCTTTATTAACTTTCAAGAGGAATTTGAAAACATTCCAGTTGACCCGGGCATTTGGTGGCTGAAGAATACTGTTCCTGGCAACCTCAAGATCACTGGATGGAAGTGTGTTTTTAATTGCAATTGCTTTTAGTAAAGGTAAAGGGACCCCTGACCATTAGGTCCAGTCGTGGCTGACTCTGGGGTTGCGGCGCTCATCTCGCTTTATTGGCCAAGAGAGCTGGCGTACAGCTTCCGGGTCATGTGGCCAGCATGACTAAGCCGCTTCTGGCGAACCAGAGCAGCACACAGAAACGCCGTTTACCTTCCTGTTGGAGCGGTGCCTATTTATCTACTTGCACTTTGACGTGCTTTTGAACTGCTAGGTTGGCAGGAGCTGGGACCCCGCAACGGGAGCTCACCCCATCACGGGGATTCGAACCGCCGACCTTCTGATTGGCAAGTCCTAGGCTCTGTGGTTTAACCCACAGCACCACCCGCATCCCGCAATTGCTTTTAGAATGTTTTTAACTGTAAAACAGTCCTAGTCTGGCACTATAACCACTACACTGTCTTGAGCTTTTGGGAGGAAAGGCAGGATATATATGTAAAGGGTGAGCACTCTCTCTCTCTCTCTCTCTCTCTCTCTCTCTCTCTCTCTCTCTCTCTGTGCACCTGGTCAGAGGCACTGGCGAACGCAAGCCCACATTAAACTCTGAGTAAAGACATCGACATGAACTACTAATGGAAGGCAGATGTGAAGCCATTCAAGAGAACAGATGGTACTAGTATCCATTTGGCTGAGATTGGTTTTCTTTTTCATTAAACACTGTGGCTTAGCCATTCTTGGAGGGGGTCAAAGGACCTGTTTATTTACTGGAAGGACACCCTGGGCCTCCCTCTGTTGTGCCAGGGCATGGGTGGAGCAGCAGGAGGTTCTTTTGCCAAAGAATCCTGGAGGCTCTTCGAGACAAATTACTCACCCTTCTGCACTAGAAACTGCTTACCATCACTATTATTATTACAGTGGTACCTCGGGTTATAGACACTTCAGGTTACAGACGCTTCAGGTTACAGACGCTTCAGGTTACAGACTCCGCTAACCCAGAAATAGTACCTCGGGTTAAGAACTTTGCTTCAGGATGAGAACAGAAATCACACAGCGGCAGCAGCGGGAGGCCCCATTAGCTAAAGTGGTACCTCAGGTTAAGAACAGCTTCATGTTAAGAACGGACCTCCAGAACTAATTAAGTTCTTAACCTGAGGTACCACTGTATTCATTATTTATTGAATTTAAATACCACCCTATACCCGGAGGTCTCATGTACAACCACTTTGCAAAAGACTTTGCTATCTTTGCTCTTTTGTTTTGTGTATACCACACTGAAGTTTAGTGAAGATTTGACAACCCTAAAAAGTATCTGTTTTACAAACATGGAAGATTAAGGCTGTGGGTTAGTGACTCTAGCAAGATATGCATATATGAAAAAAACGAGAGCATGTGATGTTAAAAGCACACATTCTCATTGCAGTAGACACCCCCTTTTTCTTTAATTGGTGCCATATATATATGCTCTCTTTTATTGCACCCTTAAAAATTGTGACTTCAGGACCACATGGGTTTTCCCTCCTCACAATTGCTGCCACTTGTTGCACGTAAACAGACTATTTGCATTTCCCACCATGGCTGGCCAAGTTCCCCTCAGGTGCACCCAGGGGCAGGCAAATCTGTCAATGTTGGTTTCTCTCTGTTTTTTGTTCTTCCAGTCTTGAGCTCGGTTCAGATGAATTTTCATGGGGAATTTTAAAAAATGCAAACATGCTGAACTTAAGATTGGAAAAACAAGAAAATGAGAGAAACCCAAAATGACAGATTTCCTCAATTATACTTGCACAACTCTATGGACAATTTCATCTGCAGTCCTCAGCTGACACAAAGTAGTGTAGCTGAACAAAAGAAATTGTTGGACAATTTCCGCCCATTGTGGATTTCATTCATCAAGAAAGCTCCGGAGAATCCCTTCACTTGTTTGCTCTGTGTGAGATCTTGGCCTTCTGAACTTAGCAGGACCATATACCATATTTTTTGCTCTATAAGACTCACTTTTTCCCTCCTAAAAAGTAAGGGGAAATGTGTGTGTGTCTTATGGAGTGAATGCAGGCTGCGCAGCTATGCCAGAAGCCAGAACAGCAAGAGGGATCGCTGCTTGCATTGGGCAGCGATCCCTCTTGCTGTTCTGGCTTCTGGGATTCAGAATATTTTTTTTCTTGTTTTCCTCCTCCAAAAATTAGGTGCGTCTTATGGTCTGGTGTGTCTTATAGAGCGAAAAATACGGGTATCTTCTCCCACTCCCTCCTCCTCCTCTCTCTCTCTCTCTCTCTCTCTCTCACACACACACACACACACACACACACACACACACACACACACAATGTGCAGAACAATGAATGAAATTCAGGGGAAACCCCACTTATGTGGGGTTTCTGTTCCCGGTTGCTGCACTGGAACCCACCCCATTCTGCCCCTGCCCCACCCCCTTTTGGTGCCGAAAACATTGTGCACATCAGAGGGAGTGTGCATGCTGATCATGCGCAGGTGGGGAGATGCCTGTACAATAGCATCGATCACACTTTCATCCTATTTTCAAGCTTTATAGCCAAGAATTTTTGTCTTATTCTGTTCACACCAGTTTGCCTGCAATCTTGTGTGAGTAAGCCCCACTGAATTCAATGGGGCTTACTTCTGACCCCAAGCAGACACACATAGGATTTGCAATGTCAATCAACCTACCTAGTCCAGGTAGATAAGCATTCACAAAGACTGTCTGGTTAATAATTGACTGCTTCCCGATATCTCCATCCCATTTAAGAACAAAAATATGACAACGGAAAGGCTTTGTGGGGAAAAGCCCAGCTTATCAGCATCTTCAGATGTCAGCGAGCACATGTCAAGATTAGCGCCAAAGAAACAGGAGAAAATGGATTTCCCATTGAGTGCTTGAGTCACTAACAGGGAACAGCTGTAGAGACAGTTCCCAGAATTTTCTACCGTGAAAGTTTTAAAGAAACCCCCATTTCAGTACTGCAGCTCTTGGTGACACCCTGCCTGCTCCTTGATGAAAGAAGAAAGTGGGTGAGAAAAATGCAAAAGTCCTTGCAGGTATGTCTTAGCACCTAGGATCAGGTAGGAATGGCATCAGAAGAACAAAGTGGAATTGAGGGGGTGTCAACTCAAGGCACATTCCAAACATAGCAAACCTTCAGGCTGCAGGCATTTGCCTGCCAAAACACACACATGACCAAAACAGGAAACCTGAACACCTAAACATCAAATTGCAAAGTGCTAAGCAAAAGCATTCTTAGCAACTGGGAAGCCAAAAGCAAACCAGCTTCTGTTTCTCTCTGTTCCTCGTTTTTCCAATATTAAGTTCAGTTCTCCCCATTTCCACACTGGCGCAGACTGCTTGAACTTGTCTGAACAAGGCATAAGCTTACTACAGGTGGTCTGGGTAGGGGGATGTGTGGAACCCAGAGAGAGTTTGCCAACCCTGGTTCCCCCGCCCTAGTCCTTTCCCTTCAGGGCCAGATCAACAGACACGGGTCCCTTTTCTCTGATCTCATTCTTCACCTCCATGCCTCACCCACACAGAGAAACAGATATATTGAGGCAGAAAATCCCAACTGGCCCCACAGTTCTCAGTTAGGGCCTTTAAAGGCCTAAACGGCCTTGGTCCTGTATACCTGAAGGAGCGTCTCCACCCCCATCGTTCAGCCCGGACACTGAGATCCAGCGCCAAGGGCCTTCTGGCGGTTCCCTCACTGCGAGAAGTGAGGTTACAGGGAACCAGACAGAGGGCCTTCTCGGTAGTGGCGCCCGCCCTGTGGAACGCCCTCCCTTCAGATGTGAAGGAAATAAGCATCTATCTTATCTTTAAAAGACATCTGAAGGCTGTATTGCTGTATTGTTTTTAACACTTGATTGGGAGCCGCCCAGAGTGGCTGAGGAAACTCAGCCAGATGGGCAGGGTATAAATAATTTTATATTTATATTTATATTTATATTTATTTATATTTATCTGCATTGATATTTCACGCTGCTCATAGTTAATCTATGGGACTCACTTCCACAAGAGGCAGTGATGGGCACCAACTTGGATGGCTTTAAAAGAGAAGTGGACAAGTTCATGGAGGAGAGGGCTATCAGTGGCTACTAGTCATGATGATCACACAGCCAGGTTAAAAAGCAGAAATACTTCTGAATACCAGTTGCTGGAAGCCACAGGAGAGGAGAGGGCTTTTGTGCTCAAATCCTGCTTGTGGGTTTCGCAAAGGAATCTGGCTGGCCACTGTGAGAACAGTGGACCAGATGAGCCATTGGCCTGATCCAGCAGGGTCTTCTTATGTTCTTTGAGTCTACTCTTCACCATGCAGTCCCAGGGTGGGTTACATCCAGCTAGGGATGTCAGAGAATTCCGACAAAAATGGAAAAGGAAGCAGAAATGGCTACGTTTCTTTTGTTCACTGTGGTCAGGAACAGAAACCAGTCAAGCGAAAGCAATTGGTATCTGTTCACATTGTATTTGCTTGTTTAAGTCTGCAAATGACAAGTTATTAATGACTTCTTTTTTTACATTGGTTTGACATTTCCATTACATTGAAAGAATGTAAGTTACGTAACTTACATTAAATAGCAGGCAGTGAGACAAATAACATACTATTTGGCAGAAACCGAAGTGCAGCAGAACAGAACCAGCACTGATTCTGTTGAGAACTAGTCAGAATGGCAATTGCTGCCTTCTCACATGCCTACATCTAGCTCAGTACAAGTAGTTTATCTCATTATATGCATTACTAGACAATACATTAATCTGAACCAACAATAGCCAAAACCTGCAATAATACTGCAAGGGGAAGGTATTCTGAAATAATAACTTGTTCATCCCACACTTTTCAGTGCATTCCTCCTTCACATTCCTAACTGTAGGAAGTCTTTATTTTTTAAGTGGGTTTGCTGTTCTAGGACAACGGAATGTTTTAACCTACTGTAATTATACAAACCTAAAGTTATGGGAGATGCTTGAATTTCTTCATGCAACATTATGTAAGTCTGGAGGCCCCCTGAATTTGTTGCCTTCTCTTCCTTTCAAGGCTTTTCTGAGAGAGAGGATGCAGAGGCAGCATCTTGGTCTGTACACCTTTAAGATCAGACACTGATCCCCAGCTACAGGTGTTCAGTTCTCCCCAGACTTCCACTGAAATTCCTTCCTGTCATCACCACCAACCACATCACCATCATGCTTGTTTTGAATTTGTCACTCAAAACTGCAGTGGGAATAACAACTCACATTTCACCTGTGCACTGAGTATTGATTACTAGGGTTGTTTTCAAAGCACCAAATGAACTGATGAACGTTTCACCCTCTACCTCGAGCAAGGAAATACAATCAAGAGTCAATCAAGAGAGTCAGTGTGGGGCATGGTGTCAGAGTGCTGCACTGAGACCTGGGAGACTGGAGTTCAAATCCCCACCTGGCCATGAAGGTCACTGCCTCTCAGCCTGGTCTACCTTACAAGGCTGTTGTGAGGGATTAAATGAGGTGGAGGGAGAATCATGTACACCACCTTAAGCTCCGTGGAGGAAAGGAGGGATACAAATGCAATAAATAAATAACAAACAATAAGGTTGGCTGTTCCACAGTGCCATGTGAACAGGACTCTGTGGCCAACAGGGAATTTGTGCCATCAGCTAAATAGCCACTTTCATTCTACAGCATAATTTTCTCTAGAAGCTGAGTCTTCATTAAAAGAAATGAAGCGTCTTGCCTCTTGTGGTTGAGAAGATCATCTTCAAGGTGACCAAATCTCAGAAAGGAGAAGCCAGGCTAACAGATTTACTGTGGTTTGTGCCACGAGAAATTTGTCAGTGACACGAGATTCATTGAGTATGTTATATAAGCAGAGAAGCCAATATCTGCCATAATCAACCGAAAGGTTTGGAATAATTTTTAAGCTGCATTTGAGCTCCAAGGAGCTTAAAGCAACATTATAACCTACCTCACAAAGCTCTTGTGAGGATGGATGAGAGAAAGTGATTTGCTCAAGGCTGGCCAGTGAGCCATGCAGCTAAGCAGAAATATGAACTTGGGTTTCTTTGCCACATCCAAGGCCTGGATGCCACCACAACAGCTGGAAGCAACTGAGCACTGCTGTCATTAACTCTCTGAAGCCTAAATATGACATGTGAGCCCTCTAAAGAAAATTTCCCATGCCTTCTTATAGGTCAGTGTTGGGTTTCCCTGATGTTGTTGGACTTCTATTCCCACCATCCCTGCTCATTGGCTAAGCTGGCTGGGGATGATGGGAGTTGTAGTCCAACAATATCTGGGGGAACAAGATCAAAGATCAATGTCATAGGTGAAACATGCATAGTACACATCCACCTTTGAGTAAATCCTACACAAATCGGGAGTGGAGCCCCTAAGATGGTTGGGTGGTGACTTAGATTTCTCCTTCTAGCAACTCCTGCAGCCAAGCTGGTGCCAAACGGATTGCTCTGCTTTCCTTTGGACCACATCAGTGAGGCGAAGAAGGGGGTCTTGTTGTCTGGGCAGCTGAGGACCTCCATACACTAGGGCTGGGCGATACATCAACAAAGCCTCACAGGCTGCCGCCGCTTCTGCCACCCTCCGCCCACTGCCATGAGGAGGCTTCACAGGCTGCTGATTATTGTGCCCCTGCTGCCAGGCTGCCGCTGCTTCTGCCCCCCTCCCCTCCCTGTTGATTCTGCCACCACCAGGCTACTGACAGTCCCAGATTATTTGCACTCACTCTGACTCATCACCGTACTTTGGATTGTCCTGAATACCACCATTTGGTAGCCAAGCCCAAAACCAAAAGTCTCATTTGAATGCATTTTGGCTTGCCTGCTGTTGAAAGTGACCATGAAGTGATTGATAATATCATCATTTATCAGTTTTAGACCCTTAAGTAGTAGCAACTGCCAGGACATTGTCCTGTTTGCCTCTGCGTAGTTCCTTCCTTATTTCAGATATCATGATATATCGATATATTGCAATGTTTAGCTGCTGATATATTGCAATATCGAAAACCAGTTATCGCTCAGCCCTACATACCACTGCCCAGGTCTGCACCCCAAGGAGGTCACTTTGGTGCTGCTAACGCAGCAGTTTGACTTCACCCCCCCCCTCCCGAGGCACACTCCATTGTCACTCGAGACAGATGGATGCCAACAACAACAACAACTAGTCGAATTGAACCTTACTGGAGACCCTAAAAAGAGCCTTCCTGCCTTCTCTCCACTATTTCCTAGAAACAGCAACAAAGGAAGCTGCTGTATACTAAGTCACACCAATGGTCTATCTAACGCAGCATTGTTTACACTGACTGGCAGCAACTCTCCAGGATCTCAGACAGGGTCTCTCCTGGAGATGTCAGGGTTTGAACCTAGGACCTTCTTCTTTCAAAGCAGATGTTCTACCACTGACTTACAACCCTTGCTTTATGTCTACAGACATTTCTAAGCCCTGACTGGCTCAAAGCAGAGCCCTCTGATTGGCTGAAGGGCTGTGTATAAAATGTCTTACTGCATTAGGTCAGGCACATTTCTGTGGACTTGCTACTGGCAGAGAACCAGAATTATGTCCTTCAGCCAAAGCAAGAAATGGATGCCTCACCGGTCTCCATGACCTTGCCTAGCTGCCAGTCAGTGCCCTTGCTCAGTTGCTAGTCCGACCTACACCCTTGTGAGTTATCAAAAACTGGTTGGTTTTCCGATAGCAGCATGCGTGCTTATTGTTTAAGTTGGGAGCAAAGAAGAGGGCAATAGCAAGAGGTATTGGTACTTCACAGTATGGCCCCATGTGTCCTTTGAAGCAGGAGTGGGGAACCTCAGGCCTGATGAGGCTGATTGTGGCCCCCAGACCTCTCTGTCTGGCCCTTAGAACTCTTCCCAATCCACACCCTCTCTCTCAAGCCACACATTCTCACCAGTCCTGCTTCTCAAGCACATTTCCTGGGGTGAACGTGTCCTTGAACTGTGATAACACCTCTTGCTTGCCTGGATAGAGGATGAAGAGCTGTGTCCTGTATATGTGTGTTTGTCTAGAAACCTCTGACTTTGGCTGCCTGAAATGTAGGCACCTCTACAGGGGTAAACGTCACATCTCACTACTCTGCCCACTTTTGGCCTCTGGCCACACCTATAGTCCAAATGGGACTCCACACAATCCTGAAGGCCAACTGCTTTTCTCCCTTTGCATCATGCACTTATGATTTAGCTCTTTGAAGCTAAATTTCTACTCTGCTCATTTTACTCTGATTTTTATTCTGCTCTTCAGCCAAAAGTAGCTCCCAGAGCAGCTTGCAAAGATCAATATGAAGATGGCTCTGGCCCTCAGGCTTACAAAAGGATACAAAAGGGAAAGGGACTGGGGAGGGAGGAGGAATAAAGCAAACACCTGAGCCTGGTTCTTAGTTACAAAGGACGGATGGGAATTTAAAGGTGTGCAAGGAGAAGGATGAGCCCATAGTGACTTTCAGCAGAGCTGGTGGAGTGACTCTGCTTCCCTTCTCTGTTTCTACTGCAGACTGATGGAGTGACTGCTGCCAGGTGACAGATGAGGAAAGGAAGAGCCGATGGAGCTGGCCTTTCTGGAAAGCTGAATATAGTCTCCTGTTGGGTTGAGTGGGGTAGCATTGCCAGTGACAATTCCTAGGGGCTCAAGTGTCATGCAAAGCCAGTAGAGCCCATAATGCCAAAGGCAGTGTGGCCATTTTCCAACCCTTTGGAGCAGTCAGTCCTGGGAGAAGCTGCCTTTAATGGAGGAATGGTGCGTAGATCATTTTCTCAGTGTTTCATCCCCCAAAGCTCAACCGCCAGTGACAGTCCAGGAATTCAGAGCCTGGCATGCTGCTCAACAGTCCTGGGCAGGTTTCCCTTCATTTTTTCTCTATGAGAAGCCACAGTTGAAATAATCGACTCTCCTTGCATTCAGAAATACAGTGTGTTTAGCCCAATTAAATTATAGCTTTCTTTGCAATGCGATTATTTGCAACCTACGTTTGAAAAAAAATATAGGGTGTGTTAAAATGAGCTTCCTGTCAGCAAAACTCATATCAGGGACACAGGAGCTGAATAAACAATGGGCAATTACTCCCCCAAATATCCTTCAGCTGAAATCTTTCAGCAACTTAAAAAATGCAAGCTGCCAGAGGCAAAAACAGCAACTGCCTACCTACCAGCATTTCTGTGATGGGACTATGCAAGGGCTCTTCTGGCATCACTGCATCACATGCCATGGCTAAGAAGGAAAGCAATCCCTGATGTCGGAAGAATCTCAGTCAGCAAGTGATGGGAAAGACTTCTGCTGCAGATGTTGGACAGCAACAGTTTGTTGGAACAGTACATTTTGTCTTGGTTTTCTTTCCAATGCAGAATGTAAGGGTCCTGGGCAATAATAACCAAGCAATAACAACCTCTTCTTTTTAGCAAAGTGGTTGTCTTGTGTGCCTTCTGATCATTCCCTTGGTCTGATCTGGTATAAGCAGCTTACAATATGGGTAGGGACTGGTAGGGGCATAAGAAGTGCCCTGCTGGATCAGGTCAAGGCCCATCTAGTCCAGCATCCAGTTCTCTCAGTGGCCTATGAGATGCCTTTGGGAAAGCGAAAGCAGGACTTAAGCACAACAGCACTCTCTCTACCTGTGACCTCCAGCAACCAGTATTGAGAGGCATACAGACTCAGAGAGGAAGCAGAACATAGTCATTGCAACTTGGAGTCACTTGAAGTCAATGCAACTGCCTATGATGCTTTGAAGAAGTATGTTCTTGCAGATTTTCAGTGGTCAGTTTGAAAGGTGGCCCTGCCCCATCCTGGCATGTAGCCTCCAGAAGTTTGCCCTGAGGGAATGCAGCCTTCAGGCTAAAAAAAGGATTCCTCACCCCTGGGCTAAGACAAGCAGGTTGTTTTAGCTTCAGATCTTCACCTGTCCAATGGGAATGGAAATAACAACAACAAAACAGAACAACAGCAATGCAATAATGATTCCACTGAGTTCAGGGTGCCTGGACATATTGGTTAGATTTTCTTTACTACTGCAACAACCCTGTGAGGTAGACTGAGAAATGATGTCTGGCCTATGCTCTCCCAGTGAGCCCTTCTGCCAAGTGGAGATTTTTAATTCTGCTCTCGCTGGCCAAAATGTTAAATGTTCTCTGACCACTGCATCACAGCTGTTGGACAGTGAAGACATTTTAAAGGGCAGTGGGGCCTAGTTTGAAAACCTCCTTGTAGCACTGAAACTAAATACACATTCTTTCTCCAAGATAACCTCAAAAAACAAGCAAACATGGTGATGCTGATTTTGTCATTTTGCAAGAGAAGCTGGCTATGGACATGATATTGCAAAGTTGTTTTACAAAAAAAGACAGCTTGATGAAATGTGCACATCATGCCACCATGATGGGTTCCCCCATCCCACAAAAAAACGAGCCACTTGTTTGTGTCCAATCACAGAGTAGTATTTGCTGCATAGCAAACGTAAAACGCATTGGCAATTGCCGTTACATCTCTCAAAGTGCCGCTGCACCCTCTCAGTAGCACCTCCAATACATAGCTTTGTAGATTATCCACCATGCTAAGCACTTCACAGAATGACACTCCAGCTCAATTTAGACCCCACTTAGATTTATCTGGGAGTTTCACCACCTTGCTCCCAGCAATTCAGAGCAGCTGTCACATTGCGTGATGGGATGCCCCCCTCCATCAATTGTCGCTTTCAGATTCTTAGCAAGATCATCCAGTCCCTAGACCTAATTTGTAAATGCTGATTGCATGGCGGAACTTGGATCTGTTCCAGTTTCCCCTTCTTGCTACAATGAGTCATTGAGCAAAATGAATGGCAATTTGCCTGTCTCTGCTCGGAGTTTTGAGTATCTTTTCCATCCCCAGCAGTATTTTTGGATGGGCAATGCTGTGCTCCTTTCCAATTCTGACATATTTATGCATGCAAAAACAGTGGAGCAAATCCTTCATGGACTGGATAACAATAGAGTTTTCCTTTAAAAAATATTGTGCTTTTAACAGTAGCCAAACACAGAGGTAAAGGTGTTTGGGAAAAACTATACCAATTATATTTCTGAGGGTCTGGCTGGTACAAACTGCACAGGAGAAGGGTCAGAAAAAAGCTGGCAAAATTCAGCCTTTGGTAAGGCCTCCCCCCAATATTAAATGTTTTCTAAATATTAATTAGCTAATTAGTTCAATGTATTTATATCCTGCATGCAGGCAACGTTTTACCTAATCACTCACTAAGAAGTAACACATTTCAGTAAGTTTAAACATGTTGGGCTATCTGTATTTATGTTCTGGCAGTTCTACAATAATTCCCCCTCTCCACAAAATCACTGGCTATAGGCCAGGGATGGGCAAATCTGTCAATTTCAGTTTCTTATTTTCTCACTCTTCAGTTCTTCACACTTTGACAACCATTTGCAATTTAAAAAAAAAAAAAAACCCTCAAGGAGGTTCGTCACCATTTAAGTGTCAATTTCTCCTAATATGCAGTTTTATATGCAATTTTGCATAATTTTTGCAAAGCAGCCTTCTCTAATAGAATGCATTTCTGCTCATACATGCATCTTTATGCAGTTTACTCTGGTATAAGTACACATTACTTGGCTGGAGAACTGCACTGCAAAATCCAGAGATTTGCAGATTTTGGGAAATGTAAATTAGTTAGCTTCACCTTTATTTGCAAACTGAATTGATTCCCCCCCCCCCCTCATACCTCTCCCCTGCCCAAATGCCCTCTGCACACCCCTTTCTTTTAAGCTTATCTCAGCTCTGTGTGTGTGTGTGTGTTTCAACATTTAAAACACCTACCCACATAGCCACCCTACAGCAGGGCTTGACATGGTTTGGAGATTGAGGAAAGTCACTCCAATGACCCACCCTGGTTAAATCTCCTCCAGATTGTTCAGGGTTTGGTTGGTTGGTTTTTGAAATGGTGTGACTGGCACAATTAACGAAAGAGAGCAAATAGCCAACAAAGCACATCAGAAAGGATCATAACTCCAAGTCGCCACCCTCCTTCTGACAGCTTCTCCAAAACAAGCCCTCCGGAACAAGAACGCAACGCCCACACAAAATATGCATCGTGCCTCATCATAACAGGATTCCCCAGACGACATTTGTTGGGGGTGGGAGAGAGAGATCCTTGAAGTTCCAAGAAATGTCACAAGCTCGTGTCCAAAGTTTAATACAAAAAGTTTCCACATGGCTGTTTCAAGGAATGAGGCCAAACGGACTTGCAGCTTCTCTAGGGGCTTGTTAGGACCAGGGAAGAACACTCTCCCCCCCCCTGCTTATATGGAAATTTGAAACTTGCCTCCAGAGTGGAAGATTAGAAAGGAGGGTTGTGTAAACAGGGCTGAAGTGCTAAGTTGTTGGGCCTCCGCTTTGCAGGGAAGTTTTTACCCACTGACCTGAAACACATTGCCCCACAATCACAGACTGGGGAAGGGAGAATGGTAACAAACATGGTTGGTTTGCACATTGCGTCTGATTAGGGGCTGCTGCTGCAAGCTATGCAAGTCATGGTAGAAAGCTTCACCTGATGGATTTCTGCCTGCTACTTGGCAGCTACCGTATTTTTCGCTCTATAAGACGCACCAGACCATAAGACGCACTTAGTTTTTGGAGGAGGAAAACAAGAAAAAAAAATATTCTGAATCTCAGAAGCCAGAACAGCAAGAGGGATCGCTGCACAGTGAAAGCAGCAATCCCTCTTGCTGTTCTGGCTTCTGGGATAGCTGTGCAGCCTGCATTCGCTCCATAAGACGCACACACATTTCCCCTTACTTTTTAGGAGGGAAAAAGTGAGTCTTATAGAGCAAAAAATACGGTAATTTTGCACATCGGTCCTAATTAGCCAGACTGATCTATCTGGAAGAAGAGCTGGGTAGAAATAAAATTATAATGGTGGCTTCGTAGTGTTTAGGAAAGGCATTTTGTACATGCTCAGAGGCATACCCTATCACTACTTCTAGTGGCATCTCAAGACCAGGGAGGCTGTGCTCAATGGCAGAGCAGATACTTTATATGCAGAAGAAGTTCCCTGGTTAATTCCTTGGTATTTCCAGCTAAAAGGTTCAGGTAGTTGATGACAGGGAAGACCTATGCTTGTGTGATTAGAAGTCAATCTATATATATTGTATAAGGCAGCTTTATATGTCCACGTTGAGCCCTAATTCTACTGCACTATACAGAGACCCTCATAAAGCACAAGGAAGCGCTTTCGCAATCCCTCCTTTGGAAATCTGTTTACAAACCTCCCCAGCATGAAAACTGGTTTTAAATTGCTGTGTTTTATGCACATTTCAGCTTTTTCCTGGGATCTCTCCTGCTGTGATTTTATTCCACTGTGAATCAGATTTTGTAAAATGCCCAAAGTGCTGAGTTGGATGGGCTGTGTGCAAATGTAATAAACAGAATAAAATACTCAATGCAATAAATATAGAGAAACATTGCCAGAGTTACGGTGGTCATGTACATAAGATACTGGGGCTCCTGCACCTTAAATTAAAACATATATATGTGCATGAGGCTTTATGACGCTACAGAGAAGCAACAGAGGACTGGGGGAGAATGGAGGCAGGGATAGAGTATGCAGTTATTTCAGTTGCAAGCCAATCTCAATAAGATCTTCTATAAAGCTATTAAAGATGCAAGAGCACCTGTCTGTTTTTCACCTGGGCTATCCCAATCAGAGTTGGCAATACTGGGCTTGATTTTGTGGTCATTTCCCTCTCTTGATATATAAAATGGTTTGACCTGGTGCAAGGCAGCTTCGTATGTTCTATTCCTGCTTATTAAATCAATGCAAGTTGCTGCTGTTTTAATTAGGACACATCAGAACATGTTATTTGGCTCTGGAAAAGTAACACATCAGGTGCATGCCAGCATAAGATGAGAAGAGGAGCAGAGGGAGGAGAAAACAAGAAAGGGTGATGAAGCCGCACCCTGAGAGATTAAGTTCAGGAATGTGGCAACAATCTCAAACAAACTATTCTGAAGAGGAAAATTAAAGCTGCAGCCTGTGTGTGCATATTTCCCTGCATGGTAAACCCCATTGCACCCAGTGGGATTGACTCCTGGGTAAATGCACACAGGATCAGGCTGCTCAAACTGTATATCTTGTTTCGGTATGAGAAATAATGTGTGAGAAAGTACTATTGAGGATACACAGAGTACCTGTCACACGCACGTTAGTAACCATAACTCTTCATATTTAGGAGTAGAATGTCAAGAAGTTGGCTCAGCTGGTTGGAGTAGGGTGCTGATAACACCAAGGTTGCAGGTTCGGTTCCCATAAGGGACAGCTACATATTCCTGCCCTGAAGGGGGTTGGACTGGATGGTTCTCAGGGTCCCTTCCAACTCAAGTTTCTGGACCTTTCTTTCACTTGCCCTCTTCAGCAACCACCAAACACACAGAAATTAACCTGGAAAAGCTTTCTCTGTCATCTGATCTCTGTGCCAGGTAAAGGCAGCTTTCCAAATATCTGCCTTTTCAAGCTGCTGCTGCCGCAAGACACAGGAACACAGACAGCAAACAAAACAAAACAAAAGCAAACCTGCTTTCAGTACAAGGGCTCAGTGACACGAGTAATACAACACAGAAATGCTATAGAACATGTGCAAAGTCCCTGTTGCACACCACTCGTTAACATAGCTGTCAACGTTTCCCTTTTTCTAAGGGAAATTCCCTTATTCCAAATAGGATTCCTCGCAAGAAAAGGGAAAAGTTGACAGCTATGCTCGTTAATCCACCTACCCAGGTACCGGATTTGGGGTGGCAGTAGTGAAGGTAAACTGGGCACAGGGTGCATCTTAGTGGCAGGCTGGATTCTGCACATGTTTCATTTTAAAACAGAAATGAAGTGGATATATGCCAAGAAAGCTGTTAGCAAAATGATGCTCCTGTCACACTGGATCACAGCATAGAGGTATGTACTGTAGAAAGTCCGGATAGGAACATAGGAATCTGCCTTATACTTAATCAGACCATTGGTCCATCTATAGCTCAATATTCTCTACACTGACCACCAGCAGCAGCTCTGCAGAATTTCTGTTGGGGAGCCTTTCCAAGCCCTTTCTGGAGACCTTCAACATGCAAAGCAGATGCTGTACCACTAAGATATGGCCCTTCTGTCTCTCCTCTTGGTCCATCAAGCTCAATATTGTCTACACTTCCTGGCAGTGGCTCTCCAAGTTTTCAGGCAGCGAGACTTTCCCAGCCCTACCTGGAGATGCCAGGAATTGAACCTGGGACATTCTGAATGCAAAGCAGATTCTTTGCCACTGAGCTACATACAGCCCTGGAGAATCTAGGCGACAGCTCCAGGGCTGCCCTGGAGATCTGAAACTGTACAGGCACGGCTCACACCTGCTTGTTCCTCCCCACAAGCTGCCTCGTCAGGAGCAGGATCCGTATGTCAAACGACATGTGTAAACAGAGTGCAACGCTCACCTTTTCTTCTGCACTGTCGGGCTGTACTTCCCTTTGTTTCTCTTCTTGAACAGGGAATGCATAATGTTAACCCCAGGGTTCAGCAAGTGCCGACGGAATCTCGTTCCAGTGGAAGTCCAAAGAAAATAAAATTAAAACGAATGAACCGGCAAGGCTCTGTCACACAGCTCTTGTTGTTCCCCCTGGTGAAAGGCTGCTGGTGTCTGTTTTTGATGCTAGATCCTGCAGTTTTAGAAAAGTTGCTGAACGGAGAGAGGGAGAGAGAAAGAGCAACTCTGCGGCTACCTCAAGTCCTGCTTCTCTGGCACTTCTGCCAAAGGAACTGCAACTCTCCCAGGCCAAGCGAACTGGGAGTTACCTCCTCCCCTGGAGGTGGTGCTTACCTACCACACACATGTCATGGGCCCAGGCGGAGCCAGTCTAGGCCATTATTTCCTCGTCAGCCTCTGCCGGGAGCAGTTGTTGCTATGACTGCCTATGACTAGCACATCTTTCTGTCACTGGCAGTGTACGAGGGTTGCAAGATACTTCCCATTCAGCCCTTTCTCCTTTGACTTTAACAGCAGCTCAGCAGGTATAAGTTCACCAGGTGAAGCTTTTTCACCTAACAGGAAAATAAGCGGCTGGGGGAAAACCTCACCAGTTAAATTCATGCACCCAAGGCTGCTGTTAAAGGCCGAGGATGAGGAGGAGAGGGGAGTAGTGTTTTGTTTTGTTTTGTTTTTATGGCTGGCAACGTTGAAACTGCCTTAAGGACAGTTTGATCAGTAGGCATTAGCTGGTGATAATGTTTAGTTCCTTCATGCCTTGAAAAGCTTCTCCTGTTGATTTCAGTGGATCAAATGGCCTTTCAGGCCACAAAGAGCAGATCAGGCTGGTTTTACCCCCCTAATCAGATGGCAGCCCTATCTGTATCGTGGAGGGAATTCCAGCGACTGTAGCTCTTCTAAGTTTTGCATGACAAGCTTCACTGGCAAACATTCCCTGTCTAGGCAACTGTAAAAAATAAAGGAGCCATATCTGCTTTTGAATCTAGTTACTTTAGATAGGGCTTAATTTTAGCCCCAGAGCTCCCCCCCTTTTTATGCCTGTACTCAGCCATGCATTAAATGGATGCCTCTTATCACATTAATATGAGTTGGCAAAATACCCTACCATTCTGTCAAGTGCAGAGTACAAGGCATTACTTGATTTTATCTTCACAACAACCCTGTTAGGTTGGCTGGGTCGAGAGGTAGCGGCTTGCCCAAGCCCATCCAGTGAGATCTGTGGCTGAGCTGGGAACTTTGTCCCAGTCCAAGCTCAAAACTCAAGCCACTGCACACAAGAGCAACTAGAGTGCCTCTGACCACATGCAGAGCACACATTTCTCCCCATTTAGTAAAGATAGCCATATGTGGACCTGAGCAGGAATAAGGGTGGTCAGGTGATCAGTGAAGGCAGGCTGTAGTATCAGCACCTCACAATTTGGGCTTTGCCTGGGGCAGGCTGGAATGCCCTTGAAGGCTGGGCCAAGCGATGGGAACAGCCCTTGTTTTTGAGAGCCTTTTCCTGTCCCTGTAGAGGTTAATCCAGCCCTTTCCTCTTGGGGTGGATACAGAAGTACACAGGTTGCACCAGACCTCAGGAGGAAGTTACAGGAGAAGGCCCATTTGGTTGCTAGGCAACATCCCTGTTAGGCCTAGGTAGTATTTCTGCTCCCTCTCTCTACTCATCAGTGACAGGGCAGGTGTGACTTTGAAAGCACACCTTTGAATAAACTGGTTTGGTGAGCATGTTCTTTCTCATCAAGGCGTAACTCCAACCTCGATAGAGCAATAATTAACAGCCCACCCACCACCTCATCTTTGGTCTTGTCACTTATGAAGAAGGGATATGACCAACGTCCCCCAGTTTGGGACCTCAAGGATCAGAGGCCTCGGCTGTCTGAGGTCACACCATGTAAATGTAGCCGAGGAGGAAAAACCCCACTTCCAAACCCTTGATTCTGAGCCTGTCCGGGTCCAAATACTTCCTTTTAAAAGGGCATCTGCTGTTCAGGAAACAAATATTTTATTGACTCATTGCATTTATTTACTGCCTTTCCTCCCAGGAACTCAAAGCAGAATGCATAGTTCTCTTCCCCACCCTCACTTTTTCCTCATAACAACCCTGTGAGGTGGGTTAGGCAGAGAGAGTGAGGAAAGCCCTTAACATCCAGAAAGGTACATGGCTGGGCGAGGATTTGAACCTGAGTCTTCCAGCTTCTAGGGCAGACCCACACTATACCTTTGAAGCAATCCAAGGCACATTTAAAGTACATTACATCCCCCAGGAAATTCTGGGAACTGTTGATTGTGAAGGTCACTGTGAGTTGTCGATCTCTGAGAAAGAAACTACAATGTTCATGCTTCCTGGGGGGGGAACTATGTGCTTTAAATGTGTGTTGAATGTACTTTATGGTGTGGATCTTTATGGTGTGGCCCCCTAGTCTGACACTCTAACCACTACACCAACTTGCCTAAAGAGGATTCCAGCCATGCCATATGCTCCAACTGTCCCTGTTAACCAGAAACACTCTCTGTTTTTTGGCTCCTGTCCATCATGGTAAAATACTGTCCACATTTTCTCTCTGTTTTTTGTCTTGGAGATAGACATGTCTACAAATGTGTTAATGTGCACTTACATCCCTTGTAGCAGCAGTGGTGAAACTTGTAGGGTCTACTTTGTTTTGTATTAGAAAGTGAGATCCACCAGCTAGAGCTTGGTGCAAAAGTTATAACACACTGGGGGGAAAATCTGAGTCCAATAAATGATTGTTACGAGTACCAGAACTGAACAAGAGCTCACAATCTTGCCACACAAAAATCCACACCTGGTTGCTGATTCCCCACCGACCCCAGCTGCAAGCTGTCTCCTTTTCAGCAGTATAATTTTTGGTGTGGGTGATTTTGTGGTTGCCGCTTCGAAACAATTAGGATACAGAAATCCTTGCCAGTAAAATAACCAAAGATCCACCAGTAGATCCAGCTTCTGCCTATCACTGCTTTAAAGTTCTCTACCTAAGCAATACACATAGTAAAGGTAAAGGGACCTCTGACCATTAGGTCCAGTCGTGACCGACTCTGGGGTTGCAGCGCTCATCTCGCTTTATTAGCCGAGGGAGCCGGCGTTTGTCTGCAGACAGCTTCCGGGTCATGTGGCCAGCATGAGTAAGCAAACCAGAGCAGCGCATGGAAACACCGTTTACTTTCCCGCCGGAGCGGTACCTATTTATCTACTTGCATTTTGATGTGCTTTCAAACTGCTAGATTAGCAGAAGCAGGGACCGAGCAACGGGAGCTCACCCCGTCGCAGGGATTCGAACCGCCGACCTTCTGATTGGCAAGTCCTAGGCTCTGTGGTTTAACCCACAGCGCCACCTGCATCCCCAGTACAAAGACTTACACATTGTCAAAAAAATAAACTGTGCATGGGCTACTTCAAGCCCTCTGCTCTTCCATCATAGGATTTGTTATCTTTAAACATGGCTTAGACCAGACAGCTTTTCAAACAGAGGATATCTTCAAACAGACGACTGTCTTCTGATATCTGTTCAAATTGTTCTCTTTAAAGCATTGATGTAGCGGTTCAGGGTTGCAGAGGGTCAACAACTCATTACAGTTTCTGCAATGGGGTCCATGTTTCCAGTGCCTCAGAGATGCCCAATTGGCTTGAAGGGAGAGCTTTTTAGGCACTGAGAAGTCTCCTCACCCTTTGTGCTTTAGCCTATCAGAGTGAAAGGAGGTGAGTCAACCACTGAGAATTGGCTTCAGTTTCAAGAGAAGGTTGTTCAGTTTCATGATAATAGTGAGCAAATTCTGTTATATGCAATGAAACTTCAATGGAAACAAAACTAACATCACTCCAGAAGAAGATACTGGAGAACGCCAATTGGATATTGGAGAATTTGCTCATGTATGTGCACTGTAAACAGTAGATGTAGCTGAAGGGCAACATGGAAATCTGCATCGATCATTGCAATGCATCTGTAATTATAATTATTATATAATTATAAGATTACTGTATAATCTTAGAAGGTTGTATAATTTTATACAGGGGTGTGGCTATAAGGAGCCATGGCTATGACTATCATGAAGGAACTCCGTACTTCTGAATTGGCCACTACACGAGTGCTTTAAAATAGAACACATAACCACCTTGCCCAAGTCCCTCAAAAATAAATATCTGAAGGACAACCAGATATGGCAGCATCGGAGATCTATGACTGGCTCTCCAGGTGGTATTTTTGAAAAAACTAATTAGGAGTTCCAATGCTGAACCTCAGCACAGAACTGCTACCCTCCAAGTGAGCTAATAGTACCCTGAAGAGGGCTACATAGATCAGGAAAACAGGGGAGCAGGAAAGTAGCCTCACCATTGTTCTTCAAAATTAAGCAAAATGGAGATCACTTGCATGGTGTGAAGGAAGTGGGCAGGGAGGGTCTTCCTCTCTCATCATACTAGAACTCAGGAACATTCCATGAAATGGAATGTTGGAAGATTCAAGATAGACAAAAGAAGTTAAACTATGGAATTTGCTCCCACAAGACCTATTGATGGCTAGTGATGGCCACCAACTTAGATAGCTTTGAAAGAGGACCAGGGCTGTGCACATATTACAAAATGCAGCTAGGTTGTTCTATTTCTCAATTCAGATTGAAGGTGGTTTGGCAGGGGTGCATCGAAACCCGGTATTACATAAGAAACAACAGGATAGATAAAGGATGGATATGGACTATGGCTAATGCCATGTGCACACCACTTCCCAAACCAGTGTTGGGAGCGCAATGGATGCAGAGGAAAAAGAAGCATGTACACAGTCTTAGACAAATTCATGAAGGGTAAGTCTGTAATGTCTGCACCTGTACCCACCCTAAGATTTCTCTATCTGCTCACCTGGATATCATTCATCATCACCATTTTAGACCCTCAACTTAGTCTTGTGAGTTGCATGGAGAAAGTGCAAAGTTTTCCTTTCCCTCTCACACAAGACTGGAAATTACGGACATCCATCAAAGGTGAACGTTGGAAGGTTCAGGACAGATAAAGTACTTCTTCGTGCAGTGCACAGATAAACTATGGAACTCACTCCCACAGGAGGAAACATGCCTCTGAATACCAGTTGCTAGGAATCATAAGTGTGTAGAGCACTGTTGCACTGAGGTCTCATCTAGCTGGCCTCTTTGAGGCCAGGATACTGGACTAGATAGGCCTCTGGCCTGATCTAGCAAGGCTATTCTTGTGTTCTCTTGAGGTTGGTGGAGTATGTATGCCCTGCCAAAGGATATAATGTTGAGAAAACCTACAGCCACCTCTCTCTTTTTAAAATATTCGTGCCCAGGCTCAGTCTGTTGATTTTAACTTCTCTCTGGAGCTTTTAGGAGAGACCTGTGAATTCTCCCCGGCTTGTGTTGAGTGCTGGCTCCTGATCCTGCACTCTAATTATGTCATCTTGTTTATCGCTCCTATCAATTCATCATTTTAAAAACCACCTTGGCGCAACGCCCGAAGCTGGTCTTTCATCCAGCTCTGTGCTGAAATTCAGTGTGCAATTTCACGACAACAGGGTTAATCAAAATAAGAGCTGATGTGCAAATACGCTCCTTCCCAGCCACTCCGCTCCTATTTATATTTTAAAGAAAGGGCCTGTACCACGGCTGCCCTTCCATGCATCCTGCTATTTATGTGCATTTGCGATAATGAATATAGTCAACAAACAATACAGTGGTACCTCTGGTTAAGTACTTAATTCATTCCAGAGGTCCATTCTTAACCTGAAACTGTTCTTAACCTGAAGCACCACTTTAGTTAATGGGGCCTCCTGCTGCTGCCGCGCCACCGGAGCCCGATTTCTGTTTTTATCCTGAAGCAAAGTTCTTAACCTGAAGAACTATTTCTGGGTTAGCGGAGTGTGTAACCTGAAGCGTATGTAACCTGAACCATATGTAACCCGAGGTACCACTGTAGTTCCCAGCATTATTTGGGAGAGGTTGTGAGTGTTTGAAGCATCACACAGTGCTTCCATGTGACCAATGGCGATATTTTATAATGAAAATACAGGATACATATACATTTTGGATAATGTCATGTGATTTTTAAAAAGGCAGCATGGGAAATTCAGTGTGTGCTTAGTAACTGGGAAGGTGAATATGGTCTAGGACTCCATAGTTGTCAGGGAGTCTTGTTTGAAGCCAACAATGGCATCAGTTCTAGAGTGTGTGGGGAGACACACACACAAACAAAAGGCCTGTGGGGTTGGGAAGCAGGGGAGGAGATGGGAACAAGATGGAACAAGCCTCAAGAGAATTCTAACAAAGCAGGAAGGCAATAGGCAGTGCCAAGATTTCCAAGGCCCTCCAGTTAATCTTCCGAGTTGTCCTGACTTGCCAGATTTCACACCTGCATTTCACTGCACTGATTTCTCGGTCATGCTCAGAGATCCAGTAAATAATGAAAGTGGCTTATTCTCATTTGCAATCTTGGTGCATCAAGCCCCATTCTGTCTTCTCCTGAGTACAGATGGAGGGAGAAATTCAATTCAGTTCGCGTTTAAAGGCGAATCTATCAAATTCACACTTTTTGAAGCGATATGACAAGTGAAACCCAGCCACCCTCCGAAATTGGCAAGTATATGAATTTTGCCCTGTAGTTCTCCAAACAAACAGCTATTTGCAAAAATTGCATGTATTAGGAGGACAGTGTGCATAAATATACAAAAATGCATTGTATTAGGAGAAGCTGCATGCAGAAATGTTTACATTAGTTAAATGCACACAGAAATTTGTTTATTAAGAGAAAGTCATGTTAAAATGCTGGTGAATTTTCACAAGGATTCAGAATGAAATGGGAACTGCTGCAGAAATGGGGAGAACTGAATTTAAGATTGAAAAAAATAGAAACTGAAAGAAAACAACATTGAAAACGCATTATATTAGGAGAATTTTCTTGCAAAAAAAAATGTGTGCATTGGAGTTTTGTTTTTGTTTTTTTTACAATTAAGCAGTGTCTAAGTCTTGCCAAACAAATAAATCAATAAATATTTGGAAAGCATTTGTTGTGGTTACATTAAAAACAAACCCCCCCCCCTCTTGATGTGTTCAGTGGCTTTTCCAAACCTGACTAGTAAGTTGGTGGCTTAACAACATAAAAGCCTTTACTGGCTGGACCAGTGTGAAGTTGGCAGCCACGCTGACAGTCTCCTCCTGTGGCATCTCTGTGAGCAGATTCTTTGCAGGTGACTCCAGCAGTGCGGCACTTGTTGATCTAAAAGTGGTTTTCTACCATAACTTGTGGGAGCTGCAGGAGGCTGGGAGGGGCCAGGCAGAGAGAAAGCATCTTATGCAATTAATTTTCTTGGCACCCTCTGCCTCTCTCTCTCTCTCTCTCTCTCTCTCTCTCTCTTGAAATGCATCTCACGCCCTTCTCCTGCCCAGCCCTGAATTCTGTTCTCTCTACTATCTGTAAATATTGTCTGAAATAGCTGCTTCCCAGGAGGGGAGGGCAGGTGGGGGTGGGGAGAAAGAGACTTTTTGTGTTGAAAGTGTTCTCAAGAGAGGCACTGGTCTGAGAGGCTGTGTCTTTGTTGGCTGGGGGCATAGCTCAGTGGTAGAGCACCCGCTTTGCATGCAGAAGGTCCCAGGTTCAAGCCCTGCAGGTAGGGCCTTCAGGAGCCACCACTAGGTAGCGCAGACAATATTGAGCTATATGGACCAACAGCCTGACTCAGTATAAGGCAGATTGCTATGTTGCACTGCATTATGGCTTTGTAGTCTTTAATGCTTCCTGGTCCAGGAAAATGGGAAGGCACACCACTTGGTGGGCAGCAGCAATGCCTATGCAGCTTCCTACGATCTTAGGTTCCCTTCTGCTTTGCACCTACTCAATAGCAGCTTCTGCTTGCCACTACTTCCCCTGAAGCACATGGATAATGCCCTCTGGCAAAAGCAGAGCTGCAGATCCCCTCTACCCACCACCGTCTGGCTGTACATTCAAACTGTAAACCCAGAAACATGACATGGTTTGCTCATACATAGCATCGTCTCTCTCTCTCTCTCTCCCTCCCTCCTCCACCCCTTTTCTCAGGCCTCTCCCTCTCTGCTCTAATCTTGAGAGGTGAACAGAAAATTCTTTCAATGCATTGACATTTGCAGCCAAAAAGAATTCAGGCCTCTCCAAAGACTGGCTTCGCCAACCAGGTGCTCCCCAGATGTTTTGCATTACAGCTCCCAGCCTGCATGACCAGACCCAGAGCACCTAAGCTTCAGCAAGGTGGTAGCCTTGCTTATGTTCAGACCATGGAATGATTTCATAGACTTTTAGGACTGTAATATGAGCCCGCTGGATCAGGCCAGTAGCCCATCTAGTCCAGCATCCTCTTCTCACAGTGATTGACTAGATACCCCAATGGGAAGCCTAAAATCTGGACATGAGCAAAACAGTATTCCATCCACCTGCAATTCCCCAAAAAATTGATATAATTTGTGGACTAGAGTCTGGTTCAAAAAATGGACAACGTATCTAGCTTAGACAGACAAACAGACGTATATCTGGACACGGAAGGAAAATTTATTAGACAGAAATCTTCATATAAAGATTTTAAAACTTGCTCATTATTATTATTACCCACCCTTCACCAAAAGGTCCCGGGGCACATTACAGCAATATAAAAAGATATATGTTGATTGTTCTGTTCATTGTAGCTTAATGCCTATTATTGCTTTGTTATTTCAAATTGTTGAAAGCCTCCCTGAGTGGTATATAGGCAGTTGAAAGGGTGGTATAAAATATTTTGTATGTAAATCAAAGAAATAAAATATTAATAAGTGAAGCCATTTAGCCATGAAGTGCATCTGTGAAAATTCAGTTAAAGCAGGGGTAGGATACCCTGTTTTGCATGGGGGCAGGGGTGCTAACTTGAATAAAATATGGGGGGGCAGGTAAATCCTCCCTTGTATAATCAATCACTTGACGTGGCACCCATTCACCATTTGAATAGCAATGCCCATCAACTTTTTTGGGGTGTGTGTGGATCTGGCCTTCTCAAAAAAAATATTGCGGCGGAGGGGGGGGGTGAAGGGACCTCAGCCCCCAGGAGCTGGCTGCATGCATGAGAGCCACATTCCATTCTCAGCAACCTTCTTGGGGCTCACATGCCAGTGATAGTGGTGGGAGAGCAAAAGTGCGTAGGGCAATTAATATACATGCCACCTTTGCACAGTAGGCTAGTAGGATCTGATTTCTTTCCGCAGGGCCTGTAAGACAGAGTTCTTCCACCTGGCCTTTGGCTTGGAATCAACTTGATCCCCTCCCCCTCTTTCCTTTTCCTTCTGTGATGGAACCCCTATTTGGGGACTTCCCTGGCTTTTTTCTGGCCCACGCAGGACCAGTCTGGATAGTTGGTGAAGATTTGACGTTTTCATCCCCTAAAAGTTTTTGATTTGAGTTTCTACTGAAATGAGGCTGCATTTTAATGTTGTACTTAATCTTGTTTTTAAGTTGCATTTTAATCCATTGTTTTTACCTGGTGTTAGCTGCCCTGAGCCCGGTCTTGCCTGGGGAGGGTGGGGTATAAATAAAATTTGTTGTTGTTGTTGTTGTTTGTTTATTTCTGCACATGGTCATGCGCATCTCTTTCCCCCCAATCCAATGAAACAAGAATCATGAGCCAAGGGCACATTTCAGCCAGCTCAGAAAATTCAAGCCGGTGAAAAGGAGGCTCAGTTGGGATGTAGCTGGGAAGTTCTGAAGCCAGAGGACCAGACAGAGAGGATGAGAGGGCTGCATCCAGTCCCCAGGCCAGAGAATCCCCACCCCTGAATTAAAGCTGAACTGTTTGCTCAAATCAGCACAAAGACCATTCACAATTCTAGTAATCGGTGATAAAACACAATTATCCTAACTTTGCTATGTTAATTATCACCTCTAGTGTTTTATGTTGTTCTTCTTTTTCTATGCATGCAAGAAAACTAGTCCAAATTTAAATGACGGGTGTATTTCATGCTCCCTGGAATGCTTAAAAGACACAAACATGTCAAGCTTCCCCATCCCAGTGTGGGAGGTCTGTTCTAAGACTCTTGTCACCCAGCAGCCTTCCACATCCCTCTGGGCTATTTGGATCCATGAATTGACGCGGATCTTCTCAAGCATCAAACGGCTTGCGTATAGCCCTGGAGGCAATATTACACAGCCTCCCTCTCCTACCTCTCTCAAACAACTAGACACCCAGGGACTGCACTGTAGGGTTATGGCAAGGAGAGAGAGCAAAGCGGATGTAATTAAAGAAAATCAAACACCCTCCAATTTTGGTGTCCCAGCAATAAGTGGCAGCAATTACACTAATCAAGTCCTTTAGGTTCATGGGATGCTCGAAGGGAAGGATCGTGTTGCCTTGAAAATAGGGTGGCCAACTGATGGGGGTGGGAATCAGGCTGGCTCGCTCCTGTGCAGTTTTAATCTGCAGTTTTATCTGCAGAGATTGACAGGTGGAGCTTTCAGGCAGGGAGATGGATGCGATCGCCTGCTAACATCTGCAGGTGAAGCTGCTGCTAAAGGTGGAGGAGCACGGGCTAGTAAAACTGTTGGCAACCCCACTCAGATATAAAAGTCATAGATTGCTTTTAATGAACTGGCTCCCAAGTAAGTATTATTTCCTACCTCTGGCCCTCTATCCTCCAGCTCTACCACCCTCAGCCACCCAAGTCCCCTAGTCCCTTAAAGGGCTCCATCCTCTGTTAGTCTGTATGCCTGGAATGTCCTTCCAGAATGCCCACATGATGGGGCCACCTCTCTTTCTTCTTTCAGAACTCCCCCTCCCAAAGCTCAAACTACATCTTACCTTATGGAGGTTCTGGTCCTCATTGCTAGCAGAGCGGAAGACTACACTTGCCCACATTTATCCCTGGTTTATCCCAGCTTCTCCCTATTGGAAGTACAACACCAGGGATCATTCCGCTACTAACCAATGGGTTAATTCTGTTTACAGTCAGCCAACTAAGAAGTGGTTCCCAACAGCCAGCCACATCGGCCCCACTGAGGTAATTCAAGTTCTGAGTGGCTGATTAGTTCTGAGTGAGTTTTCCTCTGTATCTCTTCCTGCTATGGACTAGCCCTGAACCTTGTAAGAAAGACAACTCCTCTCTGTTTATTTCTCCCCTTATTATGTGCTGGTTTTGCTCAGCTCACCTAGTAAAGTATTGCCAGTTTCTTTTCTCTCAGGACTCCATCAGCATGATTTAAGTGCCTCTGCCAACACTTCCTTCCTTCTCTTTGTTGTTTCCCTTGCTATGGAAATGTAGGGTCATCAGGGCAGAGACCTGTCCTGTTTTGTTTCGGCATAAGTGACTTTATAAAGTACGCCAAAGGTGCTATGTTAAAGAAGTTCGTGATAAATGACACAAAAATCCTGAGGATCATGGCCCCCTCTGAGCAACTATGACATTAGCTGGGGTGTGAAATTTGGAGAAGTCCTCCTTAGCTGCAAACTGCCTGCTGTGAGAGGAGCCAGAAACAGGCTCTTTGCCAACATCACTGCGGAGATGGGGACATCATTGGATGAGCTGGAATTAGTTCGTATGTCACTTGGATATGCAGTTTGCAGGAGGGCAAACCCCTTGCATTTTTCAAGGAACGTTTGTGAGCAAGACTTGTGCACTTATCCCAGGTGTAAGGACATTTTTCAACTCAAGAGCTGCATTCCCTTTGGAGCAACCTTCCAGGGGCCATGTGCCAGGGATGGGCTGGGCCAGAGAGGAAAGTGGGTGGAGGAATAAATGCAGATGTTCCCTTTGTACCACTGACTGCCACCAGACTGCCGCCAGAAGACATGCGTTCATGGAAAACATGGTACCAGTGTGCCTGGCCTCTTGACATCACAGGTGAACAGGCATCGCTTGTCACGCAACGTAAGCCCTGACGTGCGACAGGAAGCCATAAATAAGCTGTGTGTCACTTACAGGTATTTTCTCCCATCGAGTCAAACTGCTATATATCAGCTGGCTGTTGACAATTTGGGTGTTCCCCCCCTACTTCTTAATACCTTTCCGCCTACATGGAGGAGCCTGCTGAACAACCTGCCCTGTCCTGGGATCTAATTGAGTGGTTGCCACCAGGAGAAGGAGGAGGGCCGGCACTTAACATATCACCAAAAAAGGAAACCAAAGGAGACGGGTATTTGCATCACATTTGCATATGCCAACTTACGTGTCCTGAATCTGCATGTTTAGGGTTGTTGCCAGTGCTAGTCCTAACCAGAGTAAACCTACTGAAGTTAAAGGGCAAGACTTACTTCGGCACATTAATTTCGATGAGTTTACTCTGAGCAGGGCTTAGAGAGAACCCTGAGTGTCAAAAGAGGAGGGCCTCCACCCAGCCTTTCTGGCAGACAAGAGCTCTGTGCTTTATCAGACACATATTCAGCTGGTTCTGCATTCCCCCAGCTTTGCCAACTGGATCGCTGCCCATCCCATTGCTGTTAAAGAAACAACTAGCAATGAGTAGGGGGAAATTGTTCATTTGCAGGATGACCCTTTGTTAGGTTAGCACCTTATTAATCCAATGCTGAGCTTCTTGCCAAAATAGAAACCTCCTCGGCGGTCAAAAGTACAAGAGGAATCTGTCCTGCCCCGCCAAGCCCTGTTCCCCCCCCCAACCCCACTTTTGGTTAGCCCAGGGTGTTCCTTCTTCACGTGACACACAGGTATGCATGGCATTCTCATTTCACCCATCCCTCAAGAGGGGTGTGAATCACCTTTCTGGCACTTGGGCTATGTGGGCAGAACCGGTGCCGCATTGTCCGAAGCAGAAGAAATTTAAAGACCTGGTGCAATGCTCTGATTTTAAATGCCTGCACAAATGGGCTGCTGAGACTCCGGCACATGCTGGCTCCTCTTCTCGTCTTTGTTTGCTTGTTTCATTTTTGTCCCCACCCTTTATTGAAGGAACTCCCACGGGCAGACTGGATGGGCCTTTGGCCTAATCCGGCAGCCAGGCTCATGCATACTCTCCAATGAAAATAGAGATGTCCTATTCAATTATTATTATTATTATTTATTAACTTCTAGCTTGTCATCTGACTGGGTTGCTCCAGTCACTCTGGGTGGCTTCCAACATATATAAAAACATAATAGAACATTAAACATTAAAAAATGTCCCTATGCAGAGCTGCCTTCAGGTGTCTTCTAAAGGCTGAATAGTTACTCATCTCCTTGGTTCAGGGGGCACATAACTCCATACCCTCCAACATTTCTCCTTAGGGATATCCTAAGGAAAAGTGTGGCATTCCAGGATCAGATCAGAAATTGGGACGGATTCTATAAATCTGGGACTGTCCCTAGAAAATAGGGGCACTTGGAGGGTCTGCTTATGGTTCCTTCCAATGCCACAGTTCTATGATTCTATGCATTGTTCAACTCCAGAGAGACCTGGAGCAGCGCTGGCTCTGCCATTAGGCAGACTGAGGCAGCTGCCTCAGGCGGCAGAAGCCCCTAAGGCGGCACAGAAGCAGTGCCAGTGTTCGCGCCAATTTTGACTGAAATCGCATCCAAACTTGCACAAGATCTTGCAAGAGTGTTCAAGATCTCATGCACTATCGACAAGAGCTACTCAAATCAGGGGCGACCTTGCCCAAAATTGGGAATGATGGCAGCACTGCTTTTCCACCAGCAGCTGAGGAGGTGGGTGGAGAAGCAGCAATAATGGTGGCAGCAATGGAAGCAGCAGAGCAGGACAAGATGGCACTTCCCATTGTGCTTCTAGCAGCATAATATGTTGCCCCTAGCCTGGAGGTCTGCATTTGGCCTCTGGACACGAGGCTTCTCTCCCCCTGCTCTAACCACTTCCCCACAGTGGGACTGAGCTTTAGACTGATCCTTTCTCCAATGGCATTGCTATGCTATAGGAGAGGGAGTTGCCGCTGTCTTTCCCTGGGCTTCTGGTCGGTGTACAGGTGCAAGCCCTCCTGACAGGGCAGGTCTGTGGGCCTGCCGTTTCTGTGTTCGCACACCTGAAACCGCCACCGACCACAGAGCACAGGTTCCCTTTGAGCGTTGACTTTCCCAGCCTTCACTCTTGGCAGAGCCTCTCCCTTGACGAACCAGCTCTGGGGTTTCAGGAACAGGTTGGGCCTGCCCTGCCGAGTTGCCTTCACCCCTCCCTCATTCCATCTCTAAAGAAAGTAGAGGGTTACACCCTCCCGTGTGTTGCATCTCTCTCTCTCTCTCTTTCTCTCTCTCTCTCTGTCAATGGATTGGAATCTGCAGCCCATCCCTGAGAGCAGAGCTTGAATCTGTGGGTGACAGCATCAGGCCCCAAAGAGTCTCTTGAAGCCCCCCCCCCACTCTCGAAGCCTGTAGAGGCAGCACCCACCTCTGCTGCCCTGTCAGATGCATTCAGATGTCCTGGTTATTGATCTGGCCCACGGGCCTGAGACTCATGAAGCTGAGTGCTCCTTCCAAATGCCCTTCCAAGTATGGTGGATCAGGCCCAGGAGCAGGGAACCTCAGGTCAGGAGGTCAACTCTGGCTCTCCAAGCCTCTCCTCGGCCCACACCCTTCCCTGGTCTTAATTCACACCCGCCTTGAGAGCTTTTGCCTGGCTGGAATGTGTCCTTGAACTGGGATGGTGCTTCTTCTCTGCCTGGATGGAGGATGGAGAAATGGGTTGGGAGATCCCTCTGACTTTTCCCTGGCTAGAATGTAGCCTGCTGCACCTACGTAAGGTCTCGTGTCTGCACTATGCATTTAACACAGTGCAATGCCCCTTAAACCAGGGGTCCTCAGACTTTTTCAGCAGGGGGCCGGTCCACTGTCCCTCAGACCTTGTGGGGGGCCGCACTATATTTTTTGGGGGGGAAATGAACGAGGGATGATGAGTGACACATGAAAGGGCTCGGGAGAGGGGTACTTTAAATGGCAGCTGCTCGAGAGGGGTGCTCAGCCAATTGCGGCTCCTGTGTCTTGTGAGCAGCAGGGGCTGGCAGCGGTGGAGGGACAATGAGAGGCATGCGAAAGGGCTCCGGAGAGGGGCTGGCACCAACAAAGCCCAGCCCCTTCCTCCTCTAGGCTGGGTGGGGAGAAACCAGGAGGGGGGGAGGTGCCGCCGCCGCTGTGTGAGGGAGCAGGAGGGAGAGGGAAAGAACGTGCGCACTGGTGATCCACACACTGGCAATCCACGCAGTGATTCCTGGAACATCCGTGGGCCGGATTTAGAAAGCAATTGGGCCTGATCTGGCCCACGGGCCTGAGTTTGCCAACCCATGCTTTAAACAGTTATGGCTCCCACCCCAAAGAATCATGGGAACTGCAGTTTGTTACAGAGCTGCAATTCCCATCATGGTTGAACTAGCAATCCCTCTTCCCAGGGAACTCTGGGAATTATAGCTCAGAGATTAACAGGTGTTGCCTTCGGCCAGCAATGGAGAGCTTGTGATATACTCACTGTTAGCTCTGTGAGGGACATAATAACAGCTCTCAGCTCCCTTGGGAAACTATAGTTCCCAGGCATTTTGAGGCCCCTGGATGGTTGCTCATGAGGGAATGGCTCGCCATACCTGATCTGGCCTAGAATGCTATGTGTGGGTCTCTGATTGATGAATTGCTACTGGTTTGAATGAACGACTTCTGCAAAGAGGTGTGCTTGGCTGTGACCTGGAGATGGGATCTTTCCCTGAATCTGACACTGTGGGTGAGGGGGCTTGAAGTTTCCCATCCACAGACTGAAACAGACAGAGCAGACCCCAGGGAACAGGAAAGGAATGTAAGCCAAAACACCGCTATCCTTTGACATCCAGCAACCCTATCAGAAAACAGAGTGAAAAGGTGCAAAAGGCAACAGATACTTGAGTCATATCCCTTCCTGGAAACCACAGGAGTGGGGAGTGTTCCTGGGCTCAGATCCTGCTGGCCATTTCCCCACAAGCACCTAGTTGGCCACTGTGAGAACAGGACGCTGGAGTAGATGGGCCATTGGCCTGATCCAGCAGGCGCTTCTTATGTTTATAGTGGAAAAGGCAGGGTGCTCACCCATTGGCATTGCGGCTTGCTTTTGATATATCTTATTTTTATTGCATCACATTCTCTTTGCCTCTCAATATTTGCCTATCAAATGTCAAATATTATCACAGCTAGAAACTGCCTTGACACTATGAGGTCTGACAAGGAATGTGCATTTTTGGAATAATAATAATAATAATAATAATAATAATAATAATAATAATAATAAGTAAATATAGCCCCTTCAACCCTGCTTAGGGCTGGCCCAAAGTGCCCTTGAATTTTATTTGTATTTTAATGTAGCATCACTTTTGGAGTGTTGTGGGTACAATGGTACCTCGGGTTACAGACACTTAAGGTTACAGACTCTGCTAACCCAGAAGTAGTACCTCAGGTTAAGAAATTTGTTTCAGGATGAGAACAGAAATCGCGCAGCGGCGGTGGGAAGCCCCATTAGCTAAAGTGGTACCTCAGGTTAAGAACAGTTTCAGGTTAAGAACAGACCTCCAGAACGAATTAAGTTCTTAACCCGAGGTAGGTAAAGTAAAGGTAAAGGGGTAAAGGGACCCCTGAGCATTAGATCCAGTCGTGGCCGACTCTGGGGTTGCGGCGCTCATCTCGCTTTATTGGCTGAGAGAGCCGGCGTACAGCTTACCACTGTAATTAAAATGGCAGCTAGATTCAGCCAAGCAGTGTTGATTGCAACAATGGCTGCCTAACAGAAACCTACAGGGCCTCCCTGACAATGGAGGGGACCTTCCAGGGTTCACTTTGGACATAAGAAGAGCCTGCTAAATCAGTTCTGTTCTCACACCGGCCACCCAGATGTTTGCAGGAAACCTTCAAGCAGGCCCTGGGCACAACGGCACTGCCCCACCCTCCGTGGTTTATAGCAACTGGTATTCAGAAGCACTATTGCCTCCAGAAGTGAAGGCAGAGCATAGCCATAGTGGCTAGCAGCTACTGACAGCCTTCTCCTCCATGAATTTGTCCAATCTTCTTTTAAAGCCTTCCAAGTTGGTGGCTCTCACTGTCTCCTGCTGGGGCGAGTTCCATAGTTTAGCTATGCTCTGCATGGGCGTCTCTCAAACCTGCAGCTTCCCCTGCCCATCCGTCTTGGGGTTTGCCTTTCCTTTCTTTTTACGGGACCAAATGCCCACTTCACCTTCTCACCTGTGGATTTGCTTGCCTTACACTACTGTACTTCTCAAATGAAATGCTTGGCTGAGAAACAACAAAGGCTAAAGGAGGCGAGCCTTTTGCTGTGACAGGAGCTGCCGCAACGCCCAATATCTCAGCAGATTTGTTGGGGGAGGGCCGGCTGAGCTCCTCGAACCCAGAGTCACCTGGGGGCCGGGCTGGATCCCAAACAGTTTCGACAAAGCCTCCCCCAATTTCTGAGCCTCTCCTCCGCTGAAGGTGGAGCCGGTTTTTGCCAATCGCCTCCTTGTGTGCCTACTCGCCCCGTGGCTCTCTTGCAAACAGGAGAAGGAATTGGTTTTGCAAAGAAAATAAATAACACTTGTGGCATTGTACTTGTGACACCAGTGGCCCATCCCTGAGAGGAACAATAGAAGGAATAGCTGGGCCCCAAGAATGGACAGAGAAGAGCACAGGGATGTTTAAAAATAGAGTGGGTTGGGCTCCCCAAGTTGTCTGGCAAGGGGCGTGAGGCTGCCTCAGCTTTGATTGCTACACCGGGGCTGATCGCCTTTGTGAGGCTTTCAACATGACAGAGATCAGAGAGCGCCCCCTGGAGGCAGTATGTTTGCATGCATCAACAAATCTCCAGGAAAGCACGTTCCAAGTGAGGGAAAGGTTATAACCACAGATGTGAGGAAGGAGTGTAACTCAGTGGCAGAGCACTGGCTTTGCATGCAGAAACTCCCAGCATCTCCAGGTAGGGCTGGGAGAGATCCATGGCCTGCAACCCAGGAGAGCTTCTGCCAGTCCGTGTAGACAATACTGAGCTAGATGGACCAATGATCTGATTGATTAAAAGGCAGTTTTGTATGTTTACCCACAACGGAGAAACTGGGCCCTAAGCGTTGAGCAAGTATGATAGATTCTCCAGTATTTTGCACACAAGACCAGAAACTCTCTTTTCTAAAGAAAAAGAAAAAACCACCCAAGATCTGTCCTTGGTTAACAGGCAGAACTAAAGCTCACAGCACTGATCGCCGTACATGGTCCATGTTGCCAAGCCATGCTAAGCTGATGTGCTCTATGTTGCCCACAAGAGGGAGCCCCTGGGCTACATTCAGTTGGTGTCTAGGGGCTTTTAAATGAAGGTGGCCTTGCCAGCTAAGTAGGACTCAGATGTTCAGTTTGGTTGGAGTGCTGCTGCTGCTGTCATGAGTGAGACGTTGGATTTTCAGTTTTGGGTGAAAAGAGCATGCTAAAATGCTGGTGATTTTTTGTGGTTTTTTTTAAAAGAGCATATTGTTGCACAAATGTGAAGAACTGAATTGAAGACTGGAAAAATGAGAAGATGAAAGAAAATGATATTGACAGATTTGTCTGCCCCCAATCTTGGCTTAACCAGCTGAGAACTCAACAAACATTTTGCCCAAGCACACATTACCTTTGCTGCAAACTACAATTGTTCCCTATTTTGTCCACAGAGCCTAGGGCTTGCCAATCAGAAGGTTGGTGGTTTGAATCCCTGTGACAGGGTGAGCTCCCGTTGCTCGGTCCCTGCTCCTGCCAACCTAGCAGTTCGAAAGCATGTCAAAGTGCAAGTAGATAATAATAATAATAATAATAATTTATTATTTGTACCCCGCCCATCTGGCTGGGTTTCCCCAGCCACTCTGGGCGGCTTCCACAGAAACCAAAAAACACTAAAATATCATACATTAAAAGCTTCCCTGAACAGGGCCGCCTTAAGATGTTTTCTGAATGTCAGGTAGTTGTCCATCACCTTGACATCCGATGGGAGGGCATTCCACAGGGCGGGCGCCACCACCGAAAAGGCCCTCTGCCTGGTTCCCTGTAGCTTCGCTTCTCGCAATGAGGGAACCGCCAGAAGGCCCTCGGCGCTGGACCTCAGTGTCCGGGCAGAACGATGGGGGTGGAGACGCTCCTTCAGGTATACTGGGCCGAAGCCGTTTAGGGCTTTAAAGGTCAACACCAACACTTTGAATTGTGCTCGGAAACGTACTGGGAGCCAATGTAGGTCTTTCAAGACCGGTGTTATGTGGTCTCGGCGGCCGCCCCCAGTCACCAGTCTAGCTGCCGCATTCTGGATTAGTTGTAGTTTCCGAGTCACCTTCAAAGGTAGCCCCACGTAGAGCGCATTGCAGTAGTCCAAGCGGGAGATAACTAGAGCATGCACCACTCTGGCCAGACAGTCAGCGGGCAGGTAGGGTCTCAGCCTGCGTACCAGGTGGAGTTGGTAGACAGCTGCCCTGGATACAGAATTGACCTGCGCCTCCATGGACAGCTGTGAGTCCAAAATGACTCCCAGGCTACGCACCTGGTCCTTCAGGGGCACAGTTACCCCATTCAGGACCAGGGAGTCCTCCACACCAGCCCGCCCCCTGTCCCCCAAAAACAGTACTTCTGTCTTGTCAGGATTCAACTTCAATCCATTAGCCGCCATCCATCCTCCAACCGCCTCCAGGCACTCACACAGGACCTTCACCGCCTTCACTGGTTCTGATTTGAAAGAAAGGTAGAGCTGGGTATCATCTGCATATTGATGGACACCCAGTCCAAACCCCCTGATGATCTCTCCCAGCGGCTTCATATAGATGTTAAAAAGCATGGGGGAGAGGACGGAACCCTGAGGCACCCCACAAGTGAGGGCCCAAGGGTCTGAACACTCATCCCCCACCACCACTTTCTGAACACGGCCCAGGATAAATAGGTACCGCTCCGGCAGGAAGGTAAACGGCGTTTCCGTGCGCTGCTCTGGTTCACCAGAAGCGGCTTAGTCATGCTGGCCATATGACCCGGAAGCTGTACGCTGGCTCCCTCAGCCAATAAAGTGAGATGAGAGCCACAACCCCAGAGTCGGCCACGACTGGAACTAATGGTCAGGGGTCCCTTTACCTTTACAGTCAGACTATGGTTTAAGATCCTGGCTTGCTCTGAGCTTGGTAACCTGGAACATAAAGTGGCATGTGCTGATTTTACAAATGAGGGAGTGAGGTGGACAGTCCTCTTGATGCTAATAATAACAATAGCAACTACTACTACTATTTGTTATTATATTTGCATGCCTCTGCCTGCCACTCCATGCCTCGGTGATGCCACAGGACTCCTGATGTGGGGAGAGTGTTGTTACGTTCAAGTCCTGTTGGCGGACTTCCCATTGGGGCATCTGGGTGGTCACTATGAGAAGAGGATAATAGACTAGAGGGACTGATCTAGCAGAACTCTTTTTAGGTTCCTAGGCTCTTATGCTGAAGGTGAATGCAGAAGATGATGTACACGTCATCTCCCCAACCAAGTCTAATATAGGAAGCCGTATTATGCCAAGTCAGACCCTTGGCTCATTCTGCTTAGCGTTATCAACAGCATTATCAACCAGTACGTTTCAGAGCACAATTCAAAGTGTTGGTGCTGACCTTTAAAGCCCTAAACGGCCTTGGTCCTGTATACCTGATGGTGCGTCACCACCCCCATTGTTCAGCCCGGACACTGAGATCCAGCGCCGAGGGCCTTTTGGCAGTTCCCTCACTGTGAGAAGTGAGGTTACAGGGAACCAAGCAGAGGGCCTTCTCGGTAGTGGCACCTGTCCTGTGGAACGCCCTCCCACCAGATGTCAAGGCAATAAGCAACTATCCTACTTTTAAAAGACATCTAATGCTGTATTGTGTTTTTAATATTCGATTGGGAGCCGCCCAGAGTAGCTGGGGAAACCCAGCCAGATGGGTGGGGTATAAATAATAAATTATAATTATTACTTACTGGCAGCTCTTCTGCAGGATTTCAGAGGGGGCATTCCCAGCCCTACCTGGAGATGTGAAGGATTGAACCTGGGACCTTCTGCATGCAAAGCAGATGCTCCACCCCTGAGCCCTTCCCCTACACAGATCTCTCCTTGGTTCATTGAGCAGGTAAAGTGGAATGGGGAACCTTTTCCAGCTGGAGGGCCGCATTCCATTCTGGGCAGTCTTTGGGGGGCCACGTGAGAAGAAAAAGTGAGTGGAGCAACAAATGTGAATTTTACTTCAGTCCACTTTCTCCACACACTGGCACACCCCTCTCCCTCCTCCATCCAGGCAAGCAAGAGGCATCTTCAGGGTTCAAGGACACATTCCAGCTGTCAGGATTGAGCCAGCAGTATATCATACTATTCAAATTGCAGGTAACTCCCTATTAGCAAGAACACAATCTGCACTGACTTAGTGTCAGGCCTCATGAGTACAGCAGGGCATTCCCGGTAGGTCTTGCCCCATGGATCAGTTGCTGAGATTGCAAGTCCCCACCTTCCCACAGTTGTCTAAGTCCACTCCTCTCCAGGGCTTTTTCCAAGCAATCTGAGACTGGCTCCCTGCATAGATCCATCTTCTCCTATGCTCTTTTCATGCCTCTTCTTGTTCTGGGAGACAGGGAGGAAGAGGGGAGCTTGTCGCTTGCAGGAGGGGGAGACACCCATGACTCTTCACCGGCCTGACTCGTGTCTGCCACTTGGCCTATTTCCTTCCATTCTCCTGCTTCAGCTTCTGCCTCTGATTTTGCACTTCTCTCTGCTACAGACTTTCCCAGATCGCTAAGTCCTATCACCACTTCAGCTTCTGACACCTCCTCTTCTCAGCCTTCTCCCTCTGACCACTCACTGTTGTCCGACCACCAGTCCCCAGGCTCTGAGCTTCCTTCCCTTGGGAGTTCCCCAGCTGGTTCCTCGCACCATTCCTCTGCGTCCAAGCAGTCCATGAAACCAGTCAACCAAAAATGCTCAAGTCAGGTGAGGGGTGCGGCCTGGAGGGTATGTGTGGTCTAAGGAGGGGTGAATCCCAAGGGAGTGTGGCATTCAGCGCCCAAGCCTGGAGTTCCCCACCCACAGTGTAAAGGGGGCCGCTCGCCTGTAACACAGTCCTCAGTGGGCTCAGCACTGTTTAATCACAGCAGTGCCTATTAAGAGGCCTGGAGCTTCAGCGTGGCTTTGTGCCACTAATGCCTTTGCTTGCCATCAACTCCATCAGGAGTCCCTTGCCAAGGTGTGACACATCTCCACCAGCGATTAACCTCTTAGCTTCACTAACACCCGTGATCCAATAGACCTATGCACCCTGGCAGGTGCCTTGGTTCTTCACAGCTCCATGCCCACCCACCTGCAGCTTCCGCTCATCTCTCTAACTATGGCAGGGAAAAGTTCTTGCCAAATCTGAAAGCTCTTTCGTTGTGGTGGATCTCAGCCGGCATTTGCGCAAAGGAAGACATTTGAAAGAAGACGCATACCGAAGGATGGACCAGTCTTGTCAGTGTCAATTCTCTCTCTGTTCCTCTTCCTTCCAGTTTTCTGTACATCTTTGCCCCATCCGTTGCTGATTTTTATACATTTTCTTTTTTTAAAAAAAACAGCTATATTCTCAGGTTTGCAGGAGGTGGCAGTCTTAGGTGTGTGCAAACACTCCTTATGTTTGGCATTCTGTGTACTTTGCTGTATGCTACATAATACTAGGGATCATGATTCAAAAAGCGCCTTCAGCTAAAGACAGTCAGAAGGTCATATTCTTCTCCAGTTTGCAGTAATAAGCTGTAGGGTCACCAACCATCTACTCCAAGATAAGGTCCTATGTCTTTTATAATTGCTTTACAAGCAGAAATCAGTAGGTCCCGCAGCATACACTTCTAGGGGAATGCTTCATGGGTTGAATTTTTGAATCACTCTGTGCAGACTTAGATCTTAAGATATGGAGGTCTAAGCATGCAGCCAACATTTTACCTAATCGCTCACTAAGAAGTAACACAATTCAGTAAGTTTAAATATATTGGGCTACCTCATCTCCTCATTTTTGGAAAGCAATTTCCCCTGATATATTTTGCACACTATGTTCACAAACATCTGGGTTCTTATGCACACTTCCCCTGATAAAGACATTTTTAATTAGTTGATTGCAAAAACGTGCACATTTGGCAATATACCATACAAAAATATGTATGTTAGCAGGAAGGTTCCCTAAAATGTAGACAAATTTTCATGAGGACCCTTTTTTTTTTGAAAATAAACATTCCATGCTGATGTGGAAATGTATTGAACTGAACCATAGACTATGAAAAATGAGAACCTGGGAGAAACTGAGGCAGGTACACCACCTTTCATAGGACAGTCATCTTGGCCTGTTGCTTGTCTGTGTGATTCTATTAATCATACTATGAACTATCCCTTTCTGAGGCATTATAGTTCAGATGATATGGAAGCTCTGCTATTTGTGGCTTTGCTAACTCGTATCCCTCAAAGCAAATACAGAAAATGTGATGAGCAGGCATGCATTCCTAAGCGCCCAGGGAGTAAGGATGGGCAAATATATCCGTTTCCAATCCTTTTCCCCATCTTAAGTTCAGATCTCAACCTTTCCACATCAGTCTGTGATTTTTTAAAAAATAAAAAATAGAAGGCCTCATGGAAATTTGTCAGCATTTTCTTGAATTTATCCTAATATGCACCTTTAGTTTATACACAGTTTTTCATAATTTTTGCAAAACAACTTTCCCTAATAGGATGCACTTCTGTCCATCATTTTTGCAGTGTTTTTACACACAGCTTAGTATATGCATTTTTGCACACGTCGCCTGGCTGGAGGGCTGCTCTGCAAAATTCTGAGAAGTGCAAATTTTGAAGGATGCCTGTGTTTTGCTTCATGTAGTGTTTCGGAAAGTGTGAATTAGGTTTGCCTTTAAACATGAACTGAATTGAATTCCCCCCGCATCCCTGACAGGAAGCTCTGATGGACCGCAGTGCTGTACTCCCAGGCCACTACATGCCTGAGAGCATGTCTGTTTGCAGCTCTTCCCACACGGCAAATACTGTTGGAACGCAAATATGTATCCGTTGCAAACATGATTGCCGTGGAAAGTGTGAAGGCAGCTCTCTAATCTATCTCTGGGCAGCCTTTGAGGGGGAGGGCTTGAGCTATCCATTAATCTGTTTTCCTTAGCTGTTGAAATTGGATTTTTAAAGTTTCCAAGAGGGACATTTCTATTCTCTTTAATCTCTTCTCTCCCAGCCTGAATTTTGTTGTTGGGGACAGAGCGGGTGAGCAAATTTATACATGTGTATATACTGAGATTTTAAAAATAAATAAATCAACAACACATGTGATCTAAAAGAGTTTTCTATATTTTAAACATCCTAGAACAAACCTCTCTCTCTCTCTGCCTCTCTTTTTTCTTTTAACTGGCCGGCGGGATATTTGGACTGTTTACATACTAAATGAAACCATAAAATCTTCTTTTCCTTGGTCTGCTCTTGGGCAAAGGATATTTTATCAACTGAGTGGGAGGGAAGGGCTGCCGACTTGATTGGCAGCACCTGTAAGTCTGGAACGCGGGGAGCAATGAGAAGGCTCCGTGCCAATCTGCCGTTTATTGCGTCCCCAGTGTGATTCCCAAGGATACCTTGCGGAGGGCTCCTGGTGCGCCTTGCTTGTCTCCCCAACGCATGAAACAGACTCATGACCCACTAACAGCAGCATCCACGATGCTCCTGAGAGCTCTCTGTCACGCAGGAGCGAAAAGGAGACACGGGAGGGGGGTCCCTCTGATCCTAGCTGTCCCTTCCGGGAGGTTTTTACAGCCACCCTCTTGTTGTTATGTCTGGAGCCAGAGCTAAAACCTTTGGAAGCCCTTGGGAATGATTCTGCCCTTGACGGACCTGCCACTTAGGATTAACAAAGAGTCACAACATCTGTTCCTCGCACGCTGTGCCCGAAAGGCTGCCAGAATGAAATGCTCAGGCCAAGACCGTGGCGCCAGCCCACCTTTGTTAGCCGACGCAAGAGGAAGTTGAGGGCATTGCCCTTTTGCAAATTATTCCTCAAATCAATTCGCACTGAGAGCCAAGAGGCCTCCAACTCTGGGGAGCCCGTCGCATGTCGCGTTTTTTCCTTGGAATTAGAGTCATCGGATCCCACCCCTCAAACGCTCCCGTGATTCTGTAGGTGTTTGGATTGTCGGGGAAAGCGCGTGCCGTCGGGTCGCTGACATATGGCTTTGCAACTGAGCGACCAGATTTGTTGCACGGTCTTATTCCATCGCTGGGGACAATAGGAGGGAGCCAGTCATTCCGGGGCCACGAGAGAATGTCCTATCTTAAGCCGACTGGCAGGGAACTTGAACGCTTTGACGGACTCTCTCTGATTTATTGGTAAGAGGGGCTGCTTGTGGTCTGGGGAGTGGGGAGAAGGCTTAAGTGTCTTCCTGCACAACTGGTTGTCTTTTGCACATCAGTGGAGACGTTTCGGGATTTTTAGGAAGCATGAACAGAACCCTGCCAAGGCAGGGTGGGGGTGTGTGTTTTTGTGTGGTGTTGTGTACTTTGGAATGTTCGCCCAAGAGATTCGTGAGGCCGGACCAAGCTGCAGATCAGAATGTCTTTTCATAAAGCTTCTTAAAACATTGTAAGGAGAGTAAATGCCAAGATGCTGGTACACAGCCAAAAGACTGAATCAGAGGATACCCTGTTTTGGAAAAGGCGAGGATGTTCCTGGGCAGGTTTCCTTGGCATAAAATACTTGCAGGGAGATATAGTGAAGTTCCAAGCCTGTTAATGGACAAATTGGGAACCAGCTATCCTTTGAAAGCCACTCTTCTGCGAATTTTGCCGTGTAATTCTCCAGCTTAAAAATGGGCACAAACATGCATGCACTGGGGGGGGGGATTATTTATAAAAATGCTCATATTAGTAAAAAATGACCCAGATTAAAACCATTATATCATGGGAAAATTATTGCGAAAATTTGTGTAGGAAGCAACGTTGCATGCAATAAGTGTGTAGTTTAGAAGAAGCATTTACCGTAAATGCTGACAAATTAAATGCTGATGCAGCAATATGGTGAACAAGACTAGGGAAATGAGAAGTAGGGGGAGAAACAATTTTCACCCATCTTTACCTCTTCCAGTGTTGCATTGGTACCTTAGTCAACAGATCCTTACACCATTCAAAGTGTGTGGCACGTGATGGGCTTGCACAAGAATTCTGTGCACACGATGGCCCCAGATATGACTTCTGGTGGGTTGCCAGGTGGGGGAGAAGCAGCATAGGGAACTCAGTACATTTAAAGGGGTGCCTGGGTGACCAAAACAACAACAAAAAGCTTGAGGAACATTCTTCTCTAGGGACTCGCATCTAAAGATCTGCAGGAGAAATCAGTAATGTCTGGATTACAGTGCAGACATCTATTTTAGATTGAACATTGGTTTGGGACAATGTTTTGAACCTTGTTGGTATTGCTAGGGAGACAAAATCCTTAAGTTCCCCTTGGCAATGCAGTTGTGGTACTGGCAGCCTACAGGTCAAGCCTAAATCTGAATGGAGCGTGTCCACCACCCACAGGCCAACATCTTTAGGCGAGGCGTGACTGTGTACCTATAGCACGGGCACCTAACTTGTATCCTTCCATGCATATGTATCCGTGTGTCTCCTCTTTTGTGCACACAGAGTTTCGGCAGGCGAGCCACATGTGGGAGGGGGAAACGTTTTGTGCACACAATGGCCCCAGTTTGCATTCATGATTATTCCCCCCTTGGGGGGGTCTCCTCTGTTATATTGCAAGATACTTTTGTCAGAGAAGGAAAGTCCTGATGTGCGCACATAACCCGCTTTTGCATGTAGACATGACTGAAGGCTATCCTGGCTGACGGCTATTTTGTCTGTAGATTTGGGTATGTCCCTGGATGGATCGGGTCTGCTTGGGAATATTATTCATGCCTACCTGAATGCCTTTCAGTGATGTGCATGCAGTTGTAAAAACCCTGGGTCAGTCTACTAGACGTGTTCGGTATGTGTGCCTTGAGTCTGTGTTTGCATAGATGCATATGCCGTGGTTTGTGCAAGCTGAATGGAGAATGTGCACAAACACTGGCCATTGTACAAGTTCCTGCAAATATATTGAACTGTACACAAACACGTAATATTAACACGGGATATTTTGCAGTCTCCAAGTGTAACTGGAGACTCTGCAGAAACAGATGCCAGTCAGGTAGTATGGACATCACTAGGTCCCAATGTACATAGTCTGAGCCTGACCAATAACTATTAATGGATTTTGTCTAAAGCAAGGGTGAAGAACTTAAGGTTTGGGATCCAAATGTCACCCCCTAGACCTCTTGATCTGGCCCTCAAGACTCTCCCTGGGGCACACCCCCTCCCAGACCCCATACACCTCTGAAGGCAACCTCCCTCATTAGTCCTCCCCACTCTTTGATCGGCGTGCATGAATGGAGACATGTGTGGCATGTTAAACCCTGCACCCCTCCTCCATGTGTTAAGATATTTGCCTAGTACACCTGGTAGAGACTGATATGCATAGGGTTGCCATACGTCTGGAATTTCCTGGACATAGCCTGAATATGGCAGTCAGAAGTAGTGTCTGGGAGGGAAATCCAAACATATGGCAACCCATGTCGAAAGTCTAGATTTTGCTGAATTTCCTTTAGCTCAAAAACTTCTCTCTTTTTTGAGATTTTGCAAAAGCAGTTTTGTGTCTGGGTTTTCACCTTTTGTAATATGGCACCCCTAGATATGCAGGTACAATGGATTCTGTTTGCCGCTTTTTGGTGGTAGCACAGTGTGGAAGGAGAAGGTTGGTGGTAGCCAATTGTAGTAGGTTGTAAAAGAGAGCTGCTGTGCTGTAGTGGTTAGAGCAGGGGTCAGCAAACATTTTCAGCAGGGGCCAGTCCACTGTCCCTCAGACCTTGTGGGGGGCCGGACTATATTTTTTTTGGGGGGGGATGAACGAATTCCTATGCCCACAAATAACCCAGAGATGCATTTTAAATAAAAGCACACATTCTACTCATTTATAAACATGCTGATTCCCTGACCGTTCGCAGGCCAGATTTAGAAGGCGATTGGGCTGGATCTGGCCCCTTGGCCTTAGTTTGCTTACCCAAGGGTTAGAGTGTTGGACTGGGACCTGGGACACCAGGGTTCAAATCTGCCCTCAGTCATGAAGTTCATTAGGTGACCTCAGGCCAGTCACTGTCTTTCAGCTTAGCCTACTTCACAGGGTTGTCATGAGGATAAAAAGGGGGACATGGACTGATGAGCCAGTGTGGTGAGCAGCAGGCTGTGAAAAGATCCAGTAGCAAAGGAATGACACCAGCCTACAGAAGAAATGGGAGGGAAACATCCAAAAGTATGGTTACCAGATGTCCCCGTTTCCCAGGGACAGTCCCTGGATTTACAAATCTGTCCCCAGACAAAATCCGTCCCTGGAGTGTCCCTGGATTTCATTTAATGTCCCCGGATTTATATTTTAAGTGTTGTAGATTTATTAGTAGGGAATGAATGTTGTGTGATTGGTTCAAAGGCACAAGACACATCATATGGGGACTTCCAGTGAGGCAAAATGGCGGGTGCCAGGGCAGCGAGCTCCTGAAGCCAGCCAGAGCCAACTGCACTACCAGGCTGGCTCCGGGCTGCTGAGACTGCCACTGCTGAGGGGGAACTGGGGATGACCGGCGCATCAACTGGGGGAACCGCTGACCCTCCCCATGACCCAAATCGAACCGGGTGCGAGAGCACCTGGCCACCTTGCTGACTGCCCAGCGGCGCTCCAGGGCCAGTAAAAACCCCAGAGCCGACTCAGAGAAGGAGGCAAGGAGAAGGAGAAGGAGGAAAGAAGGAGGAGAAGGAAGAGAGAGAAAGAGAAAGGAGAAAAAAGAGGGGAGCCCCAACCTTGCCTCTCTGCTCTGTCCACTGCTGCTGAGGAAGAGAGGTAGGAGAGCACCAGGAGGCAAGGACATGTGGCCGAGCTCAGGCCCGACCCGAGCCTTCTCCATAGCAGATAGCGCTCCAAGAAATCAGCCCAGAGAAAAGCTGCACAACAGAGGAGACCCAAAAGAGAAGATATTACTTCTTATTTTTTTTAAAAAATGGTTTTTTTTAAAATAACCTTTCTCTCTCTTTTTTTTTTTAAAGTGTCCCCGGATTCTTTGGGGGGAAAAATCTGGTAGCCTTAGCCAAAAGTGCTGCAAAAGAATGTTATCTGGTGCATTTGAAACTTGCTGCTCTTTTCAATGGTATTATGTTTTTGCAGGAAAGGGATTCTTTTTACCTTTTGATTAGACCAGGGGTGGGGAGCCTCAGGCCTGGGAGCCAAGAGCAGCCCTCCAAGCCTCTCTATCTAGCCTTCAAAACTCTCCTTACACCACAGCCCCTTCCCAACCACACCCCTTCTCCCCAAGCCACGCCTCTCAAAAATCCTGGTTTAAGCACCCACTTGAGTGTTTTTGCCTGGATGGACTGTGCCCTTGAACTCTGATAATGCCTCTTGATTGTCTGGATGGAGGACAGAGAGACTGCACTTGTTTGGTGTAGCTCAGCTGTTGTGTACACACCCATGGAACATTGCATGTGAATAACTGTATGAGTGTACAGCTCAGCTATCTGTGTCCATAGGTACAAAAATTGTACACTTGTTGAACGCAATGTGCGAATGCCCCATGGGAATAACAATACAAGTGTACAGCTCAACTATTAGTGTGTATAGACACACCGATTGTACACTCATTGAATGTAACACGTGAACACCACTAGAATGTGCACAGGCTCAATGCATTGGATGGGCAGCAGGTTCACAGCCGCTGTCCCCAATCTCATCTCCCTTGCTTTGAGTGACTCTAGAATGCACAGGGCCTTTAGCTTGTCTGTGTACAGGCACTGCACCCAAACTTAATTTGGTACACTGCAAAATGCAGCAACCCCAACTGCCGCTGTAGAGTCGCATTATGTGCTGGAGCTACAAGTGAGATTAGCAGATGCAATATCTGTTCTCGCTCTGAGCAATGAGCCCACACAGTCTAAATATGTGGAAATAGTTCCTGCCTCCTTAACTTCCTCTCTGTCCCAGCTCAGAAATTTGTATCAAAAGGAATATATTATTATACTATCTGATGACTGGGAAGGAGGACTCTACCAAACAGTCTGTTTGAGTGTCCATCCTCATTTGTTTGCACAAGATTGCATGGTGGTCACACAAAGTTGCTGTCCATTGGGTGCTCGTTGTGATTGGTTCGTGTGGAGGTTATTAGTGAGCTGCTCAGCATCGACATTATCCCACCCTTTTCCAGGGCATTTGCCCATCGCTATCCTTAAAGGCAAAAAAACCCTTGAATTTTGCACAGTCTAAATATGCTGGTATAAAACGGAATCATACCTGGATTCCTCCAGGAGGCAGCTGGAGTCTGAGTTTGGGCAGAGAACAACCAATGGGTCTGAAGTGCCTTTTTAAAGGTGCATTACTAGCCAGTTATGCTACTGCCAACCACATCATTGGTTAGGGAAATTACAACTATAATGGGGCCAGAAGAGTAGAAAGTAGCTACAAGTAGCATGGTAGGGCACTGATGTTTGCCTGAGCCTCCTATCCCTGGGATCTCTGCAGCTTATCAGGAGAGAGATTGGGAGGGATGGCACAGCAGCAAGACACCAGCAGAGCCAATATAGTGCTCCCACCAGGGTGTCTACACCATACTGAACTCACTAACACCTTGACCTTCTTCTGCCCAGTTAGCTGCTGTGATACTGCTGATGGGAGTTCAGGTAAGTACCCCCTGACTACCGTATTTTTTGCTCCATAAGACACACTTTCCCCCTCTTAAAATCCATGGGGAAATGTCTGTGCGTCTTATGGAGCAAATGTGTGGTCCCTGGGGCGGGGGGGACGGACCCGGGCTTCCCTCACCAGCCCCGACCTGCTGTTTGGGTCGAGCAGCTCTGGGGTAGCCCGCGAAGCCTCCGCAGGGCAGTGGGGAGCTTCATCCCGCTGCCCTGGGGAGGCTTCACGCGGCTATCCCTGGCTTTTGCGGGAGGTGGGGGAAGGGACAGAGCGAGGCTCTCTCACTTCCCCCACCTCCTGCAAAAGCCCCCAAGAGCCGCATTTTTTTTTCTTGAATCCCCCCCCCCCCAAAAAAGTAGGTGCGCCTTATGGTCAGGTGTGCATATGGAGCGAAAAATATGGTACTTTGGGTAGCTGCTAGAGATGCTTCTGAAAAGGGAGAGCTTTCCTTAGAGTTGGTCTCTTAGGCTGCAAAGGTGGGGATGTGCTATCTTCACACTCACAGGGGTGGGGCAGGAGAAATCCAGATGACTTTCACAGTCAAAAGATCATTGCACAGTTGAAGATCTTTCCCCCCCTTAAGCTCCTCCTTAGTTGCTTGCCTGAAACAATTTTTGCCACAATTTTCCAGTTACAGCTGCATTCCTCCTGTATTTCAGATGACCTGCAGACAGGGAACATACTTTGGGGGGAGAAGTTGGCTTCGGATTGTGTTGCAATGCAGACCTGTTTAATTCGCAATCCATGAATCTATTTGTGAACTGAAGCACAACTATCCTTTGAAGTTCGCCCTTCTCTAAATTTTGCAGTGAAATTCTCTGATCCCCAAATTCTTATATTAGGGGAAAGTGTGTACAAGAATGCATGTACTGGTGAACATAACAGGCAAAAAAATGCATCTTCTTGCACAAAAATGCATACAAAACTGTGAATATTAGGAGAAAATCAGATTAAAATGTTGGTGAACTTTCATGAGGAGTTTAAAATATATATATATTATAAAAATGAGAAACTGAGAGAAACAAACTGACAGATTCTTGGAAAATGAGAAAGTGAAGTAGGCAGATTCTTAGAAAGAGAAACCAACACTGACTGGTTCCTCCATCCCTATTAGAGACAGTAGCATAGTCAGCAGCTTCTTCTTTTTAAACTTCCTCTCCATCTTTCCTTTTAAACAGTTTAGGCTGCCACTTTCCCAGGGCATCATTGACCTGTTCTGAAAAATGTGTGTATTATTTACTAACTCCTTGAAGGAGAAAAACAATCTGCTGGTAAACAGCTTCCTTCAGCTGCTCCTCCAGCTGCTGCCCTGTGGGTGCAGCAGTGGCTGTTAATGGTGCTGGTGGCAACCAGCAATGGCGGCTGCCACAGTCGGCAATGGGGGCAGCTGGCCATGGCAATACTAGCAGCCGCCATGGCCTGCCACCTGAGGCAACTACCCATCCACGCATCATGAACAAACCAACCCTGCCAGATGCATTGTGGGACAGATGCCACAGGTACTGGCCCCAGCCTTGGCTGATTCCATATTTCCCTGGTCCCTGTTGTGGACCCCTACCTGCCCTACTGGACCTCCAGGCCCCTTAGGCACAGTGCGTGGGGCAGATGCCCCACTGTCTCAACTACTTCCTCCATCACCATGGCCACCACCTTTCCCTTTCTCTTCTAACCTCTTCCAGCTGGTGCAGAGTGCCCGAATCACTGCTGCTGGCACAAGGAGCATCATGGAAAGGGCTGCAACGCAGCAGCAGCACACCTGCTTTGCCTGCAGAAGGTCCCTGGTTCAATCCCTGGTACTTCCAGGTACAGCTCTGAAACCCTGGAGAGTCACTGTGTAGACAATACTGGACTAGATGAACCAGTGGTCTGACTCAGTATAAGCCTCTTCTAGGAGAAGAGCTGCAGCTCAGCGTTAGTGCATCTGCCTTGCATGCAGAAGGCACTGGGTTCAACCCCCAGCATCCCCAGCTAGGGCTGGGAGGGTTACCTGCCAGAAATCCTGGAGAGCCCCTGCCTGATGGCACTGAACTAAATGCGCCAATGGTCTGACTTGGTGTAAGGTAGCTTGGTATGTTGCACTGCGTCATGGCTTTGTGGTCTTTAAGGCCTTCTGGCAAGGAGAAGGTACACACTTGCACTGCCTTGAGACTATGTAGTCTTTAATGCCACTAGGCATCAGCATTGGCTGGTTCTGGGAGGTGCTGGGAAGGAGATCTTAGCAGACTTAGCAGCTTGCCTGCTTCTGGGGAGGAAAGCAGGGGGCAGCCACAGTTGACAGTGAGCCTTCTGTCAGAGTGTGGACCCCAGCAGGTGCCAGGCCCATTCCAACCCTGGCCAGAGAAAGAGAATAAGAAATGGCAGCCCTCCCGGCAGAGGCTGCTCTGTTTGTTCTCCAATATGGGGATGATTAGTTCTGGTGACGCATCAGCGGCAAGTTGCCTGCCCTGAGCAAAAGCCGGAGCTCTATGGCCAGAGCGGCCCCCTGCGTGTGAAAAGGGCCAGCTGTGCGGCCTGATGTTCAGCTGTCCTTACACTTTTATTAGGATTTTGTCCAGCAAGCCAGCTTTGGAGGGCACCAAACAGATGGCCAGGGAGATAATGTGTCCCCATCACTTTGATAAATATGGCCCAACTCAGTGACTGATTAAAAGATTAATTTGTTAGAGAGTTTGGGGATGTGAGGGGGAGGAGGAGGAGATGGAGAAACAGAAGGAGAAGGAGAAAGAGAAGAAGGAAAAAGATCTTGGCCTAGTACTTTTCCAGCCTCCACATGTGGCAGAATTTGATACGGAAAGGTAGGAGATAATGCCTCATTATCCTCTCTCTCTCTCCCCCCAGAAGGGAGTGTGCCTAGCCAAGTTCTCCTGCTCCTCCTTCTCCTCCTCCTCATTTCAAATAAACAAGGAAATTCAAGGATGCAATATGATGCCATTATATATGGTGCATTTTTACAATAGGGCAAAAAATGTTGTACGGATGAACATTATCATGGATTCCGATGATGATGATGTAAATGCATGGGATTGCAGCCAATGTTAATTTTACTCGGAGTAGGTTCATTGAAATGAATGAACATGACTTAGGTCTATTAATCTCAATGGGTTTTTTTGTGTAGCAAACAGGGATGGGGGAGAAATTCGGCCCAGTTCACATTTAAAGGCCAATCTACGCAATTCTTGCCTTTTGAAACTATAAGTGAACCGAAACATAGCCATCTTGCAAAAATTCTCATTTTTCTGAATTTTGCAACGCAGTTTTCCAGCCAAGTTGTGCACCTTCACTAGGGTATTAGAATCTAAAAGAATATAAAAATGCATTATATTAGGGAAATTGCTTTGCAAAAAAAATGTGAACATTAGGAAAAACTGCATACAAAGATGAGTAGATAAATTTGCAGTAAATGCAAATAAATTTCCTGAGGGGACACACACACACACACACACACACACACACACACACACACACACACACACACTGCCAACTGAAAAATGAGAAACAAAGATACACCAAAATTGACATATTCACCCATCCCTAATAGCAAGTGACTAAACCACTCTATTGTTGTGGTGGTGGTGGTGGTGGTGATGTTATGACTTCCTTAATCTTAGTTGCACAAGGAGTACTTTTCTTACTCTGTGGTGAGAAAGAAATACACTCTGTACATGCTCAGCATCTTCTGCTCCTATCACTTCTCATTTCCTGCAAGGGCTCTGAAAACAAGGTCCAGGGTCTTAAAAGGTAAAGGGACCCCTGACCATTAGGTCCAGTTGCAGATGACTCTGGGGTTGCGGCACTCTTCTTGCTTTATTGGCTGAGGGAGCCAGCGTTTGTCTGTAGACAGCTTCTGGGTCATGTGCTTTCAAACTGCTAGGTTGGCAGGAGCAGGGACCAAGTAATGGGAGCTCACCCCGTCGCAGGGATTCGAACCGCCAACCTTCTGATCGGCAAGCCCTAGGCTCTGTGGTTTAACCCACAGCACCACCAGTGTCCAGGGTCTTAGGCCTACTTAAAATTAAGCCCTGTTTAAAATGGATCTAAAATGGACAGCAAGTAAGACTGAAGCTTGCCAGGAACGAAAGCCATTCTCACAGAAAAGTCCCCCCCCCCATTCTCATATGGGAATTGCACTTTGCACATGTTTATAGATACATTTGTCTTGTTTATTATGTCATAATATGTCAAGGGCTGACTTCCTGTCTTTTTCCCAAGTGACTGGTTTGGTGTCACCAAGTAGGAATTCCCCTGTGCTCAGTGGGTTGCCTCAAACTCAGAGCAGACCACTGGAATTAGCAGGCCTGTTGTTGTTTAGTCGTTTAGTCGTGTCTGACTCTTCATGACCCCCTGGACCAGAGCACGCCAGGCACTCCTGTCTTCCACTGCCTCCCGCAGTTTGGTCAAACTCATGCTGGTAGCTTCGAGAACACTGTCCAACCACCTCGTCCTCTGTCCTCGTCCCCCTTCTCCTTGTGCCCTCCATCTTTCCCAACATCAGGGTCTTTTCCAGGGAGTATTCTCTTCTCATGAGGTGGCCAAAATATTGTCAATGCCTCTACTTTCAGCAGGACTAGCAATGAATACATGGGGCATATATTGAGCCCATGATAGTCTCCTAAGGCCACCATTCCCAAAGAAACGCTTTCTAGGGAATAAATCCCATGAAAACAGAGGGATTTAATTCCAATCACACACACATGCCCTTCCTCCCAGGGCTATCTGCTCAAATACAGCGGCAACACGTAGCTAATGAATGTAATAAATGTAATATGATTGGTAGCAAAATGTCATCCAACATTAACAATTTCCAAATAATATATACGTCAGTCTATAACCAAAGAGTAGTCAACGTAATGAGTTACTGGCGATGAAGACCACGATGTAGGCAGGATGCCTTTCAATGTCCAAGAAATATTGTAGTGGGTGCTCCAACGTAACGAATTCAATAGCAATCAGCAAACAAGCAGAACAGTATAACTGGATTGGATCAACTGTTTCGAAGATGAATCTTCGTCAGCAAGTAATTCCATACAGTTTATAAGTTCTTAAGGTAAAGGTAAAGGGACCCCTGACCATTAGGTCCAGTCATGACCGACTCTGGGGTTGCGGCGCTCATCTCGCTTTATTGGCTGAGGGAGCCGGCGTACAGCTTCCGGGTCATGTGGCCAGCATGACTAAGCCACTTCTAGCGAACCAGAGCAGCGCACGGAAACGCCGTTTACCTTCTCACCGGAGCGGTACCTATTTATCTACTTGCACTTTGACGTGCATTCGAACTGCTAGGTTGGCAGGAGCAGGGACCGAGCAACAGGAGCTCACCTCGTCATGGGGATTCGAACTGCCAACCTTCTGATCGGCAGATCCTAGGCTCTGTGGTTTAACCCACAGTGCCACCCGCGTCAACAGTGCCACCCGCGTCCACAAACCAAACATTGGTTTTATCAGCATCAGTTAGCTACACTGGTTAATGAGCTCTGATCCACAAGTATTATATTTACCTGCATGGCTATTCTAAAAAATTACTTGCTGACAAAGATTCATCTTTGAAACAGTTGATCCAGCTGTATTTGAGCAGATATCTCTGTATTGCAACACAGGGGTTTGTTTTTCCTCCTCCCAGGGTGGCAAACGACAAAATCACAAAACAATGGTTGCATTAAAAACTTTTTTTTAAGCTACCTAAACTAAAGAACCCATGGATGGGAGGAGGGAGGTCTGAGATTCGGAAGAACCCTGTGTAATTTTTATTATTTGTGATTAGGAGTGTGAACGAATTTGTAAAATCAAATAAAAATATTTTAATGTTTTTTAAAAAACCATTTAGAGACATTAAACATGTAGAAACATCAAAGCACAGCTATATGTCCTCATAGCTAATAATTTCAAGGTTGCCAAGAACAGTAGCTTTCATCTATGAAAGGCCTGGCTGAAAATGAATGTTCACCAGAGAGGTGCTCCACAAATGTGGAAGCAATACCAAGAAGGCCCTGCCATCGGGTCAGTATCGACTGAGAGCCAGTGTGGTGTAGTGGTTAAGAGCGGTAGACTAGTAATCTGGTGAACTGGGTTTGTGTCTCCGCTCCTCCACATGCAGCTGCTGGGTGACCTTGGGCTAGTCAAACTTCTTTGAAGTCTCTCAGCCCCACTCACCTCACAGAGTGTTTGTTGTGGGGGAGGAAGGGAAAGGAGAATGTAAGCCGCTTTGAGACTCCTTAGGGTAGTGATAAAATGGGATATCAAATCCAAACTCCTCCTCCTCTTCTTCTTCTTCCTCCTCTTCTTCTTCAGCAACAGCAGGGCTGGGCACTCTCCTATGTAAAGAACACCCAGTATTTAGAAAACGAGCACTGCAGGGAGTGAAATAGGGCTAGAACCTTTCTACCTGATGTGGCCAGTGTTGTTGTTGTTTAAACTTTGCAGGGAGGTTGTTTATCCAAGGGGGCACTTTCAAAAATGACACCCCTCCATTTGCAGCTTCAAGTGGGTGCTGTCCACCCCACCCCCCACATCAGGATGCAACCATCTCGTTCTGCCTCAGCAGACCAAGCCAGACCACAAGTTAGGCATAGAGGGCTTTGAAGTGGTACATAGATGTAATCAGACATGCCTTCCACCCCCACCCAAAAAAGGAATGCTTGGTGTATCTTTTTCGCCTCGGAGTTTCCATGAAATCAGCTTTTCAAAATTGTCACAAAACGGCACGGCTCAGTCTGCCAGCTTCTAGTGGGATGAGGATAAAGCAAATGAGATTTTAAGCGCCTGTCAAAATTGGAAGCTCCTCTCTCATAAGGGAGGGAGGGAGTTTGCAAGAGCTGCTGGTGGGGAAGCACTGGGCATGGCTGAGATTGCTTCTTGACACAGTCCAGTTCCACAGCCAAGCAAACACAGGGCCCTGTGGACTGGGATTTTATTTTATTTTTTATCCCCATGCCAAGGGCACAAATATGCTTGCAGAAGACATAAATGTGATCAAGTTCGCCATGACCACATTCCAAGGGTGCTTCCCCCCTGGAAGGTTTGGCTGGTGCCTTCATTATACACCTTTAGGAGCCACACGAAAATGTTCCTCTTCTTCGGCTGATTGACATTTGATGACCTTTTAAATGTGTTGCGGGAGGAGGGATTATTGGTTTGTTCTTATTTTTATTATATATTCTGTGGTCTTTATGTTGTAATTTTCATGTTGCAAACTGCCCTGAGATCTACAGGTATAGGGTGGTACAGTGGTACCTCGGGTTACATACGCTTCAGGTTAAAGACGCTTCAGGTTACAGACTCCACTAACCCAGAAATAGTACCTCGGGTTAAGAACTTTGCTTTAGGATGGGAACAGAAATCAGGCTCTGGTGGTGCGACGGCAGCAGGAGGCCCCATTAGCTAAAGTGGTGCTTCAGGTTAAGAACAGTTTCAGGTTAAGAACGGACCTCCGGAATGAATTAAGTACTTAACCTGAGGTACCACTGTATACAAATTTCAACAACAACAACTTCCATTACCTTATGTCGTAATATCCAGTGGTGATTTTTCCATTCCTTTGTTGAAGCAGTAACATTTATTATTGTTGTTGTTGTTGTTGTTGTTGTTGTTGTTGTTGTTGTTGTTGTTGTTGTTAAACAAAAAAACAATAATTTAATTTCTCTACTGCTTACCACACAGGGCAAACCAGTTTAGGGAGCAGTGGGCAGGCGAGCTTAGGAAGTACAAAGCAGGTTAGTTTAAGCGAAATGCAGGGCAGATGGGGAAGTACAGTGTGAGTTGCTTTAGAGAGTGCAGGGCAAGCCAACGTAGCTCAGGGTTAGTTTAGGGAGGGCAGTGTGGGCCACAGAGCACATAAAACTCTGCCCTCTAACCTCACTGCAGCTTGAGGCATATGCCTTACTCTGTATAAAGGTAGGGATGGCCCTACACACTCTTGGCAAGCTTCCCTCCACCATCCTGCTGTCCCGAGTCATGAGTCCATATGACCTTGAAGGCAAGTGCTCATTTGTCATACCCAGACACATGCAAATCCCACCCCCACCTCATTCCCCACAAGGACATCAATTTTGCAACGGCTTCTCCACTTCCTTCCCACCCACTATAGTCCTTCAGCCAGTTTCCTGAGCCCCGCACGATCTGGCGAGGTCAGCTCTGGGATAGACAGTCTAGAGACAGGCGTATCGGACCACCTGCTTCTGTTAATAAGTTTATAACCGGTAAAATCCTACAGACTGGGGAGTATGTGGGGGGGGGGTGGAGAGTTGTGGAGGGATTTAGAAATGTCAGAAGACGGATAATCACGTTAACCCTTAATATGTTTGACTTACTAGTGGAGTGCAAGGAAAATGGTTTCAGCGAGGACTCCAACTCTCCCCCTCCCTTAATATTATAGAATCAGATGTGGAGTTATTATAGACTCATTCTCCTGAATGGAAAGGATTTATGAAGGGCAGGCTTGCATCATGTTCAGTGATTCAATTCTCACATAATACCAAACCATGATTTGGCACTTACGATGGTTCAGAACCCAAACCTTTGCCTGTTGAAAATACTTCAGTCCTTCTGGTGACTTTCCAGAGTCTCTTCAGGTGGGATAAAGCGATGGCTGCTCCTTTCAGAATTGTTCCCCTACTGAAAAGAAAAGAAAAAAGTCATGCAGAGCTCCTACATGAGAGCAAGTATTCATCTGTTGAGTTGGGTGTTTTTTTAAAGGAACTGTAAATAAGGACTTTTGTCAATGTCCATCTTAAAATGTGGTGTCCATAACTGGGCATGGTACTCCAGATGCAATCTGGCTAGTGCAAAACAGAGTGGGGCTATTACAGGATGGATTTGCATTCAGTTTAGCTGGATCCCTACTCACATCTGGTGATTTGTGCTGAAGTAGATGTCAGAATGTACAGTTGGGTCCCATTTAGATACACAGTTTTATTTTAGAGCTGCTGTAACCTGTTTAACCATTCGCCATATTTTGTAGAAGGGAAAATAAATCCTCACTTTTCCAGCCTGTCCTTTTTTTGTTTTGTTTTGTTTTGTTTTCAGTGATGTCAGACAGTAAGTAAAGGTAAAGGGTAAAGGGACCCCTGGCCATTAGGTCCAGTCGTGGCCGACTCTGGGATTGCGGTGCTCATCTCGCTTTATTGGCCGAGGGAGCCGGCGTACAGCTTCCGGATCATGTGGCCAGCATGACTAAGCCGCTTCTGGCGAACCAGAGCAGCGCATGTAAACGCTGTTTACCTTCCTGCCGTAGCGGTAGCTATTTATCTACTTGTACTTTGATGTGCTTTTGAACTGCTAGGTTGGCAGGAGCAGGGACTGAGCAACAGGAGCTCACCCCGTCATGGGGATTCAAACCACCGACCTTCTGATCGGCAAGTCCTAGGCTCTGTGGTTTAACCCACAGTGCCACCCACATCCCATTGTCAGCCAGTAGTCAAGTGTAATTAGCTCCACAGCACTTTTTATCACACCCCATTTTCTTCAGGTTACCTGATTGTCTGGAATCACCAGTGTGACTCCTCTAGGAAGCATTACCCTAATCCACAATTGCATTCATTTGCTCCTGGTGATGTCACCACAGTCAAACCTGATTGGTTCCATGATGACATCATCAAATCCATTGAATGGTTTCTTGATGGAACCATTTTTTTTGGAACCATTTTCCTTTCTCTTTGTGGGTTGACTCTGATATTGCTGAGATAAAGTTCCTATTCTGAAATGCCTGCTGTACTTTGTGAAAGATTGGAGGGCCACATTCTTAAGAGGGGTAACATTGAAGGACTTCAAAGACATTGGTGGGTGGAGGAGATGCCCTTTGACTGTATATCCAGAGGAACTGAATACAAAAAATGTGCATGATAGGAAAAAAAATGCAGTAAAATTTTGATGCTTTTTTGCAATATAAAAAGAAAGAAAGAAAGAAAGAAAGAAAGAAAGAAAGAAAGAAAGAAAGAAAGAAACTGAACTTAAGAAGGGGAAAAAATGAGACACTGATATTGACAGTTTCATCCATCTCATCCTTTGGTTGAGCCCTGCACGGGCAACTGATCTTCAGAGGGCTCAGCCTATTGCAACAGCTACTTGCTCAAGGGATTCTTTGCTCCTTTTGCCCACAAAGCTGCTTCCTGCTATCTACTGCTATCTGCACTAAGCACACCTCTGTGGTGCATGGCCTTTCTCCCCCGTTGCTATGGCTACAGCCATTTTGCATCATCCAGCTCTCTAATCACCCTATTCCAGCACACAGTGGGCCCTTGATCAGATTAGGTGGCCGACTCAGCAGAGGGGGAAACAGGATGAGATGACGTAGCTCTTTGGCAGCTGAGGATTTAACTCTCTGTGGGAGACGGAGGAACGGCAGCAGTAGGGGGAAATGGAGGCCTTCCATGGATGGTGCCCAGAAGGTTACCTAGAAGGGAAGGATGAGGGGGGAGACAACATTTATTCAGTTTACATTTAACAGCTAGTCTGCATCATTCACATTTCCTCAGAGAGTGTGCAAACCAAAAAAAGTTATCTTTTGAAACTGGAGCTTCTCTGAATTTTTCAATGCAGCTATTTGCATCTATTAAGTGAAAATAATTTGCACAAATGCATTATGTTAGAGGAAATTACTTTACAAAAATGTGTCGATTAGGTAAAACTGAATACAAAAATTTGACTATTGGGATAAATTTACACTAAAATGCTGATGAATTTCCATGAGGTCCCGTCCCCCAATTGATGCAGAAATGTGGAGAACTGAATTCAAGACTGGGGAAGGGGTGTGTGAAACCCTAAGAGAAGCAGAAACTGACAGATTCCTTGATCCTACCAGAAGGGAATGTGATTTCTAAAGAGTTGTTTTCGTCAAGACTGCTGCAGCATAGGAAAGAGCTAAACTCCTGTTGTCTACCTGCTGCTTCCTTGATTATGACGATGCTATATATACAGTATAGATAGCTATAGGCTTCTAAGTGGTTTATAAGATCAATTGTAAAATCCATGCATAATTAAAACACACAATAAACCATTCAATCAAAGCATTAAAACAGTCGTAATTTTAAAAATACAAGAAATTATGCCAGTTTAAAAGCATAGCAGTTAAAACAGTGAAAAATAATTAGAACAATAAGACCAGAAGGTCATGTTTGGGGGAATGTTTGCCTAAAACAGGTGTGTCTCCCAGAGCCGGTGGAATGCCAGTGCAGATGGGATTTCTCATATTTCAGGAGGGAGGGCATTCCACAACACTGATGCCACCAGGTAAAAAGCCTGCCTCCACGTTACCACAAGCTTATAATGATCAGTCTCCCTCTCTCTGAAAAAACTACTGCACAGAAGGTGCATTGAGCACCACTTCTAGGGCTCTGAACCAGCGGCTGTTGGAGCTCATTTGCAAACAGACATTTATTTGCTATCTCACAGCTTTTGTTTTATGCAGCCAAAAGTCACTGTCTCATCCCAAATCCTCTAATGCACCAGTGACCTTGTAGACCTCAATATTCAGAATAATGATCAGAGAAAAATAAATAGGCCACCATCCTGCCCCTTATATAGCTGCATTAGGGCATGGCTCAGTTTTTTACGTTGTCAGCAGATCCCTTGAAACACAAGACCAAATTAGGCCCGGCTGGGCATTGTGAAAAACAAACAAATCTGAAATGCAGCCAGGAGAGGAAGTCTATTTGATAGGAGCAACGATAGGTGGTATTTGGGGGAGGAGGGTGGGTTATGTAATCCTTTCCATGTGGGCCATGTTCCAGTCAAAATTGCCTTTCCCCTAGCCATTTTCCTATCCCAATGTGGGAAAAATGCACAGGAACAATGAGAGATTTTGATCAGAAAAACACAATGTTGATAATGGGCCACTCATCATCCACGCCACCTCTAGTTCACCCTCACTCAGCTTAAAAAAAATACTATTTTTTGTCATTTGTGGACTAGTTTCTCAGTTGGAACATTGCAGATTTGAGCAGAGGTGACTAAACATTTCAACCTGATGCCTGCATTCACTTTTTGCCAACTCCCTGGACGCTGATTGCCAGTGGTGGTTGTGCCCAACCCACACTCTCACATGCTCACACACAGGACTCTGTTATTTACATAGCCAGATAGTCCCCCTCCCCACTTCCTGCAGATCAGCTGAGGAGGATGGATGGGGGAATGGATTCTTGCATCTCTCTGCTCATCAAAGGGAGAGTGGTCATTTGCATCTCCATGCAAACTCTAAACTGTGGTTCATCTTAGCTATGGTTTGTTGGAAAAGCCAGCTTCCTAAACCATGGCTTGTTAAAGTGTTTTACTGATGCTCAGGTGATACAGAAAAGCACTTCTAAATCACAGCATGGCAAATGTTTGTGTAAGGCACATTGTATGGAAATGGTGGTGTTGAAGCCTAATCAGTATGCACAACAGCTGGGTTGCTTTTGAATGTTCAGTCTTGGATTACACCCACTCCATTCAATCTGTGAGACTACCTTAACAGGCGTGGCTTCCTGCACATACTCCAGAGAGCTGTGGTTTGTTAAGAGTCCTAACAGCTGTTAGGAGACTCCTAGTCCCCCTCACAGATCTACAGTTCCCAGAGTTCTCTGGGAAGAAGCAGGGATGACTGTTAGACCACTCCTCGAATTGTAGTTCTGTGGAGGGGGGGATAGGAGTCCATACCGTCCAACCTTTGGAGACCCCCAAACCAGCATGTGTGTCTTCCGGTTATATGATGTCATTTCTAGGCAGCAACAAATCCGTCCAGAGGGTGCCCTTGTTGTGGCAGGGGACTTTAATCAGGCCTGCCTGAAGACAGTCTTTCCTTTAGGGCTCCCTCCATTTGTTTGTGTGTCTCCAAACGTTGGGTTCCACCCCTTGGTCCGCTGATACCTCCCTGCGGTGTGTGTGAATTCTGGGTGACCTTCCAGGGGCCACCTGCCAGGGGTGGGAGGGGCCAGAAATAAAAGTGGGCAGAGCAATAAATGCAAATTTTACCTTTGCACAGTAGGCTAGGTACTCAACACACACACAAACAAACACACACCTCTGTCCTCCATCCAGGCGAGAGAGAAGCCTCACCAGAGTTCAAGGACAAATCCCTGCCAGGCAAAAGAATTCAGGGGTCAAAGGAGGGCAAGTGAGAATCATGGCTTAGGGAGAGGGTGTGTGGCCCAGATAGAGTTCTGGGGCCAGATAGAGATGTTTTGAGGGCCACATTTGGCCAGTGGCGTAGCGTGGGGGGTGCAGGGGGGGCCGGCCGCACCGGGCGCAACATCTGGGGGTTAGGGTTAGGGGGCGCAAATCCACGGGTTAGGGGGCGCAAATTACTTGCCTTGCCCCGGGTGCTGACAACCCACGCTACGCCACTGCATTTGGCTCCCAAATTTGAGGTTCCCCATCACAGTTATATAGGGCAGCAAAAGGAACGGGGTGACGTTAAAGAGAAATCCGGCAACAAGTTATTACAATGAGGAGCTTTCCATGGATCTCAACATAACCCGGGCATCATCAAGGTTACCTGACTTCATCTGAGTGGCGTCCTTCCCTTGCTGCCTGTTCCAAACCAGGGCACCTGGCAAACAATAAAAACACATCAGAATAATTACTCTGCTGCTCTAATTATGCGTGAGCAACGATGATTTAAGAGCAAGGGGAGGGAACGTCCAGAGGATTTATTTCAGTCTAATTGAATTGTTTTGCCCCCTCTCTTCTGCCGAATCCCTCTGCGATAGGCCGAGGCTGCATCCGTAAAAGCCTTGCGTAAGCTTTAATCTTAAGAGAGTGATGGTTTCCCAGTGATCTGTGTTAATGTTTGGGGTGGACCTGACGTGCCATGGGGATGGTCACATGAGCCGCTCCCCATCTCCGCCACTTTTTGCCGGATCTCGGCCAAAGCAGAACGCTTACGGGCCAGGCAGCGGACTGGACATCTCCGGCACGCAAGATGCCAGCCATTTCGGTCCTCTACAAGGGAGCTGTCATTATTAGCAGGTAACGGCTCAGAAACAGGGCTTGAAGGGGGGTCAGGCAGGCGCCGGCACATCATTGGGTCATGTAGAGAACTTGAGGGGCACACATAAGAACGCAGGCTCCCCTCAAAGGGCAAGGGCTGTGGCTCCATGGCTGAGCCTCTCCTTTGCATGCAGATGGTCCCAGGTTCAATCGGGCTGCCTCAGTGGGACAGATGGGAAGCAGGGCTTCCTCCATCAGCTTTGCCGAAAGCCTGGCTCCACCAGGCACTTCCTACCCCTGAACTGTGCCAGCTGGTCATGATAAGAACACATATTTAAGAATTGGTTCTTATTTTTCTCCTCTTCCCTCCCTGTCCTTTGCCCCTTGTGTGCTGTGGTTGGCGGGTTATTGTTGTTTTTTTAGCTTGTAGCCCTACAGGCAGAGGCTGCCTTGTTTTAATTGATTGTATATAAGCCGCTGCGGGAACTTTCCTAACTCAAGAGCAGGGTACAAATGCTCTAAATAAACACATAACGTCAAATTTATTCTCCGTCTCTAGGACTCTGTTTAGTGCTAGGGCTGATGGGAGTTGTAGTCCAAAACATTTGGGGGGCATGAGGGTAGTCTAGGCTGTCCTAGAAGGACCATAGGCCTGATGCAGTATAACAGTTCTTCTCTTTAGAATCAGGGTGCCCCTGCTGTCCACAAACAGTTTCCTTTTCATCCTGGTTTCTGCTTTCAGGACACTAATGGGACCATACGGAATGGATCGGACTGTCCATTGCATTGACTTCTATGACTGCGCCAATGGGCTGGGTGAGTGTGTCTTTTTCGGGTGTCTGTAGTATTGTGGAGGGATGGAAAAGGGGGACTGAGAAGTCTGGAGCTTTGAAGGGTGCTTTCCCTGTTTCACTTTGCTTTCCAGAAGTCCCCAATGCCAAGATTCACTCTATCTGCTGCAGGCAGTCTATTGCTACTTGTCCGTCTGTGGGGAAACATTAGGGAGGCTACCTTAAATTAACATTTTGTTAAAGTCGACGCCCATGATTGTTTGACACCCTTTTTGTACAGCAGGACTGAGACACTTCAGGCCTGGAGGCTGGATGTGGTCCTCACAACTCTGCCTTAATCACAGCCACTCCCCAAACCACACTCTGTCACTGGCCCTGCTCCCTGCCCTCTTTCAACGCATTTGGAGTGATGCCTCTTGCTTGCTTGCCTGGATGGAAGATAGAAACTTGTGGGTGTGCAGAAATCTCTGGGTTGTATGTGGCTGGCATGTAGCGTACTGACGTTGCACTCATCACCCTGGCCACGTTTGCCTCTGGCCCTGCCCACCAGGGGCATGTGGTACCCAAGGGGATGTGACCCTTTGGCTGGAAACTGTCCCCCCCCCATCCCTGTTAAATAGCATTGTAAAACACCAGACATCCTTGCTTGTTGCATTATGACTTTCCATTACAGCCTTTCTCAACCTGTGGGTCCCCAGATGTTGTTGAACTACAACTCCCATCACCCCTAGCTAGCAAGGCTAGAGCACAGGGATGATGGGAGTTGTAGTCCAACAACATCTGGGGACCCACAGGTTGAGAACCGCTGATCTATGACCAGTGGCAGAAGAAGGGGGGTGCGGTGGGTGCAGGCCAGCCTGGGTGTCATCACTGAGGGGGTGACAAAAATATGAGTTTTTTGTTTATGGGCTCACAAAATTGTTTTAGTTCAGTCAAGAAATGTAATGAAACACGGCTGGTATTGGGTGCCGCACCGCGGCACTTACCGCGGGGCCAGCAGCGTGCCTGAGCCACACATCTCTACTGGGAGTGACGTGGTGGCTTGCAGACTCCATGCTGAAACGGCAGCGTGGGGCTTGTGTCTGCCCACCGCCTGTCCCTCAGCCACCCTGCAGCTGAGGGGGAGGCAGAGGAGAGGCTCCACACAGTGCACCCCACCCCCATGGCCGGCTCACCCCACCCCTGGCTGCAGGACACACATGCCGCACCAGGCACCCAAGTGGCTAGCTACGCCGCTGTCCATTACCCAAACATGGTGGAGGAATTGACAGGGTTTGGGGGGGCAGACCTGTGGTGTAAACATGTATGGAGATTGGCTAAATCTCAGAAAGTAACTCATAATGTAATGGGACTGCAAGGAAAGAGGTGTATGTGTATTTGGTGGCAGTTTATTTTATAAACTACTGAAAAGCATTTATGTGTTATCAGCCACATCGCTGCAAATGTGGATGTCATGACTATGCATACTTGTGAATACTTTAGTTGGAGAAGGTGATCTCACTGGGGATGGGTGTTTTCATACAATGGTTCTGAACAATGTAGGAATTTTTTAAATAAAACTACAGGGTATCATAAGGACATGAATACTTTTTCAGTCACTGGCAAGCTTGGGAGGAGGGCAGGCTTTGTTTGTGCTATTGCTTATGTTTACGCCTAATTTGTCTAGCTATATATTTGTGGAAGCCAATAAAAATTACTTAAAAATGAAACATCATAGAAATTCTTCCAGAGGAAGGACCAAAACTCCACGGCAGAGCATCTACTTTGCCTGCAGAAGCTCTCTGGTTCAATCCTTCGCATCTCCAGGTAGGGTCAGGAATGTTCCTTGCCTGAGACATTGGGGAGAAACTGCCAGTAGACCATACTGAGCTAGATGGACCAGTGACCTAACTCAGTTTGAAGCAGCTTCCGATGTTGCACTGCATTATGGCTTTGTAGTCTTTCATGCCTTTTGGTCCAGGACAAAAGGAAGGCACACCACTTGCGGGTCAGCAGCATCTCCTGTCCTCAGCGCTGGTTCGTTCTTGGAGATGCTAGACAGGTGAAGGAGATGTCAGAAGAATCAGCATCTCCAGGTAGGGCTGGAAATGATCCCTGCCTGACACGCCTGAGAAGCACTGCCAGTCAGTTAAAACAAATACTGAACTAAATAGGCCAGTGGTCTGGCTCAGTATATATTAAGACAGTTCCTTATATTTCTGTGCGCCTACTATGTTTTGAGTAGTGCCAATGATGACATGCGAAAGTCTGGAAGTAGTGCACCCTGACTACTGGGCATGGTGCTGTCATTCACACAACCACTCACTCTTGGCATGGCACTTTTAAAACACACCCTGAGTTAAAAACATGGTTGCTGTGTCCACAGACTTTCTAGGATAGACCAGGATATTATATCTACTCTCTGTTGTGCAGGGTGCAGCTGGTAATCTGCAATTAACTCCCTGAACCTAAATTCCACTAGTGCCTTAGAGATCTGCACTGATCATTTAATTGGAAATTAGTTACCATAGAGAGGTGCCAGTTAAACAATGTTTTTTTCTGAAAAGCTGAGATCCAATTATCCTAACCTTCATCTTCTTAGATCTAAGCTTAACTTCATTTCACCTATAGCCAAATCCTCACCCCAGGCGAAGGAAAAGATGCTACAGAGACTGGAAAGCAAAACAAAGAGATTAAGCCAAATGTAATTAAATATAGTTGTCTTAGTCACAGATCTGGGTTGCTGTTCCAGAGTGCAAGAGGACAATTCTAGTGCATGAAATAAACAGGCCAAAATATTGTGTTGTGTGTGTGTGTTGCAATTGCATGCAAGCAATGGAGGTAAATGGCAAAACCTGGAATTGAGTGCAGCATTTTGGAAATCTCAGTTCTATTTTTATTTTTTAAGTTTCTAGTCTTTATAAGTGTGCAAGCAACATCTGCTGAAATATTAAGTGGGAAGGGATAGGTGACTAAGGACCACTTGGCACACTATGATAGTTGTGGAAAATGCCAGGGTTGCACTAGCCTAGTCCTGTAGAAAATATGCACCTTGCAAGCATCATGCACTTCTCACAGCTGTGTGTTTCCATCTTTAAAATACAGGTGTGCGCACACATCTGGGAACTCCACCAGGCTTGCCCCAATATATAAAGAGAAGGTGGTATCCCACAAACTCATTCCATCCGTGCAAGGATTTATGCTTGCACCATGGAACTTCCCCTCCTCCTCCTTCCCCACTGAGTCCCCTAAATCTGTTCTGGGAGTTCCCCAACCCTCCAGAGCAGATCAGGGAAGAGGATGGGAGAAGTTCCATTGTACAAGGGTAAAGCATTGTGCTGGCATAATGTGCACTGCCTTGGATACAACCCTGACTGTTGTTGCTCTATACCCATTGGTTTGCAAACGTGATTCAGGTGCTCTGCAGGCACTCCACTCACCTCCCAGCAGTTCAGTATGCTGCTGCCATCGTAGTGGCTGGGCTGCAGTGTGCACAAGACAGGTGCCCCCCTGGGGAATGCTGCTTCTGCCACCGGTAGCCAAATATGTAGCCAGCCTGAGTTTCCCACTGTCCTCACCAACGCATCATCTGGAGAGGCAAACCTCAAAAAGGTTGGTAGTGGGTGGAGCTGTTAATGTCAAGTTCTCCCTTAGTGGGAAACCTCCTTGCTTTCCTGGCCTGAAATCACTGAAGTCTCCCCTTTCCCCACAGCTGGGAGAGTGCCCAGTTTAGAAGAGGAGAAGGTGGAGTTGCCATCACAGGCTTTTCCCATGCAGTGGTGAGGCCAAGCAGCTCATAGGCCAGCTGCTGCTGCTGCTGCAATGCCTTGAAGGGCAAGGGACATGGCTTGTACCCTCCTGGGCTACATTGCTATGGTGATCTCCCAGCAGATGACCAGGATGGAAGAGGAGTACCAGCAGCATCCTGGCAAATTGCAGGATGCGGGTGAGGAGCTGCAGTAGGACGTAGACCACCTTGCCCTGCCACAGTTGCTCAGTTGGGTGGAAGATGCTGGGTGTGGCCAGCCAACCAGGGAAGGAGAGCAGGAGGAACCAGCATTCCGGCTGCCCTTCACTAAGTCCCATCAAATGGCTCTGGCTCCTCACCCTCTTCATATACTCACTTTGGGATCCTTGAGGACATCCCACAGGCTTCCTTCCTCTCCTGTGAAAATGGGTGTTTGTGCAAAGGGGGTGCAGAACAGAGGAGAAGGATGCATGGATATGGGAGCAAAGGTGAAAACGGGCGTGGAGCTTCAGAACGGAAGGGAGAAGTGGCTCCAGAAAGTGAAACTTAGTGCTTACATTGTGTGGGAGGGGGAAGTTCTGGGGCACTGATTCCCAAAGTGGGGTGTGCCCCCCACTGTGGGGGCACTGGAATTACCTAGGGGGACATTAAGAGGCAACCAGGTAGCAAGAGGCACTGGAAGTGTAAACGACTAACCAACTTTGAGCAGCTGGCATCACTGAATCAAGTGGATCAATTTGGTTGACTTAATTAGATTAGATAGTTTTAATTGGAATTTGAATAAATGTGCAATTGATTGGGGTTTTTTGCATTATTATTATTATTTCTTAATGGGTTGTGCAAACTGCTATTCTGAGTAATGTTTTTTTAAGGAACCAAGGGGAAAGTGGTCGAAGAAAGTTTGGGAGTCACCACTCTAGGGGGTGAATATGGGGAAAATAGCAGGGACGCGGGTTGCGCTGTGGGTTAAACCACAGAGCTTAGGACTTGCCGATCAGTAGGTTGGCGGTTCGAATCCCTGCGACGGGGTGAGCTCCCGTTGCTCTGTCCCAGCTCCTGCCAACCTAGCAGTTCGAAAGCACGTCAAAGTGCAAGTAGATAAATAGGTACCGCTCCAGCGGGAAGGTAAACGGTGTTTCCGTGCACTGCTCTGGTTCGCCAGAAGCAGCTTAGTCATGCTGGCCACATGACCGGGAAGCTGTACGCTGTCTCCCTCAGCCAATAAAGCGAGATGAGCGCTGCAACCCCAGAGTCGGCCACGACTGGACCTAATGGTCAGGGGTCCCTTTACCTTTAGCAGGGTGTTGGCAAGTGGGGTGAGCAAGGGCTCTGTTGTGTGTGTTTGTGTTCCCATCATTTCAGTTCAAAATTGGGCTATTGCAGAGTAAAGGAAGATAGCAGACAAAGCAGACCCTTCCATAATGTGTAAATGCGAAGGGTTGTAGTTCAGTGGTATATCATCTGATTTGCGTTCCCCAGTTCAATCCACAACAACTCCAGGTAGGACCAGGAGAGAGCCATACCTGAAATTCGGGAGAGCAGCTGCCAGTCAGCAAAGGAGGGTCTTGTTGGTTCACCCTGTGGGAACGCCCTCCCATCAGATATCAAACAGATAAATAACTATATGACTTTACAAAGACATCTGAAGGCAGCTCTGTACAGGGAAGCTTTTAATGGCTGATATTTTATTGTGTTTTTAATATTTTGTTGGGAGCCACCCAGAGGGGCTGGGGCAGCCCACTCAGATGGGTAGCATATAAATAATAAAATTGTTATTGTTATTGGGCATGAGCAAGCTAGATGAACAGGAGTCTTGACTCCAAGTGAGTTCTTTCCTAGGTGGCTCACACTGAAACTTTCTGTACCCCAACAAGAGCAATTCAGTAAGCATGTTCCTATATTTATTAGGCGTGAGCAGATCAGTTGCTTTGATCTTGGCTTCGCAGAATACCTCCAAGCAAAGCATGTTTGTCAATGGGGTTGATTCCTTGGTTCAGTTGCCTCTCGTGCTGTGTGTGTTGTGTGTGGTTGCAATAGACAGATGTTCAGTGTCTGTGGGCTTCCTCCCGTCTGTTAACACATCTATTTGTGTCTTGGATTGAGAGCAAGGAAGTCTGATCTCGCTGGCTCTCACTGACTGGCTGATTTGTTAATTAAAACCAGCATTCATAATCCCACAGCCTTCAGCCCAGACTCCAAGAAATTAGAATTTAATGAGCCTTTGATAAATTGCATTTTTGCCCTTTTCCTGCCAGGCATTTCTGTGTCAGATCTCATGTTTTTAGTTTATCCATTCACCAACAGAGATCTTAGGGCAGCTTACACATCCCAACAATCAGAACCACAAATTCCACATTAAATAGTAAAATATAAAACAAAATTTTAAAAAACCCAGTAGAGAGTTCATTTCATTGAAACAGTCCAAGTGTTAAAAAAAAATCACCAGAAATTCTAAATGACCAAAAGCCAAGTTGTGTCAGTTGTACCCAAAGGCTAAGGACGTACCATATGCTTAAAGCACATTTTTATTGCTGCAGGGGGGGGGGGTATGCTTGTTACCCAGAGTGATTCAACAATCAACCCCTCTTCAGAAGGAACTCTGGGAATTGTAGTTCTGTGAGGAGAAGAGGGGTCTGCTAACAGTTCTCAGTATCCTTAACACAGTTCCCATAATACTTTGAGGGAAGCCATGGCTGTTTAAAGTAGGATCGTGGTGCTTTAAATGTATGGTATGAATGAGGTCTCGGCTTCTCATTTTTCTCATCTTATGTTCTGTTCTCCACATTTCCACATCAGTTTGTGAATCTTTTTTTAAAAAATTCCTCATCAAAATTCAACATTTCAGTGTAAATTTCTCCTAATACACATTGTGGTATGCAATTTTGCCTAATATACTGCATTTGTGCAAAGAAGCTTTCTCTAATATACTGCATTTCTGCATGTTATTTTCATGACTATGTGCATTTTTATGTACACACGCATTTTGGTATGCAGTATTTGAGCACAGTCGTGCTGCAAAATTTAGAGAAATTTGAATTTGAAAAGATGCACATTGTTTTTGAAAGTTTTGAAAGCCATTTTAAAATGTGAACCAAACCAAATTTCTCCTCCATCCATAATTCCAGTCATGACAGAGGATTCTGGGTAAGGATTTTGGGTTTGGGTTATGATGAGGCAAGCAAAGTTCTATCTCCCAGTAGCACCCTGGAGAGCTCCACATGGAGCTGAGACTGGAAATTTCACATGCATGTTTCATCCCAATTTTTTTGCGTGATTCTGAACTAGAGTTCTGTTTCGGATTTAGCACCAGCCCTTATATATTACCGCCAGAGGGCACTGTGGGTGTGCAACAACAGACACTTGAAAAATTATTTGTGCTCAATCAGTCGCCCTTGGCTACGTGTGTGTATAAGGATGAGATGTGATTATCTGTCATGCATTCTAATAGGATTGTATGAGAAAGAGGTGAGAGCCAGCCAAGAAAACTGAAACTGGAAGAATTTGCCTTACTCTTACATTATGCATGAATTTACATTTTTCAAAATCCTATTTGGCTATGGGTTTCCTGACCTTTTGTGAGCTGGGGACACATTTGGAACTGTGCTGTAGGCCCCACAATATACCCATTTCACAGAAGGAACAATGGCAATGCTGAGAATGCCTTTCCCTTAAACAAACACACAAAAACACCTACACATACCCCAAAACCAATAAAATGCAGGCTAAAGCAGAAGCAGGCAACTCTTCCCAAGCAACCCCCTAAAACAAAAACAAAAAACACACCTCAGTTGTTGTTGTTAACTAAAAATTGGGAGGGACAGGAAGCTTTAAAGGGCACCAAGGAAGATGCCTGCCCACTTACCATGTTGGAGACCCCATATCTAATTGGGTTCTAACACGGGTACAATTAATCTGAATTCAAGTGACTGATGCATTACTGAGCCCCTTGAGGAAGGATATTTAATATTGTGTGAACATGCGCAAAGATTAAGAAATACTGAAGCTCTCTATTGACAGATATTAGAAGAGTTAATGGGCATGACTTACCAAAAGTCCATGAGGACATGAGAAGAGCCTGCTGAATCAGGCCAGTGTCCCATTCCTGCTTGCTCTTTCATTGCATCTATATCACATTCTTTTCTCTCAGGAACTCAAAGTGGCCTATAAGGCTCTCCCCCCACCCGTCGCCCATTTCATCCCCACAGCAATCCTGTAAGGTTGGTTAGGGGCTGGCTCCAAGGTCACCCGGTGAGCTTCATGGATGAGTGGGGATTTCAATCCTTGTCTCCTAGATCCTAACCACTCTAACCATTACAGCACACTTTGTCCAGTATGGTCCAACTCAGGGTAAACCACGGAAATCAATGGACATTACTTTTGTTGTCGTTGTTGTTGTTTAGTTGTTTAGTCGTGTCCGACTCTTCGTGACCCCATGGACCAGAGCACGCCAGGCACTTCTGTCTACCACTGCCTCCCACAGTTTGGTCAGACTCATGTTTGTAGCTTCGAGAACACTGTCCAACCATCTCGTCCTCTGTCGTCCCCTTCTCCTTGGGCCCTCCGTCTTTCCCAACATCAGGGTCTTTTCCAGGGAGTCTTCTCTTCTCATGAGGTGGCCAAAGTACTGGAGCCTCAGCTTCACCTCACGATCTGTCCTTCTAGTGAGCACTCAGGGCTGATTTCCTTAAGAATGGATAGGTTAATGGACATGACTAGCTTACACATATCCATTTAAATGAGACTACTCTGAGTGAAATTTAGATGGCTGCAGCCCCCTGCTTTTATAAAGCTATTTTACCATTTTTATTATGCTATTTGATACTGTTTTGTGTTCTTTTTATATACCGCGGAGGGATAAAAACCATTTATATGGTTTAGCTTTTAAATAAATAGACAGCAATCAAAACTGACCTATTTTCCTTCCTCTCCCTCCCCAATGAACTTTTCACCCCAGCTGTTTTTGGCTTGGAATCCTCCTCAGCCGTGCACTAGAAATACAGCATACAGGAATTCTGTGTCATTTTAATGTCAGGGATGTTGTGGCACTAGGCATTCTGGGCAGGTATCCAGCACATGCCCCAAGCAAGGCATAAGAGACAGAAGACTTTGAGCAAAGCAAGGACATGTAAAAGGGTACAGTTTGATTTGCAGAACTGTGTCTGCCTTGAAATCTTCCTATCCCTTGGGCTTGAAGCAGTGTGCATGCACACAAGAGCTTATACCCAGAACATACTTAGTTGGTCTCTAAGGTGCTACTGGACATTTTTATTTATTTATTCCAGTTCATTAGGATTAGGAAGACTACAATCCTATACACAGTTTTCTGGGAGTATCAGTTGTGTTACTTCCAACCCAATAGGTTCATCTTGCAAAACACATTGTTCTATAACGAAGCTTCCCTTATGAAGGAGTTCCATATCCTCAAGGCCACTACTGAGGTTGCTCACTTCACTCTCGTTCTCTATACCTCGAGTGGAATATATGTATTTCAGTGGTAAGGACTGATATATAAGGACCTAAGAAGAAGAAGCTGGATTAGGCCAGTGGCCCCTCAGGTCCAGCATCCTGTTCCAACAGGACCCTGAGCACAACAGTCATTCTTACCACTTGCAACTTCAGGCATATGAAATTCAGAAGCATTACTGCATCTAACAGTGGGGGAAGAACATCATCATGATAGCTAGTATCCATTGTCATAGCCTTACCCTCCAAGAGTATTTGTATTTGTCTCATCCCCTTTAAAGCCATCCATGTCAGTGACCCTTTCTCCTTCTGGGGGGAAAGAGCTCCATAGTCCAGCTATGCTCTGTGTGAAGAAGTCCTCCCTTCCCCCACCCCCTGTCCTGAATCTCCCATCATTCAGTTTTTGTTTTTTAAAAAAATATTTTTATTGATCAATTTTCACATAACAAATTATCAAACCATGTAATCACATACATTGTTTTTCCCTCCCCCCTCCACCCACCAAGGATTTCCCTCAGCTCCTCTCCCTGATTTCTCTTCGCATATTTTCTCTGCATAAAATTGTTATCAACCATTAAATTTATTCAAAACCTGCCAAGGAGTCCAGTTCATTTTGTTGCCTTTTTAAATAGTTTGTAAAAAGTTCCCATTCCTCCTTGAAGTCGCAGTTGTCCTTGTCTCGCAATTTGTAAGTCAATCTGGCCAGTTCTGCTTAGTTCATCAATTTCTCTTGCCACTGTTCTTTTATCGGGGTTTCCTCATTCTTCCATCCTTGTGCTATCAAGACTCTTGCCGCTGTTGTAGCATACATGAATAAATTATTTGTTTTCCTTGGCAGGTCTTGTCCTACAATCCCTAACAAAAATGCTTCTGGTTTTGTTTTGTTTTTACAAATGTCATTTTAAACATTTTTTTCAATTCATTGTATATCATTTCCCCAAAAAATTTAACGTTCAGCTTAATTGGTTGCCTCTGAATTCTAATATTATCTATCCACTTTCTACCTGAAGTCCTTGAGAGCTGCTGCCAGTCAGTGTTGACAATACTGAGGTAGATGGGCCAGTAGCCCAACTTGGTATGAGGCAACTTTCTTTGTTGACATATCAATGTTTTGTTAGCCCTTCCAGGCCCCTCACCAGGCCAACAATTCCCAGCATTCCCATGGCTTTTAAACTAGTGTGCAGGGTGGGTGTGCCTTCAGAGGATGGGGTCACAGTTGCTTCTTAGTAAGGAAATGTTATGTTGTATTTTCCTGATAGGCATTAAAGTGATTGGAGGCATTAAAGAATTTACTGGAGAGGAATATGGGGTTTACGTTAAGAGAATCCTACCAGGAGGTGTTGCTCATGCTGATGGTAAGTGCCATCTATTGCTTCTGTTTCTGACCTAAAGGCCTTGTGATGCTGACCCTGTGAAGAGATTCCCATTTGTTGAAAACGTTGGTAACATTAAGATAAATTCAACAGTGTAAATAAGTTTTGATGGATGTAACCATGGAATGCTGAATGGTTTAGTTTATGTAAAACATGTTATGCGAAATGAACCGCGGAAAGAGAAGAAGGGGTATAAATTGATATTTTAAGGTTATTTAAATGAATACTCTAAATTGCAAAACAGAAAAGTTAATAAATGAGAGAGAGGGAGAGATTCCCATCTGACAGAGAGCCACTGCCAGTCAGTGCAGACAGTATGGAGCTAGATGAACCAAATGATCCAGCTCAGGATAAGGCAGCTGCTGGTGTTCCTATTGTCCCCATGCAATTATGGATAGGGAGTATGTTCTTTTTCCATATGTGTGACACTTCTCTTGCCTGTTTGCTTGATTTAGGCCGCCTGCAACCAGGGGACCAGATCTTAGAAGTTAACGGAGACACTTTGCTTGGCGTTACAAGCGAAAGGTATAGCATTCTGGATGAGGGCTCTGAATTTGTTTCAGGATGCTGGACTTGATGGGCCTCTGGCCTGATCCACCAGGCTCTTCTTATGTTCTTAACATCTGGAGACCCAAGTCTGAAGATGCTTCACAGGCTGAAAAGGCCTCTTGGTGAGCGCCAGTCACCTGCCGCATATCACTCTCTTTCCTCTTCCTTGCAGAGCGGTGGATATCCTCAGGACGGCTTCTGCCACCAGCCACATGCGCCTTCTTATTGCCCGAGATGACGATGCCCGGTAAGGACTGACTTTTTCTCACACCTGGGGCAGGTAGGAATGCATGATGGATAGCAGAGACAGACTAGAGCAGGCACGTCCAACAGGTAGATTGTGACCTACCGGTAGATCACTGGGCGTTTGTGGTAGATCACTGGCTCCCCGCAAATAAGCTAAACAAGCTTGGCTCCCCTGAAAAAAGCTCAACCATTTTGCACTGCACCCCCCCCCCAAAAAATGCGGCTTTCCCCCTCCCTAAAAACAACTCAACAACATTGACCTGAACCCCAAAAAGGGGGTAGATCACTGCCAGTCTTTAACTCCGTGAGTAGATCGCAGTCTCTTGGGAGTTGGCCACCCCTGGACTAGAGCATGGGTAGGCAAACTAAGGCCTGGGGGCCAGATCCAGCCCAATCACATTTTAAATCCGGCCCGCAGACGGTCCGGGAATCAGTGTGTTTTTACATGAGTAGAATGTGTCCTTTTATTTAAAATGCATCTCTGAGTTATTTGTGGGGCCTGCCTGGTGTTTTGACATGAGTAGAATGTGTGCTTTTATTTAAAATGCATCTCTGGGTTATTTGTGGGGCATAGGATACACAGTCATACCTCAGGTTACAGATGCTTCAGATTGTGCATTTTTGGGTTGCGCACCGCACTGAATCCAGAAGCACCGGAACGGGTTACGTCCGGGTTTCAGCGCTTGTGCATGTGCAGAAACACTATATCACACTTTGCGCATGCGCATAAGTGCCAAATCACAACCTGCCCGTGCGCAGACATGGCGCTGCGGGTTGCGAATGCTGCGGGTTGCAAATGTGCCCGAGCGTCCACTGTATATAATCTGGCCCCCCACAAGGTCGGAGGGACAGTGGACTGGCCCCCTGCTGAAAATGTTTGCTGACCCCTGGACTAGAGTCTGGTGATGCAGTTCCTCTGAAACTCCACCAGACTGCTGGAGCCTCTCGCTGATGGACTACAGAGTCAGCTAGCCACAGAAGGGCGAGAAACAGCACTTTGGGTGAGGGGAGAATAAAAGGAGCAGTTTCTAGGTGGGAGAGAGTTAGACAGGGCTGGATTTAAAATGAGAGATAGGGTTTGATTTTGAGAAGGGGCAATGGTTCAGGTTAAGAGATAGGGTTTGATTGGAGTTGGGAGTTTGGAGTGAGATGAGGAAAACTGATTCTGAGTGACGTTAAACATACACACTGAGGAGACTATCCATAGCGAGACGACAGAGCCTTGCAACTTGGATAGGGTGACCAGGTCAAGGGTCTGGGAAAGGTATACAGATAGGAGTGTCCTGCGAAGGCTGAGTTTGAGCCAGGAGAGGTAGATCTTGTGGGAATTCAGGCTACCTGGGTCTCTGTATAGCCAGGAGCAGGGGCGCCGACTTATAAAAAATATTGGGGGGGCCCATACCGGGGTCCTGCCGCTGGTTCGCTCGGGTAGCCGGGAGAACGCAGTTCGAGGTGGCGGTGTTGGGGAGAGACCCTCGCTCAGGGCGCCACTAGACTTGGCGGCCGGCGGCCTATCTGGGGGGTTTTGGAGCGTATTTCGGCGGAGCGATTGGGGAGGAGGGGGCTTGTTGCCGGATTCTTCAGCTGAGCCGGAGATCCGCTGCTGGGGGTCCCTGGGCCGAGTTGTGAGCACGGCCTGCTGAAGGGAGATCCAGCCGATTGCGCGACGGGGACGGCCGGGGCTCTCCGGCTAGGGCGCGCGGCTGGCTGGCTGGCTGGCGAGGGAGCAGGTGGGGAGGAGGCGGGGGTCCTCACTCTCTTAGGAAACGCACCTGCGCGCCCGATTGCCACGAAGTCCGAAGGGTGCGTGTGTGGAATTAAAAAGCAAAAACGAGATACGGGCAGGGCAGGCAAAGAGTTTTCTGCAAGAGGATGGAGGGCAGGTTGAAGAGAAAATCACTCAGGATGAGACAGTCAAATCAGCCATGATAAAATGGGCTCAGGATATTGGGTATAACATCATGTTTGAGGACTGGGAAAGGTTATGGACCACCGGAATGAAATTCACGGCATGTAATGCCTTGAAGGAAAATATTATGAAAATGATTTATAGGTGGTACATGACCCCAGTCAAGCTTGCAAAAATATATCACCTGTCTGATAATAAATGTTGGAAATGTAAGGAGGCTGAAGGGACATTCTTTCACCTCTGGTGGACTTGTCCAAAAGTGAAGACCTTCTGGGAAATGATCTATAATGAGTTTAAAAAGGTATTTAAGTATACCTTTCCCAAGAAACCAGAGGCCTTCCTCTTGGGCATTGTTGGCCAGAAAGTGTTAAAGAAGGATAGAACTTTCTTTATGTATGCAACTACAGCAGCAAGAATACTTATCGCAAAATATTGGAAGACACAAGATTTGCCCACACTGGAAGAGTGGCAGACGCAATTGATGGACTACATGGAACTGGCTGAAATGACTGGCAGAATCCGAGATTTGGGAGAAGAAACAACGGAAGAGGACTGGGAAAAATTTAAGGACTATTTACAAAAACAATATAAGTTGTATGAATGTTAAAAATTTACACGATTCGGAAACTATAGCTTCAGCAATTAGATTTGGGAAACAGGAAATTATATTTTAAGTAAGAAAAGGTCAAAATCTAAGGTAATACTATGTTTAATTTAAGATATAAGTAACTGATGAAAAGTATGTTAAATTTAGAGGTATAGTATTTGAAAAGTACAAAATAAGGTACGAAACAAGGTAATAATTTGCTGATATCTTTATTATAAAGAATGCAGGGTAAGGGAGATGCGAGGAAGTCCAGTTAGTTATATAAAAAATGTGTTGAATGGTTGGTTTTCTTTTCTTCTTTTTCTTTTTTTCTTGTTCTTTTACTTTTTTCTTCAGTGTATGTTTCTAACTTTGTATTTGAAAACTTAATAAAATATTTATATATATAAAAAAGAGAGAAAATCCTTTCGCTTTTCTGGGGCGCAGGGAAGTCTCAAAGCCGGAGGTTGGGGAAGGGACCCCCTTTGCTCTGCCCTCTTCTCCCGTCTTAGATTCGCATGGGGGTCCCCGCCCGAGCTTGCCTGGCCACCGGGCCACACAAGGGCCGCGCTCTACGCGGCACACCTTGCTAGCCGCGCAGCTGTCCTCCGCGGCTGCGGAGCGGCCCTGCGCCGGTGCCCAGCCCCTCTGGGCGCCCGCTGCGCTGCCAATGACAAGCGGGCGACGTCGCGGGCGGGGAAGGCGTTGCTTTCTTTCCCGATCCTGCATCCTCCCAGTCTTCCAGCCCTTTTTGGGTTGGAAGCTCGTCTCGTTGGCCCTTCTCCTTTCTTCACCCTGCGCGCAATTTTCCTCCCTCGTCTCCCTCCCCATTTCTCCTTCCTTCCTTCCTTCCTTCCTTCCTGACTGACTGACGGGCTTGGGCTCGGGCTCAGGCTCGGGCTCGGGCTCCGGGTGGGGCTCGGGCTCCGGCTCGGGCTCGGGCAGCCACAGCGTCGGCGGTGTTGGCGATCGGCGGCACGGGGGGATGGCCCTCCCGGGGGAGCCGGCGCTGCTCAATGGGGTTGCCAAGGAGACAGGCCGGCCGCCCCCTCCCCCGGCCCGGCGCCCCCCGCCGCGCCGGTGCCCGTTATCGAGCTGGTGCGCGCCGGGCGCCCTATAAAAGCCGCGGACGCGCCCACCGCCGCCCGAGATTATTGGGGGGGCTGAGCCCCCCCAAACGAATTTTTGAGGGGGCTCGGGCCCCCTCAAGCCCCATGGAGTCGGCGCCTATGGCCAGGAGGGAAGAGTTCTTCCAGGTACTGAAGACTGCCAACCCAGTAACAAGGGGTGAGGTGATCCCTTGGGTCTGTTATACCATTTAGAAGACCTCAGGTATGGGATTGTTAAAAGAGTGGGTGCCTGAGTTGAAGTGCCCCTCACTCATGAACCAAAATATTAAGCTGTGAAGGAAACTGTAGGATGTTGAAAGTATTTAACTGTAATATTTAAGTGACAGAAACTGAGTTGAACATTTTACCATCTATTCTAGAAACCTGAACATCTACCACCTGAAGTGTAACAACTGGTTTTTAGTAACTGGAGTTTAAGAAGAGCTGTGCCTAGAGTGTTGTGTTTAAGCCTGAAGCGTCTTAGAGTTAGTTAAAGTAAACAAGTTAACTTCTACCTGAAAGAACGCAGTTTCTGACCCACTTTGTTTCATAAATCTCTTTTGTTTAATTAAATTTTCCTTGTTTGTTCAATCAACTCCTGCCTGAGACTCGCACAAGTCCCCCCACTAGATAATCTGTGGTATATGGTAGAAATCTGTATAACTGGTGTATCGTGAGATGGGCGCAGTATATTTAATTGAGATGGGCGCAGATCCGCTGCATTATTAATGGATGGTATTAAGTGGTGGGTCCACTACAGAATGCTAGTGCAATTATGTGTATATTTACTCTGAAGTAAGCCTATTCGTGGGGCTTACTCCCATGTAAGGGTGCTCTGGATTCCAGCTTCACTGTGCAGGGTTGGCATTTTGCTGCCAGGACAAAGGACAATGTTCCTCCTCCACACATTCCATATACAGAAGCCAACTGGGCTGGCATTGACTCTTCCTTCAAAACTGGCAATGGACTAGCATCCTCTACTGCACCTGAGGCAATGCTGGCTAGTGCCCATTGGGACTGGGATGGTGGAAGGCAAGGAACCCAACAGTAAGTGGAGCCAGAGTCAATGACAGGCAGAGCTAATTTCCTCCCACCTCCTGCTTCCTCGTCTCTTCTGCTGAGTTCCACACTGAGGTTAGCAGAAAGAAGGCAGTGCCACCTCATGGACAGGTTGCAATAAGAAGGCAGGCAGATGGGAGCTGGCTAAGGTTGGCAGGGCAGTGTTCCAATTGCCTGAATGGATCAACCTTCACTGACCTGAGGGTAGCAGGCTAGCTGAGTGCAGGGCAGGCCATATTCTTGTGCCCTGCCCAGCATATTCCACCTGAGGCAGCTACCACACTCTGCCTAATGGTGAAGCCAGGCTTATAAAGTTTGTGCATTTCAGCTCAGAGTTTACTGCTTTTACATAAGCAGACCCTCCAAGTGTCCCTCTTTTTCCAGGGACAGTCCCAGATTTACAGAAGCTGTCCCGGTTTCTGATTTGATCCTGGAATGTCCTGTTTTTCCTTAGGACGTCCCTATTTTCATCTGAGAAATGTTGGAGGGCATGGAGTTATCTGACCCCCAAGCCATCTGAAGGCAGCCTTGTATAGGGAAAGTTTTTTTTTTCTAAGGAGCGTCTCCACCCCCATCATTCTGCCCGGACACTGAGGTCCAGTGCCAAGGGCCTTCTGGCGGTTCCCTCGCTGCGAGAAGCCAAGTTACAGGGAACCAGGCAGAGGGCCTTCTCAGTTGTGGCACCCACCCTGTGGAACGCCCTCCCACCAGACGTCAAAGAGAAAAACAACTACCAGACTTTCAGAAGCCCTGTTTAGGGAAGCTTTTAATGTTTAATAGGTTGTTGTATTTTAATATTCTGTTGGAAGCCTCCCAGAGTGGCTGGGGAAACCCAGCCAGATGGGCAGGGTATAAATAATAAATTTATTGTTGTTGTTGTTGTTGTTGTTGTTGTTGTTATTATTATTATTATTATTATTATTATTATTATTATTATTATTATTATTTTATATATGTTGGAAGCCGCCCAGAGTGGCTGGGGCAACCCAGTCAGATGGGTGGGGTATAAATTGTAAAATTATTATTATGGAATAAGATGCCCCTATTTTCACTGGAGAAATGTTAGAGGGCTTCTAAATGTTCTCAGAGGAGGAGCTGGCTCTCATCTTATCTATTGGCTGTACAGGACCTCCCCCAATCATGGCATATAGAGAGCCTCCTACTTCAGAAGTGGTGTCCCCCTGAATTGGGGACCCTGCCTGAGGATAAATAAGAGGAGAAGGCTCTTACCTTGTCGGCTTCTGAGAAGCACTTGGCTGCTGTAAGGAAACAGGATGGTCTTCTAGATAGACTCAGGGCGATTTACATATACGATAATTAAAAGTTAAAAACAGCGAATATATTTAAAACCCAAGCAAATGGACACTTGTGGTAAAGACCCATTTATCCAGCTGGGAAAGCCAGTTGAAGCAAAAATGTCTTCAGCGGTTTCTATAGAGTGCAGATCATGGGCTCCTGTCATACGTCAACATGAAGGGTATTCCACGGAACAGGGGCAGCTCCACTGAAAGCCCCACTCTAAGTTACTGTGTGAGGGGCTTCTGAGATCTTTGGAACTTTCAGGAGAAACTCTCTTGCAGACCACAGCAGTCCACTGGGTGTATAAGGGATAAGGTGGTCTCTCAAATGACCTGGTCCTGAACTGTCTTCCTCTTCTTCTTTGGCAGTCACTTGTAACCGAGTAAGATTGTCTTCCATAAACACAGTTTTAACAGTGAGTGTGGAGGCCAATTCTGAATCCACACAGCCTTCCACAGTGGGGACATAGGTTTCTGGGCAGGAGTTGATCATGGTAAGGGTTTGCCAAGTGTGCCTTCCTCTTAGCACGTTTCTCCCTTTCGTCCTGGGTTCAAGCATCTTCAAAGCCCATGACCCCTTTGGTAATGGCTGTTCTTCAATTGGAGCACTCACAGGCCAGTGTTTCCCAGTTGTCGGTGTTTATGCTACATTTTCTTAGATTTGCCTTGAGAGAGCCTTTAAACCTCTTTTGTTGACCACCAGCATTATGCTTTCCATTTTTAAGTTCAGAATAGAGTAGTTGCTTTGGAAGACAATAACTGTATACTAGCTAACACATAATACCCTGGTAGTTCTAACTGCAGTCTTCCTATCTTTGATTTTATTTCAAAGCAGTTGACCTTGGAGGGCACGTGCCATTTGAGATTAGATTTCCCTACCCAAACAATCCTTTCACTAATAATGGAGATTCCTGTCTTCATCACTAGCAAGATCCTGGGAAGGAGAATCGAGACCACAGTGTGTGTATTATCTAAGCCTTTATGGGGCGGAATAAATTGGCAAAAGAGACTGGTCCTCCTTTCCACCAATTGGGAAACAGCTGGCCAAGTGACCTGGATGGATCTGATTGGCTGTTGATTATTATTAATTGTTTGCTTGCTTTTTATGAAGCATCTCAAACCAATATGGCACAATGGTTTGAGCATTTTAGCAGTCTCCTTTTCTTCAGAATCTCATTTTCAGATTGAAGGGGACTCCAAAAGCCCATTCAGTCTAACTCCCAAACTCATTACAGCAGGCTTGTGAGTCCTCTGATGAAATCTTCTGTACTCTTGCGATAACTGAGATTTCCTTGTTCCACTCTGCCCAGTCGTATCTTAAACTGCAGCATATGTCTGCTAATATAAAGAGGCTTTCCTGCTCCTCAATGGCTAGGAAATTAAATCATATACAACATATCGAGCCCAAGGAAAGGTGGTCAAACTTTGAGCAACATTTACAGCCATCCTTTGCTATCAGTTATGCACTAAATCTGCAAAAGATCATCCAGAGGGTGAGATGGCATGTAAGCTTTTGGGAGGGGCAAAGATTTGTAGAGATTTCACTTACATAATCATCTCACAAAATGTTTAATACACCAATACATATCTCCAAGATTAAGAAGAAGGGGAGAGGAAGCGAGAGCGAGAGGGTGGTTTTATGCCAGCCTTTTTAGCATTATTATTTTATTTTATTTATCCCTTATTATCTTTCAGCCATGCCCTTGAGCTTGAAGGAGTAATCATCCTTGTCTCCACCTTAGGGTCAGAGGTGCGTTTCTGACGCAGATCACGTGAGGTGCCCAGATTGCCCCCTCCCTGTCCCACCCGCTCTGTTCTTTTGAGGTCAGCTGTTTGAGCATCAATGAATGACTCAGCCTGTCAGCGGTCAGCCTGGCCAATATTTGCCCAGCCCTTACATCCTATAGGTCTCCACGGCATGATCAAACATCCATATTATAAATGTGATTTCTCATTGCATAAAGACTTATTTGTCCCTGGTCTTGATAGTGTTTAGGGATGGGGAAGAAATCTGATTCAGGTCACATTTTTGAAGGTTGAACCAACATAATTTCCACTTTCCTAAACAATGCACAAAACAAAAAAGAGCTTTTCGTTGAAATCCATGCTGCTCCGAATTTGGCATCACAGTTTTGCCGTCGAGTAATGTATAGGTAAATGCATATACCAGGGTAGAGTGCCCCCCACCCACCATCCAAAACCTGGCAAATGCAAACCTTTCTGAAAATAACAGAAAAATACGTTGAGTTGGCAGAAGCTTGCTTTGCAAAAATGTGTGTGTGTGGCAAACTTGTAGAGGAAAATGTGCATAGTACAATCAATTTGCACTGAAATGAGAATGAATTTCATGACACGAGGACTTAAAATTAAATAAATTTGCAAACTGATGTGGAAATGTGGAGAACTGAATTTAGGGTGCAAAATGCTGAAGTTATTAATTTAACATTATTGCCTTTACAATATGTCTGCCAGATATAAGATTCTATGTGATGGGGGGGGGGGTTGGGGGGGAAGTGCCACAGAAAACCTAACTTTAGAAAGAAAGAATAATTATGAAAAGTTCACCTTTGTTTCAGATAGATGTAGTTTTGAAACATCATGACAATCCATGTGTGATACACACTCACACACTATACTTGGGGGTAGACAGTTGTACTAATTAGCATTCTTTTTGTTGTCCAGGAGAGAATTTGCAGAACTGCTGGAAAAATTCGGATCTCATAGCAACACAGGTTCGGCACGCAGCTCACCAGTTCTCCATGGTGGGGGTCAGTATTTATTATCTTGAGTGAACTGAACTAGCAGTGGAACTAGGAAAAAAAGAGGACAAAAAACCAAAACAGTACATACTTAGGGATGTAAGATATTGTCATTTTCCTTTCCGCCCTCCCTTAGTCATTGTTTCTCTTCCACTGCAGGTCAGCTTCTGCCTGAAACTATTTTAACCATCTCACTAACCACTATGAGCTCAGAACCTCTACAAGTTCTGACTCTGTGTCTGAATTGCTGCTGGACTGAGCGGTAATCCACCCCCCCCCCTTTCAAATGAAGTTTTATTAAAAACCAATAAAAATGATTTTTAAAAAATGAAGTTTTATTAAATTTTGCACACTGTCCAACTTATCACAGCCCTTGTTGCTGCAGTCAAATGGCTCAACAGCTCTTTATGCTTCAAGCAATTCAGACACAGAGTCAGAAATTGTAGAGGCAACAGCTTAGGAGCTGGCTCAAACTCAGGGCTCTAAAATGATGGCTGGAGATCAGGAGACAGCAGCACCTGAGGCTGTCAGACAGAAGCATCCAGGAGGAACTCCTGGACCACCAGAGCCTATAGGGCTAGAGTCACCACCCTCATGGGCACCCGAGGAACCAGATGCCTCCCACTGCATGCCACTGCTCCCGTGGTGCAGGGAGCACACTTGGAGGGAGGCTGTGGGATGGGGGAGGAAGCAGGAGTGCCCAGCGTCAGGCCCTTCCTCCATTCTCAGTATGACTTGAAGCTTGCTGATGTCCAGGGAAGTCTCTCATTCACCTCCAAACAGTGTCCTTGGCTTTGTTCTTCAGGCAGGTATTTGGAGAGTACGTCCTCGGGGTCTTCATCTCGTTCCCAGAGCCCTTTGTTGCTGAGCCCAGCAAATTCCCACGGACCACTGATTGGGAATGCAGGACACTCGCCACACCCACCTTCGCAGTACGTACTTCATTGCTCTCAAGAGGTGTCAATGGTTGGTTGCAATCCCGTTGGATCACCTGTATGTGCTCGTGTGCCCCATCACGTGTGGAGCATCCTAGAGGATGAGAGTGCACATGCACACACACCCTCCTCGTGCAAGCTGTGCAGCCGTTTGTGTGGCAGACGCACCTCACGTAAGAATGGATGTGCCACATTCATTCAGGAGAATAACCAGCATGTTAGGAGAAAGGACTTTCACCTCGCCTTTTCCCTGAGGGGCTAACTTTCCACATGCACAGAGTTCTGTCTTTGTTTCACATTGCAGAGCTTTGAAACACATTGACTTGCTCTGCAGTGTGGCAAGGCAAAGCCTAGCCAAGGTATAAGACCAGGTGAAGTTCTGGCAGGAGACAAGGCAAGGTGGGATGAAGTTTCAGCAGAACACAAGCTGGATACCGGGGGGGGGGGAGCAGGGTTCAGGCTGGATACCCAGCTCAGGTAGTGCTCTGGGGAACACAGAGCTCTGAAGTTCCTCCAGTAAGGAACCAGCTGCAAGTGAGCCCTATTATAGGAGGAGCACCAGAAGCGGTCTCGTTGTTGGTGCCACACACCCATTTCCAGTAATCTCCTACTGTGATGGAGTGGGTGAGCCTCAGGTCTTCCCGGGTCTTCTACAGTCCTCCAAGTCGGACAATGGCAGTGTCACCTTCTTGGGCCAAGAATGGGCACTGACCCTGCAGGTTCATCTGATAGCTGTGCTTCTAGGGTAGCCCCACGCTGCCTTCCCCCTTCAGGTTCACAGTCCTCACCTCTATTTGTCTCCTGGTCCCTGACAATTGTACTCTTTCCACTAGCCACCTTAAATGGAAAACAGTCCAGGAAAGGCTATCTTGCCTCTTATTTTCCTGAAGTTTGGATGGGCCTATCATAGAGCGATAGCGAGGGTAGTTTGAGACAGGGATATGTGGAAGATCCTACCTTGTGGACAAAGCAGGGATTATCTTTGATGGAGATTTTGGGTTCTTTCTGCACCATGAGACTATGAGATTCCAAAGGCCATTAGGTGAATTTGCAGACTGAATGTGATTTGCCTCCTGCTGATGGCTATGATGGCTAGCCATAGAACCTCCATGTTCAATGGTAGTCTACTGCTGAATACCAGATGCTGTGGAGAAACACTGTGGATGGGCTATTGCCATCATATTCTGCTTGTGTGCCTCTAAGAGGTATAAATCGGAAGGGTAATAGCACCATGACAGAACATCAGTTTTGCTTGTAGAAGGACCTGGGTTCCATGGCGTCTCCATGTAGGGTTGGGAGAGACTGGGCAATATAATGTCTGAGACCTGGGAGAGCCACTGTCAGTCAGTGTAGACACTACTGAGCTTAGATGGACCGGTGGTATGACTCTTTGTAAGGCCTCTCCCTATGTTTCTCATGGCTGGTTGCTGTTGGATACAAATTCCTTGCCTGATTCAGCTGGGTTCTTCTTAACATCTTCCACTAACCTGCTACCCTCTTCCCTTGCAGTTGCCCCATCGAATCTGGGATCCAGAGCATCTCTATAGCAAAATCCTCTGGGCTGGGTGTGACCATCGGAGGAGGGGCCAACCGGCCGGATGGACCCATGGTTTACATTCAAGAGGTGCAACCAGAAGGCGACTGTTACAGGGTGAGCCGAGCATTTGAACAGCCTAGGCTGGCACTCTCCATCGAGCCCTTGGGGCTCTTCTGAGTCCACAGCCCCTCAGCAAGGAGTGTGCAAGTGTGTGTGTGTGTGTGTGTGTGTGTGTGTGTGTGTAGAAACTAGCCAACCACACAAAGGATAACTCACATCCATTGCTCCACCCACTTTTTCCTCTGACCCCACTCACCACTGAGTGAGTATTAAGCAGATTGAATAGCAATAGCAATATCCTCAGGGACTGGATCAAGTACCCTCCCAGAAGATAGTTCTGGTCCCTCACCAGTTTTGGGGATGGTGGGAAAAGGTGGGAAAAGACACAATGCACAGAGCAGTTTAAACTTCTTCACCCTGGTAGAGATACAAATCTCCACCTCCCAGATCATTAGATTGATCATGTGATGAGTGAAGTAGGCAACAATAGCCTCTCTCCTCAGCTGAGCCATCTCTACATGTGTGTTATGTGTGTGCTGCATGTGCAAATGTGTGGATCGGTGTGGCCACATCCACCACCACCATGCAGCCACCAGATAGTTGGTCAAGGGTGAGTGTGACCCTCAGGCCAATAAAGGTTAACTACTCCTAGCGAAGGACAACTGAGGAAATAATGTGGTCCTGATTCACCTCACTCCTCCATGTTCCATGAAGCTTGATCTGACAGAGATATCCTTCTCTGGCGTTCTTACAGGATGGCCGTCTCCGGGTAGGCGACCAGCTCATCGCTGTCAATAAAGACTCTCTGGTGGGGGCCACATATGAAGAGGCCAAAAGGATTCTTGCAAAAACAAAATTCAGGTAAAGGAGACTTTCTGAAAGCCCTTTGGATGCTAATGATGTGGTGTTGGAAGAACTGCAGTGGGCCATCTTGAACAGAATTGAGATAGCCAAAGCTGCCTTAATTCCCACTTCCAGATCAAAATGTCAATCTCAGTACCCCTTTTAAAAAGTGCACTGCATTTAAAAATGTGTCTACAATGAGGTTGGCTCCAGGCAACTGAAGCATGTTCCCCTTGCAAGCTTATGCTCATTTTTGACAATATTCCAAGGAACAGAAATTCCACAGCCCTTCAGGCTGCAATGTCCACACACATGTTCACAAAGCCACATGGGGCAGCACCATAGGGAAGAGGAGTTTTTGATTTTTTTGTGTATGTTTGGCTACAACTGGCCACCATTTTGAATCAAGATGGCAGACGGAACCTTTCAAAACTGTACCGATATTTTGGCACCTCAGAATTCCCGGGTATGAAGCTGTTTAGTTCTAAATTGGTTTCTCATTTGATTTTAAGACATGAGGGAAACACTGAAGTGGCCTTTATTTCCGGAAGAGGACGGTTCCATCCCGGACTCTCAGCTCACAACAGCACCCATTCCTTGCCGACGAAAGCTGTGGGGAACGGCCTGGGCACTTGCAGGTTGAAAGTCCACGTGAGGTCCCCTGAGGTAAGGTGGCGAGACTCAATGAACTCACGAAGATCTCATCCAAATGTTCTCCATTTCCAACAGGATTTGATCTTGGCCATAATCCTCATGGATTACTTGTTTGGGGAAAGAGGTGGCATATAGCAGCTTGGGCCCACCTGCCCTCTCCTTGTTCAGGGTGAGGGTGCTGTCTAGAGCTTTCCATATGATGTCTCTTCTATTTAAAAATAGCCAGCTTGTTGTTTTTGCAGTGGGATCTTTCTGAGCTGCCTGGAGCACACTCCTGTTGACAGAATGGTCCAAGACAGGGCAGGGAATTTCTGGTAGTATTGCTAGCAAGCTTTCCTCTCCCCACCCCCCCCCCCCTGGATAGCAGGGATTTTACTATGAAAAGCACCAAGTCTACGCCACAAAATATTCCCTCCCTCCCCATAAATTTAGGAACTGTGATTCTGAGTGAGGAAAAGACAAGAGTTTTGAAACAAAACTCTCCAATAGTCCTTTGAGGCTGCAGTTCCCAGGATGTTACGGACACATGTTGTGACAAACTGGTCTGTGGTTGTAGTCGGAAGTAGCTCACCAGGTGAAGCAGAGCTGTTTTGCTGGCTCTCTGGAAAGTGGGCTGCTGTTGCTTACCAGGAAGAGCAAGGAAGTGGCAAAGGTGACATGGTGCCAGCACAGTGATGCAGCCCATCCAGTGCTCCTACCTGTGAGCTTGCAGCATGAGACCTTACCCCTCCTCCGCCTTTCTCCTAGTAAGCAGCAGTGATACCCCTGATGGCATGCTATCATAGCCCCACCTCATCTGGTGAGCCACTTCTAGTGTCATGTATTCAGGGTCCACATCCAAAGTCAACATCACTTTTTCTTCTGCTTGCCCTTATGATCACAAACACATTTGCTCTTCTGCTTGTTTCTCTTAGGTCATTCCACTAAAATATTGCAAGAGCAAACGCTCACATGATGTTTGAGAGTGGCAAAGGCTGCTTGAAAGATCCTTCTCTGCTCTGCAAACAGACTCAACTTGTTTTTAGTCTTTTAGCAAGCTCTGGTGTGTGTGTGTGGGGAAATACCCCACATCTTCAGTGTGGTTTACCATTGCGACAGTGCCTATTGGCTAATGTCCATGCCATCACCAATACACTTCCTTCCTTCCCAACCCACAGCACACATTTGGTGAGGGGAACGAGATATATTATGCAAGCAAACTTGGACAGCCCACCTGAAGAATGACAGGGTGGGCAAAACCTTAGGCCCAAACCTTGGTCAGTGGGCACATTTGCAGACTGAAGGTACTGTTGTGGGCACCATTCAGAGAGAGAATGCTTCTTTCCGCTAGCATTTCAGGGGGGTCTGGTGGCTCTGTGGACCTCAGGGTGTGTACTTTTGTGCTCTTGGGCACCATGTTTGCCATCTCCACTGTAGGTAGATTCACTTGCCTATTCAGTTTGCTGGACTGTATAGAATGTATCCAACTCAGAGTTGAGCCAGGGAAATTAAAGAATCTGTTAGTCGTGTTCAGTAATTTTAATGAATCTACTCTGAGTAGGACTAGCATTGAATACAACCCTGTTTCCACACCAACACTTGTGAAGCTGAAGACCCTTTGTGGCTGCTCAAATGGCTTCACTTTATTGTGGCTCCAAGGGAAACTTTTGTTTCTCTTTTTTGCCTTTCAGGCTCTCAGCTTTTTCCCAGTCCAACATGTCTTCTGTTGCATTTCTTCTTTTCCAGAGCAGACACGACAGTCCCTTCCCTGTGCCTTCTCCATCTCCAGACATCTGTCCGCCTGAGCTCACCGTTTCCGGTAGGGGGACTTCCTCAATGGCATGTTGAACCAGTGGAATAAATCAGCCCATCACTCCTTCCAGTGTGCTAAAATAAGCCACTGAATTCCTTCCTGGACTGTACCACCGCAGATCTCAGGGGGACAGGCTGCACATTGTAGATTGTTTTCCTGTACTGTTCTTATCTACACATGGAAATCTAGCTTGTAAGGAGAAGACTAGGCAACAGGCCAAACTAGATGTGATCAGGGAAACAAAGAATTTCTTTCTAAGTTGCTGGTGGATTTTCAGGAGGACTTTATTTTTTTAAAAAAATCGCAAACTGCTGTGAAAATGTGGAGAACTGAAGTTTGGGGGTGGGGGACCGAGAAACTAAGATAAACTAAACTTGACTGATATGTCCATCCCTACCTCCTGAAGGTGGCCCCTCCCAGGTTCCATCTGAACAGTGTTAAGTGGCTGGATCTGGCTGCCCATTTTGTTTCCCAACCTGACCCTTTCTTCACGTGAGCGCAGTCCGCAACAGAGAAAGGCACCGCTGGTTCAAAGAAAGGTTGAGTTATATTAGTTCAGTTATATTCGGAGTGATCTCTGCCACAGTCAGGGCAGGACTCCACCTCGATCTAGCCACAGACAGAAGGGGGCTATCAGAGAGAGAGGGGGGGAGATGGGTGCCGGCTGGCCTTTAGGTGCACCTGGGAAATCTGTGTTCTGATCTAATGAGCAAAACCCCCGGTTAATCCCGATTAGCAAGGAGGCAGAGGGGGAGTTGCTCTGTCCTTGAACCCGCCTGGGCTGAATGGTGGGTGACAAATCCTGCAAACCCTGTCAGTTCCCTCAGGCCACATACAAAGCCCTTCTGTGCTTGGCAGGGACTGGCGGAGCTCAGGATTTAGCTGGATAATGCTTGTGAGGGTGGCTCCTATGCCGCTTCTTCCAACCTTCCTGTGAAACACCCTCCTCCTCACCTGAGAGGTGCAGCGGGGTGGCCATCAGGAGCTGCCTTCAGGGTGACCTTCCACCAGGCAGCTCTCCACAATGGGAGACAATCAGCCACCCACAACTGCCCAACAGCAGGGCCAGCTGGTGTTCGTAGCCCCCTGGCAGGGCCGATTGCTCTGCTTAACCTCTAGATTGTAAGCAGAAACTCTTCCGTTAACTTTGTAGTGCTGTCGGGTTTAGGTTTGACTTGGAGTGCAAAGAACTGCAGTAACAATACAACCATTACCAATGCCACTTCCATCCCAGCCCATTTCTTCCTGGATCCTGTCCTTCACCCTTCTCTCGGTGTGGTGTGGTGTAGTGTAGCGTGGCGTGGCGTGGTGTGGTGTAGTGTAGTGGTTAAGAGCAGTGGACTCATAATCTGGTGAACCAGGTTCGCTTCCCCGCTCCTCCACATGCAGCTGCTGGGTGACCTTGGGCTAGTCACACTTCTTTGAAGTCTCTCAGCCCCACTCACCCCACAGAGTGTTTGTTGTGGGGGAGGAAGGGAAAGGAGATTGTTAGCCGCTTTGAGACTCCTTAGGGTAGTGATAAAGTGGGATATCACATCCAAACTCTTCTTCTTCTTCTTTGCCTGCCTCCCCGCTCCCCCCGCATGTGAAAGCAAGTGAGGCTTTAATTATGCCCCACAGGAATTGGGGGGGGGGCAGGGAGAGAAAGCAGAGTGCAGTCTTTTATTTTTTAGCACCCAATGCAAGGAGCAGGCATCCTTGCATTGCTAATGTAGATGAACGGTGACTTCTTGTCTTACAGCTCCTGTTTCCTCTTCAAACCAGCGAGTGGCTCCAGCCACCAAGCCAAAAGTGGCCCTGGATCCTCACATTCGCCTCAAGGATGGCAAACTTGAACTGGTGAGTCTGACAAGAAAGTCCCACTCAAAACAGAGGCCACATTCACACGACACCCTATGACGCCGCTTTGGACCGTCAAGGCTCCCCCATCAAATTACGGGAGCTGTGGTTTGCTAAGGGTGCTGACTGTTCTTAGGGGATCCCCTCGCAGAGCTACAGTTCCCAGAGTTGTTTAATAATCAATCCCTCTCCCCATGGAATTCTGCATTGCAAAATTCGCTGCTTCTTTCCCCGAAATTAGATGCTGCAATATTTAAGTCTTGATGTGAATGAGGAGAAGAAGAGGCAGTTGCGGCAAAGTTTGACAACTGACTCTCAGGGGACAGTAGCCTATGGAGGTGAGTTTCAGCAGCATGAACTTGATACAGTATTTATTTTATTTTTCTTCCACTCTCATGAAGAAATTGGGGGTGGACACTGAAAGCACCTAGATGGAATTAGCTGGAGCAGTAGAAAGCATTGCTGGCCCAAACTGTAGCCAGAAAACGTAGGCAAGGGAAATACTATCTGAGAAAAGCTTTGCTCAGCAGCTAGCGAAAAGTAGAGAGGTGCTGCCCTCTGTAGTTCAGTTTTGTAAATGGCTCTTTCCAGGTTCATGCAATTCTGGAAGTTTCCCTCGTTAATATAGCACCTCCTGGATCAGGGAGTCACTCCCTCCCCCAAGGAAACACATTATAAAAAAAGGACAAAATCGTAGCAGGGGGCATGTATGGCTTAAAACCACTATTTCTGGTGATTATAAAAGCTCAACAATTTTGGGGCTTCCTAAAAAAAGCTCAATAACTTTTACTTTTTGAAATATGGCAACCCTGATTGAGTGGGCATGCTCAGCCAGCAAGTAAAGCCTGGGAATTCCTGAGTGAGCTCCCCTGTAGGGCAAGTGGGAAGAGCGAATGAGTGGGCAGGCAGGTGGCCCAGGCAGGCCTTTCTGCACTCCCACTGTTGTCATCGCAGCCACTGGCAGGGGGAAGAGGAATGAAAGGGGGGAAAGTCACCAAACCAACACCGTCCAACAAAACAAGGTGATGGTGTATGAGATGTGAGTGAGCATGTGCAATAACCAGGATCTGAGACTGAAATATACTCGGAGTCGAGTGTGAATTTCATGCTCTTTATTCAGCTCATAGTAGCAATGAATGAATTTTTTCCCCAAAACATCTAGCTATATATACATTATTTACACAATGGGCCCCACGTGATTGGCTAATTCCGGGCTCCTCCTGTAGGCCAATCAGGTTGTGGATTCACCTCCTCCTGCAGCCTGATTGGCTGCTCCTGCAGGCCAATCAGGTCGCTGATTCACTTCCATCTGCAGCTGGATTGGGTGGCTGCTGCTGACCAATCAGACTGCTGCATTCTGGATCCTATTGTTGTAGGATTCAGCTCCTGTCCCATGGTTTGAAGACATGGCTCCTATGGTTTGGGACATTGCTCCACTCTCAGATGCCACTGTTTGGGACAGCATCAGGGAAGGTGATGAAGGAAAGGAGCTGGCAGCTCCTGGTTGGCCTGTATGCCTGCTACAGAACTCATCCCTTTCGAGTCTAAACTGCAGCTTTTGAAAATCATGGTTTAGATTTGTTTCTGAAATAACCTACTGTGGGTACCAGAGTTACTGCTGCACCAAGAGATCTCATCGGTCTCTCGCCGCTGTGCACATCTTCTAACCCTTTCCTTTTCCATCGCAGACTTCCTCCAAGCCCTGAGGGATCTGTTGCCAGAGGAGCTCGAGGAGGCCGGCCTCAATTCCAACTCAGTGCTCTTTACTCAGCATGAAGTGGCCACCCTACTGGACACGTCAGCTTTCCATTCTCTGGTCAGCCTTGGGCTAGTTCAAAGTTTCTTCTTCCTTTGCTCCCAGCTGGGGAACTGTGCCCATCTTCTGAAGTGTGTGTGTGTGCTTACTTAATGATAGCCAGTAGTGCAGTGGCAAATTAAGACATGCATAGTCCTTTCGTCATAGTCACACACCCTCACAGCCATACACCCTTCGAACATTATACAATAACCTTATAATTATGCAGTAATAATAATTGGGGATGCATTGCAATGATCGGTGCAAACAAAAATTTTATGGCAGAAGTTTTCGCAAACCACAGTCCACTTCATCGGTTGCATGAAGTGTTATTCTGAGTTACATGATTATGTACATGACTTGGGGGATGAGATCAGAAGGAAATGAAACACCCATAATGAATGTGTTAGTCTTTAAGGTGCCACAAGACTCTTTGTGACTTTCATTGCAACAAGACTAACACAGCTGCTGGAAATCCTTACTTACAGACTTTCGACTCCGTCAGTTGCAATGACAGTGAAGAGTTGGAGCAGCTACAGCTGGAAATGACAGACCTGCGGCAAGAAGTCCGGAGGTTAAAGGTGAGAGGCTCGCCCAGGTGGGTTTGATTCCAAGCATGTTGATGCCATGCTCACAAATGCTGAAAGACGCCACAAGCTGCCATATACTAAGAAAGGCCGTCTAACTCAGTATTGTCTGGCAGTTTCATATGGGGGACTATTCTTATTCTTTCCTGGAAATGCAGTTGAACCTGAGGATTTCTGCATGCATTTTTTAAGTGGATGGTGAAGTTGCAGATCTGTCCAGGGCAGTGTTTTTCTTTGGGGTTGGACAGTATTGCCTGGCTGGCTGGGTGAGTTTGTGACATTGCGATTTGTCTCCTAGTCTCTCCTGAAGGAGGTAGAAAGCAACAAGAAGTCCATGGAAGATGAGCTTCAGAGACTGAACCAGGTTAGTGAAAAGCTGGGTGATTGATTACACTCTTGATTTTTTCATTGGCATTTTTTGTGCAGGTAATTAACAAGAACGCAGGAAGCTGCCTTATACTGAATCAGACCATGGGTCCTACTATCTCATTATTGTCTGCATTGACTGGCAGCGACCCTCTTGGGTACCAAACTGGGAACTTTCCCAGCTGTTGCTGGAGATGGATGCTATACTACTTAGCTGTGGTCCTTCTTCAGATGAGTAGAATTACAGTCACAGGTCAAAATGCAGAAATCCAGATGAAAGATGCATCTAAAACATATATCTTGCAATAAAAATACAGTGGTACCTCGGGTTAAGTACTTAATTCGTTCCAGAGGTCCGTTCTTAACCTGAAACTGTTCTTAACCTGAAGCTCCACTTTAGCAAATGGGGCCTCCTGCTGCCGCCGCGCCGTCGGAGCCCGATTTCTGTTCTTATCCTGAAGCAAAGTTCTTAACCTGAAGCATTATTTCTGGGTTAGCAGAGTGTGTAACCTGAAGCGTATGTAACCTAAAGCGTATGTAACCCGAGGTACCACTGTAACGTGAAAATACTTCTTTCTATTAATTCTTCTTTAGCATATATGAAAAGCAGATCAGTTATTTCTGCACAGATTTTTAAGTACAATGTGACAAATAATGATGTAGCAATTACGTATTGCTACTTGCCACCCCAGTGGTGAGAGATTCCTGGAATTCCAGGGCTTACTCAGGGTTTGGTTTCCTGGAATGAGGGACAACAGAGACTGTGGTGTCCTTAGGCTATATGGCTTTACTTACACAAATATACAACCTGAGCATAAGATTTGGGGGGAGAGGGTGCTCACAGCATTAACACCCGAACAGATCTTGCTTCTCCATTAGTCAAAGTATATCTTTGTGTCCAGCTTCCAACCTGCTTTTTGCACAGCTCTCTCTCACACACACACTGTGTATTGTTCTTCTAGGTAGCAGCTAGGTGAGTGCGGTGGAGAAAAGGCCTACGCATTAGCCTGGAGTGAACAATCTCTTAGATGTAGCTCTTGCAATTTAGCTAATCTTTTCGGGATGCTGATGAGGACACTTAAGTGGCCCGCTAAAGTCACTGTCTTACAAAGAAACTTGTCTGACTAGTATTCCTAATAGAATCCTACCTTGAGATTCAAACCCTGGCTAGGTATGGGACCCCAAGAATTGGAATGGAATTAGGGCATCATTCAGATTGATAGCCCCCCCTCCCCACCCAACAAAAGACTAATTCTGCCACATTGACAATGTCTGTTTTCCCTTGTCTCTTTTTATACCAGTTTTGTAAAACTTGAAATTTAGGCTTTGTGGGATTCTTAAAATTTATTCAGAAGTCCTAGGTTGTAGCTTACTTAGTTTGGGTATAAATCTGGCCCTCGTGATGGGGAGTTTTATTGATGGACATGTAAAGGATATGGTTTCAGGAAAAGGGAAGGAACTGATTGTTGTACTTTGGGAGTAACATCCCGCTTCTGTTCCCCCATTCCCAGAAGGCACTGGGCTTCCTCTCAGAGAACCGAACCCTGCATAACAAGCTGCAGGTAGCAGAGGTGTCCCAGCGGCAAGCCCACAGTGCGGAGCAAGATTACGAAGAAGTGATCCATTTGCTGGAGGCTGAGATCACAGAGCTGAAGACTCAGCTGGTGGGGAAGAAGACGAAACAGGTTTCAGAAGCAGAGGTCAGTCTGCAGTGAGAGGAGGTAATGGAAAATGTAATTTTCTGGAGTGTGGAGGCAGATGGAGTTGGTCAAGTGAGCCTATATGGGGCAAGACAATCTTGGCAGTCATGACGTTCTTACTGGGAAAGATGAGGAGAGGGATGGCAGCCCATCCTGCTGGCTGTCAAGTGAAGTCCTTGCCTCAACTCCCATGCTTTCTCCCATGGGAAAGCCTATTTTCCCAAGACAGCTCCTTCTGTCCCAATCCTTCTAACCTCTTCTGCTTCTCTCTCCAAAACAGAGTGATGTCCTAGAGCTGAAAAGGCGCTTGTCCCTGGTTGACGGGCAGTTGAGAAAGTCTGAGGTCACGCGGAAACGCCTGGAGATCCACAATAGGAAGCTGCTCTTATTTGTGCAGGTGATGTGGTACTGCCACCCACTCTCGGCCAACCCACCCCCTAAACAGTGCCCCAGCAGTCTCGGCTTTTGTAGCTGGAGTCAGTCAGGGCCCTGCCCTCTCAGGCCAAGTGGAAAATGCCTACAAGGCAGGAAGCAGGTCTTCCAGGATTGACCGCAAAATGGTCTCTGGCCCCTTCAGCAGCCTCAGCTTTCGTAGCTGGAGCTTTCCTGGTACTGACATCAAGCTGACTGGTCAGTAGTTGCCTGGGTCTTCTCCCCCCACCCTTTTTGAAGATGGGGACAACATTAAATGGCTTTGACTGACTTGTATAGATTGTTTATTTTGCTGTGGATTGACTACTTGGGATCAGAAGTCAGGGCACTGACTTGACAATGAGCTCAGCAAAATAAATAAAAAACTGCACCGTGATTGGTGTGAGATTTGTTCCTGTAATTCTGAAAGCCATTCCCCCCCCCACTCCATTTCTATTTTCACACAGAATGCCCATAAGCTTTTGAGCACATCTAGCACATTACCGGAGGAGAAGAGGTAAGAATGTCGTGTGGGAATTGTTCTTCCTCAGTTGCTTGTGCCAGGTGTCTTTGAATTGTGAGCATGCCTCCTGTTTGCCTGGATGGAGGGGTAGGGATGTTTGTGCATGCATAAAACCCCCTGGCTTTGGTGTGACTGGGATGTAGCTGACTGTACAAAGCTAAGAATCACATTCATTGATCTGGCCGCTTTTTGTGCTTCTTCTGCCCACCACCAACATGTGCCCCCCCCATGAAGTTGCCCACGAGGGCATGCAGCCCTTGGACTGCAAAAGGCCCTCCCACCCCCCTTAGTGTGGTGGCCTGCTTAAGGCAACCTAGTGAGTTTGTGTCTCAGATGAGAGTGGAACCAGGTCAGGGTGGTGGTGGCACTTCCCTTTCTTGTTTAGCATGTCCATCTTTTTTTAAAAAAAGGAAAACAAGATCTTTTTTTCTCTTGTAAGAGCTGACAGTCAAGCAGATGAGGATAAAACAGGAAGAACAACAGAAGCTCCTCTTCCACCTCCAGATCTTGCAGGCTTGTTGATAGCAGAGGCAAAAGAACTCTTGGAGCCCATCTCGTCATCTAATGCCACAAAGGAAGGTGAGTTCCTTGCAGCTTGGAGCTGGTTTATCTCATTGACGAAGAATTGGTACTGACTGCCAACATGCTGCTGGCACTGGTGGCCCATTGGAACTGGTACTGCAGAAGCTAAGAGCCAATGGCACGTGCAGCCGACTAACTCCAGGTTGCTCCACATCCTTCTCGGTCCTGAATTCTACAAGACACCAGCCCATAAACCGGTAGTAAGTGAGAATGGGGGTAGGTGAGGGTTGGCTGAGGGCAATTGGAGGCTGGTGGAGTAGTGTCATCTTAGCCCTGATGGACCAGTCTCCATTGGCTACTGGGTCAAATTTAAGGTGTTCCTGCCTGTTCTCTGAGATATTCCAGAGTAGCGTTGCAAACTGTCCCATATAACATCAATTTGGCAGGTGCAATGAAAGCAGCCCTGTTATTGTGGAATTTGGTGGCTTTGTACTTTAAGCAGGTGTCCTCTGGGTTTGGGTTCAGGCACTAGCTTAAAGCATTTTTATTTACACAAACGTAGCCTGCCATGTGACCCAGTTTTCGGTTCTGTCAATCTTTTACTTTTTATGTTTTTAACCTTTGATTTTATGAACCCTGCTTTGGTTAGATCATTTCTTTGATATGGTGGCATAGAAATTTATGTATAAATTTAGAAGTCTCTCCCTAGAGCAGGGGTGGGGAATCCCAGGCATGGGTGTCAAATATGACTCTCTGAGCCTCTCTATATGGCCCTCAGAACTGCTTCCTACGCCCAATGTTTTTGCGTGGCTGGTGCTGTGTTCCTTGAACTCTGATCATGCCTCCTGCTTCTCTGGATGGAGAACAGAGAAACTAGTCTACTCTAAAAGGGTGAAATTTACATTTGTTGCTCCACCCACTTTTGCCTCTGGCCCCACCCAGCACTGGCATATGTCACCCCACCAGAAACTTTTCCAGAAGGGAATGTGGCCCATGGACTGAAAAAGGTTGCCCATACAAACCCAAGAGGAGAAGCAGCTGAGATACTTGATGCATGGGCAGCCCATGTAATAGACATGGGGCTGTTAAACATGAGACACAAATCTCTATAGGCAATTTTGCACAGGGGTCTTTTCCAAGATCACTTCCAAGCAACTTGTTTATTAACCATTCATCATAATTATTTTTTGAGGAGGGAGGTTTCAATGACATCAGCTGTTTATTGAACATTCATTCTTAATTGTTTGGGGGGAGGTTATATGATGTTGCCTCCATCAATTGTTATCTCACACTTTTCTAATGCATTTCCCATACCTTATGAATAAGGGGTGGGGGGGATTTGGAAGGAAGGAAGAGGGTTTGTTGTAAAAGAGTGCCAAACCAATTTGAATTGTACAACTTGAATTTGCTAGTATGCGATTGAATCACCCACTGGAAACTAGTAACAGTCTGGAAGCATCCCAAGATTAAGTTGTAGCTGATTAAGACCAGAAGATCCCTCCCAGCCTTTAATCAAGGGTGCCCTGTCCAAGGTGCTGAAGCTATACTCATAGCCGCTGAAAGCCCTGCCCTTTCACCAGTTGCTGCATACATCTTTTGAAGTGGTTCTCCATACCTAGGACTTGAAAGCTGCTTTAGAGAAAAAGAAGGAACCAAACCAAGTTGTATAAAACTTCACAGCACATGTTATGCCCTGTTCTACAAAAGACGAATCATACAAATTGACTCAATTTGTAGGCAATGCACTCAAAAGTCCACTTTTAGAAAACTTAGTTACATCACTGGGGTTCATGTATTTGGGGTGAGTTGAGATTTAATTGATAAGCCAATAAATTTGAGGGCTTACTGCTGTTCTGAAAGTATTCAGCTTCCTACTCAAAAGTCAGCCTCCCTTTGAACCCTCTTTGTGGAAGTTCCTTCCCTGTAATGCAATTCAATGCCACTTGGGGGAGGGTTTGTGTATGAACACTGAAGTCACACTGGAATATGTGTTTGCACGGTTCTTTCCTTAAGTTAAAATCCTCCCACTCAGCTGACGCAGGATAAGAAAGTAGCTGCTCCGTTGCTCCATGTGTACACACACACACACACACACACACACACACACACACACACAGAGGAAGCCTGTGTCTCAGATGTATGAGAGTTGATGGCTTTGGCTAGTGGTGCAGCAAAGGTACTCTACACATGCTCAGGGGCATCCATTCTTTGTTGCCACACATATTCCAGGAGTCAGCTCAGGTACTGAGCCCTAGTTCTACCTAAGGTTTGAGAATAGGTGGTTACAGAACAATACTCACACACCTGCTTCATGGACATGAACACAACTGTACAGTGGAACATATATTCCCAGCTTTGACACCCTGGTGGAGCTTGAGAAGGGGCTTAGAGCCAAATGGGAGAGTGGGCCAGTGGGTTGGTAAGAGAGTGGGGTTGAGTTCTTCTGTGGCTTAGATTAAAATCTGAGCAGGAGAAGAACTTTGGGGGTGTGGCTATGTGTGCACCATGTTGCTGGTCACCTGACTAGATCCTAATTTATGATGTTCAGCTGTTGATTTAAGAACTGATAACATTTAATACCACATTAGACCTATTGTATATTGATGTGACTGTGCTTTCTGAACTTTTACTCTTTCACTTGGGTTGGCAGCTTTTCTGTATGACTGGGATGACTGTACAGCTGGTGACAGCACCCCTGACTACAAAGAGTGAGTATCCTGGCGCCTTTTCTTCAACAGGAAGCTTGTGAGCCATCTCTGGTTTATGCAGCTTCTTCAAATCACCTATCAGAGTCTCTGCCTCTCTTACTCTCCTGCCTCTCCAAAGCATATGTATCTGTTGCATGAATGGTGTGATAAAGAAATGTAGCAGCCAGGACTGACTTCTGAAATTTCACCAGGAAATCTAAAGCCAGATGGACTAGAAACTTACTCCCCCTTCCCCATTTTAAATCCTGTGCTTGCATAGCCTAGTTATGGAAATGAAGAAGAAATACTACCATTTGCACTGGACCATCTGTGTATACGGAGTTTTACAGCATAATACTTACAAATTTTGCTGTTCATTTATAACTGTTTTCTGCTGTTTAGCTGGATTTCTTGATGGTCTTTGTAGTTGTATTATTGAAATGTGTTCTTTTTGGTTTCTATGCTATGCCTTCGGCTTAGTGGCTCCTTTGTAGTGAGTGACCAATGTCCAAATAATATAAACAAACAAGCAAACAAACAAATAAAAACATTTGGTAATGGTGAGAGGGCAGGAAGGGAAGAGAGGCAAAGGTAACATGAAGTAAATGTGAGCTCAATGCAGTTACATATATTTAGATTCTTGCCATTGGAAATGAAGACCAGGGATTAGGTAATGGCATAACAAACCTGAGATTTCAAAGCACCAGGTAATGATCCTACAACCAATGGTGCTACATGGCAAGATTTCAGGCAGATGATGGGGGTCCCACTCAGCAGAATGAGCAGAGAGGCTCCCAAATGCAACAGTGCCAGCTCACCACATTTTGAAGTAAGTATTGCTACCAAGAGACAACTTCCCTGTAAGACCAATGAGTCCAGGGTCTGACATTACCTACCTGCCCCACTGCCTCTACTTGATTATAAGAACATAGGAATTTGCCTTATGCTGGGTCAGAACATTGGTCCATCTATTTCAGTTACCCCTATTCTTACTGGCAGCGGCTCTCTAGGGTTTAAGATAGGAATCTCTCCCAGCCCTTTCTAGAGATGCCAGAAATTGAACCCAGGACCTTCCACATGCAAAGCAGGTGCTCCATCACCCAGCTAAACACCATCCCCTAATCTTAGTTCTAAAATGAAAGTCTGTTTCCCCATCCTGCACCTCCTGCCAGTTATGTGAATTATTAAAGGCTCTTCAAAAATGTGGTTGAAAATGCATCCAGTTTATTAAAGATCAAACTCTTTAATCCTCTTCTTCTCATATCCGGATGATCTGCCAGACCACCCACAGCTTCCTAAAGCAGCACACCCATGTCATTTGTTCTGTCCCCTGAGACTTAGATCGGCTGCTTTCAGTTTGGACCTCTGAGATGATTGTTGATATGAACAAAAATTTGATGTGTGGGTGTGTGTCACAGACTATTAGAAACTGTGCACACTTCCAGATCCATGTTTGGGGTGGGGACTTGGCCAAATGCCCTATGCAGACTCTCCTATTCTTCCCAGGCCCCATTGACATACTTGCCCAGAGGGCAGAAGGACAGACAAGTGGAAGATACTGCTCCATCTTCCCTCACGCTTGCCACTGCTTGCTCTTTTGCAGATGGGAGGAGAATAGGAAGTGTCAGCAAGGAGGAGGGCTAGGAACATAGGCAGCTGCCTTACACTAGGTCAGATGGTCAGGGCCAATAATGCTTCTGAATGCCAGTTGGTGGAAGCCACAGGAGAGGAGAGTGCTCTTGTATTTGGGTCCTGCTTGAGGTTTCCTACTGTGTAAACAGGATGCTGGACTATTGAATCACTTTGACTTCAACCAGTTGAGCGTGTTTTGCACAGACACAAATGCATATCTTCAACCACAAGAGCTGCCACAAATTAAAGCCCAATGGTTGCCATTAATCTGATTTGAATTAATTTTATAATGAAATGATTTTAGAATGTTGTATCATTTTACTGTTGTTAGCCGCTCTGAGCCCGGCTTCGGCTGGGGAGGGTGGGATATAAATAAATTATTATTATTATTATTATTATTATTATTATTATTATTATTATTATTATTATTATTATTATTATTATTATAGATGGGCCTCTGGCCTGATCTAGCAGGACTCTTCTTATGTTCTTATGTTTATTGGTCCATGTAGCTCAGTATTGCCTACACTGACTGGCAGGGATTTCTCCAAACTCTACTTGGAGATGCCAGGGATTGAACCTGGAATCTTCTGTATGCAAAGCAGGTGATCTACCACTGATCTATAGCCCTTTCCCATAATAATAATAATAATTTATTATTTATACCCTGCCCATTTGGCTGAGTTTCCCCAGCCACTCTGGGCGGCTTCCAATCAAGTGTTAAAAACAATACAGCATTAAATATTAAAAACAGCTGCTTATTTCCTTCACATCTGAAGGGAGGGCGTTCCACAGGGCGGGCGCTGCTACTGAGAAGGCCCTCTGTCAGGTTCCCTGTAACCTCACTTCTCGCAATGAGGGAACCGCCAGAAGGCCCTCAGAGCTGGATCTCAGTGTCCAGGCTGAACGATGGGGGTGGAGATGCTCCTTCAGGTATACAGGACCAAGGCCGTTTAGGGCTTTAAAGGTCAGCATCAACACTTTGAATTGTGCTCTGATACATTGGATGGGGACTGGAAAGCTGTGGGCCTTGGCAGGTGCCTGTCCTAGTATGATCTGATTTCAGGATGCAAGGCAGGAGTTGCCGCACCATAGATAGTTGCAAGTAAGCAACTTCCTCCAACAAAGGTTGAGAGGAGAAAAACCTCTCGTTACCTGGTTTCTTCCCTGAGTGACTGGATGTGCTCGGGTCACCTGTTCTTGCTGGGTTCCTACATGAGGTTCAGTGCACTGGGAAATCCTCCTGCCCCAAAATCCCATGTTAATTAGTTGGTGAAGCTGACATAAACTGTTCCTAGATCACTTGTGGCATGATTTGGTGTGCATGCTTTAAGATCTAATGTTCTCAATCTGTTTTACACTGTTTTGAATTCTTTTAAATAATTTTTATTGACTTGATTAATATTATTGTGCTTTTAATTATGTCATTGCCTTTGAGACTATAAAGTGGGGTGTGAAATCCCCATAACTAAATAAATGAAACAAATAGTGCATCTGTAGAATCAGCAAAGTTGCACGGAGGGTAAACATCTCTACATCTCTTCCCATGAGGCCCATTCTCACATCAGGACTTCCTGGCTGTAAACCTAGGAGCTGAGCCAGGATCCCTTCCCGCTTCCTTTGTTCTTCCCTTGTGTTCTTTCCACTTCCATCTCCTGCCCCCAAACCCCGCCCCGGAGTGACGCCTGTTTTACTTTTCCAGCCATCTCCACCAGAAGACAACGTGGCCTCCTCCTCCTCCGAGTGAAAGCACCAATGGTGATCCGCAGCCTCCAAGCACCTCCAAGGGTCCCTCTGAGAAGCCTGCATAAGTCTGCAGCCTTGGTCTGCTCCTCCTATTCCTCATTTTGTATATTCTGAGCCTGGACACTGCTTGGGAGGCAGAAAAGGAGCAGCGTGCAGCTGATGAGAAGAACCCCACGAATGTTTCTCTTCTTAAGATGACTGACTCTCCTAACCCAAACGTCCAAGGCTTTAAGTAACAATTCAGTCCTCTTGGTGGCTACCTCTGGATTGTTGCACATGAGGCTATTCCCCCTGGATTTGAAGCTTCAGAACAAGAAAGAATACCTGGGGGAAAGTGTTGCCATAGGATGTCTGAATTTCCCAGGCAGAGGGCTGAAGAACCAGTAGCCTATAGCAACAAGAGCAGCAGCCTGCTGCTGAGGGGCTACCCAGAGGCCGTTTGCATTTCTTATGAAAAACTAAAGTACATTTTTCAGGCTATAGGGTGTTGTAGTCATTTGTATTAGGTCTGCATAGCTGTCTTTGGATGAATCTCTTGTCGATTGTAAAGACGTATCTGAACTGTGTCCCTTGATTAAGGAGAAGACAACCAGATGGTTGTATCGTAGATGTCCCTGAAAGAAGATGTACAAAATATTGAAAGCAACACGGAGCATCAGATACTGTATTAAGACCGAGGAAGACTTCCCAGCTGGCCCATCTCAACGGCAATTCATTGTAAAAAGAATAAAAATTGCAGGGGCAGGCTTGGGAGAGGTGGGGAGAAAATAAAAATTAGGCAGTGGTTTTCATGTGATTAGCAAATAATATGGTAGAGCAATAATGTGAGAACACAGTTTTGTCAAATAAAATGACGATACAGCTTTTGAGATTGCTGAATTTGCAAATGAGTGTGCTGTTAGTTGGCTGAGAGTCTCAAGAAAAATGCAAGAAAGCCTGGGGCAGGAGTTTCAAATGGCCCAGTTTGTAAGACCTTGATATTATATTTGTATTTTAATAGCTTATTTGTAAGACTCCTTCCCAACCCTTCACCACACAATCCCTGAGCAGCTTACAACATTACAGTATATAGTTAGAGAAACAGATAAACTCATTGCAATTTTTTAAAAATGTGTGAAAAAATCAAAATGAAACAGAATAGGATGAATTTAGCAAAAGATGTGGGTCCCGTTTCTTAAATATAAGTGGTTGTGAATATTCAAAATTGCAGACTTCAAACTCTTTTTTTTTTAAATGATATTTATTAAAATTTCAGAAACAAAAAATTACATAGTTAAAAATAAAAAAGACAAGGGAAAATATAGGGGGGGAAACATACAAAATACAAAATATAGGGAAAAAAGTTAGAAAAAACACTTAAAAACAGATTAATCCTTCCGTATCTTACATTTCATTTCCTTGCTTCCCTGACCTCCTCTCACCTCCTTTTTTTGTATTCCAGTTCAATTGGTTAATTCAGCAATTCCTTTCCCTCTTTGTTTTTATCTTAGTCCTTTAACTTAATATTTTATAGCTTTAGATTCTCACCTATTAACCGGCCATTTTTTCACACACCTTTATGACATTGCTGCTAGAACCACTTAATTTCATTCTAACATCATTCTAACATTCATTAATTTTACAATATTTCTGTAAATAGTCTTTAAATTTCTTCCAATCTTCTTCCACTGACTCTTCTCCCTGGTCTCGGATTCTGCCAGTCATTTCGACCAGTTCCATATAGTCCATCACCTTCATCTGCCATTCTTCCAGGGTGGGTAGATCTTGTGTCTTCCAATACTTTGCAATGAGAATTCTTGCTGCTGTTGTGGCATACATAAAGAAAATTCTATCCTTCTTTGGCACCAATTGGCTGACAATGCCCAGGTGAAAGGCCTCTGGTTTCTTCAGGAAGGTATATTTAAATACCTTTTTCATTTCATTATAGATCATCTCCCAGAAAGCCTTAATCCTTGGGCACGTCCACCAAAGGTGAAAGAATGTACCTTCAGTTTCTTTGCATTTCCAACATTTATTATCGGGCAAATGATAACTTTTTGCAAGCTTGACTGGGGTCATGTACCACCTGTATATCATTTTCATAATATTCTCTCTTAAGGCATTGCATGCCGTAAACTTCATACCTGTGGTCCATAACTGTTCCCAGTCAGCCATCATTATGTTATGTCCAACATCTTGTGCCCATTTAATCATAGCAGATTTCACCGTTTCATCCTGTGTATTCCATTTCAACAGCAAGTTATACATCTTTGACAAAATCTTAGTTTTGGGTTCTAACAGTTCTGTTTCTAATTTTGATTTTTCCACCTGGAAGCCAATTTTCTTGTCCAAATTGTATGCCTCCATTATCTGATAATAATGAAGCCAGTCTCGCACTTTGTTTTTTAATTTCTCGAAACTCTGCAATTTCAGTCTATCTCCCTCTTGTTCCAAAATTTCCCAATATTTCGGCCATTTGACCTCCATATTGAGCTTTTTCTGAGCCTTCGCTTCCATCGGTGACAGCCACCTTGGAGTTTTATTTTCCAGTAGGTCCTTGCAGACTTCAAACTCTGGTGGTTTCTGCATTTGAATATATCAAATCTTTTCTGGTGTACCTTTGCCACTAAAACATACGCCAACAGTTTTCGGCTCGATCAATGGGGGTGCAATGCTGTTTCATGTGTCCCTAGGCCACACAGCCTCTTGAGCCACACTCCCCATCAGCCCTGCTTCATATCCTCCTCCCTTTGGGTGCTCTTTCTCTTTCCTGAGGGAGGAGCATTCACTGATCTAAGCCCCCGTATCACATCTGCAAACATAAGACCAACCTGTTGAGTCAGGTCAATGACTCATCTAGTCCAGCATCCTGTTATCACAGTGGCTGACTAGACACCTGTGGGAAGCCTGCAAGCTTGACATACGTTCAAGGGCAATCTGCCCACCTGTGATTCCCAGTGACTGGTATTCAGAGGCATGATTCCTCTCACAGTGGAGGTAGAACTAGACTGGGATTAAGGTTGTATATATAAAAGAGTCTCAATTACCTGTAGTGTTTACACACCAGCTTGTCCTTCTCCTTCCTAGGCTGGAGACAGTCAACAGTATTTAAGAAGGACAGAAGCATAATTTTCCATTGTGTACACACTCATTTCATTTGTTCCATTGTTGCCCCTTGCAGAAGAAGTTCTGCAGGGTTTGTCTGTTTTTAACCGGGGTTTCAAAAACCTGCAACATTTATTTGCAGACAAACAATAATGAGACAAAAGAAATATAGTTGTATACAATGAGAAGCCATGCATTCAATTGAACTTCCTTCCCAGTACATAAAAACAAGTATTGTGGCACATGAATGGCCTGGTTCACACACAATGCCAAACCATGGTTTATTAAACTGTAGGTAAGTTATTTCGTCTTTGTTTTTGAAAGCCACCATCATTTGTTTCATCATCCAAACCTTGCCCCACAGGTGAATTGTGTTTTGTTTATAGCCAACAAACCACTATCTGAAATCATGGTTTGCTGTTGGTTTACAAACCATAGCTTATTTCTTTCTTTCTTGGCATTATGTGTGAACCCAACCCCCTAACCATGGTTCGTTTGGCCACCGTACCCCAGATGCTCACCAACTACAAAAGCATGAGTTAAGAACTGCTTGAAAGTAGAAGAAAAGCCATAGTTTGTCTGTGGGTCCACTTGAGGTTAGTGTTGCGGATGAACCAGGCCAAAGACTGACACATTTATTACAGCATAAGCTTTGGTGGAAATGGACTGTAGCCCATGAAAACCTAAGTCATAATATACTTATTTTTAATGTGCCACAAGATATGCTGTTCTTAAGAAGTTGTCTTTGTTGCAACAAAGCTTTACATGACTACCCCTCTGGAAATTCCTAAACAGTATGGTTCACATTTTCAGAAAGGACATCTTCCGAGAAGCAGGAATGCAGATGATTGTCCAGAAAACCACCATCCCACAGCAACTGATAGCTTTTTCATAATTCAGCAAAGACGTTTAAACACCAGCTGTAGGATTTCAGACAGGAAGTCTCTCTTAACCCTTACTGTAGATGTCTAGAACTGAACCCAGGGTCTTCAGCCTGAAAAAAGGAGTTGCTTTACTAGATAGCCAGCTGGGTGTGGTGGTTTGGGTGTCGGAGGAGGACCTGACAGATCTGGGTTCAAATCCCCACTTGGCCATGAACCTCACTGGTTGATGTTGAGCCGGATCACACTCTTTCAGACTCGCCTACCTCACAGTATTGTTATGGGGATTAAATGTGCATAGGAGCCTTTGGCCCCTCAATAAAATATTTGAGGGGGTCACCCCCCCCCCCAAGTTCATAGACATTGCCATTCAAATGTTGTGCGTGTGCCGTTTCGTGTAATCGATTGTGTGGGGCATGACTCACCTGCCTCCCCGCCCCCACCTCCTTGAATATTTTATTCAAGTTGGCATATGAGCCATGTATGCCCACGTTGAGGTCCTTGGGAGAAAAATGTGGGTCACAAACGCAATAAAATAAATAAGTACATCCTTCTACTGAGCTGTGCCCCTTCCCAAGCAAGCTCGCTCTGGGTTGCGAACCTTCCGATCGTTATATTCATTGCTTATCACACGCAGCGCTACGGCTGCTCGATCTAATTCTAACCTACCACCTTCCCCAGGACAGAGAAGGGGCGGGCTTTCTCGGAAGATTGGCAGCCGGTGGGCGGAGTCCGCCAAGCCGCCTTCGCTGCTTGTTCTTCTCCTCTCGTAGGTGGGCGTGGCCCGGCCGCGCGCAGTGGGCGTGGCGCTTAGCCGCGGCGGCGAAGGGGAGTCAGTTGTTCAAGAAATCGCAGGGGCGCGGGAGCCCGCAGCGCGTGCGAGCTTGGCGGGCTCTTGATTGGCTGAGGCGCGCCGGCCGGCCTTTTCGCCGCCTTACCCCCTCCCCCCCCCATCCTCTCCCCGCTTTTCCTTCATTTGAGGGGAACCGTCGCGCTGAGGTAAACTGCACCTTCCCACCCTTTTGTTCAGGACCAGGAGGATGGCGGCGGCGCCGGCAGAAGCGCTGGGTCTGGGTCTGCTTGCGGGCTTTTATTTCGGCTTCTCCTTGGTGTGAATGATGGTGAGTATCCTCTGAGAGGGGGGTGGGAACCGGGAGGCCGGATATCTTTCCTTTTCCTCCCATGGCTCTGGTTGAGGGTGCTGCCGCCCCCCTTTTTTTAAAAAAAAAAACCAAGCCTTGTGTGCTGCCGACCCCTCCCATTTTGACAGGCCTAGGGTGCTCCCCACCACCACCTTGACAAGCTGAGGGCGCTGCCCCCCCCCCATTTTGACAGGGCCACCTCTTTCCCCCCCTAGCGACACCTCCTTCCCCCTCGCGTTTATGGCGGAAGAGGGGGGTTTAAATAGTCGAAATATGCAAGAAATAATCCCGAATAGAAATACAATTCCAACTACAGAAGATGGGCATTTTCTCTTATCTCAACTCACCCCCCATTATCCCTTCACCCCAGCCACCAATGGGGCTCAATACATTTTGTCTGCATACAATGAGAGTACATTTAAAGGCCGTTTTTACACACACACACACACACACACACAGTGTGACAAGAACTATAGTTTGCTGGGAATTGTAGCTCTGTAATGGGGTAAACTCCCCCCCCCCCGGATTCCTTAGAAGCAGGGGTGTGTGTATGCAACCTCAGAAGGCTTCAGAAGGAAGAACCATTGGGAGCTTCACTCCACCTTAGCAGTTTCTAGGTTGTAAAACTGCAGGTTGCCCCTGTAGCGAATCTTCTATGAGGCTACTAATAAATGCAATAAATAATCTCCTCCCTTTCCCCATCACAGAAACATAGGAAAGTGCAGTGCTTTTTTTCTAAAAAAAATGTTTAGGGGTACTCTCATTTTGACCCAAGAAAATCACCATTTTATAGTTCAAATTGGGAAAAATAAATACAGTAAATGGACAAATGGACAAAGGTTCACAAAATGTTTAGAGGTATGTGTACCCCTGCGTACTCCCAGAAAAAAGCACTGGGAAGGTGCCTTATACTCTGTTAGACCATTGGGCCAAGTAGCTCAAGTACTATCTACAGTGACTGGCAGCAGTTCTCTGGGGATTTCAGGCAGGGGACATTCCCAGCTCTACCTACAGATACTAGCTGTTGAACCAGGGGCTTTCTGCATGCAAAGCAATTGCTTTGCCGCTCAGCTATGGGTGCTCCTGATGAACACAGGAATCCACCTGATATTGACTCAGACTCATTGGTCCATCTAGCTCTATATTGTCTACATGGACTGGCAGCAGCTCCCCAAGGTTTCATGCAGGGCTTTCTTCCAGCCATTCCTGGATATGTTGGGGATTGAACCCCAGGATCTTCTGCATGCAAAGAAGGTGTTCTGCCACTCAGCTGCAATAAGCCCTTCCCCATCTCCCTATGAAAAGAGGTTTTGTGTGTGTTTTGAGGCACCATTCAAAGCTGGCCACCTGTCAGATTCTTAGTGGAACAAGGAATTTGACAGTTGGCTGGCTTTGAATGATGCCTCTTGCACAAATACATGTGCTCTCACCCACCCACAAACCGTCACTCTTCTCTTTCTACTTATCCTATGCGGTGGGTCTCAGTGGTAGTGCGCCTGCTTTGTCTGTAGAAGGTTCCAGGTTGAATCCCCAGCATCTCCAGTTAAATTGTTCAGTGGCAGTTTTGTGGAAATGTTATTAATATTATTAATAGTTAAAAGAATTTGACAGGTGGCCGGTTTTGAATGGTGTGTGTGTGTGTCTCTCTCTCTCACACACAGGCTCTTCTCAGGGCTAAAAATACTTGTCAATAGCCTGGTGCCCCTAAGAATAGCAAATAATCAAGCCTCATCCTTGATGCTGCTCCTTGCAGTACGCACTAAATATATGTTATATAGGCAATTTCTGTTCAATCTCAGTTCTTTCTCTGTTGGGGGGGGGGAGGTATGCAGTGTATATTATTTTCTGCTTGGTAACTACTGAGTTCCTTGAACTTTAGGAACATCAAATGGAGTTGGAAAGAGCTTCCAGACTTGATACTGTCAAGTTTGAACTCTTGCATCTCTTTTTATAGAAATTAAGCACTTAGCCCTTCTTCCTTTTAATACATGGTCTTCCCAAGCAACTTAACTTCACAGGGTTGCTAGAAAGATGAACTGAACATTTAATAAACACACTTTGAATCCCTAGGTTCCCTTCTCAGTCCCCCTAATTCTTAAACTGGTTGTCTCTTAGCGATGCAGAGTAAAACTATTCTAATAAATAAACATATCCCAAGATTCAGGTATAAAATTGGAAGTTGTTGATTAGAAAGAAACTTAAACCATTCTTGTTCTTTCTAGTATATATAGTATACTGGTTCAGGACAGTTAGTTTTGTTGATAGTGAAGCTTTCTGGATTTGATCAAAGGTCCATCTTGTCCTCCATTCTGTTTCCAACAGTGATCACTTGGAAAGTTCTAGAAAGCTTTCAGAGCACAATGGCGGTGGCAAAAATCTACACTGTTGGGAGCATGCACAACTGTTTCATGAAGCATGTCTAAGAGTCTAGTATGGTTATGAAGTTTTGCTCAATAGTCAAATGCACACTTACCGTATTTTTCGCTCTATAACACGCAGATTTTTTCTCCTAAAAAGGAAGGGGAAATGTCTGTGCGTGTTATGGAGCGAATGTGTGGTCCCTGGAGCCGAAAAATAAAGCAAAAATCAAACCGCGCTTCAGGGAGAAGGGAGCTCCGTGAGACAGGAAGTTGCTGCTTTCCTGCATTCTGCCTCAGGGTCTTACTGCCCACCCTGCTCTGTTTCGTTGCTGTGTTTGCTCAAACGGAACAAAGAGCAGGGAAAGCCCCTCCCCTCCAGGCAAGAAGAGAGGAAAGCAGAGCGTCCGAACAAAGACCAGGGAAAGCCCCTCCCCTCCAGGCAAGTAGAGAGGAAAGCAGAGCGTCGCTCTATCCTGTCCCTGCTCCGGAGGGAACAATGTATGTGAAGGGAAGAGAGATTACAGGTTCGGCTTAAAATTCTGATTTGACTTCCTGCTTTTTGTTTTTGGGGACACACAGCATTCAAATATGCTTTCTTCCATTTAAAAGGATGAAATCCTTAAACAGTGGCTGGCTTGGGTGGGTGGGTGGGGGAAAACTTTTGCCTTCCTTTCCTCACGTTATAGCCCTCTCCTGCATTCTTAGCCTTCTGTGTTTTTCCTTCCCTCCCCACTTAAAATGTGGTTACAAAGCATGGATCCACATGGATCCTCAGGATCTTTGCATTGGGTCACCCCAAATTCACCATCAGAGCACACAGCACGTCCATGGCTACAGCCTGCCCCCCCAAAATCACACACCCATTGTTGCCTGGGGCTGCAATGGTGCAAAAACGTGGTTACAAAGCATGGATCCACATGGATCCTCAGGATCTTTGCATTGGGTCAGCCAAAATTCACCATCAGAGCACATAGCATGTCCATGGCTACAGCCTGCCCCCCCAAAAAAAATCACGCACCCACTGTTGCCTGGGGCTGCAATGGTGCAAAAACGTGGTTACAAAGCATGGATCCACAGGGATCCTCAGGAACTTTGCATTGGGTCAGCCAAAATTCACCATCAGAGCACATAGCATGTCCATGGCTACAGCCTGCCCCCCCCCCAAAAAAAATCACGCACCCACTGTTGCCTGGGGCTGCAATGGTGCAAAAACGTGGTTACAAAGCATGGATCCACAGGGATTCTCAGGATTTTTGCATTGGGTCACCCCAAATTCACCATCAGATCACATGTCTGTGGCCACAGCATGAAGCACAAAAATGATACGTCCACTGTTTGATTCAGAATATTTTTTCCCTTGTTTTCCTCCTCTAAAAACGATGTGCGTGTTATGGTCAGGTGCGTGTTATAGAGCGAAAAATACGGTAGTTAGTCCTTATGCTATCTGTTTATTACATAATGAGGGCATGTATGGGATGTTGGGGAGGGGCAGCACCTCTGGTGGGGCACAAGTTGTGCTCCTACTGGAGTAGTTTGTCCACCTTTGAGCCCTACCCTGCAACAGCAGCCATATCTTGGGAATAGCTTCAACTGACCATCTATACCAGGTGAGGGTAGCTGATGGGTCTCAACCCCTTGGTGAGTTAGGGAGTTCTGCATGCGAAGACCGGCTCTGGCAGATTGAGCGGATGAGGCTAATTGTGGGTCCAACAATCAAGAAGACAGTTTCTGCACATGCTGTAGGAGCAGATGGGGCTTGTCAACCTGGTTAGCCCATCTAGGAGAACCTGCACTGCCTTGTGGGATATCTTTGGGACAAGAAAAGGCAAAGGGGTAAACCATACACAAATCTGGGGTTGAGTCCCTAGGGTGGTTGGGTGATACCTTGTACATCTCCTTCTGGCAACTCCTGCAGCCAAGCTGGTGCCAAATGTGCTGCTCTATTTACATTTTGACCACATCATCAAGGCTGAGTGCGGGGTCCTATTGTTTGGGCAGCTCAAGACCTCCATACACACTGCCCAAGCTTGCACTCCAGGGAGGTCATTTCAATGCTGCTAACACAGCGATTTGACTCCTACCACCACCTGGAGGTGCACTCTATTGTCTCTCGAGACAGACACCAACAACATAATAGGGACATACATTAATGAGCATTTTACTAGATACAGAAGAGATTCATCATTTTATACACAATGCTGTTGAGTTTACAGGTACTTAAGCCAAAGTAGTGCAACCTTTTGTTTGTATGATAGTTTGCTTTAACAGCTTTTTCCTGTTAATTGGCATAACATTTTTTAAGGTGCAGCAGCTTGTAGCTCCACCTCTAATCTTAGGTATACTTATAATAACTGTTTGAATAAAAACAATATGAAAGGCACTATTTTGAATACTAAAAATATATGTAAGCCTCGTGTCAGGGAACTGCCATCGGAGCATCAGGTGGTGGAGGGTCTCAGGGAGGAAGAAAGAGACTCAACAGCTGAGGCAGGAACCAGCAGGGGGAGGAGTGAATCTCTGAGGGAATGCGAGCAGGAGGGAGGGCTCAGAGACGCTTCCAGTGAGAACAGTGGAGAAGTATCTGAGGCGCCCGTGGGGAGACCCATGCCTCGCCGGAAACTGTCACGCCGTGAATCCAGGAGACGCGTTTCCGTCAAGGAGCTTCTTTGCTGGAAGCGCTTCCGCCGGCAGCCACTGTCAGACTCTATGAGTGACTAGAGCAGACATGTCTGAGGAGCTCTGTCACGCACAGAGGTTTGTGGAGCCGCACAAACTCTGAGGGAGTACGCTTTTACGCACAAGCAGCTAATCATCCCCTCACAGCAGTCTGACAGTCTCTGTACGCTGCCTGTGCAGGAGAAAGCATCATGAGCGACCCAGCCGGCACCGGAGGAGCAGGGGTTGGAACTGGTCCAAGCTTGGAAGACAGATACCGAGCGTTGGAGGTCCAACTGGCGCTGCAGACGGCGAGGCTGGAGGAGAGAAGGGCTCAGGATGCAGACAAGAAGGGGAGAGCCACTCAGTTCCCCAGAAAGGTACCAGGATTGGTGCAGAAGTTTGGGGGGGACCCCAAGGATTACCATGCCTTTAGGACAGAGATGCAATATGCACTTAATGTGCAGTTTGATGAATTCCCTGATGAGGAATCACGAGTTGCTTTCGTGATTGGGCATCTTGAGAGGGGGGCGAGGGACTGGGTTCGGCCCCTGATGGCAACGCACAATGACGTACTAAAGGACACGATGAAGTTCTTTCGTGCAATGGATATCATGTTTTCCAGCGATATTGAGGAAGGGGTGGTGCGCAGGCAGCTAATGGCTTGCAAGCAGGGAAGCCGATCTGTCCGTGAGTACTGGACTGAATTTACCATGCTGGTACACAGATTGGGTTGGGATTTATCGGCGGCACCCATTCAGATGTTATTTGAAGAAGGTCTTTCTTCGGCTGTGAAAGATGAACTGTCCCGGAGCCCCAGGGCGGTGTCTATGGATCAGCTGACCAAATCTGCGCTGACCATAGGAGCGCGCCAGGAGGCAAGAGCCTTGGAGAGGCGGGAAGGGAGAGGGGAACGTTGGAAGGAGTTCCGCATTCCAGACATTCCTGAGCCAGCTTTCCCGCCTGCAGAGCCGATGGAAATCGGAACAGCGCGCGCGCGCGCATTTTCAAAACCCAGTGAGGGGGTTAAGAAGGAGGGAAAGGGCGCCCGGAAATGCTACCTCTGCCAACAGCCAGGCCACTTTGCCAGAGTCTGCCCCCAGAGGAAGGAATGGCAAGGGATGGTGGGAGCTGTTGAGGGAGGAGAGCAGGGAGAAACAGAGCAGGTAAAAGCCAACGCCTGGTTGCCACAGTCGGGGCACTGCAGCCAGGCCAAAGAGCAGTGAAAGTGCCCGTGCCAGAAGCACCTCAACCTGCTCTAGTGATTGAAGTGTCGCTAGAGCTGCAAAATGGACACCCCCTAAAAATAAAGGCGCTGTTGGACTCAGGCAGCTCCTGCAATTTTATGAGCAAGGAGTTTGCTGCTGAACACCAGATACAGACTATCCCTTTAAGCAACCCCCTGCAGGTGACCACGATCGATGGCAGGGAGTTGTTGGGAGGAGGAGTCAGCTTGCAGACCGTCCCAATGATAATGAGGGTGGCAAGGCACACAGAACTGATAGCATTTAATGTGGCCACCTTGGGAGGCGCTCCCATTATTTTGGGGATGAGCTGGCTAGCGCTACATGATCCGCTGGTGGGCTGGCATCAAAGAGTGGTTTCCTTTGGTTCAGCACATTGCTTAGAACACTGCAAAGGGGAAAAGGGTTCAGCAGGGGCCCAAGCCACCCTAGCAGGGACTGAAGTAATGGAGAAGGTGAAGGTACCACCACAGTATGCAGATCTCAGCGACGTGTTCAGCGAGAAGGAAGCTGACCAACTACCCCCGCATAGACCCTTTGATTGCCAGATCAATTTACTCCCTGGAGCACAGCTTCCTGTAGGCAAGTTGTATGCCATGTCAGACAGAGAAATGCAGGAGTTGCGAGAGTTCATTGGCAAGAACCTGAAGAGAGGTTTCATCAGAGAGTCCAAAGCAGCGGGAGGTAGCCCAGTGTTCTTTGTGGATAAAAAAAACACGAACAAGCCGAGACTTGTATGTGATTTTAGGCTGTTAAATGCAGTGACAGAACCAGTGGCTTTCCCTATGCCCAGGATTGATGATATTTTGACCAGGGTGCGGAAGGGAAAGATTTTTACAAAGCTGGATCTAAGGGGGGCGTACAACCTGATACGTATAAGGAAAGGGGATGAATGGAAAACCACCATGTTCACACCTTTGGGGGCATTTGAATATCTCGTTATGCCTTTTGGATTACAAGCAGGCTCAGCGTGTTTTCAAGCGTTTATGAACCACGTACTGGGTCCTTTGCTCTACAAGAATTGCGTCGCCTTCCTAGATGATGTGTTGGTGTATTCGGAGAATGAGGAGCAACATGTGAGAGACGTCAGAGAAGTGTTGAGCAGGCTGCGAGCCAACAGGCTGTGGGTGAAACTGGAGAAGTGTCAGTTTCATACCAAGGAGGTGGAATTCCTGGGGTACCTCCTGTCAGACAAGGGATTGGCCATGGATCCCGGCAAGGTTCAGGCAGTGCTGGAATGGAAAACACCCAAAACCAAGAAGGATGTGCAGAGGTTCCTAGGGTTTGGGAACTTTTATCGTAAGTTCATCCGAAACTTCGCCCACCTGACGGCGCCCATTACGGACTGTCTCAGCAGTAAAAAGAAGTTTGTTTGGACGGCGGAGGCGGGACGAGCGTTTGAGGAACTGAAAAGGGCCTTCGCCTCTGAAGAACAACTTCTGCATGTGGATTTACAAAAAAGGCTGAGGGTCGAAACAGACGCATCTGACAGAGCCATAGGGGCGGTGCTTCTTCTGCAGCCGGAGAAGGAGGAGTCAGAGTGGCGACCGTGTGCCTTCTTTTCGCGAAAGCTGAACAAATCCGAGAGGAACTACACGGTGTACGACCGGGAGCTTCTTGCTATTCATGAGGCTTTCCGGAGATGGAGGCACCTGCTAATTGGGGCACAACATAAGGTGCAAGTGTGCACGGACCATAAGAATCTAGAGTACTGGAGAACTGCGCGAGTGCTCAACCAACGGCAGTTGAGATGGGCCCAGGAGTTCTCCAAATTTAACTTTGAGATATGTTACGTGCCAGGCCCAGAGAACGTTAGGGCGGACGCTCTCTCACGCAAACCCGAATATTTGGAGGGGGAGGGGGCACCCGAAGAGACACATGTCATTCCAGAAGACCGCTGGGTGTGTGGGGCGGTATTGGTGGGGCAAAGGGAATTGGTAGAGGGAACAGTGCATGATGAATACGCCCAGGACAAACTCAGGGGTCTCAGGAGGGAGGGAGACAAACCCGGGGGTTTTGAGGAGAGAAACGGGGCGTTGTACTACAAGGGAGCGTTATATATACCTGAAGGGGAATTAAGGGAGAAGGTACTCAAGCAACTGCACGATAGCCCCACAGCAGGGCATTTTGGGCAACACAAAACCATGTGGCTGGTTACCAGGGAATTTTGGTGGCCCAAGGTCAGGGAAGATGTGCGGGAGTATGTGAGAGGGTGTGACCAATGCCAACGAGCCAAGGGGGAGAGGCGGGCACCGGCAGGTTTATTAGAACCACTACCCACACCTGAAAGACCATGGGAAACAGTGGCAATAGATTTCATGACTGATCTGCCGAGGTCTAGAGGGAAAACAGCCATCATGGTTGTGGTAGACCTGTTAACTAAAATGGCCCATTTCATAGCCTGCTCACATGCGGTCACAGCAGAAGAAACCGCTAAATTGTTTGTAGAAAATGTGTTTAGGTTGCATGGCGCCCCCTTGAGGGTGGTTTCAGACCGAGGGAAACAATTTACTTCCAGGTTCTGGAGGAAGCTCATGAGCTTACTGCATGTTGAAGTTAATTTCTCAACTGCCCGTCATCCAGAAACCAACGGGCAGGCGGAAAGAGCTAATGGTGTCCTCCAGCAGTATTTGAGGTGTTATGTGAATGACAGAGAAAATGATTGGGTGGAGAAGCTGGCGTTGGCAGAATTTGCCTACAACAATGCAGAGAACGTGTCCACGGGAATGAGCCCCTTTTTGGCTAATCACGGGTGCCATCCCCGAGCCTTCCCAGGGGGGGAAGGGGAGAACTGGAGCGTTCCAGCTGCAGAACAGTTCGTTGAAGAAATGGAAGCGATCCATCGCCAGCTCCAACTTAACTTAAACAGGGCTAAGGAGGAATATAAGAGGCAGGCAGACAAAAACAGAAGGGAAGGTGAAACCATTAGGGTGGGGGACCAGGTGTGGCTGTCAACCAAAGGGTTACCATTCAAAGGGGGTTGTAAGAAGTTAAGACCCAAAAGGCTGGGTCCATTTGAAGTCACGCAGCAGGTCAACCCAGTGGCTTTCAGACTCCGGTTACCGAACCACATGAAGCTGCACCCAGTTTTCCACAGGTCGTTGCTGTCACCGTATAAAGGAGACAGAGAAGGGAGGGTCACTAGGGGGCCAGCAATGGAGGAGAAGGAACACAGCTACCAGGTTGAGGAGATCCTCGATTCCAGGTGGAAGGGAGATCAAGTAGAGTATTTGGTAATGTGGGAAGGGGAACCGGAGTCGGAAGACACCTGGGTTAGGGCAGAGGATGTCAATGACGAAGTTTTAATAGAAACTTTTCATCAGAGGTTCCCACGTAAACCTCAGCCCGTAGCGAGGTTCCGGAGGAAATACTTTGCCACCACCGACGAAGAAGAGGAGTTGGAGGGGTTCACAGATTCCGAGGAGGAGGAGGATTCAGCGAGCCAGGACGGCGATCGATGGAGGGAATTGTTCGAGACGTCTGAAGATGAAGAAGATTCTTTTCGGGGTTTTTACCCTTCATCTCCCAGAGGAGAGGAAATGGGAGGGGGTGAGGGGGGCCCTGGAGGGGAGGTGGATGTCAGGGAACTGCCATCGGAGCATCAGGTGGTGGAGGGTCTCAGGGAGGAAGAAAGAGACTCAACAGCTGAGGCAGGAACCAGCAGGGGGAGGAGTGAATCTCTGAGGGAATGCGAGCAGGAGGGAGGGCTCAGAGACGCTTCCAGTGAGAACAGTGGAGAAGTATCTGAGGCGCCCGTGGGGAGACCCATGCCTCGCCGGAAACTGTCACGCCGTGAATCCAGGAGACGCGTTTCCGTCAAGGAGCTTCTTTGCTGGAAGCGCTTCCGCCGGCAGCCACTGTCAGACTCTACGAGTGACTAGAGCAGACATGTCTGAGGAGCTCTGTCACGCACAGAGGTTTGTGGAGCCGCACAAACTCTGAGGGAGTACGCTTTTACGCACAAGCAGCTAATCATCCCCTCACACCTCGCTATGTATTTGAGTTAGCAAATAAAGTTTAAGCTTAATGAGCAAATATTACATACGTATATATATCCATTTTCATTTCTTCCAGATCATATATATTTTTCTGTGTAACACAGAAAGCTCCAAAAAATAGTCATCTTTACCTATGGACTCACTTACTGTCCTCAGTTCTTTGAATTATAAATGTGCATATACCGGTACATATGATGGATTCCTTTATGTACCACAACACTGTTGCCTGTGCTTATTTAATCAGAATTGTTATCCGTCTGCGGTAGGCTGCTGATGCCTAACTGAAAAGCTGACTCAACACTCTCATTCACATGTACCTCTTCCATTGTTGTATGTGTTGTAGTGACAGTAATTTCTTAAAATCTGTGCCTTGTTCAAACACTGCTCCTCAAGTACAGCCTAAATCAGGGGTCAGCAGACTTTTTCAGCAGAGGGCCAGTCCACTGTCCCTCAGACCTTGTGGGGCACCGGACTATATTTTTTAAAATAAAAAATGAACGAATTCCTATACCCCACAAATAACCCAGAGATGCATTTTAAATAAAATGACACATTCTACTCATGTAAAAACACGCTGATTCCAGGACCGTCCTCATGCCGAATTGAGAAGGCGATTGGGCCGGATCTGGTCCCTGGGCCTTAGTTTGCCTACCCATGACCTAAATCAACATATGAAGCTGCTTTATACCAAGTCAGTCCATTGGTCCATCTAGCTTTATATTGCATTCAGTGTCTGCCAACAGCTTTCTAGAGTATCCAACAGAGGTTTGCACCCACCATGTACTGCTGAGACTACAGAAGCTGCCATACAGTCATAGCCAGTTGTGTAATTTACTTCTTCTTCCTGAATCAGTAGGATATTTTACAGGATAAGTTAAGCCTGGAAAGTACATTGAGTTTGTTTTTGACATTATTGCTACGTACCAAGGGAAAAATTACTGTGCAGTTAAATGATGGGTCTGGCATATCAGGTTAAAGATACAGCTAATCCAGGTTAAGGATTCAGCTCTCAAACTTGCTTGCTTTAAATAGCTGCTGCTGCTACAGAGTAAACATACACACTGAAGCAGTCTTCCCATCGAGAAGATTAACTCTTCTCTTTCAAGGAAGACAAACCTTTATACTGGAGTAGAAAACCATTTTTCTATTGGGGGAATATTGCTCCACAGAATGATGTCAACTGGGGGCCCTATTGTCAGCTATTGGCTGTCCATCCATGTTTTCAAAGGCATTCCTCCTTGGGCAGGAGGCTGCCCAGTATTGGACAGCCTCCTGCCTTAGTAGAGCTTTGAAAGTGGATTGGGCAGGCTGACAACAGTGTGACCTGGGTATCCAGTGAGCTAGATGAAATTAAGCAACTGGGTTGTAGGCTTTCCACCCCTGCATTATGCAGCATACAGAGAGATAATTTAGAATAGCTTTGCTGCTGCTGCTGCTGGTGGTGGTGGTGGTGGTGGTGATAACAGTAATACATTAATTTAGGGAGTTACCTGCTGCATTTGCCTTATGACTATCTCCGCTTGCTGCTGTTGCAACTCACTTTCTGTCTTTAGGTTTCCAGGCTTGTCTCCTCAGGTCAGTAGGTAGAGAGAGAGTCTGCTTACTGGCCTGAGAAGAGAGGTAGTTGCTATAGCATTGCACCATGGGAGTGCAGTGAAGCAATAAGTTAGCTATTTTTGTGGGTCCCTGCCTGCTGTATTGGCTTGCCAAAAGGAGCTGTGATAGGCTGGATCACCCCTAGCCTGGGTGTGCTCTGTCTTTGCTATCTGGGAGAGGGGTAGAAAGGAGATGAAGCATATTTCTGTGTCATTTTGGAAGTGGGGCTCTGGTTGGTATTCTGGATGTAATATATGTTTGCTTCAGGCAGCACAGCTGGTACTCCAGATTAGTTGACCTATTTCTTCATGTCATACATTTGATTTTATTTCATCTAGCCTTTGAGGTATGTCTGAGGAACCTGGGACCTGGATGCCTCCCTGCCTGGCCCTTGGAACTTTGCCTAGACCAAGCCCCCTTTCTAGGCCACACCCCTTCTGCCCAGGACACAGCTCCCACTGACCCTGCTCAATGTCCTCTGACTGTGTTTCCCTGGCTCTAAAGTGTTCTGAAACTGTAATTATGTATTTTGCTTGCTTGGATGGGAAACAAAAATATATATGTGTGTTGGAGTGTGCATAGAAAACCCAGAGTTTGTGGTGGTTGAAATATACCCTTTTGTACAAGGTTAGAGTCCCATCCATTGCTCTGCCCACTTTTGCTTCTGGTCCTGCCCACCACTGGCATGTGGCCCGGAAAGCTGCCCTTGAGGGAATGCGACCCTCCATCTGAAAAAGGTACGCATGACTCTGCTGGTGCTGTTTTCTAGTCATAGGAATTCAGTAATTACAGTGGTGCCTCGCAAGACGAAATTAATTCGTTCCGCAAGTTTTGCCGTCTAGCGAATTTTTCGTCTTGCGAAGCACGGTTTAAACGGTTTAACAAAGTCGCAAGACGTTTTCGTCTTACGAAGCAAGCCCATAGGGAAATTCGTCTTGCGAGGCAAATCGCGGACGAAAAAACCTTTCGTCTAGCGAGTTTTTTGTCTTGCGAGGCATTCGTCTTGCGAGGTACCACTGTAATGAGAAAATTGATGATAAAACATAAACTTTTTTCAAACATAACAACTGGATTAGTTCAGAAGTGGATACATAGTTCTGCTGTCTTGGCTGCATTGATTAAGAACTCCTGCTGGGTAGGATCAGTGTCATTTGTGTTGAGTAGGCTTAACAACTTTCATGCTGATATAAATGCCAAGGCCTTGTTTCCATGTGAGCTCCCAGTGGTGAGGCCAAATGGGTATATTCAGTAGTGGAATTTCCACTTGCTGCTGCCATGTAGGCAAGACTTCTCAAATAATAATAAAAAGCTTATATAACTATAGGGGCTAGGACTTGAAAAAAGGAGAGTGTGGGTGGGAAAGAATTGCTGTGCTTTTAGATGTGTAAAGTTGGGAGAAGACTTAGTCATGAGCCTTAGGGAAGCAGAACTGGAAGTAAAACTTTAAAGATGGTGACAAGTGACTGACAATCTTAAGTGACTTCTTGTCACAAAGTAAATGGCTTATGTGGCAATTACCTGTTCCTCCTTTTTAGTGTCCTTAGGTCACCAACCAATCACTAGGTATTTTTAAAAGCAATCTTTAATGTTTCTGCCTTGTAGACTCAAAATCACAGGGTAACATAATGCCTCTTGTGTATTCAGACATAATTGGTAAGCACAGTCTCTTTTGAACAAGGCTCCAATAGGGAGTTACATACATTCTACTTTGAGGGAATACTTTCCGTATTGACTTATTTACTGAGGAATCTCTGCAGAGGATTCTGGGAGTTTGCTGTCAAGCCATGTGAATTATGTCACTTCAGAATCAAGTGGGGGCTCATAAGATTGAATGCTTCTTCAGGCAAAAAAAAAACACCCCATTCTCTGCATATAGGAAGCTAGCATCTTAGGGAGAATGCTTGGTTAGAACCCTTCTCCCAGTCCCTACCACCTAGCTTTAGTGTGCAGGCATTTTTATGAGTAGGAGTACTCTGTAATGGTGGGCCTTCAATCTGCAGTGTGGAATATGTATCACAGCTGCAGCTATACTTTCTTATCTGCAGTTTCTGTGAACTGTAGTTTTCATAGCATGGCCTAGGCCCTAGAATCTACCTGCACATTGCATGGGAAGATTGGTAGTAAGCAGGGAAGTGCTTCTCAGTGACAAGCCCCTCCTCAGCTTACAGGGAACCCCATAATTGGAAAATGGTCAATTTAAAGTCGGATGCAGCTGACTGAGAAGATGGCAGGCCAGTAGTTCCATGTCTACTTAAGGAAAAGATGATGACATAGCTGTAAAGTTAAACTTAGGAAGGATGGGCATTTTTGTTCCTTGTTATTGTATTATTAGTTTTTCATTAAATTAATAAAAATATCTTCTCACACAGACTTCCACACATACAGTTGTTCAAGGAATTGCTTTTCCAATACAGCCCTGTTAGCTAAGGGCTGCAAACTCAATTTGCTGTTTTAAGAAGCACATTAGAGAAACATGACAAAGATGGTGATGCAGAGTCTCTGGATTTTTGGATGGGTACTTAAACTTTTAGGGGTTTGGACACATGAAATATGCTTTTGTCTATGAAAGGTTCTTGCCTGTGGAAGGCTATTCCACAGAAATCAGTTTGAGGCCTAATCACCACCTGTGGTTAAGCCATTTATATGAAGGGGTTCTCTTCTTCTGTTGTGATTTGAACCAAACCATTGTGTAAAACTTCTAGCAACATATTGCAAGGGACTGTGAGATTCTGGGTAGGAAGCTGAAGGAACTTGGAGCACAGGTGGTCATTTTATCACTCCTTCCTATTGAAGGTCATGGCCCAGGAAAAGAAGAAGATACTAGAAGTAAACAACTGGCTGTGCAGATAATGTCATTGGAAACAGAGGTTGGATGGTCATTTTACAGATTATTTAGTAGCAATTTTTGCATTGCAGGGGTTGTGAGTGAGTGCCCGGTGCTGCCCAGATTTTGTAGAAACCAGAAAAAAATGTGATATTTAAATGGATAGTGTAGTTTGAGACTTTGAACCACTAACACCAAAAATCAGGTGATTCAAAATGGCACCATGCATTCAAACCATGATGAAGAGTTTCACCATCAGCTCTGGAGCCCTCATGCTGCATTTGGCAACAATATCTTGAGCGACAGCTGAACCTAAGCCAAAAAAATGGGCAAAGTACGGTAATTTCAGTCATGTTTCGGTCTACCATATTGATGCCCAAAATGATGCCCAGCATCCAAACCTTGATGAAGACTGCTGCCCCCAGCTTGTGAACCCTTGTACTAAGTTGGGCAACAATATTTCATGAGGTGGCCAATTTTTTTTCAAACCATGGGCAAAGCCTTTTGGTCCACCAGCTTGATTGAAAATGACATCCAAACATCAACATAGACCCCCACCTGTGGATCCCTCATGCCAAGTTTGGCAATGATATCTCAAGGTGTGACTGGGCCTATGTCAAAAAAACAGGCAATGTATTGTCAAACTGACATTTGGTGCCCAGTGTCCAAACAGCAATGATGTTTTCTGCCCCTCTTCAGAACCTCTCATGCTGAGTTTGGTAATGGTATCTCTAGAGGTGGCCAAACATATGCCAAAAAATAGGTCATGCCGAAGTCATGCTTCAGTTCACTATATTGATTCAAAAAGGTGACAATCATCAAGACAGTGATGAACACCTACCCCCCTTTGGAAATTCTTAGGCTGAGTTTGGGAATGGTATCTCAAGAAGCGTCCAGATGTATAGAGAGCAAACAAATGGACATGTAAACAGCCAAATCATGTTCCAAAATATATAGCAGATTTTAATTCTAAAAAAAATTCATGTGCCTTGAATCTTGTAGTCCTCATTAGCAGATGGCATCAGTAGTTCCTGGCTTTTGAAGCTCTTTGTTACAGAGGTAGTTAGGGGTGCTGGGGGAACAATAACATAAAAAGTCATCTCTTTTGTTCTTGTTGTTGCCTGACCAGGTCTGCAGTTGCCACAGGGAAATAGGATCCCCTTCCCTAGAACAGTGTTACCAAGCACAAGGCCTGAGTAATACATTTCATTCTTATCCAATGAAGGCAGGAACCTCTTCTTACCTGGGCAGATGGTAAACTGGGGGTTTTGTCCCTAGAAAGCTGAAGGGAAATGTGATCATGCTGTTGTGAACAAAAACAAGGGGATAATTTACTCAGCAAGCTTGCCTCCATTGGTAGGTACTGTATGTGTGTATGAGAGAGAGAGAGAGAGAAAGAGAAAGGAAAGCAAGCAAGGAATCTGTGATAATCTGCTTGGTACAATGCAAGCAAAATATTAAAAGATTAGAGTAGTTATCTTATGAAATACACTTGTATGAATTTACTTGTTGCATTATCCCAAAGTGCAGTAAAGTGCAAATGCTGGCTTATGCCTATACTTTCCCATCATTTTAGCAGCTACTGGTAGCTGCTTGATAGCCCAGGGCAGGTCAAGGCTTCCTTAGAATGCTGAACCTCCTGCAGAATGTAACATGAATTTCTTAGATGGTAGATCAGCAAGTGCAAGGCAGACTACAGTTAAATTTATTTTGCAGATAATATTCCTTCACTTTGTTAGCACCTACTCATATGTTCCCTGTACACTCCAAGTACTGGACTTACATCCTTACGTTGTAAGGTACCCTGCACTTTTTGTAGCTTGGGTGTCTGTTATATGATATCAGCAAAGCTTTCTGCAGCTTGACTGTCCTGTTAGCGCTCACCAACACTGGCTTTATGTGCTCTGTCTTTTAGATATTCCAATCGGTGTAGTACCAGTGATAACTCTTATCCAGGACTTCACAATTTGCAGATGGTTGCTTAGTGGACTTGAAGTGTTGAGACCTTCTGAAAATTAATGGACTGATTAAAGCAATTTGCAAACTCCAGGTATCGTTAAGGCCATGAATGGCCATGTTCTCTTTTCCTCTCCTTTATCAGAGAACTTAATTGTACAAAATAAAAAAAATCCTTCCAGTAGCACCTTAAAGACCAACTAAATTAGTTCTTGGTATGAGCTTTCGTGTGCATGCACACTTCTGAAGAAGTGTGCATGCACACGAAAGCTCATACCAAGAACTAACTTAGTTGGTCTTTAAGGTGCTACTGGAAGGATTTTTTTATTTTTTTTTTTAATTTTTTTTTTACTATGGCAGACCAACACGGCTACCTATCTACTACTTAATTGTACAAGTAGTTCTTAAGAACATTAAATGGCTTTTAGATGGAGAGCTTCCTGAAGGTGGGTGTAGAGAACCTATGTGTTTTTAACTCTTTCATTTCCCACAGTTGACTCAAGCTCTCTTTGATTAGCTCTTTGTTCCCAGTGTTGATTTCACTGCTTGTATGGTGGCTCGCCTTTTCAGTCCTGGAATATTTGTGAGAAAAGTTAAACCTAGAGGCCTTCTGGACTTCTAGCATTCCTGGGCATTTAGTATTAATAATGGAGGCAGCATATCCTACAGTGTTTGCAGAATGGAACTCAATGAGCTTTTTGTTAGAGTGCATTCATTATTTCTCAGTGTTCTTGTAACTGGCATGCGTGTGCGGGCTAAAAGCTGTTGATGGGGGCAGATGGAGGAATTCCAGTGGTTCGGGTAACTGAACTGCAGAGATGGGTATTGTCAATCCCACAGGGCTTTTTTGTTCATTTCAAGGTAACCAGCTGGTTTTGAGTCACTTGTCAGAATGGTGTAATTTCCCCAACTGTGCATAGAACATTTTGTAAAAGTATGCTAGCTTGCATCTGGATTTTCTCCCCACCCCCTTTCTATTAAAAATCAAATGACTTTAGCACAGCTGGGCACAAATTTGAATGTGGTTGGTTTAAACAACCTTTAAAATCAAAAGCATTAGTCTCAGGGTGGTGATATGATGACATCAAAAATAAGATAAAAGGAAAGGGTTATAATATTTGGGGACTCACATACAAACGTCTTCTTTTTCTTGGGTACCCATATTCGAAATCTGGCCCATCTTAGTTGAACCTCTGCTTCTGTTCTGTCTCCTGGCTTTGATCACCAAGGGACAAATAGCAGTTCTACTGCAGAGTCTAAAGTGCGTATGTTTAGGCTTGCTGTGTGATGTTCAGAGTAGATTTCTTTTTTAAAACAGGTTTCTGTTATCTTTCATTACAGGTGTGAAGTGAAAATGGTGCAAAAATATCAGTCTCCTGTTAGGGTCTACAAATACCCATTTGAGCTGGTCATGGCGGTAAGTGGTATTTCTCATTACTTCTCTGGTGTCTTTCATAGCTTTAGAGGCTCAAAAAATATTCAGAAGCCTCTGATTTGTGTGGTATTCAGAGTTAGGATGTGTTGATTTGCAGTATATGAAAGGTTATATCTGTTCTTTTGGTTAAATTTTCTGTAGGATCAACCTGTAATTGGGTTTCTTGTCATAAGGTACCATAATTTCACAACTTCACAAAAAATATTTCTAACTTCTTTGTCATCCAGTGCTGAATTTATTTGTAGTAATTATCAGAAAGGAATGTAAAAAATTAGATTTGGCAAGTTTAGCAGTCATAAGATTAAAAGGCAGGTACTGTTATGGATTAGTAACTGGTTAGAGAGCAGGAAGCAGAGAGTAGGAATAAATGGAATGTTCTCACTATGAATATAGATAAGAAGTGGTTCTCTCAAGGATTTGTATTGGGCCACTTCTTTTTAACGTTTTCATTAATAATTTGGAGTTAGGAGTGAGCAGTGAGGTAGTCAAGTTTACTAATGCTGTAAACTTGTGGTAAAAGTTACAGTGGTAAAAACAAAAAAGGGATTGCTAGGAGCTCCAAAATGATCTCTCCAAACTAGGTGAATGGGTAGTAAAATGGCAAATGTGGTTCAGTGCAAGGTGTAAAATGATGTACATTGGGGGGGAAATTGTAACTTCACATTTACATGAAATGGGGTGTGAACTGATGATGACTGAGCAGGAAATAATTATTGGATAATGGTGAATAGTTTGATGAAAATGTTAATCCAGTGTGTGGTAGCTGTGCAAAAGGCACATCACATTTTAGGGGCCATTAGGAAAGGGGCTGGAAATATTTTATTATTTATGGTGCAATTGCCCTTGGAATACAGTTCACAGTTCTGGTTGCTGCCCCTCAAAAGATATTGTAGAGCTGGTAAAAGTGTAAAAAGAGCAACCAAAATGATGAAGAGGCTGGAGCAACTCCCAAATGAGCAATAGTTACAGGTTACAAGTCTTAGGGTTTTTTTTTAAAAGGTGAATAAGGGCTGGGAAGGAACATAAGTGTATAACATTATATATGATGTGGAGAATATGGATAGAGGTAAGTTTTTTCTTCATAATACTAGAACCCAGGGTTAGTCAATGAAACTGAATTTTGGAATTTACAAGAACTATAAAATAAAGTACTTTTCCATACAGTGCCTTGTTAAACAATTAAATTTGTTCTGACACGATGTAGTGAGGCCCCCAACTAACAGATTTAAAAGGGGATTAGACAGATTCATGTCGCTATATATCACTATTGATCATGAGGGCTGTATTCTACCTCCCCTGTTAGAGACAATACATCTCTGGATACCAGTTGCAGGAGATTACAAGTAGGAAAGTGCTATTGCTGTCATATCCTTCTTGTAAGCTGTCTATAGCCATCTTCTTGGCTACTGTGAGAACAGAATGCTGGACTAGAAGGATGTTTTTCTGATTCAACAGGACTCTTCTTATGTCCTTATGGTACAAATTGGCTTCCGCCTTTTGCCTTATTTAGGGGTCCTTTGAAAACTGTGACCTTTGAGATCTTGCTGCCTCCTCTGTATCTGGTATAGAAATACACTGTGCCAATGTTGGTGGCGATTTTGAATGCCTCTGAGAGCAGCTCTCATTTTTTAATTAAAATAACCAAGTGACTTCAGGAAACTTAGCAGTTCCTCTCCCCACTTCATTTGCACTCAGGTCTGGCATCCCTGGCCTCTCTAAATATTTGGTTTTTGAAAATCCCAGTGTATTGTGCATCTTGCTTCAGATCTTGTTGAAAAACAAAGTTGGAAGGAGAGTCTTAACAACTGTGGCTAAGTCTATTCTGCTAACGTCATCTATCTTTACCAGATCTATCTGACTCGCACCAGGGGGAAGAGACATATGTTCCTGTATCCCTTGTGAGTTATGGCTAATGGCTTTGGGCATTTAGTACTTTTGTCTGCAGAATTAGTCCATTTAAAGTTCTCTGCAAGCTTCAGTTCAGAGAGAGAGGCAGGCAAGCATATGAACTATTTTCTATTAACATGTGGAGTTGTGGATGACAAAAGCAGTTGTCATTGCACTGAAAGTTTCCAAGTACATTTGGTATCTCAAGTGACAGTTCCCTGACTTCCTTCTGTAGAGTGTTTTGCAGTATTCAACACAAAGGCACTGGTAAACAGAACAAGCACCTATGTGCACTTCAGCTCCATTAGACACAGATGGTTGATGTCAGGTGGTTGTCAGTAAATTGGCTGTTAATACAGGAGGGTTGCAGCTAGACAAATCTGTTGTAAGTTTGGTAGCATATATCTTCTAAAGACCAAATATTGATGCATTTCTTTTTGTTGCATTTTTTATTTCAGAATTTTTCTCTACTTGACAAAATGTCTTCGGCAGTCTTATGTACTGTTGTAACCCCTTGGCTTTATAGAAAGTGAAACTAACATGCTAAATGAATTATGCTCTCGTAAAAACAAAACTGAATCCTGAATGTTTTGAATCCTCAGCTATATCTTAAATCACATGTGTGAACTCAAGAGCTTCTAGAAAAACATGGTGCAGTCTGTCCACGATGCCTAGGTTGCAAAAAGATTGCTACTTACAAGAAAGTGTAACTGCCAAAATGAAATTTGATTACATTATACAGTTAAGCATAAATATGTTGCTTAAATGATTTAACTTAAGGCAACACCTAGCACTAGCTTTTGTTTTTAGTGCTAGGATTTAGCCCGAGAACATTTTTGTAATAGCAATAATGTGATTCTGAGCCTAACAATATCAAAGGGCCAATATCAAAGAGCATAAGAATATCAAAGGAACAATATCAAAGGGCTTCGCTTCTAGGCAAGTGGAGCCCTGGATCTCTATGTTGTTTTGGTTTGGAATTCACCAGTTCTTCGCCAGAATAAACAGATGGATCGTTAAAGCCTGTTCTTATGAAGACTACAATAAATGCACTTGAGGAATGTGCAGACGGGTAGACAGAAACTTTGAGTGGAGATTTTGCTTTAGGAAGTGACTGTAGAAAATGTTAACTTGTGAGGATGACTACAAAAAGTTGGGGTGCTGCCGAAGAGCAGGATCATCTTTTGTATCTTTGGGAATATTTTGCCAAAGTGTTGGTTGATCATATTATCTCTACCTTCTGGAAGCTTTTACTTTAAACAATTTTAATGAGGTATTCCTCATTAAATAAATAAAAAGGATCCTTATAAAGAATGAACTCTTTGAGTGCTGGACCTCTGGGTTCAGTCAACACACTCTTGTAGATTGCTGTTCTGAGGTTCACCTTAGTGTTTCTGTTAGTATTAACAGTCTTCGCCGCAGTTTTCACCATCTGTGTGCCAAGTGTTGCAACTTCTCAATCTGATGATTCAAAATCTGCTAATGTGTGAAATGCATCTCTTGGAGAAAGATTTGAAGGAATAGTATGATAATCTTGTGGGTATTGTATAGATGCTTTTGCTCAGAGGAGATGAGACTTTGATTTATAGGAAGCGTGTTTCTTTTAATGAATATTTTCCTCCAGAGGACTGGAATAGGGCATTCAGGATAGTACTGTACTTAATTGGGTTCATTATTTTAGTTGTCTTTCATTGTAAAAATGAACTCAAACGTGACTTACACATGTTAAACGAATGTAATGAAATTAAATTAAAACCAGTAGCACTACTTTATAATTAAATTATACAACCCCAAAATCAAGCAACAATATCATGTTTTTTGTTGTACTGGTACAATGTTCCATATGTGGTGGCTATGTAATAAAATTAAGCCTTTTGGGGATGATGGCTATTTAGAACTTAAAAAAATGTTAGGGGCCTCATTCACAAAAAAAAAACCCAGAGGCGTTCTTACTGGGAATTATAGGACCCAATATTCCTCAGAATGTGAAAGATATCTTTCTATATGCCACCATTGTCACGAGAATTTTAATTGCGAGTAATTGGAAAAGTGACAAAACCCCTTCGAGGTCAGAATGATTACAGAAACTAGTTGACTATGCAGAGTTAGTCAAATTAACTGAAAGAATGAAGGATATGTCAAAACAAGTATTTATTGTAAAATGAGAACCTCTTAAAACATATCTTAAGAACATATCTTAAGTCTGAATTCGGTTGCTGCTTTTGAATAACCTCTGTAGTTGTACTAAGTAAGAAATAAGGATACAGGATAAATAATGTTTTATTGTAAAATGAATAGATAGATTTATGCAAAAAGTTAGTAAACTAGAAATGAAGTATAGAGAAGACGGGAAGTCAATGTATTTTAAGAAGATTTATTGTCAATTAAACAAATTTATTCTTTTTGGTTAACGGTGTAATTTGTAACAAATGACATAAATATTTTCTTTTTATGTATCTTGTTGGTGCGTAAGCATAATAAATCATATAAAAAACAAAACTATCATGTTTTTCAACAGTACACGCTCCGTAAGTAACAGAGATGCTGTAGTCACTGCTACACTACATGTGGTTTGATAGTCTTTCTGAAGACACTGTACTTAAAGGGGTGATATGCAGACCCACTGTGATTGTTTGCAAATACTTTATACTTTCCATGGGGTTGAGTTTAATGAATTTACTGGATTAGTTTCCCCATACTTATCTCAACATCAGGTACTGACATTGTACTGATCCATCCTATGAGAAGTTGTCACTGTATCTAGGTCAAACATAATCTAGTTCCTTGAAACAGCCACTTCCTAAAATATAGACCCGGGAGGCCCTAATATTTTAATTTTTATTTAAAGTTTCTCAAATCAGAATCTTAACTCGGATATGCATAATGTGACAGACTTTTGCTCCCTCAAGCTTTGCATTCGTTAGAGGATTCTCCCTGCAGCAAAGAGCAGTTCCTTAGCGACTGAATTTCCTTTGAAGCAGTTAGGAGACTTGAGCTGATGATTTCAGAGGTTTGTGGAGAGCAGCTAAAGTGGTTTGACAGAGCTCTGTCCGTATCCGAATGTCAAAATGGCAGACTTGTCCCCAGTGGCCTACCGTATCCTTGGATGGCTCTGCACATGAGATGCACCATAGGCCCTCCAGCCACATAGGAAATACATCTGCAATGGAACATGACTTTGTGTAGTTTGTGAATGTACTGTTGCTTAGGGATGTATTTTGTAATTTTAGATTCAGACACAATATGGGGCTAGCTTACAGTATTCATTGACCCCTTCGTATGTGGCCTGGCAGCTGTACTGTCGTGGAATGTGTGTGGTGGTGTTGTGGCAGATACATAGATAGGCTAATCCATTTCCAGACTCTCATACATTGTGTCTGACTCATCATTGGTTTGTAACTGCTTGCCAGTTTATGATTTTTCTTACAGGACTAACTTTCAAATGCATTTCCCTGAAGAAATATAACTAGGAAGTAGCCATAAGACTGACCAAAAAGAAGACTAGGAAAAGGGTTTCTGAGCAAGCACTGAGGTCCAGCGCCAAGGGCCTTCTGGCAGTTGCCTCACTGCGAGAAGTGAAATTACAGGCCACCAGGCAGAGGGCCTTCTCGGTAGTGGCGCCCGCCCTGTGGAATGCCCTCCCACCAGATGTCAAAGAAATAAACAACTATCTGACTTTTAGAAGACATCTGAAGGCAGCCCTGTTTAGGGAAGCTTTTAATATTTGATTAATTATTGTATTTTAATATTTTGCTGGAAGCCGCCCAGAGTGGCTGGGGAAGAAACACAGCCAGATGGGCAGGGAATAAATGTATTATTATTATTGTTATTGTTATTATTATTATTATTATTATTATTATTATTATTATTATTATTTACTCTTTTTTGCGTTGAACATTTGCAATTTCTCTTTTGCTACTCTGTGTGCGAAAACATATGTTTGAATTTTTACTTCTAATGTCCACGTTTCTTCTTCTTCATAGAATAGTAAGGAAAACCAGCAGCCAATCTGATCCTATCTTTACTTTAATCTGGGCTGTTAATCATTACTATTTGTTATATAGTTGAAATGAGTAAATAGACTTGGCGATAACTTTTCCACAAGTAGAATGCATAGGAAACTACTTCATCCTGCCCATAAGATAGAGATGTTGTGACAGTACACTCTGTCACAGTGGGTATTGCGGAACAGGTGCCAGGCTTTGTCCAGTTTCTTTGCTGCTCCTCTCATTATCCTGCAGTCGGGCGGGGGGGGGGGGACTTCACATTTGTGATTGGTATCAGGACTGTTGATCAGACAGCTTCATTTATAGTCAGGTTGATCCTCATATACAGATATGGGAAGTTCCTACTTATGCTGAGAGCAAAATGCTGATATATGGGACTCTGGATAGGCACATGCCCATTCCATCTGCATGTCCTAGCTGGCATAACTTGCAGAACACACAATTCTTTTCTACCATCTGCTAAAATTAAAACCAAGCATTTTGTACTGACTTGCGGCTATAGCTGAGGTCTGTTTGCTTAGAAACTTTTCCTTGAATAACTTGAAGGAACGGTCCCCATAGCAGCATTCCTATTGTGTAGCTCTTCCATTGTACAGTATTCATTTGAGCATTGTGCTTCATCCTGAAATACACATTTAGTCACAACTTTTTCCTCCTTGTTAGGCCTACAGCTAAATCTCCATGTGTTGTGATAATATGGTATTGCACAAAGCAGGTTCAGGCTAGGTCACAGCTTCAACAAGGCAGCTATAAGGAACCTGATAGCGACTATACATGTACACTTGTGTCTGTGTTGAATTTGTGTACTAACAGTGTTGCCTAGTTAAACATTTGCAGCCAGGTGTTTTATAGTGCTGAGATTCTGGGAGGAAGATGTTTTGTGTCATGGCTAGATCTGCTACATAGCAAATCAAAAAGTGTCAAGGGTCCGAAGCCCTCACCCATGCATTCCAGATACTTTACAAAAGTGCACCATTGATACAGTTGTAGCCATGACAATTTTATGCCTTTTGTCTTTGCCACCAGATCCTATTTTGCGATTGCTTTAGCTCTTACAAACTTATCTCTAATTCTATAGAAACCATTTGTTTCAAAATCTAGGCGTTGCTTATATTTATCTGCATGTTTTAATGAGGAGTGATCTAACAGAGGCATCCACGCTGAAAGCCTAGGAGCCAAAACTGAATTCCAATTCCACCACACCATCAATGTTACTTTTAAGAATGGATTTCCCACCTTTTCTTGTTCTGTGAGACAACCACAGGAAGGGCAGAGCATGTACCAATAGTCTTGTGTGGGTGCTTTCTGTTTGTATCCATGAAATATCCACTTTGCCTTTAATGAGGGTGCCAATGATTTAATTTAGAAAGCTGCATAGTATTGTTCAAGATTGGGTATTCCTAGCCCTCCTTTGTTCCTGTGCCTAAAAAAATATTTATTGACTGAGTCTGGTTCTTTTTCCTAAAAGCGAATAAAATAAAAGGAATAAAAGAAATTAATTTAATTTGCCATTTTTAAGCATAACAGGAGAAATGTATATTGGAAAAACCTGAAATAGGAAAGAGAATTTTCATAGAATTGGTATTTATATAGCTGTGATATGACCTAGCCAGCTAAGGCTTGAATACCTTCACTTTAACAGTTCTTTATTTACACTATTTTTGTAAGTTGGTTTGGATCACATTTTTGAAGAAAGTGACTTTATCAACAACAGCAACAACTACAACATCAACAATGTAGAACACTGAATCTTTGAAGTAGTGTCCTATTTCAGACATACAAAACTCAGTCCTTGGACCCCATGTGATTAAATAACCTAGCCATGGCCTTTTGAATAGATGCAAATCAGGTAACTATAAAACTCTGACCGAGGGCTTGGTTTTGATTACATATTCCAGTTAATGAAATTTCACTGCAGTCCCTGGCAAGTGGAAACTGTCTTGTCAATCACAGAGTGACACATACTTTGCTGTTCTCAGCCAGCTGTCCTCATTGGCTGAACTTGTTCTTTTCCTTGGCTTGCCAACAAGCTTTGCCTAGTTCGCTGCCCTTGATACTGCCTCTGTGCTTTGTTCCCTCCTTGTCCTACCTGGCATGCAAAAATAGACCATGATAAGATGAAAGAATAGCTTGTGTCGTAGTCCTCTGATGGTAGAATTGGTGCTTATATCCCTCCACCTGCTGCCTTCTAGATGTTTAGGATTGCAATTCCTGTTGGCCCCAGTTAGTATGGTCAAAAGGTCAGGGAAGATGGAACTTGAAGTCCAAAGCACCTGGAGGGCACCAGGTTGGGGAAGACTGGCCTAGATACTTAAATGCTGGCTAAAAGAAAGTGGCGCATTGGCTGCAGGTTTGGAATACTCAGGTTCAAATCCCTGCTTGGCTGCAAATTTCATTAGATGACTTTGGGCAAATGGCCACCTTTCACAGGATGGCTGTAAGGCTTAACTGCCACTCTTAAGCTCCTTGACATAGTGGCAGGATGCAAGAGCTAATAAGAAGCTAATGTCCTCCTTTGTTCATTTGTGTTTCAGTTTTTACCAAACAAAATAATTGCTTTTTTGTCATTGCAGTCACTTTTCTGATCAAAAAATACACTTATGAATTTTTGTTAGGATCCATAGAAGTCTCACATGTAGGGCTTCTTACTTTGTGAAAATTATGCAGATGCACATTGACTCCGTTAGCCTTTACTGAGTTTGCTCTGCCATGTGATATGTTTGACATCTAAAATCAGCCAGAATACAGTTGGTTCTCTTTGCTCCGCTCCACAATTTCAGCAGGACTCCAAATCTTGTTTTAAAATCACATATATTGAGAGAATTGCTGGGTTAATGTATATCTTTTTAGAACCTTTTCTAGGAATGCATCTTATTTTAAAGAAAGGGTTTGCATCTATTCATAATGCCATTTCCTTCTCAAGTTCCAGCTGAAACAACTTTCATCTATCTTTTGAAGATTTTCATCCCTAAATGTATTATTATTATTATTATTATTATTATTATTATTATTATTATTATTATTATTATCATCATCATTTCCCCTAGCAAATCCTGAGTAATAAACCCGGACGCTGAGGTCCAGTGCCGAGGGCCTTCTGGCGGTTCCCTCATTGTGAGAAGTGAGGCTATTATTATTATTATTATAAAAAACCTATATAGACCTTACCTACAGTATTCTCCCCTCATTTGATCCATGCAGGAATTTTGCACCACACAAAGTTGAGAGGTCATGGTAACTTGGGCATCATCAAATGTAATTTAATCCTTAGCAAAGTTGTCATGTTAAAGGTGAACCATGTTAAATATAACATCAGCTGTTCACTGCTTGCCTGAGTTGTGATCAGCGACTGTGCTGCAAAATATCTTGATTGTTAAATGTCTTGGATATAGAAGTCCAAAGACGTGTTCTAAAATCTAGCATAATTGAGTTTTTCAGTATAAGCCATTCCACGCTTGCCAGAGCCCCCAATTGGCCTGAAACAGACTATTGTGTATTTCTTAAACTGTTCCATTGTTCTTTGTTTTTGGGATTCTGCCCAAAATAGTAGCTCTGCATAGCATTATCTCTGGAGACTTTCACTATAGATCCTTTACTACTGTGACATATCTATTGGTCAGCTTCTGCCACATAGCAACTGATTTTCATATGAGCCAGTCTTAACAACAACTGCTCAAAAAACAATAACAGTAGTTGTGTGGTTCCCATAGTCTGTATTGATTTCCAAGAGCCAGTTGGGGACAGGGCATCTTACATAACACAAGGGCTTTGTGTTTTAGCTAGAAAATGATGGTGATGATTTATTAAATTTGTATACCAACCTTCCTTCGTAGATCTCAGGGAAGTACACAGCATAAAAATACAAAATACATAATAATAATAAGAACAAAACGATACCCCCCAAAGGATGGGATAGGAACTTGGGGGCAACAGGGGAGTCAAACAATGGGGAATAATCCCTTGCTACTTGAAACTCAAAGTCAATCTAAAAAATGAGGAGGAAAGAAATGCATTTTTTTTTTTACTAAATACATCCTTTATATAAATAAAAAGTAATTAAACAGTCTTCAAAAGTTCTTGTTATGAGTTTGTTTTTCTGCCAGATAGAGGGGCAGATGGAGATAATGGCCCTGCCATTAAAAAGGTAAAGGGACCCCTGACCATTAAGTCCAGTCGCAGACGACTCTGGGATTGCGGCGCTCATCTCGCTTTACTGGCTGAGGGAGCCGGCGTTTGTCCGCAGACAGCTTCCAGGTCATGTGGCCAGCATGACTAAGCTGCTTCTGGCAAACCAGAGCAGCGCATGGAAAGGCCGTTTACCTTCCTGGCGGAGCAGTACCTATTTATCTACTTGCACTTTGATGTGCTTTCGAACTGCTAGCTTGGCAGGAGCAGGGACCGAGCGACGGGAGCTCACTCTGTCACAGGGATTCGAACCGCCGACCTTCTAATTGGCAAGCCCTAGGCTCTGTGGTTTGCAAAAGCCATCCACAAGACAAAAGACCTTATGGGAGGTTGCCAGGGCAGCATGGGTGTCATGTTACAGGAAAACAAGTTGTCCTCTTACACAGAGGTTTTTGGCAAGGTGTTCTGGAAATTAGGGAGAACTCCATGCGCACTGGCTAGGAGAGGCTGCACTGAGAAACCAGGGGCCATGACTGGCTGCTGCTTTGGACCCAAGCTTGCAGAAGCTATAAAAGGAGCAACAAAGGACACTTTTGGGGTGTAATGTTTTGCACTCTCTCTCCATTGAAGGCTTCAGGTGTAGATATGTATGAATAAACCATATTTCTAAGACACTACAGACTTCTCTGTGCCTTGATTTTCCAATGGAAACACAACCCTGAGAGTGCCTGGAACCCCCTGAAATCTTAACTACTACTCAGCAGAGATTGGGCATGGCATGTAACATTCTTTTATCTTTTTACTATTTTTAATAGCTATCCAGGGTTTTTCTGTCCTGACTTTTCATATTGTGTTTGGGCAGTGGGTACAGCTCAATGGTAGGTCACATCCTCTGCATTCAGAGGGTCTTGGCTTCAATCTTTGGTACCACCAGGAAAAGAAAGAAGGGTCAGGTAGCAAGTAGTGAAAAACTTCCTCTGTCTGCGGCCCTGGAGAGCTGCTGCCAGTCAAAGTAGATGAAGAATGTGGTACCTGTGGTCATTAAGATATTGTTGGACTCCAGTTTCTATCACCCCTGACCACTGGGCATGCTGAACCCTAGTGTCCCAGGTCCTAGTCTAACACTCTGTTACACCATGGAAGTCTAACACCCATGATATAACGCTTCCACTGACCTCTACCATGGTTTCACCTCAGCCCAAATCACATCATAATCATTTTATTCAATATTATTTTAATATTTAATAATCACACACAGCTGCACAGGCATTCAGTGAGCAAAGGCACAGCAGATTCCATGTGTGTGTTACTGTTCAGGTTCACAGGCATTCATCCACCTTTTTTTTAAAAAAAAAAAGCTTTCAAACACCATCCACTTTCATTCATTACAGTGATGTGTGCTGCAGAGTTGTGTGATAAAGAACAAGAAGATTCCAAGAACAGAAGAATGGCCTTTACAGTATTACAGTATTAACATATTCTCTCTCTCTCTCTCTCTCTCTCTCTCTCTTTGTGTGTGTGTGTGTGTGTGTTTCAGGCTTATGAAAAGCGCTTCCCCACTTGCCCAGAGATCCCTGTTTTTCTGGGCAGTGAGATCCTTAGTGAATCCAAGAGTGATGATGGAGCCATCCACATAATTGAACGCAGCTGTAAATTGAATGTAGATGCACCTCGGTTACTGAAGAAGGTGAGAGCTAAGATTCCTCATAGAAATGTACTCTTAAGGCTGCCTGGGCTGTGCTCATTGTAGTCCTTACATACTAATTTTATTTCTCTTTTTCAGATTGCTGGAGTAGAGTATGTCTTTTTCATACAAAAAAACACAGTCAACTGGAAGGAGCGAACTCTTGTGATTGAAGCTCATAATGAGACTTTTGCCAACCGTGTTATTGTCCTGGAGACATGTAACTATTCAGTAAGCATTCTGTCTATCAGATTTCCCTTCTCTTCAAAGTGCATTGGGTGGGTTTGAATCTTGGTGGCTCTAGTAGTGCTTTCTGTCTTATTGTTACTAGGAATAACATTCTCAGGCTTGTACAGTAGGCTGTAACAATGCAGATTTTACTAGTTTGGATTTGCATCTCTGTATGTTTGTTTGAGGGACGCGGGTGGCGCTGTGGGTAAAACCTCAGCGCCTAGGACTTGCCAATCACATGGTCGGTGGTTCGAATCCCCACGGCGGGGTGCGCTCCCCTCGGTCGGTCCCAGCGCCTGCCAACCTAGCAGTTCGAAAGAACCCCTGGGTGCAAGTAGATAAATAGGGACTGCTTACCAGCGGGAAGGTAAATGGCGTTCCGTGTGCTGTGCTGGCTCGCCAGATGCAGCTTGTCACGCTGGCCACGTGACCCGGAAGTGTCTGTGGATAGCGCTGGCTCCCGGCCTATACAGTGAGATGAGTGCACAACCCTAGAGTCTGGCAAGACTGGCCCGTGCAGGCAGGGGTACCTTTACCTTTGCCTTTACGTTTGTTTGAAGGGTTGTAACCCTTATACTTATACTTATACTGGCAAAGAAGATAAGTTATCTCTGCTTGCTGCTTTTGGAGGTGTCCTAAACTGAAAAAAGGGAAAGTGCTCTGGGGATAATAGTTGGCTGCTGAATGGTGAGGCATACATTTCAGATGGGATTGTGTTGTTATTTTTTCTTTTTTTCTTGGTTCTCTTTAGCTAAGATCCAAATATCAGTACTGTACTGATGCTGAAAAATCATCTAGTTCCAGAGCTACTGTATTTCATCATGTAATGGTTGCATTTTTGGTTACGATTTTTCCTTTCCAAAAAGGAGCTTGTGACTATTATGCGGGGAAATATGAAAGTGCAACCATTATGTGAGGGTGGAAAAGTAGGGACTACAGCAGGTGGATTCAAGGAGCTGGGCCAGCGGCACGGGAAGAGTGAGCGTGAACCAGAGACAAAGTAACTGTTGTTATGGGGAGAGAAAACAGAAAGACACTAGTGTACCTTTCTGTAAAAATGAAGCCTCCCTTGTGCGTATGTTCTCTTGTCCAGACTACTGACATGCAGTGGTGTCGCTCATTTATCAGAATCTCTATGGTGAACGAAACTGCTCTATATTTTGCATTGCAAGAGCGGAATAGCCATTCAAATTTGGACAGGAAGTTCTGGTAAGGAATGCCGTGGGAACAGCAAACGAGTGGTGCCGGCAGCCAGGCCTGCCACCTCCCGCCACATCTCCCCTCAATGCACATGGCCTGGCCATCCCCTCCATTGGTTCCCATTGAAACAACAATAAAAAAGCAGCAGGCGGATGGGGAGAAACATTCTCTCCCACTCCGCTCCTGCTAGGAGCTCATGCCCGAGATGGCGAGGTACAAGGGGAGCAGGGGTGGCAGTAGCTGGAGGAGGAAATGAAGGGGCCTGAAGCCTAGTGGAGCCGCATAAGTTACCCTGTGACTATTATGTGGGGAATGCTCTGGGACCATTTCGGGGGTCCAGAAAAGGGGAGGTGCAACTATTATGCGGTGGCGACCAGTATGCATGAAATACGGTATTGTGTTGATAAGCAGAGGGCTACTAGGACAGTTATAAGGCTGTCTGTGTTTGTGGTTTTCACTTGAGTTGAGCATACATTTGTGTTCTGCCAATGCTTAACTGACCAGCCTGACACACATGTTACCAAGCTGCAATATCTAACATTAGATTAGCAAAATGCCTGCTGTTATCTTGGTCCCAGGGATTGTAAGGTAGGGGGAGCTGAATTTGGTACAGGGCTGTTCTGGTCTATACTATCGATTGTCTTAATATAGCTGTGCACTTCAAAACTCTCATAATTAGAGCAGCAGAAACCAGAAGGAACAACTGTACCCTAAGTGAACGTAGTTCCTAGATTCCCTGCCTCATGTTCTTTCTTCCTTATGTCTCCCACTTATTTTTTTGTTAGTGATATTTGCTGCAACCCCACCACTATGTAGCCAGGTAGCTGTTATAACAATAGTGTGTCATCTGCCATGTAAGCCTATATTTGGTGCAGCAGAGGTTTATGGCTTGGTTCTACCAGTGACATTTAAGAGCAGCTTAGTCTATCTCGGAAAGCAATTAAATACCCTTTTGTGTTTGATAAACAAAAGCTCAGATTGTGTTACCTTACTTATCTGCTTTGTTGGCATGCATTCAAGACAGCAGCTTCTTGAAAGCTGAGAGACTTGGAACTTCTGCTGCTTTGGGTGACCTTTTGTGACTAAAGCCTACAGGTCTCTTAAATTTCAGTCTATTTCTCTACAGCTAAGAACAATTGTGTTGTGTGCAGCTGCTTAAAAATACAGTGGCACTTCTATTCTGCTGTCTCTTTGGCTTTATCTCAGGTGCTGCCTGAGGATGGAATGAGACATGAAGGAAGCAGACCTTTGTCTTCAAATATAGGTCACTACCCAAATTCTGAAAAGCTAGGCAGGTGATTTCAAGTGGGAAAATGGTGGGTGGTGTGGTGCTGAATCCTTCCAACTGTCGCTTCCCCCTCCATACTATTTTTCTACTAGCTGGCATATTTCAGATCTTCAAGCTTGAAGAAAAATGGTATGAAGGAACCATCAGAAGGGTTCAGCAACCCCTCCTGCCCACAGCTTTTTACTTGGAGATTGTGTTATCTCCCCTACTTTACAGCTGTTCAGCACGTGGGTTTCCCACCATCACATCTAGTTCTTGACCTGACTTGAGTTCTGAAAGAGGGTGACTTCATGGAATATCACTATAATTTGCATACCAATTGATGAGTGGGAGAGGGAAAGAGGAATACTTTTATGGAGCCTGAGCTTTATGAGTTCATTCTCAGCTTGGCCTTAATTCTATATTTTCCTCAGTCAATTTATTTTGCTGAGAATCTTCCACCCATTCTCACTGGGTGGATAGCCTATCTACTGCTACAGTGACTGGAACAGAAACTACAAACTCCCTGAAGTGTCAGGAAAACTTTGTGACTTGAGGCAAAGCAGTTCAAATGCCACGCTAACCCTGTCTCCAACAGGTAGGAACACTAGGCAATAGATGTCCATATAAACCAGTTTTCAAGGTGAGTCATCATTTCAGCTGCCAACTGCACTCTTTATTCCTTTTTGACAATTACACCAAAAGGAAATGTTCAGTCTTCTTAGAAGGAGAACAGACAAAAAGGAAGTACATTTGAGAACTGGTTTCACTGCCTTTATCATGAACAGCCTTTCTAGAGTATGCTGCACTTATTCTAACTGTGACATATCTGTGTCCGAGGTTAGGTTCACCCTGAGAATGAAGACTGGACATGCTTTGAACAATCTGCATCTCTTGACATCAAGTCATTCTTTGGCTTCGAAAACACAGTGGAGAAAATTGCAATGAAACAGTACACAGCCAACATCAAGCGGGTGAGCTGTGATTGGTTGAATAAATAGAATAAATGAATTACTTTAGACAAAACTTGCTGTAAGATACTGCCCAAGCATAACTCCAAGCACTTTATTGTCTTGACCTGCTCTGCCTGCAAGCCAGCAGAACTAGAGAATGTTGTCGGCTGGGCCATCAAAAAAAAAAGCAGGTTTAAATCAGCCCACAAGTCAGGAGAGCAGATTGGATTGGACTCAAGCAGTTGGACCTTGCACAGCTCCAAGGTCACAACATGTTTTGATAAGTTGTGGTGCCCAAATGAGACCTTACGTCCTTCCTAGGCTCTGCCTTTTCTGGGATGGATCTATCAGGTTTAAGACACTAGCTCTTTGTGTTCTCCTAAATGGGAATGCAAATATTTTTAAAAGAATTAACCATCTTTCTATTCCTGGTTTACTTTGTTTATTCCAGGGTATCCTTTCTCATATTGTAACATATTAAATATAGAGAATATGAGATAATGTTTATACATCCAAATGTGTTTGTGTGTTTGCTGTATAGATGTCTCCAATAATCTGGACTTGCCAGATTATTTTTGTTAAAGGGAATATAGGCAATACTGCAAGTGTGTGGGTTGTGGGTGTGTTGGCGTTGGCCTGAGAGGGTACGGCTGGGATAAAGTTCACAGATAAAACTGGATTTGAACCTAGATTCACACCTAGAACTCCATCCACTAACTAGGCAAACATTGCATACATTTTCTTTTGCATGTAAATATCCTTCATTGACAAATCTGTATAGGCCATATAGACTGAGAATATAACTCTAATAAATCATTTAATTTTCAGGGCAAAGAAGTGATAGAGCATTATCTAAAGGAACTGATTTCCCAGGGGATCACTTTTATCCCCCGATGGACTCCTCCAGCAGTCAGAGGGAAAACAGCTAAGAGGCCTTCATCAGGATGTGAGTGTGGCACTGTACCAGCAGCAGCCCCCCCACACGGAAGTGACAAAGAACAGCGAGGCAGCACCTGCTCCTCTGTGGAGGCATCAACGCCCGATGGTATGTGCTTGTAAGCCAGTCAGCAGTTCCTTGCTATCTCACTAGGATGCTTTCAGCATTTTTCAGCTTGAAACCTGCCACAGCTTACCCTCCTTTCTTTTTTCATGCCTGACCAATAGTTTGCAATCCTGTCTCTAGATATCTTTATAATTAAAAAAATTCCTTCCAGTAGCACCTTAGAGACCAACTAAGTTTGTTATTGGTATGAGCTTTCGTGTGCATACCTGAAGAAGTTTGCATGCACACGAAAGCTCGTACCAGTAACATACTTAGTTGGTCTCTAAGGTGCTACGGGAAGGATTTTTAAAATTTTGTTTTGACTACGGCAGACCAACACAGCTACCTACCTGTAACTAGATATCTTTATGTTCTGGATAATTTGGGAGAGCCTAATTTTGACTATGGCATTCCTGCAGTCTGGCAGCTGCTTATCCTAAGGCATTTCATCAGGTCTACTCTGGACTACTGAGTTCAGGAACAAAAACATTATATGGAGCCGATCCAGAAAATCCTTTCCCTCCTTCACTCCCTCTTGTTCCCATTTGCTCCCATCACAGCTGCAATCCCAGGATATTCTCCTCCTGTTACAGAGTCCCCTTTGCTAGTGGTTGGCTGTGCATGCCTGTTGGTGCATATCTGCCTTACTACTCCAAATGTTTCTACTTGTCTCTTGTTCCAGTACCTTGCACTATTATATCCAGAGAGTGCCCACATAGCAAAGGGTTTGTGTTTTGTCCTGCTGTAGTCCCTTTTGTGAGCACTGATGGAATATCATTTCCCCCCTTGTAAAAATAGTGCCTATAGCTGCTTTGTAATAAAGGTACATGCTAAGGGGTGATATTCCACTCCAGTTCATCTAGGTATTTTGCATTTATTGTTATTTTGATTTCTTTAAAATTTTATTTTATTGCAACTATATTCCACCATTTTTTGTATAAGACAGAAGCTGTTTTGCTGTGTTGCTGTTGGAAGCAATAATAATTGGAAGAAATATGTTACTGGTCTTATTGACTTGCTTCCTTATGGGACTGTTTTCTTCCTGCTCCTCAGCTGACAAACTAGATGCTGATTACATAGAAAGGTACCTAGGACAATTGACTCCCATGCAGGAAAGCTGCCTGATCAGACTCCGTCAGTGGTTGCAAGAAACACACAAAGGCAAGGTAAGCTGTCTGTTTGGTGAAAGTAAATATTAAGCCGACTTAGCAATCAGGTGGTCTTAATTACTTTATTATAGAACTAGTATCCTTGTACCTACTGCATATTTTTATATTTAAGGGACCCTGCCTTTCCTCTATTTTACACATTGCTGAAATTGTTCAAGGTTTTTGTTTAGACCATTTCTATATCACTTAATATATATAAATATCTCTGAGCAGTGAACACTGAAAACAATGATAAATGTTACAGAAACACACAATTAAACCATTATGGGCAGACACCAAGGTTGATGGAGCCCAATCAGGCTGCCCACAGCTGTGTCTCATTCAGCTACTCTCCACACACCCAGCACCCCGCTACAGCAGCTTAGGTTGGGTGAGTTTCCCAGGGGGTCTAAATTGTGGCAAAGCCCTCTACTCACAGTTCTATCTAGGGTCTCCGCATATCTCTCCTCCAGCAGCTCTTTTGCAAGTTGTCCACCTGTGTTGGTGCTGACTGATTTGGGTGATTAAAATGCAGCAATCGCTAGACAGAACAGAAGAAGCAGATAACTTGGGCCTAAACTTAGTTGTACAGTGGAACCTTGGGTTACGTACCGTCCTCCTTATGAATGCTTCGGGTTATGAGCTCTGCTAACCCGTAAGTAGGTGTTCTGGGTAGCAAACTTTGCCCCGGGATGCGAGCGGAAGTTGCACACCAGCGGTGCGGCGGCAGCGGGAGGCCCCATTAGCGAAAGCGGTTTCGGGTTAAGAATGGACCTCCGGAATGAATTAAGTTCATAAATGGAGGTACCCCTATATTCTAGATTGTTAATGAGGACAGTAGTTTGTTTGTTTGTTTGTTTGTGTTTTCAAAATTTGACATATGAGCTGTTCTTATTCTGCAGGAATTCTTTAAAGGGACATGCCTTTGACAATAGGATGAGTCTTGCCTTCTTCTTTTTTTGCTCAGATACCCAAAGATGAACATATCCTCCGTTTTTTGAGGGCTCGTGACTTCAACATTGACAAGGCTCGAGAGATGCTGTGCCAGTCACTGACCTGGCGCAAGCAGTACCAAGTAGACTACATCCTGCAAACATGGAGACCACCTTCTCTTCTGGAAGAATACTATACTGGTGGTTGGCATTACCATGACAAAGGTGGGAAGCTCACTTTAAGCCAGGGTACTGTGCTCTGGGACATACTATGTTATGTTGGTTGACTGAGGCCACATGTCACTCTGTCACCTAAGGACACCTCTGAGTACTTCTGCGCTTAATTTCTGAAAGCGTGCAAGCAAGAAACCAAGAAGTCTTGTTGTAACACAGGAATGGTCATATGTAATCAGTAAAGTTTAGTTGAATCCATTCCCTGTTCTTCCGTGTTGCATCTCTAAACTTCTTACCTATTGCTGGTCTATGTTTACTTCCCTGCATGCATTTTCAGAGTTGATAAATTTCACATTTAACAAGTTGGCAAATGTAGCGAAGCAGCCTGAGATGTCCTCTGTGTTCCAAAAAGAAATTGGATGGGAACATACTTGGGCAATCATGCCTTTAATTTTTTAATATTCCCAGTTAAGTACAGTAGGACACAAACAGTGCAAAAACATATTCATTCAGCTGCTTTGTTTATTTTTTGTCTTTAAAGATGGAAGGCCACTTTACATACTTCGCCTTGGTCAGATGGACACCAAAGGTCTTGTGAAAGCACTGGGAGAGGAGTCACTCCTTCGTCATGTAAGGAGATGCTTCCTTTGTATTATCTATGCATGGTTTCTCTAGAAAAGCTTCAGGCTTCAGTAGGTCCAGTACTCAAGAAGGCATTTTCTGCATGAGGGAAGTGAGAGGCAGATGGGGCTTATCAATCTGGGAACGTAGCCCAGGTTTGGAGAAGTAAAAGCCTACTCTGTTTTCTTTTGGACCACATCAGCGGAATGCCTTGTTGTCTGGGCACCCCAGGATTTTCATACACAGGGCCCAGGCTTGTGCCCTGGGAAGGTCCCTTTGGTTTGACATCACCCCCAGGGGCACTGGTTAAAAATGTGGCACTTACTGTAACACCCCAGGGGCCTCTGAAGACAGACTGATGCCAACAATACACAATGGGGAGATTTTATCATTTATCACCTGAAATATTACAACAGGGTCTTAATTGGTCTTGCTATGTTCTAAAGTAAAATTTTGTCATAACTTGCAAAGCCTAAAATTTAGAGAAGGTATGAGGATGTTCCATAGTAACTGAAGTCATTCCTTTGTTCTCCTTTCAGGTACTGTCAATTAATGAGGAAGGACAAAGGAGGTGTGAGGAAAACACCAATCTATTTGGCCGCCCAATCACGTTAGTATCCACCCAGTTATGCAATGACCCCTTTCTTCTTTTGCTTCATGTAAACCTTGGCAATAAGAGAACATTTTTTAAAAGCATGTTGATGCCTTGTCCTCAGAGCAGAATTCTTTTCACAGCTAGTGCTAGGGATGCATTTTAATCTGGAACCTGTCACTTCTATGGTGCTGTGGTCTAAGCCACTGAGCCTCTTGGGCTTGCCAATCGGAAGGTTGGCAGTTCGAATCCCCGCAATGGGGTGAGCTCCCGTTGCTCTGCCCCAGCTCCTGCCAACCTAGCAGTTCAAAAGCATGCCAATGCAAGTAGATAAATAAGTACCGCTGCGGCGGGAAGGTAAACGGCATTTCTGTGCACTCTGGTTTCCGTCACGGTGTCCCATTGTGCTAGAAGTGGTTCAGTCCTGCTGGCCACATGACCCGGACAAACACTGGCTCAACCGTCCAGGGGTCCTTTACCATGTACGGTAGCTTTTTTCACACTTTACAAATTTGTGGGAGTGCCATTTACAGATGCACTGTTCTGTGCAGCACTTGTGAAAACACCGTTAAGCCTCATACAGGAAGATTGTATTCGTTGCTTCTGGTTTTGAATGCCAAATGCGTAGCTTGAGAAACAGCTTTGTGGATTTCACCTCTTTCAGATCTTGGACCTGTCTCGTTGACCTTGAAGGGCTTAACATGCGCCACCTCTGGCGCCCTGGAGTAAAAGCGCTCCTTAGGATTATTGAAGTGGTTGAAGAAAACTACCCAGAGACCTTGGGAAGGCTTCTGATTGTGCGAGCACCCAGAGTGTTCCCTGTTCTATGGACTCTGGTGAGTGATGGTGCTGGGGAGATGCTACCTACTCTTGGCTCTGGCCTTAACGAGAAGATATTACTAGTCTGTTGGGTCCCACCAAGGAATGAAAATGGCAAACCTATGAGTTCTGTTTTGACAGACAAGGGTATGTCTTTTCTGGGTTCAGGTTCCTGTCCATGTAGTAGCAACTTATTTAATGCAGAATTTATATTTTGGTGCCAGAATGAAGATAACTGTAAACTGTAAAACACCTTTACAGTGAGAGTTACTGTATTACAGGTAATAATGCCATATCTTGTTTGGGATAGTCCTTGGGTTCAAAAATGCAAGGTCTGCCCTGATTAACTTTGGCACTGCTGATTTGTTTATGTAACTTTCTAGTCTTCCTCTAAAATACCCAGTGCTTTTTTCTGGGGGTATTCAAGGGTACACAGTACTGACATCTTTTTTTCTAGAAGTAAAGCACTGGTTAAAAATGTGGCACTTACTGTAACAACTTCATGATGAGTACCAGCACCTTTATTTCCTAGAAGAGAAACACTGAATATACCTCCTGGTGATGCACAAAAAAACTGCCAGCACATTTGCAAAACTAATCAGGGACCAGCATGGTTTCAAATTGGATGAGGGTCTGTGTGTTGAGATTCCTGCATTTCAGGGGGTTGGACTAGATGACCCCCAGGATCCTTTCCAACTGTACAGTTCTATGATTCTGTGGAGCACATCTTCCTCCAGTATCTTTACTTTTCCCTTTTATTCAATTATAGGAGAAACTTTGACTGGTTACATGGTTTAACCCCAACATTAAAGCCTGCCTCTTCACTCATCTCATTTTATGGTTTCTAAGTTCAACAGAGAGTGCTTTTTTAACATCACTAGGTCTAGATATCAAGTATTTACAGAGAGTTCTTCAAGTCCACCCTATCACAAGAAAATATTCCTCCAGTTGGAGACTTGTTAAAGACCAAGAGTGACTTGTTTGGACTGGCTTGCGGGTTGAGTTTTTAAAATGCTTTTGGGTGGGACTTGACCGTTCTTTTTTTAATGTGTCCTGAGAAGAATAGCTTTTACATTCTATTTCAGGTGAGTCCCTTTATCAATGAGAACACTAGGCAGAAGTTCCTCATTTACAGTGGCAACAATTATCAGGGACCTGGAGGGCTTGTGGATTATCTTGACAAAGATGTGATTCCAGACTTCCTTGGAGGAGAATGTGTGGTAAGTTTGGAGAATTGTGTAGTACAAAATTCTTAGGTGAGACTTAATCTTGCTTACATTACATCCTTATTAAATGTTTAGTTCTATTAGTGTGCTGTGTGCAATTGAGATGCAAGCTCCTGTTGGTGCTGAGCTCTCTATGAACATCAGGGCATAACTTTTACTCTTAGTTTAGGAGAAAAGGCTAGAGAACCTTTCATAATAGTATACAAATATGGCATGGCAGTCTGCACTTGTGCTATTATTAGTACTTGCTGTACAGTATTACTTGGGTTGTTACACAGTGCAGGAGGACAGTATGTGGGCCTTTGGATAAAGTCAAAATATTTCTGTTGGAAAGATTACTTATTTTAACAAAAATGTTTTCAGTAGCCTGCAGAGACATTACTGTCTCTGTGTCCTTCATTTGCCAAAAGAAAAATGCTGTCTATATCCTTGATGTAAGATCCATTCAATTGTCAATGTTGTAATTTGTAATCTCTATGCTGCCTCAGGGGGCACCCTGTTTAGAGCACAATTAGTGATTTATTTCTAAAATTTCTAGAATTCAAGATGCTTTGGTGAGTTATTTTTTCCCCTTCAGGCAGTTGGCAAAAAAACTGCTTGGTTTGACTTATGAATCGTTTATCATAGTTCAGATAACACTTGTACTGTTTATGGCAATTGGCAAAACTATTGTAAAAATTCAGACCGGATGGTTTATCATAGTACAGATTCAACTAGAAATGAGTGAGTGACCTCTTCAACAGAAGTGTTATTAAATGTTGTTGCATTGTTTTGTTAATTGCTTGGAGATTATTTATTTATTTGATTTGATTTCTTGCCCGCCTTTCTCCCTAAGGTCACAGGGCAGGTTATAGCAATTTAAAATTCAAACTTAAAGACAATTTAAAAATATGCTATTTTTAAATGCTATACTATTTTAGGTACATATTTTTAATAAATAAGCAGAAAATTCAATGAGCAGCACATTTATTCACAGTGCATTCTAGCTCATCTAGCAGCATACAGACACACTGTACCAAATCAAAGATCCAAGCTCCCTGTTATTCTTCAGAATCTGCCTTTTTGCTCTTTAACCGTAATCCCCAAAATGAGCCTTGCAAATTAATATTTGCATACATTCATGCAAACTGCAAAACTGCATTGTCTCATTTTCTCCTATGTTCCATCTTGAAGGAGCAGCGGACAGACTGCAGTGTCTGTCTTAAATATGTAGAATATGCTTCCATGATTTTTTGCTGTCTGGCTTCTAGGCTGAACTAGGCTTCGTACTATTTACAGTAGACCCTCTTACCTTCTTAGTTTGGCAAAGCCTTTTTATCAGCCAGCCTTCTACTTCATTGACAGCAAGATTGAGGACATGCGAGTCCGAATAATGGACATTCTCTAGAGTATGTATATGTATATGTGGATGAATGAGTGAGATAGAAATAATGAAAGTGCTTTCAGAATTCACCTGGTTGCTATATCTATTCTTGTTTGCATCTAGTTAAAAGGTGCTTTAGTGGGCAGGGTGGGGAATGAGATTGTTTCTGTTCTCTCACTTTACTTGCTAAATAGTAGGAAGGTGAGGCTGTGCTGTATGAAATGGCAGGGGATATTCTGTTAGTTGGCATTGTTTTAAAGTGTTGATCTGCATTTTGAAATTCACTCTCCATCTCTCCCCCATCCCACAGTGTAATGTGCCTGAAGGTGGCCTTGTTCCCAAATCACTCTATCAAACAGATGAAGAGCCTGAAATCTCTGATCATATCCGCCTCTGGACAGAAACCATCTATCACTCTGCAAATATATTCAAAGGTGCTCCTCATGAGGTAGGATGAGGAAGTTAGTCTGGTCAATAGAAGGGTTAAAAGTAATAGACCAAAAAGTATGTGTATGTAGTGAATGCTCTGTGCTCTTCTAGATTTGGCAGTTTAAGTTTAGGTGGAATTTTGGAGATGCTGTAAAGGAAAGGAACATTGCCTGGGGTCTAGAAGCATTTCTTCAAATTCCTGATGTATATGCTCCAAATACCTCATTCTTCGAAGAATTAAAACTCTACTCTTCCTACTCATAGTTATTCTAAGTCTCTGTAAGAAGTGCTCAGTCTGGTATTGGTAGGAGTGCTGGTGGATGGTTGCGTCTTAAGATTTCCCTGCTTTGGCATAAGCCCTACTACCCAACTAATATACATTCTGAACTGGGGCACCCCATGTCCACAAATACAGAGCTAGTGTGTGAGGCTTGGCATCTTGTGCTTAGGTTCTGCACAGTCAGGAGAAAATTGGAATAATTTAAAAAATATATTTATTGAGTTTGCTAGTTCCTCCCAAAAAGGAGAATCATTTCTGTGTTGCTTAGAGCCAGATGTTGCTGCACTAGTTAATTGATTTTTGGGACAATGCCAGCACTGAATTAAACAGGATGGATGCTGTCGTTTGTTATCTAATCCAGATAGTTGTGGAAATCTTGGAAGGTGAATCGGTGATCACCTGGGACTTCGACATTCTGAAAGGAGATGTCGTGTTCAGCCTCTTCCATTCCAAGAGAGCACCTGAGATTTGCCGCAAGGAGCCTACAGTGCCAAATGCTTTGACTGCGGGGGATAATATACAGCTAATAGGCAAGAGCTGGGTCCTGGGGGTGGACTATAGCCGTGTGGAGTCCCAGTTGGTGTGTCGTGAAGGCGAGAGCATCCAGGTCAGTTGCGGTTCCGTGCCTAAGATCTCATGCTTGGCCTTTGTGATTTGATTGTCATAAATATTTGGGAACTTCCTTTTTCATTTTTAAAATTACATTAATGTAGGTACCCATCATTAAATATCCCCAGGGTGGCTTACAAACTCAAAACAGTTTTTGAAATAAGGCCATTTCATTGTTCTGTGAAATTCCAACATGGGTGAGGAGCTTCTTGATATCAACTGCTAGTGAGCATATTTGATCCACCAACTGTCCTGTGAAAAAAAGCTTCCTGTGGCACTTAGTTCTGGGATGTTACATATTTTATAATATATTAAATGTGCAGTGAAGTACCCCCTCTCACTGCTTTTTATTTTTGTTGCTGCTGTTTACCTTTTATAGATGGAAAACTGAACCAGAGATAGTAGTGAATTGCCTCTAACACGTTAATGGCTGGACATGAATCCAGGCTTCTCATATTAAAGCCCAGTATACTTTATCCAGTAGAATGCCCTAGTTATTACTGTTGACTAAACACAGGAGGAAAACCTATTGCATAGAATTAAGTTCTATGTCTCAGAGGAATGGGTTTCAAAATTTCTTCCTTTTGAGATCTTCCCATATCAATATCTGCCAAGGAATCCCTGCAAATCTGCAATGGAACCCTGGCATGTTGTAGGGGTTCTGGAACTTGTTTATGTCACATGCTCAATTCATGGGAGGGCCCTGGTCAAGCTTCACCATTGCCCTGTATGAACTGAAGGTGCATTCCAGTACACACCCAATATTATTCTTTGACTGCACACTGCAGGGAAAGATTGGTATTGTCCCAGCAAGCTTCTCTACCATTACTAAGATTGTCATTGAGGAGCCCCTGATAAACTTGCAAGGAACCTCAGATTAGGTGCATTTGGATCACACTTTGCAAATCCCTGTTTCAGCTAAAAAGACCCAGTTAGTTGGAAAATGTTAACGACTCTACCTGTTGACTTCCCCTGGCCTGCATGCATCAGTTTTACTTCAGTTTTTGGCCTTTGTTTCAAGATGCCAAGATGGCTTTGAAACAAAGCCAATCAAACATAAATCCTTTATGTTTACCTGATTGTTTTTCTCACTATCTATCACTTTTCAGGGTTCTCATGTGACTCGTTGGCCTGGCTTTTATATCCTCCAGTGGAAAATGCATAGCCCAACTCCCTGTGCTGGGACCAGCCTCTCTCGGGTTGATGATGTCTTGGCTACACTCCAGGTCTCCAACCACAAGTGCAAGATCATGTATTACTATGAGGTGCTTGCATCCAAGGAATTCAGGTAGGGAGGATGCAGGAGGAGCCATTACATGACTTGTTATATGTGGGGATGATGGGCATCAGTCAGTGCTTGGTATGGTTCTTGAAAGCTATCAGCAGGAGTTCTAATTACTGCCTTGCTGCTTTCTTTGATCTACTTCTTTGTCCTTTAATCCAATATAATGTTTTGCTCAATTAATAAGATAATAAGCTTGCAACACACCTGTAGTTCACAAGTCCCAATAATGTGAAGGCATTCCCAAAGTTTTTAACCCTGCTTTGGTGCATCACCATGTGAACTCAGTTCTCCAGGACAACAGAGCTCTGCCATCAGTCTCTTTCCACTGTTGGTATGTGTCTTCCAGGTGATCCAGTTAAGCGTATCTGGATAGCTGTAAGCATGGAAAATGGTGGTGGTATTAATCTTGCTACCAGTTTCTGCTTTCGTAGGATTTATCAGGATTGCCACTTAAAACGTTTTCTTTCAAGGTGGAATTAGATTTTTGGCAGCAAATGAGAGATTACCAATCCTGTTGCGGTTTTCATGGAAGAAGTGATTGTGAATTGGTTGTTGACCCTTCCCCAACCCACTAACTTTCATCTTTCTTTCTTTCTATTTCAGGGGGTCCATGACAAGTCTGGAATCCTGCAACAGTGGATTTTCACAGCTCAGTGGAGCAACAACATCTTCCAACCAATCGCAGAGCAGCTCTCTGATTTCTAGATAACATCATCTAGGAACTTGCTGAACACTGATCAATGAACTGCTCCGCTGAGATGCTTTCCTCAGGTCTCCTCTATAGAACGAGCCAAAGAGTCCTGTGGCGGAATGCTAGTGCCTAGGGATGGCCTTCTAGGGGAACACAAGTAACAGCAGTTTGGACACAAAGATGTTTCTAGGGAGCCGCTTGAAATCCTTGCTTTTTCGGGAATAGACTTGCAGCTTCTAAACCTTGAAGACTGATTTTCCTGGACCGAGTATTAACAAATCTGTGCATTAGACTGCATATCACTTTTGCATGAATTTTATGTGATTCCTATGGTTTAAAGGGCTCTTTCCAGTCAACTTAACTCTACATAAATGTAGAGCTATCTGGTGTTGCCTTACCTATTAGGACCTGTAGAGCTGTCTCTTATGTGTAGCAAAAACTAGTCTAGTTTCACCGGGGCATCAGCCAGTGCCATTTGTGTTTTAACAAGATGCATAAGGTGCCTCGGTAGCAGGGATTACATGCAAACTGCTAATATGTACATAAATAGATGGGGGTGGGTGGGAGGAAACAAGGTTTCCAGGTTACTTCAAGTAGGAAACATATCTGAGGTTAGATACCTAGATTTAGCTAGCTTAACATGCTTTGGCATCCCTGAGAGACCCCAAAAATGTACATAAGTTTCTCCTGCAGTGCACAGAAACGCCTTCTTTCTTAAAGGAGTAAGCACTGATACTCCCCCCCACCCCCATTTTTTCTCAGGTCTATGAGCAATAAATGAGTAGATCTCTGCCCCATCCCTCTCTCAGGGTAGGAAGTGAATTCCATTATAAAGGGCTAAGCAAAGCAATATTTAATTTCTACAGGCACAAAACAACTCCACAGTGTTGACAAAGCTCTTATTTTTGAAAGCAGGCACAAATTAAAGTTGGGGTGGGCACTTTAAGAGTGTGTGTGTGTGCGTGTGCGTGTGCATGTGTGTGTGCATGAATATATGAAAATTCCTCTTTATTCAAACAAGATTAAGACTTAAATTAATAACTTATTTGTATCATTTTATAGGTACAACTCAAGTATGTATTATGAAATATGCCCCTCCCTTTTGGTGTGTTGCTCTTTTGGGGCCAGAAGGAGGAATTCTGATCATATTCAGCTTTGTAAGGCTGTTTCACTGAAACATGGTTTCATAACTGGATATTTTTGGAGCACAGGACTGCATTATGCAGAATTACCTGCACAGGTCTCCATTTAATCTTTCGAGTTTGATAAGGTTGTGGCCTACATTGTAACTGGAAAACTGCTCTGGTAATACGGCCCTGAATAATTAAGGACCTTGATTTTGTAAAATTTATATGCCCTGGAACGATAACACCTGGGACTGCACAAACTTCACTGTGGGGTGGGCATGGTTTATTGATAATAAGATTGTTGTGAAGTTACATACAAAGGGAAGAAAAGGAGAGGTGAATGTTGAGATACTTCTGAGTATGCATGAAACACGAGTTCTCCTTGGCAAGGGTTTATTTTTACTTCCTGTAATTAGGGGATAAGTAAGAAGACAAATCAGCTGAGATTCCAGCTGCCTTCGCTTGCCTGTGTGTTTGTTCAAAGGTGCACTGCAGTGCTGGGGAGAGAAAAGGGAAGCAAGCAGGACCAGTCACTACAGCAAAGTGCGTCAGTGTTGCTGTTTCTCTGTGCAGAGGGACTGCAGGGAATTAGCTGCCCAAGCTTGCCTTAGAAGCCTAATTCCAAGCAATCCTTTTGAGGAAATAGCTGTAATGTGTAAGTAACACTTTCGGTTGCTTTATCGTAGTGCAAGGCTGAATGTTGCATGCAATCTCCTGAGAGGAGGTTTAATGAAAAGCAGCTTGGGGCAGGGAACAGGTAGATAGGGGGCAATTTTGAGCTGAAAAACCAGACAGTGGAGAGGAAGAGTTACCGGTAACTGCATGCATAAACATTAGTGTTCTTCTGGTTCCTGTCATAGCCTTCTGAGGCTGCTTTTTTCTTAATATTTTGGGTGTAACATCTACTTTAATCCTTAAAGCAAATTCCAACTTTGCTGGAATAATACCCAGTCTAAGATGGTTCCAGTTCTCTTTTTAAAGGAAAATTATGGCTGCTTTCTCTCTCTTGGACTGTATTGGGAATGGCATGTCTCAAAAATGTTGCATGGGTTGTGGAGGAAGAAAGAGCAGGGTACTTTAGGTTTCCCATGAAAATGAAGAGGGTCTCCAGCTCCGCTTTTAAGTATCCTTACAGTGAAGCAAGTTGTGATTTGCCTCAGCTAAGGTCTCAGCAGACTTCTTAATCTGTAGGTTACTGTCAGATTGTGCTTCATTTTAAAGACCTATTTCATGTTATAAATGATGACGGCAGCTTTATAAATGCATATACTCTCTAAAGCTTCATTTTTGTTTTCCTTCTCAGATGTTGAGGAGTCTCGAGTCTAGACTCAGGAGGATGTTTCTCCTGCAACCTAGTAGGGTTAGGGCCTTCTTAATCAGCACCTCTGTTCTGCAAGAGTGAATCTAATATGAATGACAGGGACAGGAAGGATGGTAGAGGGCTATGCAGACATGCTGTTGATTATGAATGAAGCTTGTGTGCAGAGACTTAATAAGGAGATGAAGATTGGAGATGCCCTGTCATGACCAATATAACTGAACTGATCCTTCCCATATTGATGGGAAAAGTTTGTCAGTGGAGGAAGAAGAGTCCTCTGTCCCTTCCCATTCTCCTCCAACCCAGTTTTAACTGTGACAACCTGAATTTCCTATTAATTGTCAAACAGCCTAGTTCTTGATTGAGTCAACCTCTGAAGAGGGTGGCAGTTTTGGTATGTGAACCAGCCTGCTCTATCTTATTGACTTCCTATGGCAGCCAGACCTTTGCTTCTACCTATAATTTTTCCGCCTTGCCTATAGTCTTCCATCTCATTGTAGATCCCAGTACATATTGACCTGTAACAGCTGGAAAAAACAGAGGTATATATATGTCTGTTGTTTGCCCAAATGGGCCCTAGGGCATAGTTTGACACAAAGGATGTAGTAGCCTTGCAGAAGTCAGTATCTGGATAGGTGACTGCCTGAAAACTCCATGCATACTTCCTTGAGTTCCATCATGGAAGAAAGATGGGATATAAATGTAAGTAAAAATGTATGATCCCATGTACAATAAGTATTTTAAGACTATAACCTTTAATTATTATTAACATGGAAAGAACATCCATTATTAGTTGTCTGAGGCACACTCCAAATTGCTGGTGCACAAGTGTGGGAAGCTTTGCCAGTCCTCATTATTCCATGTGCCCAGTCTTGTTAGTGCCTTGAGTACCACCATGGCTATGTTCTACTTCTACTGTTGCAGGTAGCATACCCCTGAATACCAGTTGCTGGGAACCACAGGAGAGGGGAAAGTGCTGTTGCGGTCAGATCCTGCTTGCGGACTTCCTGTTAGGGCATCTGGTTGGCCACTGGGAGAACAGTATGCTGGACTAGATTTACCACTGGCCCCATCCAGCAAGTTCTTTTGTTCTTATAGTGTCTCACATTGATTATGTCTGATGGAAACTTGGGCCTAATATGGGGACTTAGAGGTTCCTTAAATGTATTTTGAAACGAGCTTGGTTTTTCTAGAGACTGTACCTGCACAATGAAAAGTTATTTTGGGCTCTCTGCCCCCCCCTTACTTAAATGCTTAAATCAGTCTGAGTTGGCTAAATAATCATTCAAAGTTTCGTCAACAAGTCTTTTCTAATTATAGAAAGCAGGACTTGCTCTTTAGGAAGGTTGGTTTTCATTCAGCTGCTTTTTACTATAATTTAGAATCTACCCCAAGCTACTATCAGTTTATTCCCCTTATAGCAACATGAAAAATGTGATATGTTCTTGCTGTGTTCAGTGATTCCTGCTCCCACTATAGTCAGGTGAACAGCACTTGGATCCTGGGCCAGGGTGCACTCAAGTACAATATTGCTGCTGCTATATATTTAGAATTTAATAATGTTCACAAGTGTGTTATAGAACATAGGAGGTGGGGTGCGGGGAGCAACTACACAAAAGCCACACAGGTCAGATATAGATTTCTCTAAAAAGATATCCATCCTTGACATCATCATTTTATTTGTATGCCACCTTTCCATAGTTAAAAGCTCAAGATGGCTTACAACATGACAAGATTTCCATAATCACCAACATAACAAAAGTCATAAGCAATAAATAAAACACATCAAAAAGTACACAACCAAATGGAAAACAATTTCCACATAAATCATGAAATCTAAAACTAAGAATACAGCATTAATTTCAATAACAATTTAAAATGACATAGATAAAAAATAAAAGCAATTAAAAAAACAACAAAATGGAGCACTCTCTGCTCAGCAGCAGCAGTCCTATATGGAGCCTGTCAGGCCTCGGCCCAAGCCAGGTGGAGAGAAGCAGGGCAGGGCCCTTCTGGCTCCCAGCAGGTCAGTTCTCAAAGGAGGCTTCATTGCAGAGTATGAAATTTCTGATTCAGAACCTTATCAAGAAAGTTGAAGACCAAGAACAAAGATGCAGCCACCTCCTTTTTCTGTAGCTCTTCATTTTTGGGGGCATTCTGTTTTTCAAGTTCCTCAACTTTCTTTTTAAGTACAGTGGTACCTCTGGATGCGAACGGAATCTGTTCCGGAGCCCCGTTCACATCCTGAGCAGAACGCAACCCGCGTCTGCGGGTCACAATTCGCCGCTTCTGCGCATGTGCTTGACGTCATTTTGAGTGTCTGCGCATGTGTGTGCAGCAAAACCCAGAAGTAACGTGTTACGTGTTACATTACTTCCGGGTCGCCGTGGAGCGCAACCCGAAAACACTCAACCTGAGGCAACTTTAACCCGAGGTATGATTGTACCAATATTTTTTCCATGACTTGCAGCTCTCTTTTGCTTGGATATTCCTTCTTGGATTTCATCTCCTGATAATTGCCTTTTGAGTTCCTCTAATTGTGTTGTTGAGGATTTATTTTGGCTTTGTTTTGCAGCTTTAATTTGGAAATCTTGGTTTCAGGTGCTTCTTTCTCTTTCTTTAATTCTTTTGCTTTAAGGCATAACTCGTTATCCTTTTCCCTGACAAGTTCTTTGAGTCCTGCTGCCAGCTGTTCATTTTGTACCAGCTTTTCTGTCAAATCGGTCACTGACATGCTTGCTGCTTGAAATGGGCCAAGAGCTCCAGATTTAGTAGCTGAAACATCACCGCTGCCCCATTTCAGCATAGTTTTAAAATAGATGAGGGAAGGAAGAGAGTCGAGCAGGGAGCAATGCACTCACAGCCCCCTCAGCGAGACCTGAATGGCAGGGGTCTAAGGGGTGCAGACCGGACCATATTGGCCATGTCACCGGCTGCTCCTCCTCCTCCTTGGCCTGCTCCTGGTGGCCCATAAGGCAGCCGGGAGAGTCATCCTGACAGGCTGCTGGCTGGACAGGGTAGTTTTCGCCCCTGTGTGTACCGTGACACTTCCCTTGCAATAGGTATTATTTCTGCCAACTCAGAGCATGGTACTGAAGAGGTTTACCAGGTCAGTTGACTTATAAGCAGTGTGTCAGTCTGCCAGAGACTGTTTAGCTGGACTAAGCCATTGCATTTGCAAGTGATCTGAGGAAATCTCCTTGCTGGGTCTGGGTGAATTTGCCTTGCAACCATACTCTTCTGTTATTGGGATTAATAGAATGTTAAGGAGCTATTCTAACCACATGACAGAAGCACATTTCTGAGCTGGGGGTGGAGCTTAAGATGTTATCATGAACAGGTGTAAGAAATAACAAGATGAAAGATGAAAAAATATTTTTTAATAATTCCAGTGGCACCTTTAAGATCAGCTAAATATAAGCTTTCAAGGTATGAGCTTTTGTGTGTAATACACACTTCGTCAGGTACTCTGGTGTATAGATATACACCAGAACTTATATTTAGTTGATTTTAAAGGTGCCAATGGAATTATTAAAAAATATTTTTTCATCTTTCATCTTGTTATTTATTTTGACTATGACAGATCAACACGGCTAGCCACATGAACAGGTGTGTTTGTGAACAGAAGGCAAGGTAGGATAAACCTTTAAAAAGCAGCTGTTCTTACTCTCAGTACTAGAATTTGAGTTCATCCCTCAAAGTTGATTTGTGGGAGGTTCAGGGCAGATAAGCAGAAGTACTTCTCCATACAATTAACTCATAGAATACAGTGCCATATTAATGTGCTGATGGTCACTGCTTAGATGTCTTTAAAAGGAGCTTAGATGCATTCATGGAAAGTACATCAATGACTTCAGCAGCTGTTAGTGCTATAAGAAGAAAGGTAGGTAAATTGAAATAACGATAACCTACACATTCAGAGGTGGTGTGCTATTATTGCCTTCAAAGCCTTGCAGGTCTGTGAGGTATTTGGTTGGCCACTGTAGGAAGCAGGAAGAGATGGACCTTTGGTCTGACCCAGAAGGGCTCTGATGTTTTTCTTATTAACCTTAGAACAGGGCTATGTACTTATCAAAAACCTGAACTCTGCCAGAGGAAACTTACGTCATGCATCCTGGGTAAATTTACAGAAACCTAAATTAACTTTTTTTGCCCTTCCGTGTTGGCAAAAGGCTGGAAACTAATGGGAGGAGATATGAAAGGGAAAAAGGTATGAGGGGCTAGGGATCATAGAAAGGGAATGTGTAGAAAACCGTTTTTGACCAGAAGTTCTGATCAGATTCCCCTTCCATACCTTCCCTTTTAAAAGATGCGCCTGCATTTTTACTATTTGCAGATATGAGGACTAGGACCTTTAGGTTTTTGTAAAATGCCAGCTAAGATTGAGACTCTAGATGCCATGGTGGGCAGCACCAAGTTCACATGGAACAAAGCCTTCATTTTAAGATCACCAGCCACTGTTGAATCTGGTTATTAAATGTTTGGCTTCTTCCATTGTTTTGAGGCATGAGTGTTGTACTTTGTCAAGGTAATGGGACGGAGGGAAGTGTGTTGGTAAAAAAGGAGTGCTCTTGTTTCAACTTGGTTCCTTTTTGCATTTTGCAACTCAAAAGCATCAAAATGGCACAAGGATTGCATCATTTGACTCCTGATTTCCTGCAGAATTGGCAGTTTGGGTTTGTACAGGTGTGTGAGAGACCAGACCATCCTGAAGCCCTGATTAGTAACTAGTTCTTGAGCCATTTTGAGGAAAGGATGGAGGGTCCCACCCCAGTCCCAAATGGTATTGCCAGCAAAGGAACACTTCATAGACCTCACCCCAATTCCCATGTACATATGTACCCTTTGCTTCCTCCAAGGGCCTGATGGTAACTCTTGCCGAGAGAGAGGGTTTAGTCTCTGGGCCACCAGGTGCTGATCCCCATTTTAATATGTGAAGATACTCAAGGCTCATCTGCACTTCTGCTTGTCCTATGCCTAAAAAGCACAGGTCCAAGCAGTTCCCCCCTGCTCCTTTCCCAGGGAAAACCAGCTCTTTAGTGCTAAATCGGAGCAAACATCAACCTGGAGAAAACCCAGATTGAGCGCTAAAGAGCAGTTTACCCCGGAGGAAAGTATTAGGACAAGAGGAAGTGTAGATATGCCCTCAGTATGTTGAACTGAAGTGCCATACACCTAGCTGCTGTCTTTGATGCTGTTTAACTAGAGTCCTCCTCTTTCCACTTTATAATAATAATAATTTATTATTTATTGTGCTAGTTATTTAAACCACTATACTGTGACCTTTTCAATGCAAAAATAATTAATATTAATAATGTAGATAGTAAACCATTTTGCACAGCCTATGGCAAAGGCTATATTAAGGGCATTTTACAGAGATTTTGCAAATAGTACCTTATTAGATTTACAGGAGCTGCTAAAATTCCCCCTCCTGCAAAGGATGGCTATCAGTATCAACAGGGGCTGAACTGGTTCCAGTGTAATGACTCATCATTTTTTGCGGCACTTAAAAAGCCTGTGTTGCTGAAATAGACATTCTGAATGCACGGACGGCAAAGCTAATGTAGTGGTCACTGTTATTTTATAGTGAAGATTCATTCCTATCTGCAAAAAAAGAAGAGATATTTTCAGATCACTGTATGCATGTTGGTGATCAGCAAATGTGATACGAAAGCTATGTTGTGGCAGTGTCTCTTTCAGAAGCTGGGTATTACTAATACATTTCTGTCCTCTGTTTTGCTGTAACTGAAAACGAGAAAAATAAAGTAAACTGGAGACAAGTTGGTTTTGGCTTAAAGCGTTGGGGAAAGTGTGACATCTCCATATGCAGTTTTGTGGTCAAGAGATAGGACTGCCTCATGGGTTTGTGCATTCGCTCTTCTCTCCCACACACACTCCTGCCCCACCCCAGTTTCAAAGTCAGGTGCAAAATAATGGTGCCAATTACCTGTTTTACCCAGGAAGCCATACAGCATAAATACCAAGGACTGCCAACCTGGCCCTGTGTGTGACAGTGTGCCCACCAGTACCTCCTATGGTATCTGGAAAAGATCTTGGTAAATATTCCTGCCCTGTTCTATGTTCTTGTCTCTTTATTCTGCTCTTTTAAATGTGGCAGACCTTTTGTGTTATGCCACAAACCTGGTGCCTATGGAACTTACTGGTAGCCCCTGATATATACAGAGTTACATATTGCAGTCTGAGTTACTCTACAGTAAGGATTCTAAAATGCAAGCTTAAAAGTTGCCAGTACAGCTCTGCAAAGACCGGCAACCAATTAATACACAGGTTTGTCCTGCCAATTCTACTTGCTGGTGTTGAACTCTAGGGAGGGAGAAACCCTTTCCAATCTACTGGAAATAACCACCAGGAGATTCCAATCTACCTTCTGCCCGTCTGTCCTGCAGTGTTGCAGTCTGCACTGAGGTCAACACTCCTTATGGCTAGCTTTAACAAAGCTGAGTTCGATATTGGGGATTTGAGGCTGGTTTGTAAAATCTGTTTAAAGGTAACCATGGTTAATATTTCCCTCTGCAGATGGCATGCTAAATCATGAAAACTGAAAAGCGGGGAACACTCAAGCTTGCAGCCTGATGTTCATCTTTTAATCATCGTTCAAGAAATCAGAAAACATTACATACATCTCTCTGCACTACACCAACAAAATAAATCTAGCATCTCTTGACAGCAGCCTCAGCCTTCTAGACTGTTCCTCAGCCATTCAGTTGGGCTTATATTTAGTTTTTAACTTTTAACCCATGGACCTTGGTTTTCGTAGGAACCCGTATGCACGGACTGACCCCACAACACCAATTTGGGTCAGAGATTCTTTTCTCCCAAAATACAGGTTTATGGACACCCTGACTTCTCATCCTCCCTCCTCCTGGCAGAAACCTGACATGATGACTTATTTCAAACTTCATGGAAAAGATTATTTTTAAATATGAAGACTTAACTGACACCAGTTAAATAACTCATTCCATCAGTGCAAAGACCTCTGCTCTGTGTGCTCCCTAAATCTATGATGGGGGTTCCCCCAACCTTCTGGAACAAATTTGGGGAGGATATGGGGCACACAGGGAGAGCAGAGGAAGGATGTTCCATTGCACAGGCAGAAATTGCACTGACTGGACACATTAGTTGGATACTTTCCTAAATCATGCCAATTTCTTTTTTCCATAGTCACATTAATATTTCTTTGTTCCTTATGATGCCTACATACTTCCCAGGATAATTTCTTCATCTTTACTTGTGTTTGTAGAGGTGTAAAGTGTAGAAACTTGGGTGGGTTCACATTTCAGTGGGAATCAGCCTAACTCATACTTCCCAGAATGATTAAGCAAACTAAAAATCAGCTTATCTTTGAAATTTGCAACCCAGTTCTCATACCAAAAGATCATGCATGTTAGAAGAAATTGTGTAAAAATATGTATATGCCAGGGAAAGTAGCATTTAAACATGCATTATATAAGCGTGAAGTTGTTTGAAAAATGGGCATATTAAAATGTGCACTGAAACTGGATGGTTTACAATAAAATTAAGTAAGACATCAAACATTAAAAAACCCTAAACAGGGCTGCCTTCAGATGTCTTCTAAAAGTCAGATAGTTGTTTATTTCCTTGACATCTAATGGGAGGGCATTCCACAGAGCGGGCACCACTACTGAGAAGGTCATCCGCCTGGTTTTAAGGGGAACAAATTGCAAACCAATGTGCTAAACTGAACTTAAGACTGGGGAAAAAGGATAAACTGAAATAAAAAATGTGGGTAGATTCGTCCACTGGTATCTCTAAATACCCAGCAGCCCCTTAAGGTGATAAAGCCATTATTTGGGTGGGGGAGACAGAAAAAAAGAATTACTGCTAGTATCATGGTGTTGCATTTGGCATAAGTGTGTGGTTATTTATGGAAATTTCTTTTACTGGCCCTCTCATCTGAACTGCGGGACCATGATAACCTATCATCATTATTAAAATTTGTATACTGCCCTTCATCTGGAGATCCCAGGGTGATTCACAACAGAAAAAATATAAAACGAGAATACAAAATATATAGTAAAGCAAAAGCAAACACAAACCAATAACTACCCCCCCCCCACTAGTTAAGACAACTAGCAAAAGGAAAAGCACTGTTGTCGATTTCATGCATCCTTTCCATTTTCCCTGCACAGCTGAGTTTTATGGAGCAGGTTTAGCCTTTGGCTGGGCATCTGCCTGCCTGCTTGCCGTACTGCCGTGATGTTATAGGCCCAGGCTGTTTCTAAGCTGTCTCCAGCAATGCTGTTAGGAGTCCAGTTGAGGAAAGGGAAGCGGGCAGCCACCACACAGGCCCCATCAGGGAGTTCTGAAAGCAGTTTCCTCTCCAGGAGCGGGACCTGCTGAGAGAGGCCTGCTTTACAATGATGTTGACACACAGCAAGATTTGACAGACAATGAATCTTGGACAAAAAGCCTTGGGAGGGCAAAAGTGCTTCTCTATCAGCAGAAGTTGGTCTATTAGGGCAAAGTCCCACCAACCTCCATCTGCCCTCAGCCCCCATCTTCATGCCTCCTTGCTTAACTATCAGTCCAGGAATTGAACTGCCTGTCCCTTTTCTGCCCCTTAGTCTCAGGGTTGCCTTTGTAGAATGCAGCAGGGAAGAGGATGGGGACGAAACAAGAATTAGGGCAGGTCCACACCATACATTGAAGGAACATTCAATGCATATGTAAGAACATTCAACACACATCCTCCAAAGAATTCTGGGAACTAGTTTAAGGGTGCTGGGAACTGCAGCTCTGTGCAGGTGAAACCATAGTTCCTAGGATTCCTTGTGAGGGGAGTCACATGCTTTAAATGTGTATTGAAAATGATGTAAAAGTATGGTGTGGATTTGCTCTGAATTGGCCCTGCCTGTCCTTAGCTCTGGCACCACTTACTGCTGGTCTTTCTGCTTTCTGCCCTACCATTTCCACAGGGGACCAGCCACCACTGGGCTGTATAGAACTTCAGACTGAAGCATAATCATTTGTTGCATGAACTAAAAGAAAACCCACAGGAAAATTGTTCTATTTCTATGAATTTTGGCCGTAACTGCTCCTTTGATTCCCAAATTCATGTGGTGTATGCGATGAGTTTATGTGAACGCTCCTCTACCATTGCCTAACGTAGAAGATTCATTGAAGCAAGGCAGTCAGCGTCTATTAGGGACATGGGAGGAGACACAGGGCCATAACGTTTTGGTTTTAATATAAAATGAGCGAATAGATCAGCCTCTTCTTGAGCTAAAACAACACCATCTGATAACTGCCTAACTGGAGCTTGAACTATCTGAGTGTTTTTACAAGGTGTCTGAAGCAAATTGATGCTGTCTCTTCCTGTGCAGCAGTGGGAACAGCAAAAAAGACCTGTTTTCAGTCTGCATACCCTATGATAGTCTGCAGAGGCAGGGTTACGTATAAAACATCCCCCGACGACGCATACAGGGCCAGATGGTCCTTCAGAAAGAATTCAGTTTGGTAATTCCGGACTTAAATCAATTAAAGGAAACCCTTCAAGGTGACTCCTGGAAGCTGCAAAGAGAAGACTGGGCCAATTTCTCTCTTAACTGACCAGCATCTAGCATAAGGTGACTTGGGAATAGTGAATTTCAAACTGCAGCCTCTGCAGAAATGAAGCAACATTATTTGCTTTCGGCTGACTTTGCAGTTGGGGTGGGGGAAGCTGGCAAGCTCAGCATCTGGCTGTGGTGACTACACAGCAGCAGTGTAAATAGAGCACACAGTTGTGATGTCTCAGCAAGACTGCTGGGCGCTTCTAGGGCAATCGTCATTCTTTAGCAACGGGTGGACTCAGTTGTTGCCACCTGGTCCCACAAAGGAAAGCCAGCAGACAGTGTTAAAATGAAAGACACTGCCAAAACAACTAAATCAGTATGTGGTGAAGATTGTTAAATCCCCTTTGGCTGTCAGTAGAGTATGATTTTTTTAAAAAACAAGCACACCTTAGCAAGCAGGTGCAGAAAACTAATTCTAGTTATCCTGTTGAGTTAAATAGGGACTAAGAAGGAGGAAGCTGACTCCCCAGGCTGGTTGCAAGTGAAGTAGGCAGATGCAGGCACACACAGTCTGGTAGGCTGTGCCCCTTTTGCTCAAATGGAGCGGCCTCCACTGTTAGTATAAGGTTTTCATTTCTATGTCTCGACTGATTTCTAGGACAGAGGCTGGACAGTACGAAGCAGATGGGGATAATTCCTTCTGCTGGGGAAAATGAGAGCAAGTGTTTTGCAGAAGATGTTTTCCACTTGTTGGCTGTGACAAGGAATTTATCCATCTAAAATGCTTCTATGCTGCCTTTCAGATGCAGCCCTCTCAGGGCAGCTTACAGAAGATAATTAATAAATGCAAGAAAGCAAACACCTAATTATAGAAAGGATAAACAGCAGGCGTTTATAGAAATGATTATAGAAAGGATAAACACACTTTTTAATAGAATACAATTTGTTTTTAAACAGACCTTTACAACTTAAGAAATATTGGGTCATATGCAGTTCTTTTGGCGAGAGTGCCAAGGATATGGGACCACAACGAATAAGGCCCTGTCTCCAGTACTCACCAGCCTAATGGATACTGAGGTGAGCCTAAGAAATAGGGTTTCAGACCGAATTTTAAGACCGGGGCAGGTTCATAAGACTGAATGCATAATACTCCTGCCAGTTAATTGAAGGCATTAGTCCATTAGATATCGTGAAGACTGGGCATTGCACTGACCATCCTTGGTTTTGCTAAGGTAATAGAGACAAGCTTATCTGAAAACTACTCACCAAGCTGGGAGCCAGGAACACAGTGACATTGTTGCAGTCAGAGAGATCTGCCTTAAAACAACAACAGCACCAGCAGCAGACAATTAGTCAAGAGAGATGGTTCAATGGTTGTTTTCTATTCCGGACTGGACTGATTTCCCACTGTGCTTTGGGAGGCAAAGCACAGTCCCATGGTCTCAGATATTGCAGCACATAGTTCAGCTACGGAACTCGCTCTCTTAAAAGAACCTGGGGCCAAACAGTGATGCTGAACCTTGGGAGATTTGGGACAAACACAAGGAAACACAGCTTCACAACACATAGCTAAACTATATAGCAGGAGCAACCAGTGTGGGTTGGTTGGTGTTGAACTACAACTCCCATCACCAGGTGTTGTTAGACTACAACTCCCATCAACCCCAGGCTTCTGGCCATGCTGCTGGTGCTCATAGCTGCTGGGGGCCCAACAATATCTGGAAGTTGCAAAACTTAGGGGAAGCCTTGCTGCTAACGTTTGCTTCTCCTGAGCTTCACTTAAGATGCACCTGAGATGGCTACCGCAGACAGCTCCTTCTTCCACTTTCTGTTTGCTCCTTACAGGCCTAGCTTCTTGCCTCCGTGTGAGAAGAACTTACCTTCCAAAGGTCTTCTCGCTGGAAGAAAACCTTTCCATAGCACCCAGCCCTCCAGGCACGGAAGTTGGACAGTTGTAAAAGCCATGGATTGAGCTCATAGCCAACTGCCGGCCTGAAGCCTTGTTTGTAAGCCTCCAGCACCTGGAAGTGCAGCTAGAATCAGGCACATTGTCTGTTGCCTAATGCTGTGCTAGTTTCATGGCGCAGGTCACATCTGCACACATTTAAACCCTCTTTTATTGTTTTAATAGTTATGGAGAATCCTGGGAAATATAGTTTGCTGAGAACTGCAACTGCCAGGACCATATAACACCGGTCCTGAAAGACCTACAATGGCTCCCTGTACATTTCTGAGCACAATTCAGAGTGCTGGTGCTGACCTTTAAAGCCCTAAATGGCCTCGGCCCAGTATACCTCTCCACCCCCATCGTTCAGCCCGAACACTGAGATCCAGCACCGAGGGCGTTCAGGTGGTTACCTCACTGCAATAAATGAAGTTACAGGAAACGAGGCAGAGGGCCTTCTTGGTAGTGGCACCTGCCCTGTGGAACGCCCTCCCATCAGATGTCAAAGAGGTAAGTAACTATACAACCTTTAGAAGACATCTAAAGGCTGAAGGCAGCCCTGTATGGGGAAGCTTTTTAACGTTTTTTTTTATTATTTATTTAGTAAGTAAGTAAGTAAGTAAGTATGTATGTATATGTTGGAAGCTGCCCAGAGTGGCTGGGGCAACCCAGTCAGATGGGCAGGGTACAAATTAATAATAATAATAAGTGAAATTAGCAGAATTTAATTCCCAGGATTCTTTGGGAGACAGCTATGACTGTGAAAGCGGTGTAAGAGTGCTTTAAATGTACGGTGCGGATTAGCCCCTGAAACAATGCACAGCCGCAAAGGGTAGGATTTCTGGTGTTAAATTTGAGGAAGCGCGTATATAGCTCAGTGTTAGAACAGAAAGCATCCCTGTAATTAAACAGCCCCCACCCAATCAACAAAAGGTCATTTATTCCTCGTTTATCTCAATCACAACCGGGCAGTGAGTGTTGCAGGCAGGTGCTGATCCTTGCCGTGCACCAACGGCCTTGGCAACCCCACCCTCGGGTGCATTTTGACGTGCTTACAATTCTGCCATCACCCGATCCTAAATCCACCAGCTTCCCAGAGCGCCCCTGCAGCAGCGACATCATATTCCTCACTTGCTTGACACTGGAGGGTACATATGGCACCTGGATTAAATAGGAAAGAAGCTGGTGAGTTTTGCAAAAGGCATGGATATTAGGAACATGGGAAGCTGCCTTATACCACATGAAACCATCTAGCTCAGTGACAGACCCTCCAAGTTTCCCTATTTTCCAGGGGCGTCCCTGATTTGGAGAAACCATCTCGGTTTCTGGTTTGATCCCAGAATGTCCCGCTTTTCCTTAAGACGTCCCTCTTTTCATCAGAGAAATGTTGGACGGTATGGTGTTCTCTGACTCCCTGCATAGGGAAAGTTTTTTTTAATGTTTTATTATGTTTTTATATATGTTGGAAGCTGCCCAGAGTAGCTGGGACAACCCAGTCAGATGTGTGGGGTATAAATAGCAAAATTATCATTATGGAATGGGACATCCCTATTTTCATCGGAGAAATGTTGGAGGGTATACAGTATTTCAAGCAAGGGACATTTCCACTCCTACCTGGAGATGCCAAAGGTTCAGCCTGGGACCCTGTGCAGGAAAAGCATGTGTTCTACTGCTGAGAGTTGGTCCTCCCTTAAGATGCATCATTCATTCATTGAATGAATTTGTCTGCCATCCCTTTGGTAAGGGTTACCAGGGCCAGTCTCAAAAAAAAAAAAAAATATGTAAAAGGGGAGTTAATAAAACCACAGAACGAGATTGGCTCCTTGTAGATTAATTCATTTGTATCTAGTCCCTAGGCCATGGAGGATGATCAATACAGAGGTATCATGCACAGCCCAGCCAGCCTCAGTCTGCCCTTGGCCAGGTAAAGGTAAAGGGACCCCTGACCATTAGGTCCAGTCGTGACTGACTCTGGGGTTGCGGCGCTCATCTCGCTTTACTGGCCGAGGGAGCCAGCATACAGGTCATGTGGCCAGCATAACTAAGCTGCTTCTGGCGAACCAGAGCAGCACACGGAAACGCCGTTTACCTTCCCGCTGGAGCAGTACCTATTTATCTACTTGCACTTTGATGTGCTTTCAAACTGCCAGGTTGGCAGGAGCAGGGACCAAGCAACGGGAGCTCACCCCCTCACGGGAATTCAAACCGCGACCTTCGTCCCCAGCCCTTGGCCAAACCCCACCTAATTATTTCCTTTCTCACAATCATCCAGTACCCTTTGGATGTGTGCTCTGCTGCCCCCTTGTGATAAGTCACTTATTGCCCATACCCTCCACAGCTTCTCCTGTTCCCTTTGCTCTGCCCTCTAACAATTTTAAATGGTGGTAACCCCGGATACCTGTAAATACACTTTGCGCAAGCCTAGGGCAAGAGATCCAGCCCAGGCAAAATAAAAGACCAAGCTGGTGCTTGCTGCCACCTGGAAAGGGCTCCAGGAACTCCCCTTTTTATGCAGCTCTGCCGCCAGCCTTTCTATGTTGTCATGATCCATGCCTGCAAAAACAAAGGAATGTGCAAATCAGTTCCTAGTTAAATGCTGCATCTCTGCCACTGCAGTATTGGCTGCAAAAAAAATAATATAAAAAAAATAGGACAGATCTCTGGTCATAGGGCAGCTTGGGAAAATTGGAAAGTCAGACTTTAAAAAACAAACAAACCAAACCAAACAGAGGTTGGAAAGGAATATTTAGAAGTTGCTAAAAAATTATGGACATTGGAATGCAGAAAGGGGGGGTATGGGGGAGTCCCGGAAAAGAGGTTTATGAAAAAAATGTTATGAAATTATACGTGTTTGTATGTCTTTTTAGGTGTTTGTTTGTCTTTAAAAAATTTTGTAAAACCAATAAAAAATTTATAAAAAATAAAATAAAAAACAAACAAACCATTTTTAAAAAATAGTGCAAAGAAGTGTCTCCTGTTTAATAAGGAATCTGCAACAAGAAACTTACCGAATCTTCTTCCAGTCCTTTAACATTTGCAGCCAAAATGGCCAGACTGAAATTACTTTGTAACCTTGGTGGACTTTACCCTTTGTGCAAAAACACAGTTTGCGTAGCAATCCGAACAGAGCAGAAAACACATCCCTTATTCCATGCATAACAATTCCGTGTGCCTGTGAAGGAAAGAAAGGACTGCTGGTCTGTTGGAGCTGGTCTTCTTTGCATGCAGAAGGTCCTGGGTTCCATCTCTTGCATCTTCCAGTAGGGCTGAGAAAGCCCCTTCTGAAACTCTCAAGAGCAGCCATCAGCCAGTGTAGGCAATACTGAGCTAGGTGGGAACAAACTGGTGTTAGGATAGCTTCTTATTTTCCTAAAAGACCTGTCACAAAGCCTGACCTAAATAAAGTCATATGGATTTGACCAGTGCTTTTTTTCTTTAAAAATGTTTAGGGGTACTCTCATTTTCCTACTCATATTGAAATACTGCCCCTCAATGAGGCCAAAGATTCACAAAATCTTTAGGGGTATGCGTCCCCCCTAGAAAAAAAGCACTGGATTTGCCTCCCCACAGCGAGCTGATAGTTCTCATTTTGGTTTTGACATGGGTGTGTGCAGTGCTATTTTTCTAGAAAAATAGGCGCCAGTATTCACCCTGAAGTTGCTACAGTAACGAAATAAAACACCCCATTATCTAAACTATTTAAAACATTTAGTTAGGGATTGCTCTTGGTGGTTTATATTTTCATCGTAAGCAGTTTGAGTTTGATTTTAGCACCAGAAAGCGTGATATAAAGTGCCCTAAATAAACACACACACACACACACACACACACACACACACACAGCTTTTCTCCCCAAGCGAAATCAACCCAACACAAGCGGCTACATTCTCTTTGCCATATAATTAAATTATTTTGCTCCTTTTGCCTGGAGTTGACATAACAAAGGAGTTCTACATGTTGCGTCTCCTATTGCTTTTCTGAGGGTTTTAATGCATTACGGGCAAGCGGTTTATAGATTCTTCTGCGTAAATAGAACGGATGGGAACAGGCCCACCATAGAGATACGATGGTTGCAGAGAGGCCACGCAACCTTATTGAGAGCGCGCGAAGTGCTTTCTCGAACGCCCAGACGGAAATCGGAAGCGAGAGCGTCGCTTGTCACTCTCTGCATGAACTCTGTGATCCAAGGGAGATGAGGCGGCCGCTCTAGCCCTAGCGGAATAGTAGGCTTTTTCTCCATCCTCCGCAGTCCGCCCGAGGCGACTCTATGGTTTCGGGAGGCTAGGCGCGCTCCTCTCGGGCAGCGGCGGGAAGGGAGAGCGGGCTTGAAGCGGAGCCGCAGAGAGAGCGGGGCAGCCATGGCCAGAGGTGCCCGCCGAGGGGAGCGGGAGGGCAGGGGAGCCAGGGCGGGTATTGGGCTCTGGGGAAATGAGGGGCACTAGGACCCCTGCAGGGCCAGGCGGGGCTGGTTTGGAGGCTCCTCGGAGTCTGAGCATCCACGGGGCGGGAGAGGGAAGAGTCCCCCACAGCCCCACCGAGTCCCCTATTCCGAGACAAAGAAAACCCGTGGAGCTGCTGCTGTTGCTGTTTCCTGCGCTTTCAAAGCAGCAGCATGACAGGACAGGCAGAAATTCGCCAGGTGTAGCCTTTTCGCTCCTCTCTGTGATGAGGGGAGACGCATCTCCTCGCCTGCTGGATTTCTGCCTGTAAGCAGCCGTGACTGGACGCACTTCTTATGTTTTTAGTGCTTATGAGATGATTTTGGCTTTCTGGAGGACTAGATGAGTTGCTGTGTGTGTGTGTGTGTGTGTGTTTTGGATTTATATCCTGTCTTTCCTCAGGAGGAGCCCAGGGTAGATATATATACAGTATACAGTGGTGCCTCGCAAGACGAAATTAATTCGTTCCGCAAGTCTCTTCGTCTTGCGGTTTTTTCGTCTTGCGATGCACGGTTTCCCATAGGAATGCATTGAAAATCAATTAATGCGTTCCTATGGAAACCGCCTTCAGATCAGGTCCGGGGACAGTCTGTCCCCCGACCTCTTCTGAAGGCGGGGGGGGGGGAACAAGGGCTTTTCTTCCCACCCCCAGCATTTTTAAAAACCCCGGGACAGCGGAGGACTTCTCCGCTGTCCGGGGCGATCTTAAAATGCTGGCGGGCGGCATTTTAAAATCGCCCGGGACAGCGGAGGACTTCTCCGCTGTCCGGGGCGATGTAAAAGCCCCTGGGAAGGCAGGCAGGGGGGAACAAAGACTTTTGCCCCCGCCGGCCTTCAGAAGGTGTTCCTGCCCCGCCGCCCGGCTTCGGAGGAGCCTTCCGAAGCCGGGCGGCGGCGGGAGGTGTTCCCGGACCTGTTTTGAAGCAAGGGGCGGAGGGGAGAAGATCGCTTCTCCCCGTTGCTGCCCCTTGCTTCAAAAGGGGTCCGGGGAGAAAGGGGAAGACGCACGCCTTCCCCTCTGTCCCCTCTTTTGAAGCAAGGGACGGAGGGGGGAAGATCGCTTCTCCGCGTTGCCGCCCCTTGCTTCAAAAGAGGTCCGGGGACAGCGGGGAAGATGCCAGCATTTTAAAAAACCTCGGGACAGTGGGGGACTTCTCTGCTGTCCGGGGCGATTTTAAAATGCTGGCAGGCAGCAGCGAAGCCTTCGCTGCCGCCCACCAGCATTTTAAAATCGCCCCGGACAGCGGAGAAGTCCTCCGCTGTCCCGGGGTTTTTAAAAAACCTCTCCCCCCCCCCGCCAGGCTTCGGAGGAGGTCCGAGGACAGTGGGGAAGACGCGCTGCGCTTCCCCGCTGTCCCGGAGATTTCCCTATGGGCTTTCGTCTTGCGAAGCAAGCCCATAGGGAAATTCGTTTTGCGAAGCGCCTCCAAAACGGAAAACCCTTTCGTCTAGCGGGTTTTCCATCTTGCGAGGCGTTCGTCTTGCGGGGCACCACTGTATTCTTCATTCATACCTGGGGGGAAAACTCTTCTATTTCTGTCTACCATGCATCTCAATGCACAGGAACATTGCTAGGAAAAATAGTTTGCATCTATGATTGTTATAGGCATTTTGCAGCTACATGACAGGTAGAAATTCAACAAGTGAAGTTTTTTGGTATGAAGGGGGGTCTTCACCTGTTAGATATCTGTCTGATATGTAGTAGTTAAATGCTCAGTAGGACTTACAGTGCCTTAACAGAAAAAGTAAAATACAATCTGGGAAAACAGAATATACTAAAAATGTTAATCCCAAAAAGTCACATAGAACAAAACAAGAATCAACCCCCACCCCCTTACTAAAAATAAGGTCATTATTTAGGCATTGGACCTTCTCACATATACCTTGGCTAAGTTTTTATTTCTTTTTCTTCATTTTTTGATATTGGAAAGTAAGATAGCATTTCTACTGATTATCTTTAACAGTGGGAAAATTGAGAGAATGAGATCATTTTAGCGAAAATGCAACCCCCCCCCCCCCACTGGGACTCATAGCTGTCCTTCTGTTTAGGAGGCTAATTCTAATTTTAGAAGATAGCATAGGGACAATCCTGCTTTGTGTAAAGAGAGAGAAGTAATTTCAATAGCAGGAATCACATTGTTTGTGGGTTAACTGATCTGTTTTCTCTACAGTGTGGCAGCATCCCTATCTAAACATCTTCAAGCACTTTAAAGTTGAGGAATGGAAAAGGTCCACGAAGGAGGGCGATGTGACAACCTTTATGGTAGTGTCAGAAGTTCTTGATCCTTTCTTGGGTAGTTAAACGTAGCCTTGGTATTAACACTCAGCTGGTCGCCTGTGGTGAGTGGAAATAGCCTGCAGACGACCAAGTGTGGCACTGCCACCACTGCTGCATGTGAGCTCTCCCTTCCATGAATAGGGGGGAGATGGAAAGAGCGACAAATTTATCCTGCCTTTCCCTAATGGAACTCAAAAGTAGCATGCATAAGGGCACCTTTGCCTCCAGATATCTGGACAACAAAGTAGTAGTCCAAAACCCCTGTAATCATAGAATCATTGAATTGTAGAGTTGGAAGGGACCCCAAGGGTAATCTAGTCCAACTCCCTGCAGTGCAGGAATCCTGCCCACAGCCATTCCTGGGTGGGTTTGAAACACCAACCTTCTGGTCAACAGCCAGGCGTACTGACCCACTACACCAGGTTGAAGAAGGCTGGGCCAGCCACAGACCTGTTTGGCTTTAGGAAGGTTTCTGCATCATATGCCTTCCCACCAAAGCCATGTACATTTTCATATGTGTCAGGACTTCCATCTGCTGGAGGTCTCAAACCTGGAGCTTTCTGGGAATTGAACTGGATCCTTGTCCCCCTCCACTTGGGGATCACATCAGGGAGAGTGAAATGGAACACTAAGTCCTTTGCTGATATTTCCTTAATGCTGTGTTAATTGCCATTATGCTACATACATCCTTGGTTTCCTCCAGCCTTGTACTCCAGCTTCTGTGTGACTTGATTTCTTTTACCTGAGCTGTTCCATCTATTTTATCCTCCTATGTCCAGGACAAGACTCTGAAAGGGACGGTGTATCGCATCAGTGGTGCTGTGCCTGCTAGTAACTACCTCCAGCTCCCCAAGACCAGTACACAGTCATTGGGTCTCACCGGTCGCTACCTCTACATCCTCTTCAAGCCGGCACCGACCAAATATTTCGTGGTGCACTTGGACGTTGCCACAGAGGTGGGTGAGAGTTTCTCTCCTATTTATTAATGACCAGTTGTGTAATGAAATGAGCAAGAGGGCAATGTTAGGTGGTCTGAGGAAATGCAGATCTCTTACAGTACCTTTTGTGGTACCATCGAGTGGGCCTATCCTCTTTGGAGTCCTTGATCCATTCACCTTTGCAGACTTGGCTTTGTGAGCATTGTAGCTTTCACTTTTATGAAATGCAAAGTTCTAGTCCTTACGGTTGTCAAAGAAGATAGGCCTGAAGTAAACTCAGAGGGCCTCTGGAATAAGATTACTGTGGGACACGAATGGAGACTCATTGCCCGGCAGAGCTTCCCCACTTCCTGGCTCACTTATAGAGCAGTTGCTGTGCATACAGAAAAGTTCGAGTGAAACCCTTCACACTGCTAGTTTAATCTTAACTTTTTTTTTTTACTCCACTCTTCAGCCAAAAAGCCTTCCAGAGCAGCTTACATATAATCAGGGGCAATAAAAGACCTTCCTCACCAACAGACAGTCGGAAAGGCATAACAAAAAAAGAAAAAGGAAATGAGGCGGGAAGATGGGGGAGCCATAAAAACTCAGACACTAGTTCTTAAAGTTGAATTGTTGTTGTTGCTATAATACTAAGATGGAATGAACACAGTTCAGAGAAGGTGGAGCCAAAACGTTGGGAGTTAGAACACCTTGCTGATCATCCAGAGATCACTCAGTAGATCCTGAACTAACCTTCTGCCCATCACTGGTCCACACAGGTCACAGTATGTAGCTTTGCTTAAAATGTAGGTTTTCTTTCATCAGCCATGGTTATTGATATTTATTGTTTCTTAAGAACTGGGTGTTTGCTGCCTTCCTATTGAAATAGCCAACCCATGTGAATAGTCTGCATTTCTTTATTTCCAGGACAGCCAGGTGGTCCGCATTTCCTTTTCCAATCTCTTTAAGGAGTTCAAGTCAACTGCCACATGGCTGCAGTTCCCGTTTATTTGTGGGGCAGCCAGAGGGTCAGTCTATGAAAGCACATCCAAGGCTTCCAAGCAAGGTAAAACACAAAGACCACCAACCAAATTGCTGTTTGCTCAGCAAGCTTAGGTAGCTCTGAATACCTTCTGATTTGGTCCTCAGGATGCTGGTGGCTGAAATTAAAAGTTCCTTGAGAATCTAGGTTTTTGGTTAGACTCTGAATTGATCTGGTAGGGAGAATAGAACGTGGTTATGGATGAAGAAGCAAAGCTTTGCCACCCCCAAAATAATACTGCTTCGGGCGTCTATATAATAGCACCTTTGACTGTTCCCAGCGCTTCCTATATATCATCACAGCAATCCTTCTAAGGGTCCTTTAAAGTAGACCATGATGATTATGCTTATACCTTATATGGGAAGCAGGCACTGAAAGATTATTGGGTCCCCAGGAAGTTTGGGACCTAGGAGAGATTTGAACTGGGTACTTACCTGGATCCCAGCTCACAATCATAGCCACTTCCTCACAAAGCATTTGAAAATTAGAAGTGGGCTAATGCGTGAAGCCCATTCTGCCTGTAAGGTTTGAGATTTAGTGTGTTGAATGTCTATATAAATTCAGGTGTTTCCTTGGTGTGTTTCTGACTTTTAGACCTGGTGGGCCTGGCTCCCAGCAGTGTGCGGTGGACCTGCCTGATTCTCGACCTCCGCTACATCCTCTCTCTGTACTTGAACAGAAGCTATAGCCATCTTAAAAGTGTCAAGCTCTGCTCCAACCTGCTGGTGAAAAACCTGTTCACTAGTGACTTGCTCTTTGATCCAGGTGAGAATTAGAAGGAACTTGCGTAAAGGATCACTGACTTAATAGTTGCATGAATAGTTGCTAAGATCTCATGGTTAAAGCCGTTTTATATCTAGGGCATTTATTTAGTTAGATCATTTATATGCCACTTTACTTTGTGTGTGTGGGGGGGGGAATACACAGCTCACAACATTTCTTCAAACAACACAAACATAGTGTAACAATATATCAAAAAAAGAACATCATGAAAGAAAATCAAATGGAAAAACAAAAAAAATCCACATTTCAAGCAGCCTCATTAGCAGCAAAATGGAACAGCCTTTTCAACATCAGAAAATCAAAGATCATTATGTAACTGGGCACAAGTTTGTCCCCCTCGTATTCACCCCAAAATCCAAAATGAAGAATTACCACCTACAGCTATAGACCTGTGAGGATGGAGCGTCCTCAGTGGGCATGGAATACTAACTGAAATGTGGAAGAAAATTGAGAAAGCAGGGAATGCAGTCCAGTTGCTTGGAACCCTGAACACTCCAGATTGCAACATGTTCATGCCGAGCCCCACTTGTTAATTGGAAGTCATGAATTCCAGCTGTTGAGACTTATAGCACAAACAGACCCCAGTCTGCCAATCAGTCATAGGATACTGACTAGTTTGCATACCATAGGATTGGGCTGGTGTAATACTGTTCTCTAGAGGTCGATACTGGAGTTCTGCAAGCTGTTTTTCTAACAAATGATGCTTCTGCCTCCTTCATCCTTTCTGTGCTTTTAGGTGTGACCTCCTCTGAGGCTCATCAGTCCAAATTAGCAACGCAGGGCATCTCCCCCATGCCACGAGAAATGACATTTCCTGTGCCGAAAGGTGAAAATTGGCATGACCTCTACGATTATGTTAGGTACGGTTTGTTGAATTGTATTTCTGTGGTTCTTCGTGGGATGCCAGCTTTCTTCCGTTGCTTCTCTTTGTAACTGGTATACCTCTCCTTTACAGGTTAAAGAAATGGTGTGTGTGTGCATGTGTGTGTTGTGAGTGAGCAGTTCTATAGTTCATGTATGCTTCTGACTATTGTGTTTCCATAACTTGCTAAGATTTGGCATATTTTATCAATTTATAAGAATTCTTCCTTCCCTTCACCTGAAGGTCCAAGGGTAGGTTACAACAACATAATAAACAGTTATAAAAACCAAACAGCCAACAATTTTAGAGAGTAAAACTGCTCCAACCAGAAGAGAACAGTATGGGTTCAGCAAAAGAGGTGAGACCCTGCAAAACAAAATATTTTTAACTCTTAAAGACCAGCGTAAAGAGGTGTGTCTTCATATGGTAAAAGCTGTACAGTGAAGATGTTAGATGCACCTCTGTTGTTCTCGATCTATATCTCACCTTTCCTCTAAGGAGTTCAAGGTGGTGCATGTGGTTCTCTGCTCCCCATTTTATCCTCACAACAACCCTGTGAGGTAGGTTAGGTTGAGGGAAGGAGAGTAACTGGCCAGCGGTTGCACAGTGAGATGCATGAGCTTGGATTTGAACCCTGGTCTCCCAACTCCACTGCACTAGAATACTCAAACATTAGCCAACTCCAAGGAGATTTCAACTGAACCAAATAAGCTTTTTACCATCCCTGCTCTCGAGAAGCTTCTGGAGTCTGGCACATAGCTCAGTAGGAAGAGAGGTGCCCCTGCAGAACTTAGTGTTGGCAGTGATACTGCACTGGGCAAGATCCCGATAAACACCTCTATGGTGCTGGGACCAAGGAACATCATTGGGCTGTATTCCTGTTACTGCAGTTGGGGTTTTGAAGTAGATATTTTCCGCATATCTGTGTAAATACAGAAAGCTCCCCGAAGAAAGCCGTTTGGCTGCTAACCATTCATTAAGAGTATCTTGATATGTGGTCACTCTCTTTGGTTTGTCCACATTGTTTACTGCAACATGCAGAATTTGCTGCATCTGGCCACATTCCAATGGTCATAGTCAGTGTAACTGTGTTTTTTGTCTGGTAGTCCAGCATCCTTCTTTGAGCCAGTGAAACAAAACCATTTCTTCCTTACATTCCACACTTTTTACCAGTCACCATTTCTCTGATCTTCTTGCTCAGGTTTCCTTCTGATGGGTCCAAGATGCCGTTTGACTCTATTCAAAAAGGCACTTTGAATCCTGCTGCAGGTAGGCAAAAAAGAAAAAAAGGGAGGCTATAGGGGAATGGAAGTTCTTCATCCCAGGACAAAATTCATCCAACACAGACCATCTTATGCCAGATGAGAGTGGATGTGAGCAAAACATCTACTGCAGGAGTAGCCAATGTGCTGCCTTCCAGATATTCTTAACTCCCATCAACTCCAGCAAGCATGGACAGTGGTCAGGAATGATGGGAGTTGTAGTACAGCAACATCTGGAGAGAACCACATTGGCTAACCCTGTACTAAAAGATGCTACTAGCCATGATCACTATGTTCTACCTCCACTGTTGGAGGCAGCGTACCAGCTTCTGGGAATCCTAAGTTGGGGAGAACATTGTTGCACTCAGGCCTGCTTCCAGAAGTTGTCTGCTCTCCCTTCCTGAATTCAATAAGAAATAAGTTAGCAATAGAATACAGTCCTTTTTGCATCAATGTGTGGCTTGTTCTGGTCCTGGAATCGATTCCCATTTCAGACAATTTCCCCTAGAGGTCTTCAAGAACCTGATGGTGCAATCTTTTACATATCTATTCTGACGCAAGTCCCAGGTGAGGTTGTGTAGCCTAGATATGATTATCTGACAGCACAACCCCATTGAATGCAGTGGGACTTATTTCTGAGCAAACCTGCAGTGAATTGTTGTCACATGTCTTCTGCTTGTCCTTTCAGTTGCTCATGTAGAAGACAATCCAGTTGGCCAGCTTCCAAAGGAAGTATTTCTAAGCAAGCCTGTTCAGGACAGAGTGTCTCTCATTCAACAAATTACCAGTCCGAAGCGAGTGAGTATGCCTTGATAGCTATTTCTCTTGCTCAGAGCCATGTATATTTTGGAATTGGATTGCACCTGCCTTTCCAGGAAGCAGTGCTCTATAGCAGTTGCATCTGGCAAAGGGTCTTGATTTAGAAATTGGAGATTTGTGACTGTGACCCTTGCTTTTCAACGCTTATCATTTTCTCAGACTCCTCGCCGGTCTCCCTTCCTTACAAAGAGCATCCCCAAGATTCACCGGGCAACCTCTGCCCCTCTACAGACAGTAGACACTGTGGACCAGACCTGCTGGAGGGAAGAACCACAGGCCAGAGGGGATTCCTCTCTCCCAGCACCTTCAGAGGGCGATGGCAGCATTCATGTTTACGCCCACAAAAATGGGGATGTTACTGTTCATGCTGTCAGTGTTGATTCTGATGAGGTAAGCATGCACCATAGCCATGACTGTTGAGTGCACATTCTAGAATAAAAAATCCGTAGCTTGTTTTCACCTTTGATTGGAAAAGATGGTCAGATGAGGAAGACTTATCTGCTAGTCCTCAAGAAAGAGACAGCAAAAGAGCTACCATTGCTGCTTCCCAGAGAACCTCTTACCTGTTAAGGGGAAGATATATAATACCCTTCCTTCCAAAGGACTCCAGGGCAGCAAGATGACTCTTATCTCTGTAAGGAGAAGTGTTCAATGGCTACTTCCTCTTGCTTGAGAAGTGTTCAATGGCTACTTCCTCTTGCTTGATTGTGAGAGTATTACCGTATTTTTCCCTCCATAAGACGCACTTTCCCCCTCTTAAAATCTAAGGAGAAATGTCTGTGCGTCTTATGGAGCAAATGCGTGGTCCCTGGGGCTGGGGGACGGGACCCGGGCTTCCCCCGCCAGCCCCGACAAGCTCTAGGAACAGCGGGAAGGCTGTGGGCAGCCTTCCCGCTGCTCCCCGACCTGCTCTTTGGGGCTGTCGGTGGGGGGAAGCCAGGCTTCCCCTGCCAGCCCCACAAGCTCCTGAGCGGCTCTGGGGTAGCCTGTGAAGCCTCCGCAGAGCAGCGGGGAGCCTTCATCCTGCTGCCCTGGGGAGGCTTCGCGCAGCTATCCCTGGCTTTTGTGGGAGGTGGGGGAAGGGACAGAGCGAGGCTCTCTCACTTCCCCCACCTCCCGCAAAAGCCCCCAAGAGCCACATTTTTTTTCTTGAATCTCCCCCCCTTAAAAAAATAGGTGCGCCTTATGGTCAGGTGTGCCTTATGGAGTAAAAAATACAGTATGTGCAGTGAAACTATGTTATGGAGAGCCATCTGGGATATAGCCACTAGACTGAACTTTAACTTTATAAGGTTGCACAAAGAGTGCATAACACTCTATGACATGGGTGGGATACCCACCGCCCTCCAGAGGTTGGACTACAGCCCCCTTCATCCTGACCACTGGTCATGCTGGCCAGTCCAACTACATCTGGAGGGCTAATAAATAACAACACACCCCTAAATGGTTCTTGACTCCCATGCCAACATTTTAATTTATTTTGTCTCTTTCCAGGATGTGTGTGCACAAGCGATGGGACCAAAGGTGATCTCCACCAAGGACTCAGTTCGTTGCATGGTGAGAGATCCTGCCTTTTAGTGCTATTTAAAGTACCACTCTTTAACTTCCCATCTCCCCTTGCTACCTGGAAGAGATGTCTTGATTTCACAGACATAGCTACATCAGGCCTCTTCAGCCACTGGTAGCTGCAGACGGTCAGTATTTTGCAGGAGAGTTTCAGGCACAAACTGAAACTCTAGATTTGCATATTTATAGTGGATTAAATCACTCTTCTTACCCTGGTGCAGAGGTTTTCAAACTTTTTGAGTGCATTGTTTTCTTAACCAGCTAAATCCATTCTTTCTGCGGCAACCCTGTGGGGCTCAAGAGTCCAGTTATGGCAACCCTTGCCTGCAGAGCTGACAGCATCAGACACCCTCCCTTTTGGAGTGTTCCCTCAGCCTCCTCTCCCCTCTCCTTGGGAGTCCTCCAGGCAGCTGCTGCTGCCATCCCTGGTCTCTGGTGAGCTTCCTCCCCACTAAAGAGAGGTGCCTCCCAGGGTGATCCTTCACCTGCGGAACATATAGCCAGGGCTGCTGCAAAAAACCCCAGTTGTGCAAGCCTTTGGGAAGCAGAGACGTGAGAGGGCATCAAAGGATGGGAAGGAAACAGGGACAGAGACCAGTGTTGCCCACAGCACCCCTGACCATCATTCAAGTCACCCCAGGGTGCCACGGGGCACTGGTTGAAAACCACTGCCCTGGTGTAACAGATCCACTTTAAAAAGGAACAAGACTATTAATGGTTTGAAAAGCAGTGAGGAAATGAATTGAAAAGTTTGATATGAACAAATGATTAATGGTAAGATGTGCAAATACCCTGTAAACAAATCAGGATAAATGCTCATTGTCATGTAACACACACCCCGCTTAAACAAATCATGGCGTAAGGCTCAATAAAGACTGGCCATGGCGTTACCACTTCAAAAGCTTTCTGTGCAAGCAAATCAGGATCAATTCTGAATCCACAGGTTGGCTGGAGCAGCTGTGGATCTCTTGAGTCTTGGCCTCTTTCCTATGATCATTGCTGCCCACATCAGTCCCTGCGCTAGCAGTGGCTGCTGACCCTCCAATTCTGGCCACAAGCCATATGTGCATGGAGCAGCTACTGGAAACAGGGAGCTGCCTTATCCCAAGTCAGACCATTGGTCCATCTGTATGAGCATTATCTACACTGACTGGCAGCAGCTTGCCAGGCCTTTCGGCCAGAAATCTTAAGAACGTAAGAAGAGCTTGCTGGATCAGGCCAGTGCCCCATCTAGTCCAACATCCTGTTCTCACGGGCTAACCAGAGCACTCTGCCCACCGGCAGTTCCCAGCACCTGATATTCAGAGGCATAATGCCTTTGACCTTGGAGGCAGAACATAGCCATTATGGATGGTCGCCATGGAGAGCCTTGTCCTCCATGAATTTGTCCATTCCGCTTTCTAAAGCCATCCAAGCTGGCGGCCATCACTGCTTCCTGCAGGAGTGAGTTCCATAGTTTAACTATGCACTGTGTGAGGTCGCCATTTATTTTATCTGTCCTTAATCTTCCAACAAGACCTTTCCCTACCCCGGGATTGAATCTGGGACCTTTGCTTGAAAAGCAAGCGCTTTGCCACAGAACAACAGTCCTTATGTCAAGGAGAGGCCTCTCCCATCCCATAATTTGGTTGGGTAACACGGCCTTACAGGAAACTTCTACGCATGTTAAGATTCCTTTCCTGAATGGAAAAGGTGGAGACTCACTTCAGTGTATTATTATACATAGACCTGGCCTTAGCAGAGTATCTTAAATCTGATGATGGGTTGATTTTTCTCCTCCAGAAGCTCTTGCCAGATCCAATCCTGAAGCTGAAGAGGGTTATTGGGTTTGGAGGCTTCAGTACCAAATGGGTCAGTATGCTTGAATTTATTCATCATGCGTATTTGGCATTTAATGCTTCAAGCAAGAAGTGTAGTCCGTTCCCTGCAGAAGTCTCTCATTTGACCTTTTGTCTTTGTCACCCAGGCTCTGTGGGCTGCAAATGGATCTGTGGTGGTCTACCCCTGCCATGCTCTGATTATAGCAATTGCATTAGACACTGGCAAACAGCGGTTCTTTGCTGGGCACACTGATAAGGTAATATTTGTTTCTTTTGTCTTGTTTTTCCACATGTCAATAAAAATACAGGAGAGACTTAAAAATACACCAGTCCTTCTCAACCTGGGGATCTTCAGATGTTATGTACTGCAACTCTGCTCAGCACCAGCAAGTATTGCCAGTGGCCAGGAATGGGCACCAGGTTGCAGAAGCCTGGTATGCACCAGGAGCCTTCATAACGTCAGATGAATGCATTCTGAGACTTGGGTAGAATTAGAAGCAGTATTTCGGTATCTCATAAACTTCACCCAGCTGTTGTGAAAGTGGGGTTGTGGAACCTGTGGTCATCCAGATTGAGGTATAACTCCCAGCAGCCCTGACCATTGGCTCTGCTGGCTAGGGCTGATGGGAGTCAGCATCCAGCAACATCTGGAGAGCCACAGGTTACCCACCCCTATATTAAAGAATTTCATATCTACAGCCTGACTTCCTGCTTTAATTCGCAAAAGTTAATTTCTTTGATTTTGATCATTGTGCGCATGCAGTTTTTGCAGCTGTTAATAAACAGCAAGGGGCAGGCATTCTTTTGCTGTGTTATTTGTCCAATATCCTTGTACACCTTGTACATTTCCGCATATTGCTTCCAAAATACCTTTGTCGTTGCTGCATGTCTCTCTGTGTGTATTGTGTGAAATCTACAGGTATAATACTATGAATATACTAATAGTAATAAACTATTGTTTATGAAGATGCACTCATTAATAAACTGTAGTTTGTTAAGCCAAGGATGACCATTGGGTTCAGCGCAAGGTTCTGGGCAAGTCAGAATGGGCAACAGGCATAACTGAGGCTAGAAGGGGATAGTGGCAGCACTTAAGGGGCATTCAGACCCATAGGACCAAATGCCCCCATTCAATTTTATAGCCCCTAAAAACATGCGTTAACTCTGGGCAAAAGGGTCATATCTATTTTTTACTAAAAAGAGGATATCAATTAGCTTGATGATGAGAGTAATGACTAATTAATGAATGAGTTGCTTCTTGCAAACAAGAAGTCTTGAAGTAAAACATAGTGTACCAGTTTAAAATATGACACGTTGAAAATGTTCATGTACAATAAACAAATTATAAAAGGAAAAGCATCCATCCTCCATGCAACTGCAATACCACTACAAACACGCTAGCACACGCACAAAACCATGGCCCCCAAAAGCACCACGTCCCTTGAAGCCTTGGAGAATTGGAACATGTTTGCCTGCTGTCGAAAACATGCCATTGTTGGCACCGGGTGACGTTCCCTGGGGAGAGAGCCCTGAGAGACTAAGCTGGGGACCAGAAAATCTGCATTTGAAATCTTGCCTTTGTACCGATAGCTCAGCTGGTAGATCACGAGACCCCTTAATCTTAGGGTTGTGGGTTCAAGCCCCACCTTGGGTGAAAGATTCCTACTTTGCAGGGGGTTGGACTAGATGACCCTTGTGGCCCCTTCTAACTGCAATTCTATAATTCTATCATGGGCTTTAGGCAAGCCATATTCATCCTTAGCACCACCACTAACTATCACCATCTGCAACGTGGGGAATAATAATTCCAGCCTACCTTACAGGGCTCTTGTAAGTGAAGATGAAGCTCTTCCAGTTCTATGTGAATGCTAAGTAGCAGGTGGTGGTTGAGGCTACAGCAGCAACAGCCATTCTCTGGAGACCTTCATGCTTCTGTTACCAGTCTAATAAAACCCCCATAATAAGGATTTGATTACCTTTCAGCTCTTTGATCAGCTCCTGTTGGGCAAATTGGTGTGGTTTGAAAGAGGAGCAGCAACAGGCAGTTCCTTCCTATGTAAAAGGCACATAATTCTCCTGAAAGGAATCCAATTCTGCTTAATGCCACAGGGTACCTTTTCCCACAATGTCTCAATTTTCTGCAGGTGGCGGCATTGGCGTTCAACGGCAACAGCACTTTGCTGGCCTCTGCACAGATAGGGCAACTGAGCGTGATACGTCTTTGGGATTTTCCATCGGGGAGGTGCCTCTGCATGTTTAAAACGGGGATGCAATCAATCTCTTGCCTCAGGTAAGTGCAGGAGGGAGCACGGTAGGCTGGGGCACAAGGAGGCATCCAAGGAGTGTGGCAATCAGATAGGGTCCCCGGACGTTGCATCGTCTATTGATCCCTGTGCCACCACTTTATTTCTCACTGCCACCACCCAGGCCCTACCTGGTACAATACTGAGTCCAGTCAGGGTTAAATTGGAACATAAACTTCTGTTTATTTATTGCAGTTTAACAGGTGTGTGGTTTCATAAACGGTATCGGTCTATTACAATCATGGGGTGCCTAGCCAGACCTATAACTTCTGCTACCTGCTCTTACTCATTAAACCACCTCTCAGATATTTACTTGTCTTCCTAGTCCCTAACTATTCCTGACTCAACTTATTTTGCTACACTAACTCAACCTCCCCACAGACTCTATCCCAATTCACTCCCACTCCAACCAACCACCCAACTCCCAACAAACTCCCCTTTAGCCCCTCCCAGAGCTGGTTTTATAGTCCCTCTGACTCCACCCCCCTGGGTTCTGATTGGGTAACTTGTTTAACTATTTCACCTCCAGCACTCTTATATGTTAACTTTACAAGGAGGATCTGGAACTCTTGACTCCCAAAGGCTTTAATTTTAAGATTAGTATGGTACGTAAGGCAAGTTACAGGTTGCAAGAACCAGCGGTTACATGGGAGGTCAAAGGCATGGTTGGGCACGCTCTAAAATATTGAACCGACAAGTGACAAGCCCCTTGCACCTTCCATTTGAGGGACAGGATGAAGGAATGGGTTTCCAAAACCCAAAATTGACTGTGCAGGCAGTTTTTAAACTGCACCAAAATCCCCATTTCTCCTTAGCTAAAATGCATAAACTTTAGCCGTTGAGCAAATGCAAAACAAGAACACAGCTCTCTCCCTTATCAGTTTGACGGCAAGACTGGCCTTGACTTTACCAGTAGAACAGACACAGACATATCTTATGTCCTGACCACAAATGACGCAGAGACCCAAGTCTGGGACTAACGCCAGAGCATGTTCTCGGAAGTAGTGACCTCTTGCTCCAAGATAGGAGTAGGAACAGGAATATCCTTTTATGGTCAGGAGTGCAGGAAGGAAATCCCTTTTATGGTTGAGAGTACCAGAGCAGGAACATATGTGATGTCAACCTACGTATACAAGCTGACGTGGTTGGAAGGAGGGAGAGGGTGCCTGGAGGATATATATACTGCATGAAACTTGTCATTTCTTTGTACTTGCTGTGGACTCACCATGCAGGTGCCTTCTGCTATCCAGAGAGCAGAATAAACTCTTTCTTTGAACCAACCTCGGTGTCATTTTGACTTCCTTCCTCCTGTCCCGGAGCAACGCAGACCCAATCGGTGAACTCCAATAAGGCTACAAGGAGGGCACAACATTTAGCAAGCCAAGCAGCCAGAGCCCTGAGGCTAGGCAGGCAAAAGGGCACTCCTTCTGTAGTGGGTTGGCTAGGTGAGGTTTGTGCACACTGGCATCTCCATGCCCTAGTTGCCAGCTTGGCATCAAATGTATTCCCAGCTGTTTCCCGGGAGGGCACTGGAGACATCTCAGCTGGTAAAGCTGAGGAGTGTGTGTCTGGAACAAAGATAACAGAAGGCACCTCTGAGAGTTTTCCTGAGCCTCCTTTGGAGGGCAGATCTCAACAGATGTCTCTTGGTCAAAATCTTCTATGCCCACCCTGCCAAGGGTCTAGATCTAACTCCCCAAACTCCTTCTTAAGGTCTCTCTCTCTCTCTCTCTCTCTCTCTCTCTCTCTCTCTCTCTCTCTGTCACTCACACACACACACACCCTGTCCATGACACCTTCACAGGACTCATGGCAGCAAGGTAGAAAATGAAAGACTGCCAGTTTTGATGCTGTCAAAACTGGGTTTTTAGTGAACAGCGGAATCTGGCTTATAGTAAGTACTCAGACTGCTTCTCCACTTATGCAAGTGCTGTCCACTCTGATGGGCATAAGGTTGCCAAGGGGTTCAGGCAGAGGTTTTCCACATCACTTGCTATTACCTGATGCTTTTAACTGGAGATTGAACCTGAGATTTTCCGTGTGCAAAAGACTGTTCTCTGCTGCTGAGCTCTGGCCCCTCGTTCTTTTGCAGCTTCTCCTACAGTGGGGGTATCCTGTGTGGCACTGGGAAGGACCGACATGGGAAAACAGTGAGTGAATCAGCATTTCTTTCTTTGCAGTGGGTGTGGTGTGGGCGGATCGTCCAAAGGGACGGCTAGAAACACCTGCAGTGCTGCATCCCCCCCCCCAGCCCTGTCCTGAGGTTCCCCATCTCTGCTCTGTGCTGTCTAACATTCTCGAGTGAGTTCTGTCACAGTTTGTGGCAAGAAGGGGGTGCAAGGTTTTCCAGATCAGTTATTCACCTGGTTGTTAATGTACTGAGATCCAAATGAAACTTTACTAGAGATGCTATTGCTCTTTTTTTAAAAAAAAAAATCTCAGCACCTTAGAAGAGTGTTGCATTGATTATATGACAAGGAAGTGCTGCTTTGGTGTGAGTTGCAGGTGGATGTCAGGCTGAGTTGCACTCTGGATTCTGTCACGGTGTTCCATTGCACCAGAATCAGTTTAGTCCTGCTGACCACATGACCTGGAAAGCTGTCTGTGGACAAATGCCGGCTCCCTCGGCCTGAAGGGAGATGAACGCCACAACCCCATAGTCGCCTTTGGCTGGACTTAACCGTCCAGGGGTCCTTTACCTTACCTTTACCTTTACACTACTGATATGTGCTCCTTCTGCAAGGGCTATGTCTTTGAAGACAAGGGCTATGTCTTCTGAGATTGTTGCTGGAGTTGTGTCAGGCTCAGGCTAAAGCCACAGGCCTTCCAAGAGTGTGGCTAGTGGTCTGCTCCTTGAGCTGCTGTGTTTTAAATGCCACTGAATGTCTAATAATAATAATAATAATAATAATAATAATAATAAATTTTTATTTATATTTATACCCCACCTTCCCCGGCCAGAGCCGGGCTCAGGGCAGCTAACACCAATAAAATTACAATAAAACATAATGGGGGGGGGGGACACAGACAAACAAAACAAAAAACAAAAACAAAAACCAGTTTATTAAAATATGGGTTGAAATACAATTTAAAATGCAGCCTCATTTCAATAGTAGCCCATAAATCAAAACCATAAGGGGAGGGAAACATAAGGGTCAGACTGAGTCCAAACCAAAGGCCAGGTGGAACAGCTCTGTCTTGCAGGTCCTGCAGAAAGATGTCAAGACCTTAGTTTAACACTTGCTCCTCCCTTTGCAGATGGTGGTGGTGTGGAATACTGTTCAGGTGAACCATGGGGGAGAGGTGGTGATGCTTGCCAAAGCGCACACAGATGTGGACATCCAGGCCTTAAAGATTGCCTTTTTTGATGACACCAGGTAAAGAGTGGAGCTTGTTGTTGCCGTTTTATTGCATCCTGTGTATCCTGCCCTTCCTCCCAAAGATAAGCTGCGTCCCTTCCTCTGTCATTCGTCATTCTGGATTCCGTCCTTCTGGCATCCATAACCAAAAATATTGGGATTTCAGCTCCAGTCCTCCGAGCTGATAAGGCTCTATCACCCTCTTTGGGTGGAGCTTATTGTTGCCGTTTTATTGCATGTGTATCTTGCCCTTCCTCCCAAAGGAGCCCAGGGCAGCAAAGCAGAGGCTGAAAAAGGAAAAGCAGCATCACGCAGGAGGAGAGAAAGAGGCACCCCTTTGCTTGTGGGAACCTGAACTGTGCCAATGCACAATGCAAGACTTGTACCTTAAAAACAAGTCCTGTCTAGTTTCATACTCCCAGCATTTCTCATAACAGAATGGTGTCGTGTGGCCGGGACAACGTGAGGCTGTGGCGGGTCCGGAGTGGAGTGCTGCGCTCCTGCCCAGTAAATTTGGGCGAGTACCGTTCCATGGAGTTCACGGACTTGGACTTTGAAGCAGGCCATTCCACCCAGCGAGAGCCACAAGACCGGACACTGTAAGAAGCTGCTCCACTTTATTGCTCCTTGGTGAATGCTTTTGAAAAAAGCTGATAACTGCAAGACAGGCTTCTGGGTTTCTATACTGTTTTCCATACCTGGTAACAAGATCATACCTTCATGCTTCCAGGACCCTCAGCTAATTAGAGTTGGGCAAGTCAGGGAAGATCTTGTTCCCTAGAGCCCTGGGTAGATCCACTTCTTCCCACCAACAAAGCCTATTAATAGTTCAAATCAAGCATTCCAGAAAACATAGACTAAGCTACATCTCTCTCAGAAATACAGTATACGTGAAATAAGCAGGAGCTCCCTTAACTCTCTTCCTGTTTAATTAAATTGCCAGCCGTAGATTTAATCAGCTACAACTTTTGTTGCTTGACCTACTGATTTAAAGCTGGCACCCCTAAAAGTCTTATAATTGCTTTTGGTCCTATAATGATGTTGCTGCTGAGGGACCTTGCTGCTTTCCTTTCAGGTTCGTTTGCAGCCGGAGTGGACACGTTTTGGAAATCAACTATAAGAATGTCGCTGTCAGAAATGCCCGGCGCCTCTTGCCATCGGAAGGGCAGCACTCTCATCAGCGGGAGAAGCAAACTTTTAACTCAGGTGGGCTGCATAGGATTCTCTGTGTGGTATAGTGGTTAAGAGCGGTAGTCTCGTAATCTTGTGAACTGGGTTCGCTTCCCCGCTCCTCCACATGCAGCTGCTGCGTGACCTTGGGCTAGTCACACTTCTCTGAAGTCTCTCAGCCCCACTCACCTCACAGAGTGTTTGTTGTGGGGGAGGAAGGGAAAGGAGAATGTTAGCCGCTTTGAGACTCCTTAGGGTAGTGATAAAGCGGGATATCAAATCCAAATCCAAACTCTCTGTAGCTGCCTACAGAACTTTCCTCTTGGGAACTTGCCAAACTGGCCTTTCCCTGGTCCCCTCCAGATGTTTTGGAATAAAACTCCCATCAGTCCCAGTCAGCTTGGCCAAATGGTCAAGGATGATGGAATTTGTAGTCCAAAACATCTGGAGGGGTCCAGGTTAGAAAATACAAGTCTGGAGACAATCCGTTTGTAACACAGGTATTGGGCAGGAGCGAGCAGTCTTCTTTCAAGGAATAATTTCTGTTTCGGTGTTGCTTAATTTTCCTAGCACTCAAATGGCAACATGTTGGTGGCAGAAATCAGCTTGGCTCTGATGCCTTTAAGAGTGTCGTGGTGGGATATGGCTCTGACCCATGCAATATTCTCCTGCCCAGCTCTATAGAAATGAATGGCTGATGGAGGGATAGATTTCATTAGGTTCCTCTACACAAGCTACTACTTCTGGCTAGCTGTGGAAGGTTGCACTAAAGGCTTCTAGCACGGAAAGGATTTCAGAATTATCCCACGATGCCTGACATGGATATCTGGGCCAGCTCCAAATCTTCTTGCTCAGATTACAGCTGACTATACAGTGTGGGGCCTTCACTGCCAGCTCTTGTGCTTCAGAGTGTACTGGATCTTTGTTCTTTCAGGTCCTGGGATAGCACTGAACAGCATATGTCTCTCATCAACTTTCTGTGCCACAGCCTCTGAAGATGGCTACCTGCGCCTGTGGCCACTGGACTTCTCTGAAGTCTTCTTGGAGGCAGGTGCGTAGAGCTTCGGGATCGTGCTGTCAATATCTGCATAGGTGTATAACTGAGACATCTAAAGACGAGATCTGTGTAGTAAACTAAGGATCAACATCCTCAGGCCCACGTGGTCCTCTCAGCCTCTCCCATTGGGCCCCAGGAGCTCTTCCCAAGCCACACCCCTCATTGGCCAATCCTTGCAGCCTCTTTGAGTTTTTGCCTGGCTGGAATACGTCCTAGAATTCTGATGTTGCCTGTTGCTAGCCTGGATGGAGGAGATAGCAGAACACGTGCAGAAACTGCCTTACTGTGCAGAGGTGGTAAAATTCACATCCATTGTTCTGTCCTCTTTTGTCTCTGGCCCTGCCCACCAGTGATATGTAGCCTCTGGGAGGTTGTCCAGAAGGAAATGTGGCCCTTGGACTGATAAATGGTCCCCTGTTTTAGAAAACAGAGCTCTGTGGCAATTCCACCACCAATCCCTGTGACATGTTCACCCTGCAGGCATGGCTCCAGTAACCTATTCACCCTGGACATCTTTCATTGTCTCGTTAACAGGCTACATGTAAATTTAGAAAAACTGTGTAAGATCCGTGCCCATTTCCTTCCCTAATCATATGAAGAGTTCTCATGGCCTACCTAGAAGCCTGTTTAGTCCAACATCCTGTTTTCCACAGTGGCCAACCAGATGGCCTCTGGGTAGCCCGCAAGCAGGATAGTCCATAGCCATCTACTGCTATTGTTTCACAGCTACAGGTATTTAGAGGCATGCTGCCTCTGAGCTTCCGGGTATTGTTGTTGTTGTTTTAAAAAACGCATTCTGCCAAACCTGTGGCTGGTGTCGCTTTGGTTTCACAAGCATAAACACTCTTGCCTGAAAGTGAGAAATAAGTTTTTGCATAAATGAGTCGCAAGCATGTCACCTGCAGACTCTTCATTGGGCGGCTTGTCTTCCTGCAGAGCATCACAGCCCGGTGAGTTCGGTCCGCATCAGCCCAGATAACCTGAAGGTTCTGTGCACAACTGCCTCTGGGAATGTGGGTTGCCTGGACATCCAGTCTAAGGACTATTGCACCGTTATGCGCTCCCATCTGGATTCTGTTTTGGCATTCTCTGTGGAGAGATCCCAGAAGCAGCTGGTGACTGTCTCTCAGGATAACACCATTCGCGTCTGGAACCTTGAGTCTATGCAGCAGGTAATGTCAAGAATGCCTTTTTCATAAAGTGTACCAGGGACTCAGAGGATCATATCGAACGTTAATTCTGTTTGGAGTCAGCTTGTTGAAATCAATGGACGTGACTATCTTAGGTCTAGTTGATGGCACTAATGTCAGTCCTCCCCCCACCATAGTTCAGTCCTTCCTTAATAGCTGATACTTCTATTGGATTGGATTGGTGAGTTATCTCCCGTTGGTTGTTTCGTTGGGTTCAGGCCTATCTGCTCGTGTGACATTGAGCTGAGATTTGAGGTTAAGGCAACATCTGATCTATAAATGTAAGGCACTGTGATACCGCATTATTATTATTATTGATATCCTGGCTTTTCCCCTGATAGGACTCAAGGCTACTTACAACTAAAATTTAAACAGCTAAAAAAATGCTCATTAAAAAACAATGAACCATTAGTAGAATTCAAATACATACAGATAGAAGATCACATACAAATCCTTAGAATAAAAACACCACAGCAACAGCTCCTTCCTAAAAATAGTAAAATAAAAATAGTAAATTCCCAGAAGCCTATTGAAACAAGAAAGTATTACAGTCATGGCTTCACTCAAAGAATCCTGGGAGCTGTAGTTTTGTTAAGGCTCCTCTGAGTTCTTAGGAGACCCCTATTCCCATCACAGAGCTACAGCTCTCAGGTTTCCCTGAGTAGATGGATTGGTTAATATACCACTCTGGGTATTGTGGCTCTGTGAGGAGAGTAGGGGGTCTCCTAACAACTCTCAACACCCTTTGCAAACTACACTTCCCAGGATTATTTAGGGGAAGCCGTGGCTGTTTAAAGTGGTATCATAGTGCTTTAAATGTGCAGTGAGAATGAGGCCTAAGACTTTGGCAGCTTGTTATTGCCAGCCCGTCTTGTGTCTGATCAGCATGATTCTCTGCCCCCTATAGCTCTATGAATTCACTGCCTCTGATGAAACACCGTGTGCCGTCTCTTTCCATCCCTCGCAATTTATCTTTGCTTGCGGTTTTGATACTGGTGTCGTGAGGACCATCAGTCTGGCTGCCTCAAAACTCCTTGAGGAACACAAGTATGTTTTCAATATATACTTTCAAAGTTGCATCCTGACCGTTCTTCCATATGTCAATCCAAAATGATGAAAGTTGAGGGCAGTGGGTTGTAGCTACTCAAAGAAGAGCCATTGAAATTAACAAACCTGTTACTAATCTCCATTCATTTCAGTGGGTTTACTCTGAGTAGCATTGGATAAACTCCGTTGGATGTTCTTTCAAGAGGAACAGAAATGTGGGAGCTCAACATTATCTTGTGTAGATATTCGCTTCTTGCAGACTTTGGAGTTCTCTGTTCCAGTTCTGATGTTGTGAGAAGCTGGAAAAGAGGCTAAAAGTGCAGGGTGGGGGTGAGGTCTAGGAGAGCAGGCAGGCTTCTTGTTGACATGGACCTGGTTCTGACCAGTGAAATGGTAAAAGCTCTGTATGGGCTGTACCACTTAGAGTGTAGGGGGGAGAAATCAAATGGTGGGACACACCTCCATTATAAAATATATATATCCCTCCATATAGAAAACCTGCCTGTTGAAAGAAGGCTAGGCTGGAATCCTTCTTGTTTTCTATACAAAAGGTTTTGGTTTTTAATGGAGGAACATTCTGTAAGAAGAGTCCTTCTGGATCAGACAAATGGTTTATCAAGTCCAGCACTGTTTTCTCACAATGGCCAACTAAATGCCTACAGTTCAACAGTGTTCTCCCCACTTGAGATTCCAAGCAAATGGCATACTGCTGCTATCAATGCAGGTAGAACCTAGCCACTGTGGCTAATAGCGACTGATAGTCTTGCCCTCCATATGTTTCTTTAACTCCATCATGTGAGCTCATTGCTGCCATCTGAAGTGTTATGGCCCTGACATGTGTGCCGCCTCATTAAGGATCAATGCATGAACTAGTTTGATTGCCATCTTAATTTTCGGTTCCCCGTTCTGCTTTCTTTCATTCTTTTTGGTACTTTGCAGGCAGCACCGCGGGTCAATCACAGGCCTGACCTTCTCCCCAGATGGCAATTTCATGTACAGTTCCTGCAGCCATGGGACCCTGGCTCTTTATAACTCTGCCATCCAGAAAAGCCACGTTATCAGAGTACTAGGTAAGGTTTTTGTTTGTTTGTTTGTTAATATATTTACTTAGAGCGAGCATTTGTACTCTGCCCTTCAGCTTCAGTAGGTCCCAGAGCAGCTTGTATACCATCAATTAAAACAGGACAGTTCCTGTCTGCACTCTTTCAACATGGCACAAAAGGAAAAGGGAATAGGGAGGGAAGAGGAAGCAAGCAAACTCAGGCAACAATTCTTAAATAGTTGTTCTTAAGACCAATTAATTGTACTAGTACCCATTAAAGCACCCTGCTCTTTGCTTCCTTTCTCTTGCATTCCTGTTAACTAAGTGGTGCTCCACCACCAGCAAGAGCCTTTGCTTGCGTTTCTTTTGCCAAAGTTCATTTTCCATTTTTATTTCCTCATTTGGGAAATGCTTCCATGAAAAGGGCTGCCCCCCCACCCACTTTTGGGTCTGGTTCTGCCACCACTGGTGTGCTGCTGCCAACAAATTACCCCCAAGGGAATGTGGCCATTGACAGGAAAGGGGATCCTCAGTCTGGCCCTCATGGTTTGTGAATTCGTGCTGCATTATGATTTTGGTGTGACTTGATGGTCCAGGGGCTCTTTCCTTCTGCTTTCTTGGTGTGGTGGTTAGAGTGCCCAACTAGGACCCAAGAGACCAGGGTTCAAATACCCTGTCTGCCATGAGTCACTGGGTAACTTTGGGCCCATCACTGAGTCCCACCCTAACAGGGTTGTTGTGGGAATAAAATGAGGGCGGGGTGTGTGAAGCCCTGCACGCCACCTTGAGCTCCTTGCATGGAAAGGTGGGGTAGAAACACACTGATTTAATAAAACAAATAACCTCTCATACTAAATATCTACCTTTTATTCAGCAAATGTCACCTCACAAGATGCTGACCTCGGTCCTGATGCTCTCTCTGTCAGCGGCGATGGACATCTCTTGGCCTTTGTGGGACCTTCCAAATACATCGTGACTCTCATGGATGCTTATTCCTTAGACGAGGTAACTTGACACCTGCCCACCACTCGCTGTTCCTCAGGAAAGAAGCTTCCAGAAACATGTAACCCTCACAGTTACAGAGTGGAAAAGTTGGCAGGTTTTTTTGTCTAAACCCAGGGAGCACCTGAAATGCTGGCCTGTTCTCAGTCAGGGTGGCCCTTAGCTACATCTGCTGGGCTGCAGTAATAGCAGGGTGATATGCACATCCCCTTCAGTTTGTTTTATAAACGTGAGGGCTATTCCTGTCCACCGTTGTCACTACATAGTGCTGCCGTTCTCTCCTGACAAACATTTGTTTGATCCTGATTGGCCAGGATCCCTTCTTGCACGGTGGATTTAGGACAGCGTGACTGGTTTTTCCGTACAGGTCGAAGGGGTCAAGGGAGCACCTTCCCATCTCTTTCCCAAAGCCTAGAAAGCACTTGCTTCAGGAAGGTGGTGTAATGGCTATGACAGGGTCCTAGAGTCCTCCTTCATCGTTTTCAAAGCTTGGTTAGTGCTTGCCCAGCTTTGGGAAGGAGACAGGAAGGCTCTAAGACCCTGCCAGAGAGCTCTCGCACCTCCTTTCCAAAAGCCCAGCACCCTGCTTAACTTGACTTCGGTAAGGTGACATGAGGGTTGTATTACTAAGGTTGGCCCCTGCTCCTTTATTGATAAATAGTGCATCTCATGCCTTATGATGTTGTACAGTCCACTTCACTTAATTGTGCTGTATGTATAGACCAGGCCTGAGTGTCCTCTTTCTAAATATTTCTCGTCTTCTGTTTTGGTGCAGAAACATTTGCTTCAAGAAATGGGACATCATTACTATTATTATTATTATTATTATTATTATTATTATTATTATTATTATTATTGTTATTATTATTTGTTCTGCCTGGCAGCTGCTGAGAGTAGATATGAGCATTTTGGATTTGGACAGCACTGTTCTGGACATGGCTGAGAGACTCTGCTTTGCCCCTTTCCCTCTGGACCACCTGTTGGTGGCAACATGCTCGCAAAAGGTTCTGGTGATTGATGCCAAGTCTGGACGCTTGATCAGAGTGGTAAGCGACTCCTGTGGTCACTTCTTTGTGTTCTGAGGTTGGGCTCACACACAGTTTTCAGGGTGTTTCTTCCCTGTGCATTTGCCTCTGCAGTGAAAATCCTAGGGATTGTGTCATTCTGAAATTACTAAATTATTGCCAGATTCCAATTTATTTGTATCTCTTTGATTTGATTCTCAGTTGATCAAGCTAGTGCTCCCTATTCCCTTAGTTTATTATGGAGACATTCTTTATTCAAAGAAACAAAAGGTACTCTCCTGGCTGACATTTCTAAGGAGCTCGTACCCGAAAATGAAACATGCTGTAGACATAGTGATGGCAAAGAAATGAGCAAAGGCCACTCGGCTTAATCATCCTGATCAGACACCACTCCTCTGAAGAAGAGGGAAATGAATCTCTGTCCTCGTTTGGTTCCCAGCAGCTTAATGTAGCCCAGAAATAGGCCCCGTGCTCAGTGGGCAGCTGAGCAATCGAAACCAGCTCCAGAGCAGGACTCTTCTTCTCAGATCTTGAGAAATGGGATGAGGCCACATAAATTATGATTCCAATACCGGACTGTTTAATGATGCTGATTTCGTACCATTCCTCTTCAATGTAATCTTATCCTTGGGTCTCCAACTAGTCTCAAAGGATCTGTCTACTGCAGCCTCTTGAAAGACCCTCCATATTTCATGAACCAAAATCTTCTCAGTGCGCAGTTCCTTTCCCTTTTATCTTTCAAAGTCAGAATGCGCTAGACATAGCCAAATAATCTAATGGCTTTGCACAAAGATGTTATTCTTTTGATCAGCAAGCCATAGTAAAGGTAAAGGGACCCCTGACCATTAGGTCCAGTCGCGGACGACTCTGGGGTTGCGGCGCTCATCTCGCTTCACTGGCTGAGGGAGCCGGCGTACAGCTTCCGGGTCATGTGGCCAGCATGACTAAGCTGCTTCTGGCAAACTAGAGCAGCACACAGAAACGCTGTTTACCTTCCCGCCGGAGCGGTACCTATTTATCTACTTGCACTTTGACATGCTTTTGAACTGCTAGGTTGGCAGGAGCAGGGACCGAGCAACAGGAGCTCACCCCGTCACGGGGATTCGAACAGCCGACCTTCTGACTGGCAAGTCTTAGGCTCTGTGGTTTAACCCACAGCGCCATCCGTGTTAGCCACCCTTAGCCACCCGCGTCCCTTAGTCGCAGCAGTGGATGCCTTTGTAGCAGCCCTCCTGAGTGGATCTGTCATCCTGACTGATAGAGATGTGCTTCTCAAAGATGTGTCAGAGCACTGCTCAGACTTTGACCTAAAACCTACTCAGGAGCCTGCAGTCACTCTTCCTTAGGGCAGCCTTCTCTGCTAGGTTTGGTTGGATGGCTTGGTAGAGCAACCACATAATGGCTCGGTCCAAAAACACACACACAAGATTTCTGAAATGGTAGCGTCCATTGCCAATGCCACCCAGTTTTCCATGGGGACCATAATAGTGGGGGCAGTAGCTAGGAGATTAAAGCATTGATATGTTGACACTAGATATGGTTCACTTTTAAATAAATCTCTTCGCAGGGTTGATAACTCCGCTTATTTGATTACTTCCTATTTCTTTAACAAACATTCTTTTCTTTGTGTCTGTTCTCAGTGTATTTGTCTTTTTGGTGGAAACAGACGGGTTCAATATTGGGGGTGGTTTGTCTTGATTGCAGGTCCCACAAGTGCACAAGCAGTCTTGTTCTTCGTTGGCCTTCAGCTCCGATGCCCGGTTTCTTTTGACAGCTGGCGATAGGGTCCTCAAGGTGTGGGATTATGGCATGAGATTTGATGTCAACTCTCAGGTACTATACTCAACAACAGGGCAGTCTTTTCCCCTTCAGTTGTCAGTGTTCAGGGTAGATTGTACAGTGAACAGAATAGTAGAGCATTCAAGTGATGAAATGGAGCCAGAACAGGGCCACAGAGAAACAAACGGGGGAGAACCATCGTTGTGCCTGGGGGAATATCTTTCGGCGAACAACTACAACACCCAAGAGGTGCAAAACTCCCTGAAACTGATTAAGGAGAGGTGAAAATGTGCAGCAGACATTGGATGTTGAACCTCACTTGGAAAAGGAAAAAAGGGGAAATTGTGAGGAGAGAATAGAATGGTTGACTGGAATCCTGAAGCAACCCTATAAAGGATATAAGAATATATTGCAATGGTCAGTTGTTGAGAAAAAAACCCACTTCATTCTGCATGTTATGTTTCTGAATACAGTGGATACACTGATTACTGAATAAGAAATTAAGGGAATAAATTAAGATAGGATGACTTTCTCTAGAGATGATTTGGGGAGTAAATTAGTGGGGGAAATTGGAGGGGAGTTGAATTGATTTGGAGCAGACTGATGAAAAACGTAGTATAAATCAGTTGAAAAGGAAGTGATTTGGAATGATCTGAGATGGGGTGCAAATTTATAATTAAAGAACATACCAGGTGTGATTTGGATAGAAAAATTAGTTGGCTTGTCTTCTGTGATGATTAAAATTTGCATCTATATTTTTAGTGGCTTGCAGTGCCTTTGCTCTGTAGCACAGTCACATGCATGTTTACTTAGGAGTAAGTCCCACTATGTTCAGTGCGACATATTATCTAGTGTGCATGCTTAGGATTTGAGCCCTCAGCATATAAGTTCTCATTTATTCATTTCACTTATTGTTTGGAAATAATTACATCTAATCAAGATTGCTAACAACAACAAAAGGATAGAGCTGCCAGAAATATATGCACTAATATATTTACTGAAGCTGCCATTGTAAACACCCCTGAAAATGAAATATTGAAATCCTAAGTAACCCAGAGGAGTTTCATGTTTGATTGGAGATTTCAACTCTGCTCTCCCCTGATCCTAGTCCAACACTCTAACCACTAGTCTGCATGGTATAACTATAATAATTTGGATCCCCCTGTCTTTACATGCTCTGCAATGCAGTTCCAAGAGGCCGTGGCTGACAAAGGACAATCTGCTTTTGCTTTTCTTTCTCCAGGTGTTTATTGGCCATTCTGAGCCAATACAGCAGGTGAGGTTCACCCCTGACCAAAGGCAAGTCATCAGTGTTGGAGATGCCATCTTCCTCTGGGATTTCCTAGGTGTGTTTGCAGAGGAGTCCTTCAAGGATGAGTAAGAGCCCAATGTTTCCTCACTAAAGCAATTGTCTTTGGAAATATGATAGGTGCCTGCATATTTACATCTGCATTTTCATTTTCCCGTCTTTTAAACTCTGGACTTGTTACCATTCCAGAATCGATTCCTCCGAGTCCTCAGATTCTAACAGAGTTGGTAAGTCTGCATTTGTTGCTGAGTTATGCTGCTTACAAAATCCCACAGCTGTCTTACAATGAAATAGCTATCATTACTTCGCTGGGTGATTGAGCGAGTGGTTGCTGAACAACTCCAGGCATGCCTGGAAGAAGCGAACCATTTGGATCCCTTCCAGACCGGGATTTAAGGCCTCATCATGGGACTGAAACTGCCTTGGTCGCACTGGTCGATGATCTCCAGCAGGCTAGGAACAAAGGTGAGAGCTGTTTCCTAGTTCTGCTGGATCCCTCAGCGGCTTTTGATACCATCGACCATAACATCCTTCTGGACCGTCTAGAGGGGCTGGGAGCTGGGGGCACTGTTATACAGTGGTTCCGCTCCTTCTTCATGGGCCGTGTCCAGAAAGTGGGGGGGATGAGTGTTCAGACCCCTGGGCCCTCATTTGTGGGGTGCCTCAGGGTTCTGTCCTCTCTCCCATGCTTTTCAACATCTACATGCAGCCGCTGGGAGAGATCATCAGGGGGTTTGGACTGGGTGTTCATCAGTATAGTAGTCTCTAAAGAGCTCTGCCATTGCGTCTATTACTGTCTGTGTATGTCTTTGACACAGATTTGTAGACAGACATTTTCCTGGTTGTCTTTGGCAAGTAGAGAGGTTTTCCAGGTGAGCAGAGCATAGAGGGATGGTTAAGGCTATTTCCTTTTATAGACCAAATGCCTGATATATGGGGCAGAGGGACCAGTAAAAATGGTTTGGGCTAATAACTATGACCTTTAAAATTCAGGAAGTTTCCTGTTTTGACTGGGGGGGGGGTTAAAAAATTAAAAATTGGGACATAACCATTTTCAGATTAACCCTAACAGACATTAGAGCTGTTGACAACTACAACCATCAAAAGAGGTGACAAAGGTGTTACTTCTGTTCATTATATTTGTATCTTATCCTTTCTCAGGTCAGTTCAAGGTTTTGTCTTCCCCACTCCTTTATATCCTCTCAACCCTGGGAGGTAGGCTAGGCTGACAAGAGAATGACTGGTCCAAGGTCACGCAGTAAACTTCATGACTGTGGAATGTTTTACCTGGATCTCCCTGGTGCCAGTTGAGCACTTTAACCATTAAACCACCCTGCCTCTCATTCTCTCCCCCCCCTTTTCTGTTCTTTATCCGCAGAAGCCAATCTGGAAAGGTCACATGATTTGACGCCCGGGGCTAATGATATCCCCCGCCAGGTGGTTCCTCGGCCTACCATTGTGTCCCCACCTTGTCTGGAGCTCAGCTCCATCCATCCACTGGGGCATTGCGGTGAGCAGAGAGCACTCCAAATGAAGCAAATCTTTGTCAGCCCCTTAAAATCCTTCAGGCGCCCTGAACCCCATCCCCATTGTTGTCTGTCACTTGCTATTTTCATTCCCTTCCATGCTTAATCAAAGTGGGTTGTATCCAGGTAACTTTTACTATTACAGTGGTACCTCGGGTTACATATGCTTCAGGTTACAGACTCCGCTAACCCAGAAATAGTACCTCAGGTTAAGAACTTTGCTTCAGGATGAGAACAGAAATTGTGCTCCTGTGGCACGGCGGCAGCAGGAGGCCCCATTAACTAAAGTGGTGCTTCAGGTTAAGAACAGTTTCAGGTTAAGAACGGACCTCCAGAATGAATTAAGTACTTAACCTGAGGTACCACTGTATTAATAAATCAAAGTTAGTAATGTCATTAATTTCAAGTAGCCTACTCCGAGTAGACCTAGGTGAACATTCCGTTTGTTTGGGGTATGGATTTTCAATTGCATCCCATAAAACAAACACTGAAAAGTTATCCAAATACAGGACACTGCCTTATGCTGAGTCAGACCATCTAGTTCAGTATTGTAGGCACTGACTGACAGCGATTCTCCAGGGTTTCTGGGCGGGGGGCATCTCCAGCCCTACCTGGAGCTGCTGGGAACTGAACCTACGACCTTCTGGGTTCAAAGCAGATTCTTGACCACTGAGATATGACCCTCCCCCTTACCGCTTGCTGTGAACAGCACTCTAACCAAACTGGATGAAAAAACATCAATCTACTTCCTTCTCTGTTCAGGCAGAAGGCTGGAAGTAGCCATTGCTTTCTGGCACTTTCATCCTTAGCACACTTGGTGTAAGTTAAAATTCATGGGACTTGCCCTGCAGAACTGGCCTGGTCTCTGTTCCAGGCATGGTTCTCAGGGGGCTTTGTATTTTGGAGTACCTAAATGAAAGAACTGAAGCTAAAGTGTTTCAGTTCCATTTCTATACTCCAGAAGCTGATGTACAACAAGGGGCTGTTGCTCTTCTTTCAGTCACTCTCCCCTGTTTCCTCTCTTTCAGATACTTCTGAATCTGAAGAAGAGAAGGAAGCATATCAGAAAGGCAGCCACAGAGAGGCTGTTAATGAGGATAAAGTCCGGTTAGTTCTTGCGTTGAAGGGCACTGTTCCTAGTGAAGACTCTCTGGCTGTGAAACCTGAAGTCATTCAGCCTTGTCCAAGACCCTATAGCCATGCAGGGAATGGTAAGTCAACATATATAGGGGCTTTGCAAATTTTTCTTCTTCTCAAGATAGCAGATCCTTGCTTTTTATCCATATGCATGTTACTACATCCAGTTTGATTGTATGCTTCATCCGTTTCCCAAGTTTGCAAAGTATTAAAACCAATTTTCACAGCTCGCAAATAATAATTTATTGGGGAACATGCTAAAATTCTATATAACAGTGGCTCTTAAGTAATGCTGTCATAAACTCTGTGCTAAATGATACTTTCCAATCGCTCTCTCTTGCGTGCTAGAAAGCAGAAAGGAAAGCAAAGGCTCCAAACCCCAAAACAACACCCGCCCAGACTGTTACAGGCACTTTACCCCTCGTTTCAAAACATCGGCACCCCAGAAGGTAAGAAATGGCCTGTTGTAAACATAAAAATCTTGTTGAATCATACCAAAAGCCTATCTAGGGTCAGCATCCTGTTCTCACAGTGGTCAGCAATATGCCCATGGGAAGTCTACAAGCAAGACCCCAGTTCAACAGGATTCCCCCCATTTGAAAATCCCAGCAGATGGTGTTCAGAGCGATACTGGTCTGGTCTCAAGACTTGATGAAATGGCTTCTGAGCAAAATAAGAGTCTCAGTGCTTCTGAGAGCCCCTTTTGCTCTCAAGTTTTCTCGAGGCAGTGTGAGAGACATGTCTGGAATCTCTTCTCAAGTTATGCTGAAGCTGTGCGTCTTTGTCTTCTAGGTATTCTCCTCTGCTCTAACTAGTAACGAGGGCCTGAAACTAAAAGCAGTCATTGGCTACAATGGGAATGGCCGGGAAAATATGGTCTGGAATCCAGATACAGGTATAGTCTGCGTTTGCGAATTGAGATTCCAAAATCTGTAAATCTTCTGTACCCAAACCTTCAGCTGGACGACCAAACCAGCTGGCATCTTTGTCAGAAATGCATTTTAAGAAAATCAGTTCTATTGAAATGATGTAGTATGTTCAGGGCTGGAATGCAAAACCTCTGAAATCAGTTGGTCTTAGAGTCTAGTTGCTCATCCCATCAGCCATGCTCTGTTGTGAAAGCTGTCTCTTGACATCCCAGGAGAGAGGAAGAGGTTTGCCTTGTTGATAGAGAAGGAGAGGTCTCTCAGCAGCTGGCGTCTTCCTTCTTTTACCTCCCTTGGCTTATCTCCTCTAGCTCAGTTGGTAGAGCACGAGACTCTTAATCTCAGGGTCGTGGGCCTGAGCCCCATGTTGGGCAAAAGATTCCTGCATCGCAAGAGGTTAGACTAGACATCCCTCGTGGTCCCTTCCAACTCTATAATTCTATTACTCTCTGGATGCGTGGGAGACGCAATAATTGGCTGAGTGAGATACTGGAAGGTAAAAGCCTGCTAGGCCACGGACACTCAGAGGGTGCTTGCTTTTTCACATGGTGGATCCAGGCAGGCTTCTACTTCCAACTTGACTGCATTTGGTGGTTTGTGGCTTTGCCCATCCTTTGCATGCAGAATTCCAAGCACTGAATGCAATCTCTTCTCTCTCCTTAGGTTTCTTTGCCTACAGCTGTGGCTGTCTGCTCATTGTCGAAGACCTGCACTCTGGATTCCAGAAGCATTGGCTTGGTCACCCTGAAGAGATTTCAACATTAGCTGTTAGCCACGATGCTCAGGTACAAACATTCCTGTTTCCATTAAGAACATCTGGGTAGTCTGGCTAGCACAAGCCACCTGCTTTCCTTCTAATGCAGTGGGTACTTCTGGCGACAGGCACAGCGCTTCTGAACAGCCAGTGGGCAATGAATGCTCTGCTCCCTTTTCTCCTCACTGACGGGAGGAGGAAGAATGTGCTTGCCAAGCATTTCGCTGAGCCTTAGGCTGTGTTTAGCTTTTGGTCTGCCGTTTGGGTATTTGTTCATGCCCCTGACACAAAGCAGGCTGCCACTTTGCTCTGTTGCTGCTTTAGTGATTTGTATTGTTGGCTGCCCAGATTGCACTCTAGGTCAGTAGAAGGGCAGGATAAGAAAAGTGCTAACTAATAAAACGAACGAACGAATATCCCCGCAGGCCCTTGCTTCTGCCTCTGGTCAGGGTCGTGGAGAGTCTCGCTGCCAAATTCGCATCTGGAATGTCCAGGATGGATCCTGCCAAAAGGTTCTGTTCCATCATGAGACCCAAGTCCAAGCCATGGCATACTCTCGGGATGACTGCCTCCTTGCTACTCTAGGTGGGCATAAGCAGAGAAGAGCACACAGGGCATTGGGAGAGCTTTTCGTGTTGAAAGACCTAGAATTTTTCTCCCAGAGAAAAAGGAAAATCTCCTACATGAGACTGAAATAAAATTGGCCCGTTAATCATGTTTATAAAAATACTGGATTTGCACACTGCAGATGACTTAATCTGCACCAAGCTGCTGCCACAATTACTGTGGCACCTTAAAGCAAGGCCAGAAATGGAAAGGGGCCACAGCACAGCTGCATGCAGAAGGTCCCAGGTTCAATCCTTGGACTCTCCAGGTATAGAATTGTAGGTTTAGAAGGGATCCCAAGGGGCATCTAGTCCAACTCTGGAACCCAGGAATCACAGCTAAACATTCCCTGACAGATAGCCATCCAGCCTCACTTTAAAAAACTCCAATGAAGGTGTGTCCACCTACTTCCAAGGTAGCCCATTCCACTGTCAAGCAGCTCTTACCCTCAGAAAGTTATTCCTGATGTTTAGTTAGAATCTTCTTCCTTGTAATTAGAATCCATTGGTTGAGGTCCAACCCCCTGGAGCAGCTGAAAGCAAGCTTGCCCCATCTTTCACGTGACAGCCCTAAAGTTATTGGAAGATGGCAGTCATATCAGCTGTCAATCTTCTCTTCCCCAGGCTAGGGTGGGTCTGGGAGAGATGGTTTGAACAGCATCTTGGCTTTTATTGTTCAGGGGTTTGTTCATTTTGATGTGTTTTTGCACACTGAAATGCGTACTCTATGGTTCCCAGGGGACTACATTGACAGAGTCATTGCCTTATGGAACGTCCACACTTACGAGCTGATGTCATCCACTCGCGTCTCGGAGCCAGTCCACGAAATTGCTTTTAGTCCGCTTTCTGCGGGACACCTTGCCTGCGTGGGGAAGGGAGCGGTGACCTTCTGGCTAATGGAGCAACAGGGAGCTGACATTAGCCTCAAGGTACTTCACCTGCGTCACACTCTGGTGTTTCACAGCAGGGGTGGGTGTCAGGGACTGGGCAGAGGAGGAATGGTGGAGACTGGTCCCCCCCCATCCTGACCCTTCCAGGGAGGAGGAAGAGGAAGACAGTATAGATTTACAACAGGAGTTTGAGGGAGGTCGCAGCTCAGGCAGATGAGGGGAGAAGTTGGGAAATCCTGGGAGAACCAGAGCAAAACCTGGCCGACACGTTGCCATTAGAAAGCATTCCAGACCCTCCATCTCCCAGAACCCGGCAAGCCTTAAAAGTAGGAGAGCAAATAGCTCAAGGAGGATGACAAATGAGGAAGTGGGAGAGATGGGGGGGTGGAGATTCACTCAGTACAGCACCATTATCCAAGAGGCTTTGTTCTCTAGCCTCTCTCTGTAAAGATTGAAATAAAAAAGAGCTGTAAGAAACTTTTCCTTGTCTTTATACTTTCCTGGGCAACCAGCTGGGAACCGCTGACAGCATCCTGACAGTGGGGCACCTCTGGCAAGGACACCAAATGTGGCCTTCCTAATCTGGCCCTCAGGACTCTCCCCTGACCACACAAACCCTCCAAAGCCCACATCCTTCACTGACTGGAATGTGTCCTTGAACTCTGATAATGCCTCTTGCTTACCTAGATGGAGGATAGAAAGGGTGTGTGTGTGTGTGTGTGTGTGTGTGAATGAATGTGTGCAGAAAGTAGTCTACTGCAAGGTTTGGGATAGCTGCTCCACCCACTTTTGCCTCAGGCCCTTCATGACATGTGGTCCCCAGATGTTTACCCACAAGAGAACCTGGCCCTTGGGCAGCAACAGGTGCCCTACCCATGTTTTTGAGACCCAGAAAAGGAGTAGAGTCAAAAGGTTAGGAGTTCAGCCTCAAGGCTGACAGTGGGGGACATAAACAGCTCCCAAGGCACCAGCTGACACTACTTTTCTTCTGACTTCAGGTTCACAGAGTCCCTGTCCCTGATGCAATTGGTCCAGTGGAGCTGACCTCATTGTGCTACAGTGCCGGCTGCCTTCTGTACACTGGGACCAGCACGGGACAGATCTGTGCGTGGGACATGCAGACGAATCGTTGTTTCATGACATGGGAAGCTGTTGAGGGGGAGATTGGTGAGTCTTTGGGCAGCTGTCTTCACACAACCAAGCTTTCGGGGGAAGCAGGGGAGGGGCATGGCTCATTGGCAGAGCATCTCCTTCGCATGCAGAAGGTCTTGGGTCAATCCCTGGCATCTTCAGATACAGCTAGGAATGTGCCCTATCTGAAACCCTGGCAGCCAGTGAGGACTGTACTAAGCTACTTGGAGAAATGTTCTGGCTTTGTCTTAGCACCTTGGTCCAGCCCAGTTTTCATTCTCAGATGCTAGAATTGATTGTGGCTGGATTTAAGACTTTTTATGTTGTCTGTGTCATTTTTTCCATAAAGCACCCCTTAACCCTCACTGCTGTACCTCCCGCAGCCGCCCTGGCAAGCTGCTGCTGATTTTTCAAAGTTGTTTGTGTCATTGGCTGTGGGAGCTGCAGTAGCGAAGGCTGGAAGAAAAGAGTCCTGTGGTTTGTACCCTCAATGCTCCACTTTGGAAAGTCAAAGATCTCTGGAAGGGATGTCTCTATGGCGCTGACATCACCAGAGAGCTCTGCAGCTGTTCAACATTCAAAGGCGGAAACCCAGCCATTAACCAGAATAAACGCTTGACTTGTCTAGGGGTTCTGCAGTGTCACAGAGACAGGCTAGTCAGCGGCAGCAACACCAAAAGAATTCAGCTGTGGTCAGTGGCAGCGGTTCAGGAGCTGAGAGTAAAAGGTTCCAGTGCCAGGTAATGCATCATCTGACTCAGGTTTGCTTAGCCCTAGAGAGAGGTGATAATTCAGATGTCCACTTAGGAAGCCTGTACTAGGTGGGTGGGTGGGTGGAAGGGAGAACAGCATCCATATTTTAAAAATCAGTTCCATGATCACAGGCAGGTGGGGAGCCTTTCGGCCTCGAGGTGCTGCTGAACTACAACTCCCATCATCCTTGTCCACTGACCATGGTTGTTGGAGCTAATGGGGTTTTTTAGTTCATCAGCATCTGGAGAGCCAACAGTTCCCAGATTACAGGCCAGCATCAAGAAAAGATAAGCTTGATTAATGAGCCATTTTTTGATTTTGGAGAGCGGCATCTCCTTTATACAGTGGTGCCCCGCAAGACGAACGCCTCGCGAGACGAAAAACTCGCAAAACGAAAGGTTTTTTCGTTTTCGAGTTGCCTCGCAAGACGAATTTCCCTATGGGCTTGCTTTGCAAAATGAAGCTTGCCCCGCAAGCTCTGGGGACAGCGGGTCTTCCCCGCTGTCCCCGGACCTCTTTTGAAGCAAGGGGCGTCGGGGAGAAGCGATCTTCTCCCCGCAGCCCCAGGTCCGGGGACAGCGGGAAGCGCTTCCCGCTGTCCCCGGACCTCTTTTGAAGCAAGGGGCTGCGGGGAGATCGCTTCTCCCCGCCACCCCTTGCTTCAAAAGAGGTCCGGGGACAGCGGGAAGCGCAGCGCTTCTTCCCCGCTGTCCCCGGACCTCTCTTGAAGCAAGGGGCGGCAGGGAGAAGCGATCTTCTCCCCGCCGCCCCTTGCTTCAAAAGAAGTCCGGGGACAGCGGGGAAGAAGCGATCTTCTCCCCACAGCCCCAGGTCCGGGGACAGCGGGAAGCGCTTCCCGCTGTCCCCGGACCTCTTTTGAAGCAAGGGGCGGCGGGGAGAAGCGATCTTCTCCCCACAGCCCCAGGTCCGGGGACAGCGGGAAGCGCTTCCCGCTGTCCCCGGACCTCTTTTGAAGCAAGGGGCGGCGGGGAGAAGCGATCTTCTCCCCACAGCCCCAGGTCCGGGGACAGGGGGAAGCGCTTCCCGCTGTCCCCGGACCTCTTTAGAAGCAAGGGGCGGCGGGGAGAAGCGATCTTCTCCCCGCAGCCCCAGGTCCGGGGACAGCGGGAAGCGCTTCCCCCTGTCCCCGGACCTCTTTTGAAGCATGGGGTTGCGGGGAGATCACTTATCCCCACCACCCCTTGCTTCAAAAGAGGTCCGGGGACAGCGGGAAGCGCAGCGCTTCTTCCCCGCTGTCCCCGGACCTCTCTTGAAGCAAGGGGCGGCAGGGAGAAGCGATCTTCTCCCCGCCGCCCCTTGCTTCAAAAGAAGTCCGGGGACAGCAGGGAAGAAGCGATCTTCTCCCCACAGCCCCAGGTCCGGGGACAGCGGGAAGCGCTTCCCGCTGTCCCCGGACCTCTTTTGAAGCAAGGGGCGGCGGGGAGAAGCGATCTTCTCCCCACAGCCCCAGGTCCGGGGACAGGGGGAAGCGCTTCCCGCTGTCCCCGGACCTCTTTAGAAGCAAGGGGCGGCGGGGAGAAGCGATCTTCTCCCCGCAGCCCCAGGTCCGGGGACAGCGGGAAGCGCTTCCCCCTGTCCCCGGACCTCTTTTGAAGCATGGGGTTGCGGGGAGATCACTTATCCCCGCCACCCCTTGCTTCAAAAGAGGTCCGGGGACAGCGGGAAGCGCAGCGCTTCTTCCCCGCTGTCCCCGGACCTCTCTTGAAGCAAGGGGCGGCAGGGAGAAGCGATCTTCTCCCCGCCGCCCCTTGCTTCAAAAGAAGTCCGGGGACAGCAGGGAAGAAGCGATCTTCTCCCCACAGCCCCAGGTCCGGGGACAGCGGGAAGCGCTTCCCGCTGTCCCTGGACCTCTTTTGAAGCAAGGGGCGTCGGGGAGAAGCGATCTTCTCCCCACAGCCCCAGGTCCGGGGAGAGCGGGAAGCGCTTCCCGCTGTCCCCGGACCTCTTTTGAAGCAAGGGGCGACGGGGAGAAGCGATCTCCCTGCAGCCCCTTGCTTCAAAAGAGGTCCGGGGACAGCGGGGAAGAAGCGATCTTCTCCCCGCAGCCCCAGGTCCGGGGACAGCGGGAAGCGCTTCCCGCTGTCCCCGGACCTCTTTTGAAGCAAGGGGCGGCGGGGAGAAGCGATCTTCTCCCCACAGCCCCTTGCTTCAAAAGAGGGGACAGAGCGGCGCTTCCCCTCTGTCCCCGGACGGTCTCCATAGGAACGCATTGATTGATTTTCAATGCATTCCTATGGGAAACCGTGCTTCGCAAGACGAAAAACTCGCAAGAAGAAAAAACTTGCGGAACGAATTAATTTCGTCTTGCGAGGCACCACTGTATTTTTACCAGCAAGTGCTTTCACACTTTTTCTAGGCAGTTATCTTTGACAAGCTCTTTAAAGAAGAATATTTTGTGTTTGAAATGACTTTTCCCAAGGCAAAAGAATCTTTTTTGCTTAACTGAGGTGGCTTAATGAGTCTTTCCTGATTTGTCTGCAAATGAATATTAGGCATCATGTTAATAATTTGAATGACAAAGTTCTAGTGGACAGTCATGTTGTGTGGAATGAAGAGTTGGATACAGACGGCTCTTACATGGGCCTCATTGTAAACAGAGCATCTAGGGTTGCCTCGCCTAACCTGGTGCCCTCCAGATGCTCTGGACTGCAGTTCCCATAAGCCCCAGCCCCTCTTTCTGGCCCTTGGAACACTCCGCCACTGTCTTTTTACCCAGAGGGTTTGTACCTGCCTGGAATGCGTCCTTGAAATCTGAGAATGCCTCTTCCTTGTATGGATGGGAGAACACAGAGGAGAGTTGGAGTGTGTGTAGTAACTAGCCTGCTGTACAATGGTAAAATTCACATCATGCCTCTGGCTTTGCCCACCACTGGCATGTGGCCCTTGGGAGGATGCCTAGAAGGGAATGTGGCCCTCAGACTGAAGAAGGCTCCCCACCCCTTCTCTGAAGCCCAGGTAGAGTGTGATCTATTGTTCTGCTTTTCCCTCCCTGTAGATCTAGCTCAGTCCTTTTGGAACAGGAAATGACCCTGGATGGAACCATTGTAAGTGCCGCCTTCGACGACTGTATGGATATGGGCATTGTTGGCACGACGGCAGGGACGTTGTGGTATGTCAGCTGGGCAGACAACACCAGTATCCGGCTGATTAGTGGGCACAAGAACCAGGTAAGAGGTTTTGTAAGCAGTTCCTTGATGGTAAAGAGACCACTCTTCTTGGAAGTTTATCAAACCTTCGTAATCTGGTGAACTCGGTTTGCGTCTCCGCTCCTCCACCTGCAGCTGCTGGGTGACCTTGGGCTAGTCACACTTCTTTGAAGTCTCTCAGCCCCACTCACCTCACAGAGTGTTTGTTGTGGGGGAGGAAGGGAAAGGAGAACGTTAGCCGCTTTGAGACTCCTTCGGGTAGTGATAAAGCGGGATATCAAATCCAAACTCTTCTTCTTCTTCTTCTTCTTCTTCTTCTTCTTCTTCTTCTTCTTCTTCTTCTTCTATCCTCTCTGTTGCCACTGCAGGTTAACGAGGTGGCCTTCAGCCCTGGAGAGTCTCACTGTGCTACCTGTGGGGAGGATGGCAGCGTGAGAGTTTGGTCCCTTGCCAGCCTGGAGCTGGTGGTGCAGTTTCAAGTGCTCAATCAGGTAACTGCTGAGATGAAATGCAGTCTCACAACACCCAGTTACTCTTTCCCTAGAATTCACTAGAGATGAGTGACTCTTTTGATGGCATAACCTCCTAGCCCAGAAGTTTCCTATTTGTGGTGTTGTGCCTGAAAGAACCAATGGGTATTCCCAATATGTTCCTTACTCCCCCTCTAGAGTTCCCTCTGCCTGGCGTGGAGCCCAGTGGCCACCACTGTCAGTGGGGAAGAAAGCCAGCATATTGTGGCAGGGTACAGCGACGGTACCATCCGGGTGTTCAGCGTTTCCCGGACAGAGATGGAACTCAAGATGCACCCCCACCCAGTGGCTGTAACCGCACTTGGATACTCCGCAGATGGTAGGACCTTGTTAGATGCCAACATCAAATTTTGCCCCAAAAAGCACTCCATTATTATCAATTTGCAATGGGGTGGAAGGTTCACAGGCTTTGAAGGACTTGCTCACAAATTTATTGACAGCTTCACACATTATAGTTAGGCAGTGGAAGGGGCAAGCAGAATATAAAATGGAAGAATGGTATAAAGAGGTGTGGGTTATAGCTATTGATGATAAATTTACATGTGTCATTAAGGTAAGATGGGGAATATGCAGGAGAAATGTTTTTGAGGTGATATGGAGAGTGTTTGTAGAATATGTACTGTTAAAATGGAAAGGCGTTCAACCATCGCAAGAGGTGCTGAAATTTTGGGAGGTTGGATAGTTACAAAGGAATGGTCTCAGTGGTGGGGTGCACATTTTTATTCTTATTTATTTATGATTATTACTTTGTCAAAATAATAAAAAGCACTGCCCAGGTGCCACTAAAAATTAATAATAACAATCAGCAGCTCATTTAACATACGTAAGCTTTTAAGTAAACACACAGTGGGTGAATTCAAGTATCCATTAAGCAGCTCCCTTCTGAGGGCTCCAAGGGCTGGAGGGTGGGGCAAGGCAGATGAAATCATCCAACCCCTGATGGCAACCCCAGAATCTCTTTCCCCTCTTCTTTGTGCTCCGTTCACTCTCTAGGGGAAATCATCTTGTCTGGAGGCAAGGATGGGATGATGGCTGTCAGTAGTCCACGCACAGGGATGACCATTCGTGTCCTGACTGACCACCGATCATCACCTATCAATGTTATCCACTGCACAAGAAAGCAGGTGAGACGGAAATCTGTATGACGTCCGAACAACCTTTCCTCACTGGAGGATCAATGGATGTTCAGCACTTGATTTTTAATTGAATCTGTGCTGTAAGCCACTTTGACCCAGTTTGCACATAACACAAAGCCAAACCATGACTTAGCGTGAATGAGCAAATGTGCGGTTTCACTGAACAAAGGTTCCAGGCGCTGCACTCCTTTCTCTGTCCTGCTGTTGCCGCCATGGTTTGTCTTCCCATTACATCCAGACTTGGGCTGTTGGTTTGTCTTACTCCAGGCCAGGCAATAATTCAACCACTAAGACTCATGTTTAAGACTCAACAATTCAGTTCAAATCAGGGGGGGGGGGGAATTGCAGTATGAAATGTAAAAACATTTGATGACAAATTCCTAAACCAGTTGGCACAGCACAGCAGGCTAGCAAAGAGGTATTTATTCAGCTGGCACTGAACAATAAACAATGACCGTGCTGTCAGAAGGGAGAGCATTCCATAAACAGGGTGCCACTGCTGAGAAGATCCTACTGTGCATCACTGTGCAGTTTATTACATCCAGCAACAAGGCAACAAAAGGGCCTCCCTTGCAGCTCTTGAATCATGGGCCAGTTGGTATCAGGAAAGACATTCCTTCCAAGTATTTGTTCTCCAAGTAATTTAGGCCTTTATGCTTATGATTTGGAAAACCTTCAGTAGAGAAAGGCAGTTTAAAAATAGAGTATACCATTTTAACCAATCTCTTACTATTTTCTAATTGTATTATTTCATATGTAACCAGTTCTGTACCCCTAATGATTTCTCTTTTTCCCTACTTACGTTTATTGCACATTATGTATTCAGCAGCAGTAGGGTGGCTAGTCCTCAAGACACAAACACACTCTGGATTTATACTGAGCCCTTGTTACTCCCTTTTTTTACATATCCGTACAATGGTATGTCATCATGCCCTGCACCACCAGTTTCAGAGGACAGATGTGTAAAACAAGAGCTGTTGTTATTCTGGTATCCTGTCCTCTAGCACATAGAACTTGGCGTTGAAGGTGATGATCTCTGGTTGGCTGCAAGTGACGACCGACGTGTCAGTGTCTGGGTCTCTGACTGGATGAAGGACAAATGTGAGCTCATTGACTGGCTAAGCTTCCCAGCTCCTACAGGTCCCGAGGTGAGGATATCTTGCTGTAGCCTCCAGTCCTCTGCTGAGCAATAAGCTTTTCAGCACGTGGTGTGTTTTGTAGTGTTGCTTGTTAAAATTTCCTGAGGCTGGAAAATTTTACAAGGGAGAAGCAAGAGCAGATTGAGTGCCTTCTTGGCATTTGCCAAATGAATATATAGGACGAGGCTAGCTGTGTAGCTCAGGAGATCTACAAAACCGTGCTCACAAAGAATCTGTAGAATTCTGGCTTTAAATAAAGGACTAGTTTCTATTTCCTCATTTTTGTGTGGAAAAGAGCTATTCAAATGGCAGTCTTAGTTTGCACTAAATGCTTAAAAGGGTTTCTAGATGCAGCTTCCAGATTTCAAAGAGGGGAAAGTTCTCCACTCCACACTCCAGAAGAAATAATTGTTCAGATTCCATTAACTTAGTGCTAGCCCTGAACTGGAGGTTGGTTAGCTCCAAATGATGCACACCTGCCTTGTCACTCATGCTTTTGCCTTTCTCCTCCAGGTACCCAACCCTCTACCTCCCAGCCTAGCAGCATTTTGCCCTTGGGACAGGAGCATGATTGCTTATACAGGCTTTGGATTGCAGAAGGAGATCCTCTTCTACAGCCTGCAACAGAAACAGGTGCCTCATATCTTGGCTTGTCTGAGATCTTGTGTGTTCTACCAGCAGGACTGCTGGAGTTGCATCTGACCAATGAGCCTAATGTTATTGGCTCAGCCGTGGACTTGGTGGTGGGTCACCTTCTGCTGGCACACTTCCCTTAATCTTTGTTATGGGTCTATTTTAGCTCTGTTAGCTGTTCCACTAGACAAGCAGAAACCTGACATCATATGAGAGTTGTCGCTCAGTGTTAGAGCATCTGTTTTGCATGCAGAGGATTCCAGATTCAGTCCCCAGCATCTCCAGGTAGGGCTGAGAGAGAACCTCAGTCTGAGATCCTGGAGAGCTGCTGCCAGTCAGTGTAGACAGTGCTGAGCTAGAAAGACCAGCAAACAACAAAAAGTAGTTTAATATGTTCCTGGGCTATACAGTTTCAGGCTGTGGCAGCAGGGGATGTTTGTTATATATGCAAAACTCACATACACAAGAAATTTCTGGCTATTTGCCTGAGTCTCTAGGTGTTTGTGGTTTGGTGAATATAGGAAGCTGCCGTATACTGAGTCAGATGATTGATCCATTACTGTCTACACTGACTGGCAGTGACTTTCCAAGGTTTCAGGCAGGAGTCTTTCCCAGTCCTTCCTGGAGATACCAAGGATTGAATTCCAAACCTTCCACGTGTAAAACAGATGATCTGCCACTGAGCCATGACCCTTCTCCTTTGTGGGAGAAGCATGGAGACTTGTAGTCCCCTGCCTTTAGTCTCAAAAATGCCACATGCCCTAGCACCAGAAATGTTACAGGGAGCTTCTCCTTGTTCTGGTTAGCTCATAGAGTTTGACTGAAAAGCAAAGCAGCGCCAAGCAAGTCGAGATGTAGCAGGTCACTGCAGTTCAACAGATTTGGACGCTGTATAACTTCCAGCCTCTCCCCCCACCCCCAGACTTGAGCAGGATTGGATGCCCCAACTGCAGCTGAAATGGAGAGGGACAGAGAAACCCATGGATTGCTCCATTTTCTCAATAGACCACTCAACTTATATTTGGGGGGTTGACTCTCTCCCCACCCTTTTTCTTTCCTTTTGCATTTTCTCAAATGCCTAAGATTTTCCTGCAGAAGTGATGGCTGCTTCCGTTTTGCAGAGTCAAATTGCCCAGCCTAATGGGTTCCACCCTTTGTGCCCTCTGCAAGATGCTGCAATTGTTAGTTGGACATTCTTGCACATTAATCCAATTGCATCTTAGAGCAGATTGCAACATTTATTGCAAGCCCACACATACAGAGGGTGCATTCCTTTGTTCATTTGGACATTTTTCTGTTCAAAAATGCCTGCAAGGAGAAGTTTCTCCTCCTATGCCTTCCTGGTGTGTATTGGAATGAAAAATAAGCAGCCTTTTCCACACTGCAAAAATAACACTTCCTCTTCATTTTGCAATAGATTCTAACACCTTGGGACTTTTTTCCTCTCGCTTGTGTGCAGGTCATAGAGAAGATTTCCTTGCCGTACTTTGCCACGTCGCTAAGCTTGTCTCCTGCTGCCTGCATTATAGCCGTTGGCTTCAGTGGTGGGTATTCAGAAGACCCCAATGGGCAGGTGGGGGTAGTGTCCGAAGACCCCTCGGAAGGCAGTTCTGTATATGGAACGAGCCAAGTAACCTTGCATAGGAACATAGGAGACAGCCTCACATGGAGTCAGGTCCTTTGTCCATCTTGCTCAGTATTGCTACACTGACTGGCAACAGCTCTTCAGCGTTTCAGATAGAGGTTTTCCCCCTGCCCTACCTGGAGAAGCTGCCAGGGACTGAGCCTGGGACCTCTATATGCTCTACTTAAATATCTATGGCACTTCAGGCTGCCTCAGAAGGTGATGGGGCTCTCCTGTGATGAAAGTAGTTAAGTTGAAGCTGGGCTGGATGGCTGTCAAGGGTGGTGTAGTTGCCACCTGCATTGGAAATACAGCACTGAACATAGGAAGCTTCCTTATGCTGAGTCAGACCGTTGGTTCATCTAGCTCAGTATTGTCTACAGTGACTGGTAGCAGCACTCTTAAGTTTTCAGACTGGGAGTTTCTCCCTGTCCTACCTAGAGATACCTGGGACTTCCTGCATGCAAGGCAGATGCTCTAGCACGGAGCATTCCCCTTTTGTGTTTCCAGTGCCCCGCAGAAGTGTTATCACCTATCAGACAGGTGGGGCACTTGTGAGAACGTAAGAAGAGTCCTGCTGGATCAGGCCAATGACCCATCTAGTCCTGCATCCTGTTCTCACAGGAGCCTGCCAGGTGCCCATGGGCAGTCCACAAACAGGACCTGAGTGCAGCAGCACTCTCCCCACTTATGAGTCCTGGGTACTCAGAGTGGAGGTAGAACATGGTCATCATGGCTGGTAGCCACTGATAGCCTTACTCTCCATGAATTTGTCTAATCCATTTTTAAAGCCATCCAGTTGTCCATAGGGATGGACTTGCAGGAGACTTCGTTGGTGCTGAGTGTTATTCTCACGCTTTTGAGCATACGTTCGTAGTCGCTAAGCCTAGAAACTTGAGATCATTCTCACCTTCAGGGAGCAGAAAGTAGGGCAGTCGGCTTTGCCTAAAAGCCCACAGGGAGCCCACCGAGGAGGTCCAAGGAAGCTAACAAAACTTTCCAACGTGGGCACTGCATTCCCTTTTGTTTTTTACTTTTAAAACCTGTTCTGTTATTGCCCTTAGGTGACAAAGCAATGACCAATTTCATATGGCTGGTTAAAAAAACCTTCAGAGCAATGTAGCCTCGCTTGCATGAGTCATCTGGTCAGAAGATTCCTGGGTGCTCTTTATTAATGTCTCTGCCCCCCCCGAGGGTGGGGCACCCTGATGATTTATTGTCTGGGGAACTCGAAAATCAACCCTGGCTGAGATTCTTGGGCAGATGATTTTTATACATGTACACATCCTTCAAATGCAGAATAGCACTGTCCTTGATTTATAAAAGGATGTTTTTTTTAGTCTGTGGTTTTGTCTGCCCTACAGAGCGCATGTTGAGGCTGATCGAGCACCCAAAGAAGGCCGAGAGAGACTACCTGGGCCACGATGACGCTGTGTGCCTCTGCCGGTTTACCCCATCTGGGAAACGCCTCTTCACAGCTTCCTATAATGAGATCCTGGTGTGGGAGGTCCATAGTAGAGGAACACAAAAAGCAGTTTCCATCACCAGTTGAGTCGGATGCAAACATGGTTGCTACCTCAGGGTTGCCCTGAAAACTCCCCATCCCGATGCTGTGCATCAGCTCCAGCCTCCTGTTTCTGAGTTCAGCAATCGAAAATGCCCAGGAGCTGCACAGCTGTCCCCATTGGACCATTCCTATTGGACCCAGGCAGGACCATTCCATGATCTCCATTTGACATTCCAGGAAGTGAAAATGGTCAGTGGCAATTAGCCAGAACCTGCAGGGATTGGGAGCCAAAACGCCAACACCACCCACCTCTTCCACATGTGCTTCTCCTCCATTTAGGCACACAAGCCCCTTACCTGTCAATCACCCCCCCCCCACTTCTTCATATTGGGATGGAGGAAAGGAAGGAGTCCTCCTTTCCTACATTTTCCTACGTTCTGGCTGTCTTATCTCCTTTTTCACCATGGTAGGACAGCTAGCTTTATCAGAGCTCCTGAAATTTGGGGCAGGCAAGCTGTAGGTTAATGCCTGGATTTTATGGGGGGTGTCTGTTGCACTCTTTCCTGTTGGATGCAGTGGGCATCAATGCAGGGATCTGATAACAGCCACTTCTCAAGCAAGCAGGGCATATCCTCATTCACATTTTCTGAATGGGATGGTTCTAGGACTGGGTGACCTAAGCTGCTCAGGATCAGGCTCCAACACACCAGCATTTTCACACTTCCTTGATCCCCTTGAGGTTGAAGGATGGGCAGTGGTCACTCAGAAATAGCCCAGCCCCTCATGAAGAGCAGCGGTGGTCATTTAGATACTCTTCCAGAATGTCACTTTTGAAATGCTGACGAAGAGATTATCTCGTTCTATTTTTTTACTATATATTAGTTGAGCTCATTATACCCAACCATAACTTGTTATGTATTACAGTACGATTGCGTCCTGCACAGGGGTAAAGGTCCGTGGCTGGCGCATATACGCAAAAACACATATACTTAAACCACTCCCCCACAAGAACTTCCCAGAACCCAGTAAGCAAGTATGAGAGCTTAAAAGCTCTTTCTGGGCCTGGAAAACCTTATGCAAAAGGAGATTTTAAGCTCTCCCATCATGGGTGCAAGCAATTTGATTTCAACTGGCTGGTTTTCAACTGTGTAAGGTTCAAATCACGCAAGTTAAATGTGTATAAAATGCGATTTTGCTGTACATATGGATTAGGATGAGTTTCTTGATTCTTAGCGTTAAGAATGTGTACACATTGAACATTACTCCCTCTCCCCGCAAAAAGAGAGACCGAAATGGGTTCATTATTCCTCGCTCATCTGTCCCAATACTAAAATTTGATTTTATGGTTCTCTTTACTAAGTTTTCTGTTGACTGTATGAGAACCAGAAGGGATTACACACACACACACACACTCCAGCAGTTTGCTATATTCTCTCAGCAAATACAGTGGCAAAACATATAAAATCACACACAAAAATCAGCCATGACCATGATAAGGATAAACACTGAGTGTAAACTTTGTGAGCACAAATTTGCCTTTCTTTTTTCAGAAAGATATTTTTAAGGAGTATTACCAGGGATGTTCTAGAGTGTTTTTTTAATTCAGATTTTGCAAATGTTTGTGTTTTTTTAGAATCCACAGATGATTGGGCAATAGTTTGCTTCTGAGGTGCAAAGCTGATAGAAATGGAATTGCTCATAAACCAGGCAGTGAAACAATTAATGTTTCCACTACTGTATCTCAAATGTGGCCTTAACACATAACTACATTGCTAGAGTTTTTGTTTGTAATTTATAGTAAGATGGAAGTTTTTAGTAAGATATGTTTTTTAAATTTTTATCTAAAATAAAGTAGTATTTTTGTGCATTTGAACCTTTGTAGAGTTCCAATTTTGTATGTAGGCTTTAAGGTATCTGGGGACCATGTAAAAATGGATGAGACTCTTGTCACTATGCATCTGGAAACAATGCCAAGTCTTGGCACCCTCTTTCAGGTAGTCAAAGGACAACATTCATAACTCAAGAGGAAAAAATGTCACTTTATTGTGTAAAAAGTATATAGTCCTGATTGTATAAAAAGTATATCCCTGCACCAAACATGGATAGTTGCTGCAATTGTTCTTCAACTTTTGAAGCTAACAAAACACACAATTTAAAATATGGCACAACATTTCACATGGGCTGCCAAAGCCCCCTGGCATTATGAAGGAAGAGGCAAAGTGCAACAGAAAGAAAAAGTGGTTTGTGTATTCAGGCCGAGACAGGCTTAATTTCTGCTTTAAAATAAATTATCGGACGGCAACCCCACCTGCAGCTACATCTTACAAAATATATTACTAAAAAACTTGTCATAAGATCATATGCTATAGGCCTAACTTAGGCCATCATACTTAAGGCGTTAAGAGTCAAGCACTCTGATAACCAGAGTTGGAAGTAAAATTCCTCACAGTGAAGTCCTTTTCATTATTAGTTCTTTTAGCACTTTCTCAACATGTGATGCTGAACCAGGCTCTGGTACGTCTCCCCCCAGCATGGCACAGACTGGAGCAATACAAGAACAAGTAATGAGCGCTGTGAACCAGCACACTGCTCATTTGCATCAAGCCAGTTAATTTGTAACTAGGGTTTAACATTATTTTTGAAGCAGCCCATTAGTCTTCCCAGCGAAAGCTGCAACCACCACTTAAAGAAATTAGTAAGGATGTACCCAGAATCTTCTCCTGCCCCTTGACACCCCTGGATCCGGCCCAAGCCTGGATCCCAAACCAATTGGGAGTGGGGCAGAGGCATACAGGCTTGAGCCGGATCTGGGCTGTCAAGGGAGCATGGGAAAGAGAGGAAGGCAGCAGCCTCTGCAAAACAGCACAGGGCTGTTTGCAAGAAGGCTTTTAAACAGCCCCACTCTGCACTTTGGCTATATCCACCTGTTATCAGCAAGGAAAAACTGGTAGTTATACATGAGCCATTTTGGCTCATGACACATCACAGGTGGGGAACCTCCAGCCCTTTTGCTGTTGCTGGGCTACAACTTGCCTCATCTGTGACCATCAGCCATGGTGGCTGAGAGTGATGGGAGTTGGAGTCCATACTGTAATTTGGTGGTTGTTTTTATGTGCAGGGGATTCTATTTGGAGTCCTTTACTGGAGCAGCAGAGAGGTCAAGGCCAGCTCCAGCAACTTCTAGACTTCTTTCCCCAACCTAAAACATCTGGCAGGGCAGTGGCTCATTCTGGAAAGGATGGGTCCGAGGTGGAGAACCTCAGGCCTGGAGGCCAAATCTATCCTTCTCTTATCTGTCCGTCAGGACCCTCCTCACGGCGCAACCCCTCTCCCCAAGCCCCACACTTCCCCAGATGTTTCTTTTGACAGCTGAAATGTGTCCTTTAACTCTGATATTCCCTCTTGCTTAGCGCAATGGAAGATACAGAGGTGTGTTTGTGGAAACTAGCCTACAGTACACAAAAAGGTAAAACTTGGGTTAACTGCTCTGCCGTCTTAGGCCCTGCTCACTGCTGGGGGTTTCCAGATGGGAATATGGGGCCTTGGACTGGGAAAAGGTCCATTGCCCCTAGGCGAGGCCAATGAGAGGAGCAGTAGTCAAGTTCTACGTGGAAGTCACTAGTTCCTTCTGGAAGGTTCCGCTACAGTGTATCATCACACAAGAGTGATGGATGGGGCCTCCTGCTGGTTCTCACATCAAAGGATCACAGGCGTCTGTGTTAGGTCTCTGTGTCTTCTGTGTAGTCTTCATTCTCTCCTCCTGCAAGTGGAAAACTGCTTGATTTCCCTAATAGTTCATAGTGGGAACTGTTGGGACGCCTGGAGACGTAATCGTTATAGTTCTGCCAGCCTGTGGAGCTGCTGCAGCAAAAGTGCTTTATGTTGAACCCGGCGCTAACCAGAAGCAGCACAGATAAGACTCCTATAAACCATTCCTTACTGTAAAAAAACAAAATAAAAATACTATTAATAATGTTAACCAATGAAAATAATAATCAGCATGTTTACAGTGCCTTAACACACCAGCTTGCGAACTGACAATAGAAGTCAAGAGATTCCCATTTCATCCTTGTAATCGCTTTGCTAGAATAGACTTGTCCCAGCAGACGAGGCTAGAACTAATAGCCTTCGGCTGCAGGAGGAGAGACTGCGCTTGAACATTAGAAGCAGCTTCCTGATGACAAGGCCAGATAGACGATGGGACCGATTCCCTAGAGAGGTGGTGAGCATCTCCCATGGTGCAGATTCTTCAAACCAGAGGCACACACTGCATAGTTAAAACTATGGAATTTGCTCCCAGGGGAGGCAACGATGGCCAACAACTTGGATAGCTTTCAAAGAGAATTGGACAAATTCATGGAGGAAAAGGCTAACAAAGGCTACCAGCTGCCATGGCTATGCTCCACCTGCAGAGTTATGTTTCTGAATACCACTTTCTGGGATTTGCAGGTGCAGAGTGCTCAGCTCCTGCTTGCAGCTTTCCTGTAGGCATCAGGTTGGCGACCATGAGACCAGGGTTGCTGGTTTAGATGGGCCACTGGCCTGATCCAGCAGACCCCTTTTTGTGTCCTGATAAGGATAGACAGCTGTCTATTGGGGGTGATCTATACTGCCTGCACTGGGTAAGGGGCTGGACTATGCAGAGGTGGATGGGGCCTTGTAGACTAGGACTCTACGACCAGCTCTATTACAGGAGGCTAGAAAATATTACAACACACAAGCACACTACAAAAACACAAAGCACACAACTTACATTGTAAACCCAAGGAGCGCACCTTTCTCATCGGCCTTCAGCAAGCACTGCCCTGCAAGAGGGAGAGGGAGAGAGAGATGCATTTAGATGCTTAATTGCCAAGCACAAGGGACAAGGCAAATCTCCAATGCAGCAAATAGACTGGAATGGATCCCTGAAGGCTTAATTGCCGCGTCAGATCAAGAGTCTAGATTTCTCTTGCTGTCCTGAAAGGGATGGGCAGGACAGTTTGTTCAAGACAAAGGCAGATGACAATTGTGTAAGGGGGTGGGATGGCGACAAAAAAGAGACGACGCCCCTAGTGCCCTAACTTGTTTCAAGGAATTCCTTCTCAAAGAATCCATACATTCCATCAGACTCGACCCATTTGTAATCTGCTCAACTTCAGCAAGCATTCAAAGATCAAGACATAGTAACTTTGGTTCCAATGCAACTGGAGCTTAAGCACCCTTGAAATTGACGAGATTTCCAATAGGACTCAAGCAGGTCTTAACTTAACCTGGCTCAAAGCCTCAGTTTACAGTGTTTACACTCCTTGGGAAAGAGGCACCCCTGAAACGCACCAGGAATAAAGTCCGCTTCCCACCCCACTTTTCTATACAGTGGCATCGTCCCATTTCCCCCTTTCTTACAGCTTTTTGATCTGTCGTCTTCCCTTGTACGTTGCACCACTAGAAAGCTACCCCAAAATCCACAGGTACTCTGGAATGTAGACCAAGAAGAGGGTAGCTGGGATATATGAAGCCATCAAATCTCTTGGGCCTATTCAACATGGTACCGCTGTTCTGACTGGCAGCATCCCTCCGGGGTGTGAGGGAGAGAAAGAGCTGTCCCAGGTATAACACCACAGGGAAGAACCACATGGCTGAGGCAGAGCAACAGCCTCACATGCAAAAGCTTCCAGGTTCAATCTCCAGCATCTCCAGGTAGGGCTAAGACAGGCAAAGGCAACCTCGGACCTCCAGATGTTTTGGGACTACAACTCCCATGATCCCTAGCTAACAGGACCAGTGGTCAGGGATGATGGGAATTGTAGTCTCAAAACATCTGGAGGGCCAAGGTTGCCTATGCCTGGGCTAAGATGTAGGAAAAGCACTGAGGCCTAATTTGATCAATAGAATACCTGGCCTCTAATGAGCAGGGCTTTTATGCTGTACTTTAGAATTGGCCCCTTTCTTCAGGTTGTCTGTTTAGAAAAGGCTACCTGTCACTTGCCTCAATATGTTTTGTTTCTCTCAGTCAGCATGCTACACTTTTCTACTATTAAAGCTTTGCTTCATATATATGTATGAGTGAGGAGATATTTCCCTGGCAGGAGGGCTGATTTTTAGTCAGCCCCCTCCACAACATGAGAGAGATCCTTGCCCAGAGCCCTGGAGAGCAGCTGGCAGTCAGGGAAGACAATACTGAGATTGGTGGGCCAATGAGCCAGAGTCAAAATAAGGCCTCTTCCTATCTTTCCATGACCCTTTTAAACAGGAAGCAAAAAGGCCAAGGGCCAAACCTTCCGAAAGAAAAGCTCAGGCTGTGTCTCCTCCTGAGTCACGAGGCCCCTGACCCACTTACTTCTGTCTACGTCGTCAGGCAGGGGGCATTCAGCAGAAACGTTGCAACTGCCCGTCTTCCGATCACAAGGACGCTGGTTTGGGCAGGGACAGGCATCCTGGCAGTTTGGCCCATACCGTCCGCTGGGGCAGGCTGAGAAAACAATCACAGGGAAGACAAGTTGGGGTTACACAACAGCAAGCAGGCCAGGGAAACACATGGCAGAATCAGGCCTGGCTCTCTGTCTTACAGCAGGGTTTTCAGGCACGGATGAGCAGCCAAGGCTTACAAAGCCCTTCTGCCTTTGCCCAGAACAAGCTGTTCTTACAGAGGCTAACCAGATACCTGTGGGGAAACCAGAAAGCAGGACGTGTGTGCAAGAGCACTCTCTTCTCCTGTGGTTTCTGGCACCTGGTATTCAGAAGCATGAATACCCCGACTGTGGAAGCAGAACCAAGCCATTGTGGCTAATAACCATGAATTTGTCCAATCCATTCATGTTGGTGGTCATCACTGCCTCCTGTGGTGGTGAGTTCCACAGTCTAACTATGCACTGTGTGTAGAATCTGTGATGCAAACAAAGAAGATATGGAAAGGTTGGACATTCTTCATCCACTAGCTGGCTCCACTTAGCCTCTCCTGTCAGCTAACTCACCCATTTCTTCACTGTCTTTTTCTTCGCCCATTTACACACTGTCTTCTGGCTGTCCAATTTATTTGGAGCCCAAAGCATGCCTCCCCACAGCACGTTAAGGAATTATAAAGGCTGGGAGGGGAGCAGTGACAGACACAAGTACCAGGTGCAGACAGTGCTATTTTAACCAGCAAGCTTTAACTCGGCAAGAAGGGAGTAGAGCAAATACGTTATCACCACAGCCAAGTTAAAATAAACAAATCTCTCACCTTCTTCGCAATGCGTGCCTTGGTAGCCAGCTGAGCAATTGCAAGTTCCGTGGACAGGGTCACAGGCACCACCATTGAGGCAGAGGCACTTCTGAAGGCAGCCATCACCATAGGAACCAGGAGCACAGGCTATGGCAGAAGAGACAGAGGGAGGGAGGAGACCACATGCAAAACACCATCAGGACTTTGGGTGGCGAGGAATATATATTTACTGTTTATTTGCTTCGCAAAAATTATATACAGCGCTTCATCCTACAAAAAGAAAACAACCTGAAATCCTTTACAAAAAAAGAATAAAGCAATAAAATTATCAGTTAAAAACCAATTAAAAACCTTCAGAAATAAGCTAAAAGCCTAATGAATACACATGCCAGCATTCCACAGGCGTGGGTAGGCTTGTCTAAACAAAAATGTTTTTAGTAGGCGCCAGAAAGGTGCCTTCGCTGTAAGTACTCTGCATACTATGTGGCACTTTTAACAGGGCCAGTTCAGAGCAGTCAAGTGGGCTTATACAGGGCAAAGCAGTCTCGCAGGTAAACTGCTCCCAAGCTGTTAAGCGCTTTATATACTAACAGTAAGAAACTAATTGAACTTGGCCTGGTAGGAAGCCAGTGCAGATCTTTGAGCAGAGGTGCTATATGCTGGTGGGGTGTCAGTCCCATGGGCAGCTGTGCAGCAGCATTCTCTGCATTGCCTGCAGCTTCCAGGTCAAGAGCAAGAGAAGCCCCAATATAACTGAATTATACCAAAGCAGACTATTTGTTCAATTGGCTCAGTACTGTCTGCACTGATTGGCAGCAGCTTCCATGCTTTCAGAATGGCCGACTTGCCCAGCCTTCCCCACAGACGCCAGGATTTTTTATTTATAGATGTATTTATATACCAACAATTGATACAATGCAAGGATTGAACCTGGGACCCTTCTGCATTCCAAGCACATGTTCTACCAGTGAGCACATGTTCTACCCCTCCCTTGTAAAGCAGGGATAGCCAACGTGGCAGCCTCCAAATGTTGCTAGACTACAGCTCCCATCATGCCTTGCCACAAGCCGCACTTGCTGGGGCTGATGGGATCTGGAGTCCAACAACAAGAACAGCCAGAGAACACCTGCTGGCTTTCCCTGCTACGAAGGGTCACACACACAGTTATTCCAACCTTGCATTTAAGCACTAGCCTGGTGACACAGATGGTAAGGACCTTGCATGGACATGAGTAAGCTGGATAAGGGGGCAGCTGTGGATCTCTCCATCCCCTACATCTGTCCCAGGACAGAAAATGCAGCCCATGTTGTTTCTGCAGTTTGCATAAGCTCATCCTTCTTTTGGAATAAATCACAATAATAATAAAAAAACTCAGCATTTGGTGGCCACAATGCAGGCCACCAAAAGTGCCTCCCCCCCAATACATATAGCAATGTCAAAACAGAAAAGTCAATCACGATGTAAGTTGCCCTGGAAATATATATTTACCGTAGTTAATTTCTATCCTGACCAAAGAATGCTTGGAGCAAGGAACACAAAGGAAAGCAATAAAAGAAGAACAAGGCAATAAAATCAATAAAACTGGAGAAAAACAGCTACTGCCAGTTCAATCAACTGCAGCGTATTTTCAAGGACTGTTAACAATTCAGCTTATTATTTGGCCAAAGGGTGAAAAGTTTGTTTTGTTTTGTTTGAGTTTATACTCTGCCCCACGATGGCTGGGGCCGATGGAACTTGCGGTCCAAGACCACTGGAGGGCACTAGGTTGGCAAACGCTGCCCTAACTTTTGCAATTGGTTTTCCAAGTTACAAACTGATGCAATAAATAAATATTCACACACACACACAACTCTACAAAGGAAAGATTGTTAGGGAGGAAATCCAGCTACCTTCACTGCAGTTGGGGCTCTTCCAGCCAGCATCACAAAGACATCCCTCTGCAATAAAGGGGGAAAGAAGAGATGGATGTGATTTTGGAGCAGTGAGTTCATGGGCACAGAGAGGTAAGTTGTGGCACAACCGGGAATAGAGTCACCAGTGCCGGCAAAGGAGGGAATTCAGGACAGAATGTGGGATTTTCAGATAAGCCACAGCCAAGGGGAAACGGAGGACATTTGGGGAATATTGTTATTAAGTTAGTCACCTTATTTTTCAGTGACAACTCAAAGCAACTGAAAATATTTGAAGAAAGTAACAAACACGTAAATACATTAAAACAGCATTAACAAGTCTAAAAGACAGTTCTATTTAAAAACAAGCAGACTAAACCAACACAAAAAGGAAACAGAGAGTTAAAAGCCAAAGGCCAGTTTAGGGGGCGAGGGGGAGCCTGGGGAGCAAACACAGCTCTGTCCTCCAAGATTCAGGAGGAGTAGGTGGGAAACTGCCACCACTGCTCCTATGCTGGATACCAAGAAGTTGCCTCACTCTGCCCAATGGTAGAGCCAGCATCCTAACAAATCAGAACAGGTTAGTCCGAGGCTGCCTTTAACCAAAAGAAAAAGAGGAGTAGAAAAACATCCCCTGCTATATATCCAAGGGTTTTTAAAAACCCCAATTTGCCCAGAAGCAGTCTTAGCAGGAGTCCCACTTGTTAATAGCAATGTGCTTTCTAGAACCCATATTCTATAGGCAATTCTAAATCAAGGGTGCTGTAGGGACGTGGGTGGAGCTGTGGGTTAAACCACAGAGCCTAGGACTTGCTGATCAGAAGGTCAGCGGTTCGAATCCCCACGATGGGGTGAGCTCCAGTTGCTCGGTCCCTGCTCCTGCCAATCTAGCAGTTCGAAAGCATGTCAAAGTGCAAGTAGATCAATAGGTACCGCTCCAGCGGGAAGGTAAACAGCGTTTCTGTGTGCTGCTCCAGTTCGCCAGAAGCAGCTTAGTCATGCTGGCCACATGACCCGGAAGCTGTACGCCGGCTCCTTCGGCCAATAAAGGGAGATGAGCGCCACAACCCCAGAGTCGGCCACAACTGGACCTAATGGTCAGGGGTCTCTTTACCTTTACCTTTACTTGCTACTAGTGATGTGCTTCTGAGAGCCCCATCTCTATAGGCAGCCCTGACTTGGAGGCCGGGTACCTATTCTACCTGACCCACATGCTCACACCTCTCCCCGCCTACGTGGCCTTGCCTTCTGTACAGATTCCATGCAGGGTGCAGTTGGAAGGGCCGCAGTCCAAGACATCGCATGCTGGTCCTCTCCAGAGAGCTCCGTCGCACTTGCATTCCCCAAGGACGCAGTGCCCATGCCCACTGCAGTCCGGAGGCTGGCAGGCAGGTTCGTGGACACACAGGATAGTCGAAACCTGCCGAGGGCAGCGCCACATGGGGTAAGGTTCGCTGGGGAGAAAGAAAGATTGATTGCACCAAAAGAAAAACAACAGCCAGGCTAAGCCCTAGTACACATCATGCCCCTTCTTTAATGCTGGCAGAAACAGTGAGGTTTCTCAGCTGTAGTAACTTCATTTGACACTGATGCAGACCCACAGAAAACTGTCTCATCCCCCAAACATAGCCTGACCACTTCAGGACCAGAAGTGTGACAGCAGGCGGCTCTTTCTGCATTGTCCACAAGTACATGGTCAAGCTCCCCTTTAGCAAACAGCGACAGCACCTACCAGTGATCTGAAGGGTAACTAGCAAGCGTTCCATTTAAGACCAGGGTTGCAGACCCTCCGCCGTCCAAGTTGATGGCATTGACGATGCCTTGCTGCTTCAAGAAATCAGCCATATCCCAAAGGCTGAGGCTGTGCAAACGATAAAGGGGATAGTTGTGCGAAGATGCCTTGCATTGGAGGAAGAACAAGGGCCGGCCCTATCCTTAGGCAGAGGAAGGAGGCAAATGCTGGAGAGCAGGGAGCGGAAGTTAAGTGTTAGGGCTGGATGCTCTGTTCCCACCCAAGCTAGCCTGTGGCCCTTGTGCATAGTGGATTGTTCTGGCACATTAACAGTGTCAACGCAAGATTAAACTGTTTGTCTGCTAGGCTTTTGTGCCTCAGGCAGTGAGAAGTCTTAGGGCAGCCCTGAAAAAAGAGCCAGCGATTACTGTAGCACAGACAAGATAACAGCTTGGGGGTTGGGTTGGTGGGAACGACCATATATTTTCATGTGAGAGAGAATTCATGTACCACAGTAAACAACCTTCCAAACCTGGCTCTGCTTTTTTAAAGAGGAGGGTGAATTCAGGTCATTAAAAAAAGAAAGCTCTTTCATATAGGCCTGGTTAACTAAACTGTGGTTTAATTTAATCATCTGAACCTGCCCCAGTGCCTTAGCCTGTAAGCCATGGTTTACTGCGCTTAACATAAACTAAGGTTTGCAAACCAACCTCTTAGCATTATGGGCAAACCAGGATACATTAAAGAATCATACTTGTCTGGTGCTAGGCAGGCCTGGTTCATACATGACACTAAGTCCTCTGGGATTGTTTAAGCCTTAGTTTGCTAAACAAACCAGAACCAAGTGTCCCTACACCAAGGTTTATTGAACCACGGCTTAGTGTTATGCCCAAATCTCATCACTCTTTGTTGAGTCATAGGATGGAAATTCCTCAGACACCTACATGTTAAATGCTAGCACCTACAGTTGCATTCCTTATTTAACTTTTCTCCTGAATTGTTACTTAAATAAAAAAAGGAAAACTGACCCACAACACATCAAGGAGACAAAGAGGCCCTCCAAGCAGAGCTCAAGCTGAGGCATGGATCACCTACCCCACTAGGAGGAACGACTTAAAAAACTACACAGACTTACCCCCTTGTATGTGTCTGCCCATCAAAGTGCGCCAACACCAGCTGTCCTTGCCTGTCATGCCCCACGGCTGTCCTGGCAGACACAGTATTGATGAACTTGTCAAACGTACCTACCAAAAAGGGGTGGGGAGAAAGAGAGACAAAGTACAAATAGCTGAGAAACATACTCACTCTGCTACAAGGATGGTTTTTAAAAAAAAAAAAAAAAATCACAGGGCAAAACCTCTCCTTACAGCAGAATGGTGTAAGCATGTTTTGTTTTCTTAAATACTGTCTGCTTTAAGCTGGGTACTATCACAGCTCTGGTCTTTTGTTTCACCATATATAAACATATGTATTTAATTTTCATGAGCATACAGACAAGAAACATAAATGCAATGAATCATTTGAAGAGAGAATACAAGAATTCAGTTTCACTGAAGCATTGGCATGGTGATTATAATGAAAGAACATTAAAAAAACCCAGATATCTGGTTCTGGGAAGGAAATAAAAATTAATACGATTAGCTGCAGTCCATTAACCACAAGTCACTGGTGTGTTTGAGGAGGTGCAAAATGGTTTTCCTTGTTGCATACAAATTCAATTAAACAGTACCACAAATCACCACTTGTCTTTTTGATTACCTTTTCCTAATGCTTACATCTTATATCTTAATTTTTCCATTAGGGCCGTGGACAGCCTTGGCCTTGAGCCTGCTGAGCCTGGGGTGGTCTAGAGCTTGCTAGGTCATGCCAGGACCTTCATGGAACATGTTCTTCCCCTGCCCAAGCCTTACTCACCAGAGGAACCAAGTGAATCCCATAGCTCTTCACCCACCCAACAGCACAGAAAGCATGGGGGGGGGGCACAGAAAGGCAGTGGACTGAAGGAAAAGATGCAAGACACATCAGTTCCTCTCCAGTCTTGGGTGGCTACCAAGCCTTGTGGGTGCTTCCCATTATGGACAGATCAATACACGCCCCCTGTTATCGCTCCTCCTCCCCTTCTAACCATCCAGTGCATCAGGCAGACAAAAGGAACAGGCCCCCTCCCCACATTTACCTGTTTCCTGCGTCTCGTCACATTCCACCGCCCGACTCTGATTCACGTAGACCTCCCCATCTCGCAAGAGCCAACCCACCCCACTCACAAGCTGCACAAAGGGATTGTCTTTAGCCAACACGTCCTCCTCAGAGAGGTAGCTGGAAAAGACAACAGAGGAGCCATGTTATAAGGAGGGAGCGGCATTTGAAAATATTTAAAGGACAATTCCTCTCTGAGAATTGTAGCTCTGTGATGGGAATAGGGATCTGCTTTCAGCATCTTTCACAAACCACACTTCCCAGGATCCTCTGGCAAAAGCCTTGACTGTGGTACAATACTGCTTTAATGGCCAGTGGATCAGGCTATCTCAGGAGGTGATAGAGCTCTCCTATGAGGCAGAAGCTGAATGGCTCTCCATCAGGGATGCTGCAGTATACACTCTGCACTGCAAACCCAGCCCTGAAGAGTGGGTTGAGCTAAGTGTGATCACCAATGTCCCTTCCAAGTTCACAGTTTACCATGATCTGAGGGATAGCTCAGGTGGAAGAGCATGAGACTTGTAATCTCAGGGTTGTGGGTTGAGACCCACACTGGGTGAAAGTTTCCTGCATTGCAGGGGGTTGAACTGCATGACCCTCGTAGTCCCTTCCAAACTCCAAGTCTGTGATCATGGTATCTCCCCTGCTTTCTAGGATTTCAGAAATCGTAGAAAGTCACTGCCAGTCAGTGTTGACCATGCTAAGCCAGATGGCCCAATGGCCTGACAGGTACTATGTGATTTCTAGCTCCCAACACCTGGTTTAAAAGGAGGAGTTGCTGATTCCTTACCCAAAGACTAGAGTGCCATCCTTCCGGATGCCAAAATGAGCATTCTGAATCCCTCCGGAGGACTGGATGAGATGCCCATCGCTCACAACATTCCCAAGGCACTCTCCGGTTTTTGTGTTGAAATACCCTCCGTTCTGGGCCACAAGGCACTTGCCATGCCTGGCAGTCTCTTCCACTGTTGCTCGGCTGCGTGTACGGCAGCCCCCTGGCCCACCAGGCTCCAGCACAGAGAACGTCCTCAGGGGGTCCCTCACTGTAGTGAGATGGCCATAGACATGTCGACTATTCTGACCCTTTGGAGGGATGTCAGAGATGAAGATGCTTGTGACGGTCAGTGGAAAGACAGTGCTGTTATTGCTAGGCCAGGATTCATGTGTTGTGTTGCCGTGTCGGAGAGCTTGACAGTCCCGAACGTACCGATGGTGATGCCGCGGACCGTGTCGAGGTGGAAGATACGGTGGTAATAGGTCATCGTTCAATGAATTCCTGAAATTTTGCAAGTTTCCAATGTGAATCATACAGGTTCAGACTCACTAGCTTGCCCTGTCAAATCGTTTGCACCACCTTGCTTCCTTACAACATATGTCGGATACAAGGTTGACCCCAAAATGTTATTTGGAGCAAATTTCTAATAAATCTGTACAAAGCTGGGCCAAGAAATGCAAAACCCATATAATTAAATATGGACTGATAGCTGGTGTCCTCAGTGTTACTACCCCTTTAACTGAAAAGCATTGAATTAAAAATAAAGTTGCAAAGTGGGACCTCCTGCTAGCTAGATATCACCTCCAAACTATGCAAGCCTCATAATGTTATTATTCTGTGAAATCTTAAATTCTAGATTACTTTTTTGAATTATCATAGGATGCACTGAGGAAGGCATTTAGAACTTGGAGTATATTTGGGTGGAAGAAATGCCATCTGTTATAAGACTGGTATCCATTAGGAAACACCACCTCTCCACCTACATGGAGTGAAGATCTTTCTGAGACAACGCCTCTATTTCACCACAAGCAGCTCTAATGAGCCATTAAAAGCCGTTCCATTAATGCTCAGGTAATAAACACATTAAGGGACGCGGGTGGCGCTGTGGGTTAAACCACAGAGCCTAGGACATGCTGATCAGAAAGTTAGCGGTTTGAATCCCCGCGACGGGGTGAGCTCCCGTTGCTTGGTCCCTGCTCCTGCCAATCTAGCAGTTCGAAAGCACATTAAAGTGCAAGTAGATAAATAGGTACCGCTCCAGCGGGAAGGTAAACGGCATTTCTGTGCGCTGCTCTGGTTCGCCGGAAGCAGCTTGGTCATGCTGGCCAGCTCCCTCAGCCAATAAAGCGAGATGAGCGCTGCAACCCCAGAGTCAGTCACGAGTGGACCTAATGGTCAGGGGTCCCTTTACCTTTAATAAACACACTAAGTTTGATCTTTTCCCATGCCTGTCATTTTACATCGAGCTAAATAGGCCAGGGGAGGGGCTGACCAAAGAAGAAACTCTGACTCAAGGGACTGCAAACAACTGCCACTAAGCAGGTCAGAAATCAAAAGTGTGACTGGCAAGATCAGGCTTGTGCTTGGATGAGGAAGCACACTTTGAGGGCTGAACATCTGTAATTAGGCAGTTCTGCGCTAAACTAGATCCTAAGGAAACCCACATTGTGTAAGAAGGTGGAGGAACACTCAGTGGATTTAAGAAAACTACTGCCCCCACTCACGTGTCTTTGAATGCAGCCTTAGAGCCAGAAATTAAGATGCCCAGAGTTTTCTCCACCACTGGAAAAACTTCACTCAATCTCTGTGTTAAAGCAACTGGAACAGAGGAAATGAAAAGCAACCGTCCTAGTAGGTCTCACTCCCCCATTTCCGCCTGACAAAACTACCACCAAGTTCTAGAACAGAACTAATTTAGTTACAAAGAAGAATGTTTGAGAAAACTGGAGAGCTTCCTGCACACAGCCGCCAGATCCACAAATGTGATAAGATGGGGAAGTACTGATGTGGCAGGATAAGACGAATGAAAGCATTTTGTTAAGGCTCTCCCAAATTAAAAAAGTTATCTGCAAGGACTTGTATGCGTATGCATATAGAATCTCTACCCTGAAACAAACAAACAAAAAAACACTCGGGGAATACGGTGCTATTCCAAAATCCTCTCCTTGTTCTACTACCTTGCAAGCAGTGTTACTTGTTCAACGGGACATCAGCCCGGGTATTATCAGTTTGATCTCTTCGGCCCTCGTATCACCTGAGTTTCCTTCACGTACAAGCAGAGCTAAAGATTAGCTAAATGCGGCGGGGGGGGGGGGGGAGAGCCGGAAACTCTCGCCCCCGCGCCCACAGGATGCTTAGAGGTGGAAAGGCTTCTCCTCTGGTTTGAGCACTTACCAAGCTACGGCGTGACCCTGAACTCCCAGAAGGCAGCGGAGCAGCAACATAGAAAAAACGACTAAAGCAGTCGGTCGCTGCCCCTCGCCTACTCTATACACTAGGCGCTCTATGGAGGCCGCCATATTGAGCCTGCTGCACGGTCACACGACAAGCCATCACGTGAAACTATTTCAAAAGCTGCAAAGCCAGGAGCGGAAAAAGGAAGCGTGGTTTCACTGCTCCTTCTGGTGGCCAACTAGCGGAGTCACAGGATTTGCTCGCCTGAGATTAGGAGGAGCAAGTGTCTTCTTGTTTTCGTTGTTGTTGTTTATTGTTGTGTCCTTAAGGCGGCCACTTATGCTGGAACAGGATGTGTATTTGCATAAAATTTGCATGTGCTAATTTGATGCAAATACTATGCTAATTTGATGCAGATTTAGAAATAACTACTGTAATTTAAACAGACATACCAAATCTCGTCGTGATGGGAAAGACTGACCCCGGGGGACCAGTGTGCCTTCTCTGTCTAGGTGCTATCTCGTGGTGGGCAACTGCAACCCTCCCTCCCTTTTATGACTTTAACTTATCTTTCAAGTGGGTGTTGGGCCTGACAGCCTTTCAGACAGGAGAGCTGTCCTCTAACAGCACTCCAAACTGAGGGCCATCTTCTGTAAACTAAGACACACTGTCACCCACCTTACAGTATAAAATTTGACACCAGGCAAACCTCAAGGGAAGGGGAAGATGCTGGGTTGAGGAGGGAAGGAATATTTATTTATTACTACATTTATATCCCACTTTTTCTCCAAGGAGCTCAGTGATTTGAACCCTGCTCTCCCAGCAACTAGTTCAGCACTCTAACCACTACACCACATTTTGATTATCCCAGCTACATGTTGCTTAGGGTTGGGTGCAGGCTCCATTGCAATAGTGCAGCTAAGGCAGCAATCCTGACTAAGGTCACATCCACATCAGACACATCTTCCCCTAAAGACTTGGGAAGTGTAGTTTACCCTTCACAAAGCTACACTTCCCAGAACCTTTAACAAACTACATTTCTTGGGATTCTTTGGGATTGATTGCTAAAAAGCGGGTTTTTGCATGGAAAGCTCCAGACTCAAAAAGATGATGCTCTGACACGGAGCTTTAAAGGATGGACCGTGTCTGGAAAGGTAAGTGTGGATAAGCTGCTAGTTTCACTAAATTCAGAAGAGCTTTACTCGCAGGTAAGTGGGGCTAGGATTGCACCCTTAGGCCATCGTGTCATTTCCACTCTACCTTATTCCAGTCCTCTAATGGTATTTCGTTGGGATAGACGAGCAGTTTCCACCTGCTGCTTTGCACAGGTTGCTTCTCTGTGTGATGATTTTGCATTTGACCCTGGGACTTGCTTACCTACTAGTTTCCTCAGCTGTGTTTACATGAAGCAGGTGGGGATATGAATCTGTGAGCAAGGGACAGCACATCACATATCATTGGCCTAGCTCCTTTGTCTGCCCATTGAACCCACCCAACCACACCCAGCACCTGTTGCCTGAGGACAACACCCCACTGTCTAATGTTAGGGCAGGCCCTGAAATCTGTCAGCACCCCCACTAGCAGAGCAAAGGTGGAAAAAGTGGATAGAGAGTCCCCCCCCCCTTTAATTGTCATAACACTAGAAACCGGGGCCATCCAATGAAGCTGAATGTTGGAAGATTGTCAGGATAGACAAAATGCTTCTTCATGCAGTGCATAGTTAAGGCACCGAGCAAAAAGATTGCTCTATAACCAGACCTTTGGCCTTCAACTATTTGTGGCCTTTTAGAAATGAGTGGGATGTTTTAAATGCACCCCCCTCCAACCACCCTTGATTTTAATATATCTATGTGGGTTTCTTGGTTTGTTGGCTGTAAGTCACTTTGAGGAGCCTTGGGCAAGATAAAGCAATGAACGAATTTAATTAATAATAATAATAATAATAATAATAATAATAATAATAAAACAACTGTGGACTCGCTCCCACAGGAGGCAGTGATGGTGAGCAACTTGGATGACATTAAAAGAGGATTGGACAAATTCATGGAGGACAAGGCTATCAATGAGCATTAGCCAATATGGCTATGCTCTGCCTCCTGGTCAGAAGAAATAGACCCAGTTGCTGGAAACCACAGGAGGGGAGAGTGTTGTTGTGCTCCTACCCCACTTGTGGGCTTTCTGTGGGTATCCGGTTGGCCACTGTGTGTACAGGATGCTGGACTAGATCTAGCACTCTCATCTTATGTTCTTAAGTCAGTGCACCTAAGAGGGTTATAGACAAACTGGGACCACCACATCTCTAAATCAATCTTTTGGATTAGCTAGGGTTTTGTTTTGTTTTGTTTTGTTTTGTTTTCTGAATGGGGTGGAAATTAGCTTTATAAATGGACATCCTCAATTTAATGAATGAGAGCTTGGTTCAGGAACAATTTGAAGCGGGGCATATCAACAACCGCTGCCACCAACTGTCCTATACAGTGTAGAGTTCCTCTTGCTCAAAGTGGATTTTTCAGGACACTTTGGCTTAAGTGATCGGCGGGGGGCACTGCTTGTCATTACGATAGCGAGCAGAACATGGTGCTCAAAGTGGGAGGGAAGAAATTTAAAGTGTTCTTTAAAAAAAACACTACTCTTAACAGCACAAGCATACATGTTTACTCAGAGATAAATCCCTCCAAGTTCAATGAGGCTTATTCCCAGTGTACAGGACTGCAATCCTAGTTACTTATTTGTCTTTTAAAGTGTCCTGCTATATCCACAGTAATAGTAGCTAAATGGGAAAGTAGCTTCTCACAGGAAACCCCAGTGTTTCTACATGAGTTATTGATTCTAGGTATGCCTCATGGTTGGAAGGAGAAAAGCCAAGGGAGCAGGGGCTCATCCAGAGAGACACCAGGCAGCCTCCTCTGAGGATGGGTCTTTCCGCTTTCTGAATCAGGAACCTCAGGGTTCTAGCAAATAGCGAAAATAGTAGATCTAGTAAGCCTGGTATCTGCCCACCTTTGATTTAGAAGACGTTCCACTTTGCGCTTGCCAGTCTTTTCACTGCCAGCTTCACTTCCTGGTTCCGTAGGCTGTATATAATGGGGTTTAGCATTGGGGTTACGATGCAATACAGGGCTGAGACCAGTGTGTCCACATCTAAGGAATAGCCTGCGCTGGGCCGGTTGTAATTAAAGAGAGCAGTCCCAAAGAACATAATGACCACTGCAAGATGAGACGTGCATGTAGAGAAAGCCTTCCTCCTGCCCTCTGTGGAACGGATCTGGAGGATGGCTAAAGCGATGAAGACGTAGGAGATTATGATGAAGAAGCAAGGGCTAACCCCAATGAACATGCTGGCTGTGTGGAGCACAATATTATTCAGGGCTGTATCCGTGCAGGACAACTCCAAAAGCGGGGGGACGTCACACATAAAATGGCGGATCTCCCTCGGCCCACAGAATGACAGGGTGGATGTCAAGAGAGTGTGTACAAGGGAGTTCAGGAAGCCCCCTGTCCACGACCCAGCCACCATTTGAAAGCAGACTTTCCTATTCATGATGACCGTGTACAGCAGCGGGTGACAAATGGCTACATATCGGTCATAAGCCATGGCCGCTAGGAGGATGCACTCTGACCCAACACAAGAAATGAGGGAGAAGATTTGGACCATGCATCCAGCGTAGGAGATGGTCTTGGACTCTCGGAGGAAGTTTGCTAGCATTTGGGGGACGGTGGCGGTCATGTAGCAAAGATCAATGAAGGACAGGTGGCCGAGGAGGAAGTACATGGGTGTGTGGAGACGGCTGTTGGCCATGACAACCAGAATGATGAGGAGATTCCCCATCAAGGTCACCGTGTAAACGATGGAGAAGGCCAAGAAGAAAAATATTTGCAATTCGGGATGGTTTGAGAATCCCAGGAGGACGAAGTCATGGATGGAGGTTTGGTTTCGGAGGTTTCCTACACATTGGGAAGAAGAAAGAGTATGAATGAAGCTTTGGAAGTCATGTAATGTGGTGATGGTCACTAACCTAAGCCCTATTTAGGTGTTCTCATCCCCATAAGTTAAAATCTTGAGGGGGGGGCAGAAATGGGGGCGAGCATTATAACTCTGTGCACACACGGCCCCTCCTGAAGTCCTTTTTATTTTGCTTGCAATTATTTGTGCTCATGATGCTGTCAGGACTATTATACAAGATCCCACGTTCAATGTTGTTTGAGGCTGCAAAAGTTTTGGGGCGGACATGCTCTTTCGTTTTCAATTTGTGCCTGTTCTGCAACTTCCTGCCGAAGTCCTGTAACTCTTTATACCGCAAACATTCTGGCTTATTTTTGTTCGGCTTTTGTCGTACCGTAGTGCAAGGGAGCCCCTCTGGGCAGTAATAATGCAGTAATATTGGGAAGCATCACAAAACAACGAAGAAAATGGAATGATGTGTGGACAGTCCAGTATAAATCCATGCACAATGATTACATTAAGGGAATTTGAATTCATTTGAGGCTTTGGTTAGATCCAGAATGTGCAGAATGTCCATTGTCATTTGCATACATGCTTGACTTTCAGTTTTCTCTCCTTCCTTTGAAGTCTCTTTTGGAGACTGATATTGGAGGTGTATTGGATAATGTGCAGTGGGAAAAGCTATGGCTTACTATTCCCACATTTAGATCCGTTTCCAAAAATTTCAATGGAAACCCCTGAAAAATAATCCATCAGTTGTTCTTGACTCCAGTCTGCCTGGCACATATGTTGGATAATTTATGCCCCCTTGTATGACCACCCCCCCCCCATGTATGCCAATATTATCATCACCCTCCAAGATATGGAGAGAGAATTACTTCATTTTTACCTGTTCATTATATATTTTTCACAAAAGTTATAAAAAAGCAACACTTATTAACAGAGTAAAAAGAGCAACGTGTGTGGAAGGGCAGTAGTTTTGAAGAAATCCAGCAAAAAAAGATTTACAGAAACAGACTTCTATTTAGCTTTCTGTGGTCACAACACACATTCCAGTAAACTATGAAATCTATCCATTTATCTGCAACGTTCATCTATTCATTGCTTCTGGTAGGTCATTTGTCTCCTTTTCATGAACCATGTATATATGATATGCAATGAGAAGTTGTATGGGGACATAAGCAAATAAAAAGTTTTCTTGGGAAATGGCGCAAACCTGATTTTCTGGTTTTTCAGATCACAGGCAGGCTGAACTAGTAAGTCCTACTCAGCAGCCAACTTTTGTTAACACCACCAACTTTATCTAGGGAAATTCTAGAAAGCATTGTGACTAAGCAGTGGACTTCAAGAAAACGAGACAAGAAAACAATGAAAATTTATCATAAAACCCCAATGATACCTTAAAATGCCGTATGGAGCAAGAAAGTGGGCTGGGGGTTCATCAGAAAAGATTGCAAAGCAGCTTGCAAGGGAAACAGAACAACAAAATTAAGTGATAGAATTAAGCAATAACTGCATTGAAATCCATAAAACAGGGTTCCACTCCCTCCATGCCACATGGATGATACACACATTCACACACCAAACAAACTACACCTACATTTACACACACAAACATGCCGCCCCTCACTCTCAACAATTCCTGGTCCCAACAGCCCCCTAGACACAGATTCAGAAGGAGCATAAGAAATGGTGGCAGCCTAAGACCAGGAGACTAAAGACCAAATCTAACTTGCAAATCTCTCTCTCTCTCTCTCTCTCTCTCTCTCTCTCTCTCTCTCTCTCTCTCTCTCTCTCTCTCTCTCTCTTTCTCTGTCTGTCTGTCTGTCTGTCTGTCTGTCTTGAGGATGCCTACCCCGCCTTTCAGTTGAAATGAGCTCAAGGTGGCTTATGGAAAGTAAGTGGCAAAAAGGGACAGAGGCATACAAGTAAAAATCTATCAACCGAAAATCTAGCAATGTTACTTCAACGGTTCTGGATCCACATGAAGAATGTTGAGAAAAGAGCTGCAGCAAATGGAACCCCTCGTTTTAGATGCCGTTTCTGCCTTCAGTAGGTCTCTGAGCGGTGTTTTGCTGATTCGTGATGTCATGCATTTAAGGGCTCTCCCACATTTTTAAGGGCTCTCCCACATTTCCACTTGTCTCGTGCCTAGAAAGCATGAGTCCAAGTGGTTTTCTGCTTGACCCGTGCTTTCTTGACATGGCTCTCAGCAGTTTTGCCTTTGTCCTGCTGTTTTCCCACTGAAAACCAACTCTTTAGCACTACAGTGGTACCTCGGGTTACAGACGCTTCAGGTTACAGACTCTGCTAATCACAGAGTAGTGTGGACCAGAACATGGAAAGAATATACAGTGGTAGCTCGGGTTACATACACTTCAGGTTACATACGCTTCTGTTTATAGACTCCGCTAACGCAGAAATAGTACCTCGGGTTAAGAACTTTGCTTCAGGATGAGAACAGAAATCGCATGCTGGTGGCGCGGCGGCAGTGGGAGGCCCCATTAGCTAAAGTGGTGCTTCAGGTTAAGAACAGTTTCAGGTTAAGAACGGACCTCCGGAACGAATTAAGTACTTAACCCGAGGTACCACTGTAAATCAGAACAAACAGCAATTGGGGAAACTGGGGGAAAGTGGTGGAGCAAGGGGAGGTTCGGATGAGCCCTAAATCAGAACCTTTTGCCTGCCAGGTGCTGCTGGACTACAACTCCCCTCATCCCTGGCGACTGACCATGCTGTCTGGGGTGATGGGAGTTGGAGTCCAGCCACAGCAGGAAGGCCACAGGTCCCCTTCCTCTTCTTCTCCATCCTCCTCCTTCTCCTTCTTCTCTACGGGAGCTATTAAGGACATCTCCTGCAGCCTCTTTTATACTGAGACATTGTTCCTGGTGCAGATGGGCAAATCTGTCAATTTCAGTTTCACCAGTTTCTAATTTCTAATTTCCCCACTCTTAAGACCTGCTCTCCACATTTCAACAGTGCAGAACTGGCCCAGGTGCATTTGTAAGATGTCAATCTTTTGGTGTGGCAGCACTCATACTTTGGAACTTTGTTGACATCCGGCAGGCACTTTCACTGTACTCTTTTCGGCACCTGCTATAATTTTTTTTCTTTAGGCCAGCCTATTCATTCATGTAGAATGTTAACATGAGTTCATGGGCTTTAGCTTAGCATTGATTTTAATTTTTAAAAATGTTTCAAACAGCTGTTTTTTCTGTTCTCTCTCTCTCTCTCTATTGATAATTTCCTTGTTTTATTCTTTTCATAAACTGCTTTAAGTTTTTTTAAAACGAAGCTGTATATAAATTTCTTTTCCTTTCCAATAAATGTCTTTTCTTTTCCAATATTCACATTTTCGTGTGAAATTTTGCCTCATATGTAGACATCTCTGCAAAGCAAATTTCCCCCAAATGCATTTGGGCGTTTTATTTTAACTAATGCATGCATTTTAATGCACATTTTAGCCTAGTCTATGCATTTTTGCACATATTACGAACTACATGCAAACTGAACCTAATTTCTCCCTTTGTTCCTCATTACAGCTTCCACTTATACCATCTAAACACCTACCATTGAAGCCAGGAGCCATGATGGCTGCTGCAGAAGGCTGCCTCACTGGAACAGAATTGTGAAGCAAAGGGATTCCCTCAAAGACCTGTGGGCATGAAAGAAGAAAATAGAGGTGCTGCAGAGCATTTGAGAATCTGTTGCATGTATCTGTTGAAAAAAATCAGTGTATTTATAATGCGGCACAGCTAATCGGTGATGATGTTCCCTCACTATTGAGGACCAGCCCTTGTCTTTTCCTCCAGAATCTTTCCACATTTGTTTTAATGCCGAATCTTTCTTTCTGAACCATCAGAGCTGGGTTAGCTAGAAAAACATCTACCCTGATTTTAACAAGGGGTGGGGAAGAAGAGGTGCTTACCTTGCTGGGAGCCAAGGTCTGCAGAAATGTGCTTACTTGGGTTGGCATTTTAAAAGGCTTCTGTGCCTCTGAGGATATGTATTCACCGAAGGCTCTCAGATCCAGCAATCCACACCGTGGGGGTTCTGTTGTCACGGATAATGAAAAGGGAATAATTAACATAAGAAAATACGAAGAGCCTGCTGGATCAGGACAGTGGCCCATCTAGGACAGCATCCTGTCCTCACAGTGGCCAACCAGGTAATAAAAATCTAGCTTAACATCGTCTACATCAGGGGTTGTCAACCTGGTCCATTCCACCCACTAGTGGGTGTTTCAGGATTCTAGGTGGGTGGTAGGGGGTTCTACGGCACAAACTGAAACCTCCTTACATCGAACACTGGTGGGCAGTGAGGAAATCTTACCATCAAGAAAGATGCATTAGTGGGCGGTAGGTATAAAAAGGTTGACTACCCCTGGTCTGGAACGCGGGTGGCGCTGTGGGTTAAACCACAGAGCCTAGGACTTGCCGATAAGAAGGTCGGTGGTTCGAATCCCCGCGACGGGGTGAGCTCCCGTTGCTCGGTCCCTGCTCCTGCCAACCTAGCAATTTGAAAGCACCCCAGCGCAAGTAGATAAATAGGTACCGCTCCAGTGGGAAGGTAAACAGTGTTTCCGTGAGCTGCTCTGGTTCGCCAGAAGCGGCTTAGTCATGCTGGCCACATGACCCGGAAGCTGTACGCCGGCTCCCTTGGCCAGTAAAGTGAGATGAGCGCCACAACCCCAGAGTCGGTCACAACTGGACCTAATGGTCAGGGGTCCCTTTACCTTTACCTTACCCCTGGTCTACATTGACAATGGCTGTCCAAGCTTTAAGGCAAGGGCCTCTCCAAGCTGCATTTGGAGATGCTGAGACTTGATCTTGGCACCTTCTGCATGCAGAGCACATGCTCTGCCACCGAGACAGGCTCCTTCCTCAAGCATTTCTAGGGGTCTACCCTAAACAACCCTGTTTGTGATGTACCCTCCAACATTTATCTGATGAAACGGGGATATCCTAAGGAAAAGCAGGACATTCTGGGATCAAATCAGAAACCGGGACGGCTTCTGCAAATCCTGGACTGTCCCTGGAAAATTGGAGAGTCTGTGACTGACGCTAGGGTGGTCACAGAAGTGTCACTAGGGAACCAAACAGTGCATATTTTCACAATCTAAACGGAGACACAATGCATCTCACCCTAGTGGGGAAGATGGTGAGCAGGTGACTTGTGTTGTTGGGGTCCGCTAATTGGGCCCAAGCTGTCACTGAAAAGCCAATAAGTGCTATAGACAGAGGAGATTCCCATAACCACTCGTTTATTCAGCTGAGTAAAACAGAGCAGGCGAGCCACACTCACCAGTGTGATGGTGAAGCCTCTCCAAATAGCCTTTGTTCATACTTTTTATAGGCACCCCCTCCCTTCCCCCCTATCAAAGTTCCTTGCGCTGATCAAAACACCCTGCCCTCAAGGTCTTGAAGGGGAGAGTTGCCTGGCAGAGGGAGGTTTTCCTGAAAATCGCCTAGCAACGTTATCTGGTCTTCACATATTTGTGGCTCACCCTCCTAAATTCTAAAGCAGGCAGTTTTTTTACAGAAGCAAAATGGCGTCGGTTAGGCTAACCAAAAAAACAGGACAAGGCCTCTGTGGCTTTTCCTGAGACCCCACAGTGTGCCTCCTCACTCTGCTCTGCTGGTCCTCACTGAGTGTGGGCAACTTTGAGGCCCCTTTTTCCTCTCCTTCCTTGGGATTATTTGTCTTTAAACTGCTCTTGGGCCAGGCAGCCCTTCAAAGAGAGAACCCATTAGATGGAGAGAGTTGTCCTCTGTAAGACACACTGCCACACCGGCAGGTTCATGTGGACGTAGGCCAGGGCTGGCCCACCCATGAGGCGAGGTGAAGCTGTGGGGACCAGTTGGGAGAGGTGTTCTGTGCTGCTCAGTTTGTATATATGCCTGAATAAAACTGCATATCCTAAAGACACCACTGTCTCCGCTGAGCCTCATTCCAAGGGAACCGAACCCTAGGCAAGTGTTGGTCTCCAGTGAATACAATTGGCACTGTTGCTTTCAGTCCACAGAAAATATATTCTTGATTATGTCGTACCCTATTTGCAGTGTGTTTCCTCTGCATGGAAATGAATGGGGTGAAATAACATAACGATGATGTCATTTGTGGAATTATGTAAATTACATTAAGTGTGTGATTTTGCCACAGTGGACAGTGATTGTGGGGTTTTCTTTGGAAGATAATCTGCAGCAGAATGGAAACAGTGCTCGCTTTCAAATCTCCACTCAGCCATTAAACTCACTGGGTGATATTGGGGTCAGTCGCTCGCTCTCAGCCTAACCTACCTCACAGGTTCGGGTAGGTAGCCGTATTGGTCTGACGCAGTCGAAATAAAAAATAAAAACTGTCCAGCTTATATCCAGAACAAACTTAGTTGGTCTCTAAGGTGCTACTGGACAATTTAAATTTTTTAAAAAATTTATTTCTACCTCACAGGGTTGATGTTAGGATAAAATGGGGGGGTGGGAGGAGGACTATGTACGCCACCTTGAGCTCCTTGGTGGGATATACCAATGTTATAAATAAATGCATGTGAAATACTGGGTGGAGCGGAAAACAATGGCTTCTTACATCCCTAGCAGCAGCCATTGTATTAAGAAATACCTTGACTAGGACATAGAAACGTGGGGTCGGTTAAGACTGTCATTTTGGGGTAGAATAGCTATAATCAAGATGTCGGTATTTCCAAGAGTTTTGTTCCTCTTTCAAAACATCCCGATTATTAAGGGTACCAAGATATTTATTTTATTTTTTTTAATAAAATTTTTTATTGCGTTTCTTTCCATAGGTTAACAGATTTGTTTACATAGCAACATGCAAGGAACATTTTTTTTTTATATATGAAGAAAAATAAGAAAAAGAAGAAAAAGTTAAGTAACTTTCACGACGTCCTTCCACAGTTCGCTTTCTTTTTGGACCTCCTCACATCCTCTCAACATTGCATTCATTATTCTAGCCAGTTCAGCAATTTGTTATCTTGTTTCACATCTTATTGTACCTTTGAATTTATTATGTTACCAATTTCGAAAGTTTGTAATTTAGTTTTATCACTCTTAATAAACATAATATTTTGTTTCTAATTTATCTCGTTTTTTCATCAATACTTACTTTATCATTTACTTAAATAAATTGCAGAAGCATAACGTTTCTTAATCGTGCACAATCTTAACATTCAAACAACTTATAGTATTTTTGCAAATAGTCCTTAAATTTTTTCCAGTCCTCCTCCATTGTTTCTTCGCTCAGATCTCGGATTCTGCCAGTCATTTCTGCCAACTCCATATAGTCCATCAGCTGCGTCTGCCAGTCCTCCAGTGTGGGTAAATCTAGTGTCTTCCAGAACTTTGCAATAAGAATCCTTGCTGCTGTGGTTGCATACATAAACAAGGTTCTGTCCTTCTTTGGCACCTTCCGGTCCACCATGCCCAGGAGAAAGGCCTCTGGTTTCTTAGGAAAGGTATATTTAAATACCTTTTTCAACTCATTATATATCATTTCCCAGAAGGCCTTTACTTTCGGGCAGGTCCACCAGAGGTGAAAGAATGTCCCTTCTGCCTCCTTGCATTTCCAACACTTATTATCAGACAGATGATATATTTTAGCCAACTTGACTGGGGTCATGTACCACCGGTATACCATTTTCATAATGTTCTCTTTCAAGGCACTACATGCCGTGAATTTCATACCGGTGTTCCATAACCTTTCCCAGTCCTCAGACATAATATTGTGTCCTACATCCTGTGCCCATTTTATCATAGCAGATTTAACTGTCTCATCCTGTGTATTCCATTTAAGCAGCAAGTCATACATTCTCGAAAGTACCTTAGTCTTTGGTTCTAGTAACTCCGTCTCCAGTTTCGATTTCTCCGTCTGGAAACCCACTTTTTTATCCATTTTAAATACCTCTTGAATTTGAGCGTAATGTAACCAATCTCGCACCTTACTTTTTAATTTGTCCTGGCTTTGGAGCTTCCAATTGTCTCCGACTCTTTCAATTAATTCCCAATATTTTGGCCAGTAGGCCTCCATATTGGGCCTTTTTTTAGAAATCTTGGCTTCCACTGGTGATAACCACCTCGGGGTCTTACTTTCTAGTAAGTCCTTATACTTCATCCAGACGGCAAAAATTGATTTTCTGACAATATGGTTTTTAAACAGTTTATGAACCTTCGCCTTGTCATACCACAAGTATGCATGCCAACCATAAACATTGTCAAACCCTTCCAGATCTAGGACATCGGTGTTTTCCAACAGAAACCAGTCCTTCAGCCAGCAGAAGGCTGCAGCTTCGTAGTATAACCTTAGATCCGGCAGGGCAAACCCCCCTCTTTCTTTGGAGTCAGTTAGTATTTTGAATTTTATTCGGGGCTTTTTGCCCTGCCAGACAAACTTAGAAATATCCTTCTGCCATTTTCCAAAACATTCCATTCTGTCCACGACCTGAAGGGTTTGAAATAAAAATAACATTTTTGACAAAACACACATCTTTATAGCTGCGATTCGGCCTGACAAGGTAAGTTTCAGTCTTGACCAAATATCCAAGTCTTTTTTAATTTCCAGCCAACATTTTTCATAATTATCTTTGAATAAATTTAAGTTTTTGGTGGACAAAGATACCCCCAGGTATTTCACTTTTTTAACCACATTTAGCTCTGTCTCTTTCTGGTACCCCTCTATCTCTGTAGGCGTCAAATTTTTGGCCAAGACCTTAGTTTTTTGTTTGTTAAGCTTGAATCCCGCCACCCGACCAAACTCCAAGATAAGTTCAAGAACTCTTTTTGTGCTAGATTCTGGCTCCTGTACTGTCAAGACTAGGTCATCTGCAAAAGCTTTCAGTTTGTATTGTTTCGCTCCGACCACTATACCCTGCACCAACTGGTCCTCCCTGATCATGTTCAGCAATACCTCCAGAACAGAAATAAATAACAGAGGGGATAGAGGGCACCCCTGTCGTGTCCCTTTTTCAATTTGGAGTTCCTCCGATACCACATTGTTCACTATCAGTTTAGCTTTTTGTTCTGAATAGATTGCTTCTAATCCATTTTCAAACCCCCGTCCCACTCCCATCCCTTTCAAGTTTTTCTTCATAAACATCCAAGAAATGTTGTCAAATGCTTTCTCCGCATCAATAAAGATTAAAGCCGCCCTTGTATTTCTGATTCGCAACAGCTCCAATATATCAATAATGTTCCTGGTGTTGTCAGACATGTGTCTACCAGGGAGAAAGCCTGCTTGGTCCTTGTGAATTACTTCATTTAGTACATTTTTAAGTCTATTCGCTAAAATGTCTGCAAATATTTTGTAATCCACATTCAGGAGTGAGATGGGACGGTAGTTCTTAAGCTGGGTCTTTTCCCTTTCTGACTTGGGTATCAATGTGATGAATGCTTCTTTCCACGTTTCCGGTGCCTTCCTCCCCTCCATGATCTGGTTACAAACCTCCAACAACGGTTGTATCAAGAAGTCCTTCAAAGTCTTATAATATTTGGAGGTGAGTCCATCCGGGCCTGGAGATTTGCCAAGTTGCATATTTTGGATGGCACCTTCAATTTCCTGTTGAGTTATTTTGCTGTTAAGAGTTGATCTTTTGTCTTGACTTATTTTAGATAGTCCATTTGTCCTCAAAAATTGGTCTATTTCCGATTCTTTCTGAGGCCCCTGTGCATAAAGCTCTTTGAAGTATCTGTGGAAGCACTTTCTTATTTCTTCTGGTTTCTGAACTATTTTTCCTTGAATCTCCAAGTTTGTAACCGTGTTTAACTTTTGTCTTTTTTTCAACTGCCAAGCTAACAACTTTCCACATTTGTTTGCTGATTCAAACGATCTCTGCTTCATTTGTTTAATTTTCCACTCAATCTCTTGATTGATCAATTTCGAATATTGTGCTTGATGGAATTTGATCTCTCTTAGCACCTCTTTTGACTTCGGTTTGGTTCTCAATTTTTTCTCTCCTTCACTTATTTTCTCTAAAAATTTTTCCTTTTTTCCATTCCAAAATTTTCTCTTTATTGTATTCTGTTGTATCAGAAACCCTCTCATTACAGCTTTACTTGCGTCCCAGATTGTTCTTTTCTCCACCGTAGTGTTCAAGTTTATTTCAAAATAGTCCTTTAGCGTTTTTTGGGCCTTCTTAACAATCTCTTGATCTCTTAACAAGGTGTCATTCATTCTCCATCTGAAGGATCCAGTTGGGAAAAGTCTCAAATCCATTTTCAAGGCACTATGGTCGGAGCAGGTTTTTGGGCAGATTTCCACTTTTCTTGTTTTCGGTGCCAGCCCTCTAGATATCCAAATTTGGTCAATTCGTGTCCATGACAGATGGGCCTCAGAGAAGAAGGTTCCTTCTTTACCCAAGGGGTTCCTTGTCCTCCAGATGTCAATCAAGTCCATATTGTCTGTCATTTCAAAAAAGGTTTTAGGGAGTCTGCCGTCTGTTGTTAAGTTTTGATTTTGGGATTTGTTCATATTTGTTGACACCACCCCATTCATATCTCCCATCACAATAATGTTAGAATAGTCCAAATAGTCCATCATTGTCTCATGCAGCTTCTTGTAGAATTCTGATTTTCCGTCATTTGGCGCATAAACTCCTAATATCAAAATCTTCTCCCCTTGTGTTTGAATTTCAATTGCGAGAATTCTTCCATGATCATCTTTAAATAGAAATTTTGGTGACAGGTTCTCCTTTGCATAAATTACAACGCCTCTTTTTTTAACTTTGTCTGATGAAATAAATTCTTGGCCAAGTCTTTTATTGATTAATACTTTCCTGTGGAGCCTAGTCACATGTGTTTCTTGAAGGCATATTACATCCAATTGTTCTTTTTTTAGGATATGAAATATCCTCCTTCTTTTTTCCGGAGAATTCCCGCCATTTATATTCCAACTAAGTAGCTGCAGAGACATCCTGTTCTAGTTAAGATGTTCTTAGGATGAGGTGCCTTCCTTTTGCTCAGATCCCGAGGGTGCAGGCGTTGGCCCGCTTCCAGGCAGTATTGGTGTTGGTAGGACTGGAAGCCAATCTACTCCTTTTTGGAGATCTTCTCCGTGGTCGTGAAGGAACTTTTGGTTATCTTCAGGTGTTCTAATTTTAACCTTCCTTTCTTTGTAGGTGAAGGATAATCCTTGTGGAAACTCCCACCTATAGGGAATTGCGTTGTGTCTCAGCAATTTTGCTAGTTCTGTGTAGGTGGCTCTAAGGTCCAACAACTGTCTCGGAATATCTCTATAAATTTCCACCCTTTTGTCTTGTATTTCAATTGCTTTTTTGAAGTGAAGACCTAGGATCTTATCTCTCTCTTCCTTTGATCTTAAAATTATCAAACAGTCCCTGGATCTGTCTTTCCTTACCAATCTTCCCAGTCTATATGCCGAGACAATCCTGAAGTCTGTATCTTCCTTTAAACCCCAGAACTTTGAAAATTCCTGTGTCAAGTATCCAATCAAGTCTCCTTGCTCGAGTTCCGGGATGCCTCTCAATTTGATGTTACTTTCACGATTTTTCAGTTCCACCATTGACAGATAAATTTGTTGTTCACCCACCTGTTTGTGCAGGGGCTTGACTTCTCCTTTTATTTCTTCAACTTCTTTTTGTAGAGCTCCCACTTTCTGAATTGCTTCTCCAGCTAATTCCCGATTTTCCGCTGTTGCTCCTTGCAAATTCTCTATAGCTTGCGTGTGCTGGGAAACTTGATCAGTCAATTTTTGAATCGAGGAAGTCGCTTTATCTATTTTCAAAGACTGGTCGTCCACCTTCTGGTTTAAACTTGATAATTGTTCCAATATTTGTTTTAATAGTGTATCTGACCCACCTGCTGCCATATCTTCCTCAGTGGACTTCTCAGTTATTTCCCCTTGCTCCCTTTGGGTCACCAGTACAGCTGGAACCGACGGTCGGCGTCCTTGGGTCAGTGTTGTTTGTACAAATTGTGCTGGTTTTCTTTCCTTTTCTTTTTCCTTGGCCTCTTTAGATTCCTTAGCTTTAGATGCTCTTGTTCTCCCTGCACCACTCATTACACATCTGTCAGTGTTCAAGGTCAGATTGTCTATTATTCCATGGGAGAGACAAATTTAGTTATAAACAACCAGTGAAGTGGAATTCAAAACAAAAGTCAATTCCCAGGATCTTATAATCCGAAAGCCCTGTAGGGGGAGTGCCACCAGGTTTCAAAGACAAAGAAGGAAGTAATCCGCCATTAAAGTTCCAAATTATTTCAGCTCAGTAAATTCGATAGTCCAACAGTCCCTTCAGAGACTCAAAATTCCCCAAAGCACCTTTTATAGTTCAGCAAAGTTTCACATGAGGTGCTTGCAACAGTATCACGTCCAGTCTTTTCTGCTCAAATGTATCAGTTACGCTCCAACAAAGTTTTTGCAAAGTTTTTGCAACTGTTTCCGCAGTTTAACACAGTCTCCCTCTCCGGCAGCCCGACGATCTGGCTCTTTAGAAATACAGCCCAAAAAAAAAGGGAGGTAGGAGGAAAGTCCCCATTTACTCCTTCTTTTAATCAATGTCCATTTCCACCTTCGGTTTAAAAGAAAAAAAGAGCAGGTCTAATAGCACGAAAAAGTTAAAACTTCCCACAGTCCCGTTTCAAGCGCTTTCCGCTTTTTAAAGCTTTGCTTTGATCTTGTCAGCAATGTCGGAAGACGGACTTCCCTTTTCTCGTCTCCCGTTTTCAGCCAAATTTAACAAATTCTTTGCCAAATTTTAAACCCTTTACTCACGGGTATGTTACTTGCGATTTGGTGTTGGTTTTAGGAAGAAGGATCAGCGCTCATCTGCAACGGCCGCGCGGCTTCACTTCCGCGGAAAGAGCGATGAACTCACAGCACCGCTACCCCTCCTTCACTCCGGGTCTCCTTACGGGGTCCCTTCTGTGTTTTCAGAGCAGCTTCTGGTGCCCGCCGAGTCCCACGGCCACGGGCTCACTCTACCCGTGGTTTATCTTGATGGGTCGTCGCTATGCCGCAGCGAACGACCCTTTTCCGCGGAGCCCCTCTTCAGAGACCGAAGAGGACCGCCATTACAGTTTCGCGCCGCCCCCGGAAGTCAAGGGTACCAAGATATTTAAAGCCTGGCACAAAGACATCTCCAGATTCATCTGGCAGGGGAAGAAGCCGAGAGTAAAGTTTAAAATTTTGACGGACACGAAAGAAAGAGGAGGCTTCGCCCTCCCTGATTTGAAGATATACTACGAGGCATCTAGCTTATGCTGGATAAAGACATGGATAAAACTAGAGGACGGGGAAGTGCTAGACTTAGAGGGTCACAATAACCGATATGGGTGGCATGCTTACCTGTGGCATGGACGGAAGAAGGGCCACAAAGGATTTGGGAATCATATATTCAGGGGCCCTTTGTTGGAGGTTTGGGAAAGATATAAGGAGATGTTAGAACCCAGAACACCCCAATGGTTATCTCCATTAGAGGTAATGGCCATCAAAAAGATTAATATGGGAACCAACTGGGCAACCTACGAACAATTGCTTATGAAGGAGGAAGGAAAATGGAAAATGAGGCCGTACGATCAGGTTAAATTTCAAGTATACGATTGGCTACACTACCACCAAATAAATGATATGTTTAGGAAGGATGTAAAAGAAAAAGGCTATGCCGACAAAAACTCTAGATTCCAAACTGAGATCCTGGGGAGCAACATAAAAATATTATCCAAACTGTACAAGTATTTACTGGACTGGAACTTAGCTGACGAAGAGGTTAAGGTGGTAACGACTCACTGGGCTAGAGATCTTGGCCGTAATATTTATTATGAAGAGTGGGAAAAACTCTGGAAACAACACTTAAAATTCACGGCCTGTGTGTCACTTAAGGAGAACCTAATGAAAATGTTTTATCGCTGGTACCTGACTCCGGTTAAGTTAGCTAAAATGTATGGATCCTGCAATAAATGCTGGAAATGTAAGGTAAGGGAAGGTACCTTCTACCACATGTGGTGGGAATGCCCAAAGGTCTCAGGGTTCTGGGAGAGCATATACGACGAAATGAAAAAAATGTTAAGATATACCTTCAACAAAAGACCAGAGGCGTCCTTGCTAGGTTTGGTAGGAAAGGAAATTAAGAAGAAAGACTATAAATTGTTCCAATACGCAACAACGGCAGCAAGGGTCCTAATAGCAAAAAATTGGAAGCAGGAGAGTATTCCAACAACGGAGGAATGGAGAAGTAAATTATTGGAATATGTGGAGATGGACAGGATGACATGTAAAATTAGATACACAAAAGATCAGAGGTTTGTTGAAAATTGGGAAAGTCTTACGAAATATCTGGAAAGCTTAATCGATGAACAGATAACACTAGTAGGTTTCCAAGAAGCTCTGTAAGAGGTAAAGGGTAAAGCTGAAAGAAAATGGATGGATGAGAATGACTTATGGCTTTACGAATATGGAAATGCGGACTTATTGTTTAATGTTACTTTGGACGATTCGTGGAATGACTGAAGGAAGTCAACTTCTTTTCTTTAAGTGAACAGATATGAGTTTTGATTAAGTTTGTTATGTATTTTGACTTTTGTAAACTAATAAAAATTATGCACGGGAAAAAAAAAAAGAAATACCTTGACTAAAATTTGGATAATGGACAGATGTAAATGCCTCAGGGGTCAGATCCAGCTGCTGGGCCTCTGCCCAGATAATGCACACTAGGAGAACAGCAGGCTCATAAGAGATGCAAACGACTTAACTTCTTGCAGTGTTTATTTTTTAACCTGTTCCCGGAGGAACTGTCCCTCAGCTACTGCTATGTAAAGCATAATGTGGGGTATCATTAAAAGTTAGCTGTAGTTTTTTTCTAGTAAAGGACTTGTTTAACTTTCAGATGTGGTGCCTGGGGCCTTATTATTGTCTCCCAGCTTTCTTTAAAATGCTTCAGGGGGGAATTCCTTATTAAGATACGTTTGAGACTGATTTTCTAGTCTCCGGTGCATTCCAAACTCAAAACCATCCCTCTGGCTTTTGGTTAGCTCAAAACCAAAATAACTATATACATGGGAGACTTTGCTTTGTTTTTGTTTTAGTGTCAAGAAAAGCAACATTATGTCTTCTAAACATACATTTTCCCTCTGTGTTCTGAATAGCTGGCGGGGGGGGGGGGGGATCACACATGCACACTTTAGCGGGGCTTGTTTCATATTGTCACAAAGGTTGCACCACCCCTAACATCTACTGAGTGGTAGCAAGATTCCAGGGGGTTCTTCATGCTTCCATTAGGAATCAAAGCACAGCAGAGACTGTCGTGTCTTTAAGAAATATGGTTTATTAACACACTTTTACAACTTGAGTGTAGATGCAATGCAGACTTAAACAATGCCTGTTGGGGTCTTGAACCAAAAATCTTAATCAACCATGGCAGAAACTGACCATCCAGGTGGAGAGACGACAAGTCAGATCTTAGGGTATTTGAAAATGCAGTTTATTGCAAAAATAGATAGAGTAAGTACATGGGTGGCACATTCAGATGGAAATGGCAATTATTTGGTTAAAACTATAGAGAAGGCAGAAGATATGGAAGACTGGGAGAAGCAGGATAGCACACGGTGCCAAAGGAGGGAACAATGCAAATGGAGCCAGATAGACAAGCGAGGAGCCTAATTAGATTGGATAAAAGAGATTAAAAGGTAAGTGATGCCTAGGCTAGTTGTGGATGAAGCTGTCCGTCTGAGGCCACATCTGCACCAGACATTTAGAACACAAACCTCTGTGCCGAAGCCTCTGACTTTCACGTGGATGGAATGCAGCCTACTGTACAAAAGTTAAGAGTCGCATCTGTTGTGGCACTCACTTTTTGCCTCTGGCCCCACCCACACCACTGGTATGTGGTCCTTGGCTTGAATAAATTTACTTAAGTTGTGTTCCATTGTGCACAACAGAACCTGCACACCACTCATTCCCTTAAAACTGCAGCACCGTGTGTTTTCAGTGTCCCTAAATGCTTAGCTTTGGAGCATGCCGTGGCTAAACAGCTCCCCTTTTGTGCTCATCGGGCGACTCTAGGACAATGAAGACAGAGACCCTGCTGCAGAAATTGTTGTCTTTGGCGATCACTCGTAGCTGAGTAAGATTGTCTTCCAAAAACACGGTTTTAACAATGAGTCTGTAAGTGACTATGGAGGCCAGTTCTGGATCCACACATCTTTCCACAGTGGGGACATTGGTTTCCGGGCGGGAGTTGATCACGGTGTGGATTTGCCAAGCATGCCTCCCTCTTAGCACGTTTCTCCCTTGCTTCCTGAGCGTGAGTGTTCTTACAGAAATTTCTTACAGAAATTGCAAGAGGTCTTCAATCCCAAAGATCCTGGGCCAGAACATCCCTGCCCCTGCCCCATGCTGGAGAGACAGTTCAAGAAGACGGTGAGTCTCCTTCCCGTCCTAATGAGGGAGCAGTACAGCATGCCACAATATGAATATGATTTTTTCCAGTGCCCTGGTTGAGAGCAAAGTCATGTTGACTAGCACCCAAAATGTACCTAGAGAGAAGAGCGACAGGTCCTGCATTGCATAATAAAGCCAGAAAGTTAAGCTCAGTTGCATAAGAAGAAAGAAGCACGAAAGCATCAGAACTCGTAGTGGAGAAATCCTCCAATCGCTCCTACAGCCACGGCGGTATTGTGAGATGCGCATTCACCTGCAAGGAAATGAGACTTTTGGTTATCAAAGGGAAGAGACGGTCGTAATTTAAACTGGGGGTGGGGAACTTTTGGCCCTCCTGTTGTTGCTTAACTACAGCTCCCATCAGCACCGGGAAGCATGGCCAAGGCCAAAGGATGCTTGGAGTTCTAGTTTAGCAAATTCTGGGAAGGTTCCCACAAACTATATAGTCTCAACAATGGGCTCTGTAATTTATAGGTTTCTTACAAACATGGAACGAGTGTTATGTGGCACTTGTAATGGTGCCAGTTTTGCAGCTCAAAGCCATCAAGCAGACACATACAGGGTAAGGCAATCTCACAGATAAACTGTTCCCAAGTTGTTATGGTCTTCATATACTAATAGGTACAGCTTGAACTTTGCCTGGTAGCAAATTGGTAGCCAATGTAGGTCTCTGAGCAAAGATGTACTTTGTGGCATATCCATTGAAATCAATGGATCCGATGGGTCTACTCTGTGGGTGACTCTGTACATTATTTTTAAAATGTGTGATAGGTTGGGAAACAATTTTTATGCACCCACACCAGTTGCCATTATCTTTACCTTCAAGAATCTTCTCCGTTCTCTTTACTCTTCGTGCTTCCTTATGATGGTCTTCAGAAACTGGGCTGGAGGATTCTAACAGGGCACCGAGAAAGAAAGAGTCATTTGCTTGAAGACAGAGGATGTGCTTTAGAATGTGGGTCCTCATTCACTCACAAACTTACAAGGCAAACTGTGCATGTTACTCAGTGGGATTTCCCACTCAGCTTGATGGAACTTACAGAGTAATCATAGACACATCTACTCCGAAGTAAGTCTCATTCTCTTCCATAGGGTTTACTCCAAGGTAAGAGGGTATAGGATCGTAGCCTTATTCTTTACCAACAGTGCAATCCAAGCCCAAGATCTGCCAAGATGAGAGTTTGGATCTGGCAGTTCTGGGACTTTCCCAGCTTGGGTACCTTACGCCGGTTGAGCCAGAGATACACCAGGGTAAGTCCCTCAGCCAGTGCGACTTAAACCAGAGTAAGTTAAAAAATGGGAGGTTTTCAGAGGGCGTGAACAAAGGTAGACACGCCCAGTGGCAGAGCTGCATGCTCCAGCACCGGGAGCGGAGAGCAGGCGGGGGTGTGGCTCGCCATCCACAGGGGTGTGGCGCCTGGTTCGGTTGGAGGGTGCATGGTGAGCAACTGGGGGAGCGGCCACGATGGCACCCCCTTCCCCAAAATTTGCCTAATCCTATTGAATTTGTAGCAACTCTACTCAAGTTGCGGCATTCATTTTCTCCATAGATTTTTTTAAAAGACACAAATTATGTAGTTTGCCACTCTAGCACTGGATGAATCAAGCAGCAGTGCTCACTCACCGAACATCCAGAAACATCCTCTTTCCCTTTTTTGCCAGTTGAGAATGATGTCCAGCCACCGTGGTTTATAGAAATCAGAGAATCCAGCCAGGCCACAAAACAAAACTGAGAGACAGAATGCAAACATGTTAAATGGCAACTATTGTCTTCCATCCATCCTTCCTTCTTTCCATCCATCATGGAACCCAGCAGTCAGTCTCTCACCCAAACACCAAGCAGACTTGGACCAGCTTAACTTCAGCAAAGATGGTAGCCTCACATGTCTTCATGGGGCCCTGCCCTTCTTATTGTGCATTTGTGATGCTTTGTGCTCATGGTGCTATTTGGATGGCCCAACACAATCCTGCCTCCAACCTTATTCATGCCCGCAAAAGTTTTGGGGTGGACATACTGCTTCATTTCCGTTCAGTGCTTATCCTGCATTTTTGTTGTTGAAATCCTTTAACTTGTCATACCACAAATGTTCTGAGGGTTTTTTGGTCCCATTTTTATGCAGTGGTACCTGTTAGGATTGTCCTACTTTTGTGTAGGATCCCAGCAGAGACACATGCCCGACTGGCATGTCCTCTCCCTCCTGGTCAATCGTTCACAAGCTTCAAAAGCTTTCTTCAGCCTGAACATCACAGCGACTGATGCCAAAAGGCATTAGCATGCTTAGAGATCCTGCAGAGTATTGCAGTTCACGTAACAGAACTCAGTAGCACAGCATTTTGGCTAATCTACTTTATTTACATATAATACACTCGGAGCATTCTGACTTAGCTCCTTCCTCTTTCCCATCAGACAACAAAGAAAGAAAGAAAGAAAGAAAGAAAGAAAGAAAGAAAGAAAGGAAGGAAGGACAAAGGACAATAGTCCTACATTCTGGAACACAGTGGTACAAAACATCCTGTCTCCGTCACTTCCCACACTGTGGAATGAAAACATATACCGTCATGTGACAGACAACAATCTCATGACTGCAAACATGGAGCAAGCATCCTAACAGTACCTTGGTTCTCAAACGCCTTGGTGTTCAAAGAACTTAGAACCCAAACACTGCAAACCTGGAAGTAATTGTTACAGGTTGCGAACTTTTTTCGGAAGCCGAATGTGCTCCATTTTGAGTTTTATGCTTCCGTTTTGAGAGCCATACTTCAGTTTTGAGTGTTACGCTGAAGTCTGTCTGTTTTTTGCTATTTATTTTGCGTTTTTGCAGCTCTTTTTGTTTTGTTTTTGTGACTGTGTGGAACCCAGTTCAGCTACTGATTGATTGTGTGACTGCAGTACATTGTTTAGTGCTTTCATTTTGTGGATCAGTGATCTCATTAGATAGTAAAATTCATGTTAAATTGCTTTTTTAGGGGTTGTTTTTAAAAGTTTGGAACGGGTTAATCCATTTTGCACTACTTTCTATGGGGAAGTATGCCTTGGTTTTGGAACGCTTTGGTTTTGGAACGGACTTCCAGAACAGATTAAGTTTGAGAACCAAGGCACCACTGTAAAGTGGTTCCCTGAGTGAAGAACACTGCCTTGAACAGTGACACTACAACATAGCAGTAAGGCCACTTACTGTTTTCCGTAAAAAGGTCTCCCATGGTCCCTAGGAGTGCTTGCTTTTCAGCTTCGACATTGATTTGCATCATTAAGTGACAGAACACACTCTTGTAATATTGCGCATTGTGGAAGAGGGGATCCGAGCATCCTTTCTAGATGTAAACAAGAATCAGGGGAAGAAAGACTGTTTTTCATATACCATCTTGTAGCACAGTTTTGCTTGTCGAGAAAGGGATGGTGAAGAATGAAAGTATTCAGCTAATCAGAGAAAATGGCAGTGCTCTCCCTCCCAAATCACCATTAAATTACCTAGAGAGAACCAGTGTGAATATTCACAAATATTCAAAACTCTGAAGATTTCCAGTTTCGCCAGGACACATTTGAGTGGGAAAATCTAGAATGAGACTTTTGAACCTTAAAATATTCATAATGAGTGTGCTTTCAACCCAATGGCATTTTGTGATTGTTTTCGTAGGCAAAAAAACCTATTCCCCTCACAGAGCTACAATACCCAGAGTGATTTAACAACCAGTCATTTTCCTTAGCAATTCCCAGGGAATTGTTACTCTGGAACGGGAATAGGGGGGTCTCTTAAGAAGTCTCAGGACCTGTAACAAAGTATGGTTCCCAGGATTCCTTGTGGGAAGCCATGACTGTTTAAAGTGGTATAATACTTCTTTAGATTTTCTATTGATAACTAAAGCACTGGAAGGGCAATTTCCACCAAGATATTGGCTGTATTGTGGTCCTGCAAGAAACCAACCCCACTCCTAGCAAGCATTCTTTAAAAAACAAACAAACCCAAAACCCAATAACCCATAACCCATAACCCAACTGCAATTTACACAATTATGTAACGTGCAGTTAGCTCTAAATATCAGTGCTTTCCACATAACAGCTGCTCTCAAGTACTAAATACCATTACATGTCAACCATTAAATACTACCGAGTACTAAACCAATTCATGTCAACTATCAATGCTGTTGAATATTGACACTGAATGTTAAAACCACATCAAATACAGACAGTACAACTTATTCTATGAATGTTTGACTAATCTGTTCAAGCACACACATTTATGTACAATGTGCCTTAGAAGTCATTCACAAACATTAACCTGTTTTAACTGTTTTTAATTCTGAATTAAATTGTCACTGGTCCTGGGTCCTGCGAGTGAAAGGTGGGTAATAAATTACTCTACCACCACCACCACTAGAGTACAGTGGTGCCTCGCAAGACGAAATTAATTTGTTCCGCGAGTTTTGTTGTCTTGCGTTTTCGTCTTGCGAAGCACGGGAAAGTTTTGGAAAAGCTTCAAAAATCGCCAAAGTCTTTAAAAACCTCAAAAAAGGCTACCACACCGCGTTCTATGAGTTGCTCCTCGAAGTCAAGTCGCAACTGTATTAACGGTGTTAAGAAAAAGGAAACAAACTTGCAAGACGTTTCCGTCTTGCGAAGCAAGCCCATAGGGAAAATCGTCTTGCGAAGCAGCTCAAAAAACAAAAAACCCTTTCGTCTAGCGAGTTTTTTGTCTTGCGAGGCATTCGTCTTGCGAGGTACCACTGTAGTACTAATCTAGTAGTAGTAGTAGTAGTATTCATGGTACTTTTCGTCCAAGGTTCTTGATTCTGGATGAAAGGTGATATTCTGAACATAATGCTAGGCTCATTCCCATTCCCTACCCCTGCCCGCCCCCCATTAATCTTTCTGCCCTGTTAGCAAAGCACATGGCCAACTCCTTACCATCTCTGCAAACAGGAAGTAGAAAAGCTGATGGGACAGGCCGTATCCTGAGCAGTGTGTTTTTATCATGATGCTTCTGCAGTTATCTGGAACAAGGCAAGGTGTGCCACCAACCCTTTTGTAGAAAAGCATGGCATTAGGCAATTTCAAGAGCCAGACAGGTGAGAGATTTGTGTAACAGGCAACCCATGCTTCGGGGGTACCTGGACTGCACAAGACACACCAGTATTGTGGTGTTAAACCAAGATACTGTTGCATGCACCCCAGTCTCTAGGTGGCGAGAGACTCCTGGGGTTCCAGCCATTACCTAGCATTTGGTTTTCTTAAAATGAAGGTCAACAGACACTGAGGCGTCTTTAGGATTTATGGTTTCATTTACATATATAAATCTAGAGCAGGGGTCAGCAACCTGCGGCCCATGACCCACAAGTGGCCTACAGGGGGTCATTTAAACAGCCCACGGGCCATCCCCGAACCAAGCCGCCCACTTGCCAAGTCCCCCCATGCTGCGCTAAACCAGCGCAGTGCGGAGCGGGGACTCACTTCTGCGGCGCCGGAAATCACATTTGCACAGACACGATCTGGCCCATGGAACGATCTCCATGGGAGTGAACCGGCCCAGGTGAGGTAAACCTTGCTGACCCCTGATCTAGAGTCACAATATTAACACTAGGTATGACAGAGAGGTAAGCAAAATTCCTACCCTGATCCTAGCAGGATGGATATGCAGGAATCGCTTGTATCCAAGTCCAGACATGAGCCATTGGTTGGGGAGAAAGAAACAGGAGGGTCATTCTGAGCCCACTGATGGGGAATCTTCCAAAACCCTGGGCTTAAAGCTTGTTGAAATGCTGCAAAGGGGGAGTGGGTGGCAAGGGGCAGAGATAATAGTTATTATTTTGCAATGACTTAGTTTGTAGGTAATAATACTGAGCTAGAGAGACCATTGTTATGACTTGGAATAGGGGAGCTTCCTATTTCCCAATAGGACAGGGGTAGGAATGGATGACAACAGTGAATCTGTGAACCCTTACATGGCTAAGAGGCAGGTGCATCCTATGGATTGACTATGTTGGCATTATATGTTTCATTTAAGATTCATACACTGACGATCACTGTAACTGCAATGTGAACTGATGGTAGCCTATTGTTTTATCATATTTTATTTTCTCTCTTTTTCTTCTTGTTTCTCTTTTCTTCTTATTTAATTTGCAAATAAAAACCAATCATAATAATAAGACAGGGGAATTGTTTTCTGCCCACGGGCCAAATTCCCTTTTTGGCAACCTCCTGGGGGCCATATGCCAGCGATGGGTGGGGCCAGAAGTGAAAGTGGGTGGAGCAATGCCATTGTTTTTTACCGTTTTACCATTTTTTACCATTGTTCAGTAGGCTAATTTCTGCACACACTTGCACACCCCTTTCTGTATTCCACAGGGGTGGCCCAACCCCTTTTGCCGCCTGAGGTCTACCTCACGGGCAGGCTGGCCCTGATACTCCAACCAGTCCAACATGAGGGATGATCAGAGTTCAGGGACACATTCCAGCCAGGCAGAAACATTTCTGGGTGGGTGGAGCAGGGCCATTGAGGGTTGTGGCCTGGGGAGAGTTCCAGGGGCCAGAAAGAGAGGCCTGGAGGGCAACATTTTCCCCCTGGGGTTGAGCCTTGCCACCCCTGTGATGTCACCTTGAAACATGGGGATAGCAGATATTTGGGGAACGTCTTTGCCCTAAAGACAGATTCCTGCCTGCCTACTGTCCTCTCTAGCTGCAGCCCATCCCCACCCCCATTCCACTATGGTGAGGTTTGATGCTACCTCTGTAAGAATCCGGCTCATTCTTCTCTAGAGCACGCTTTGCTTTCTCGATCAAAGCTGACACCTTTGCATCCAAGCGTCGCACTCGCACTTGCTCCGACTCTAATCCAGACACCGAGGCCCATTTCTCCAATGTTCCATTCAGATACGCTGGATATTTAGAGAAGGCAAAGAATATTTTTGAATCCTGCCTAAGTTCTATTCAGCGTAGACCTACTGACATTGGTGAACCTAAGTGAGTCATGCCTGTTAACTTCAATGGGTCTACTCTGGGTAGGACTAGCATTGGACACAGCCCACAGTTCAGTTCTTCACATTTCTGCACTAGTGTTCTCTTTCTCTTCCTGCCCACCACCCTAAATAAATTTACACTTATTTCTTTACTTTCTGGCCCCTCCATTCAGTGTTAGAACAAAGTCAAATTTGCCTTTGTCTAGAAGAACCTGAAGGAAAAGCTGCTTGGTTTTTAATGCTCAGTGGGATGGGAAGGACTCCTCACCCAAGGAAGACGTTTGGAAAACGACTGTACGAAATAAAGTCACACCCAGACTTGACGAGTGAAGCTGGCAATTTTTAAGGTGAGAGAAAAGAAAGGAAGGAAGGAAGGTGGTGTAACAGGAAGAATTAGTCTAAAACACACTTAGCTAGGTAGGGAGCCCCATTGAACATAATGGGACTTAGGGCTCAGCCACACTTACCTTTTGCCTTACTCTTCGCAGACAAAGGCCCACATTTGGTAGGCCCTGAGCTTTCCCTACAAACGCCTGCTCAGTCAGAGCAAATGTCATTTTAGGTTTTCTAGGGATTGCATCAGTTCAGCTTCAGAGAGCGAGTTTTCATGGGGAAAGCTCCGGAGCTAAAAAACCAAAAGCGCACGGACCATGCGTGGAAAGAGGGGAGGAAAGGTGAGTGTGGATAAGCCATTATTCCTGAGTAAACATGCCTAAGGGTTGTGCTATATGTCTCCAAAGTAGCTGGAACTGTACCTTGCAGCAGACGGTATCCAAACACTCCATCTATGTTGAGTTCATTATATTGCTCTTCCAGGAACAAAGTTGCTTTCTCCAGTGCGGAGATGATCGAATTCCTCTTATCCTCACATCTGGATAAATTCAGGTTAAGGAGGAAAATCAACAGCTGGAAACGGAGGAACAGCATGCTTAGCTAGAAGGCTCTGCCACTGAGGAGTGCCAGTTGCTTCTGAGCGGTGCCTGAGAAGTGTCCTGCTCCACTCTTCCAAAGCAAAATATTATCTGTGCAAATACTTGTCAAAGGGAGGGACAAAGCACCACACTATGACTCCGTGGACACCTTCGGGAAACATTTGCATGGTATGTGAATGCCCAGGTGCTGTTCTTCGGATGAATCATTTGCACACATCCTTTCTATGATGCTATGAATTTCATCTTCCTCTTGATCCTTTAGTCAGTCCATGTATTCTGGTTCTTCTCAGTGGCTGTTTCTTCTAGAATTTCAGCATGAGAGATACCTGAATCCAATCCTCTTCAGGGGACAAATCAAATCTACTCCAGTCCCCCTGAGTTAACCATTCTGAGCTTTCAGCTTGAACAACTTCAGTTGACAAGTTTACCTCCTCTTCTTTAAGAATTTCTCTTTTTAAATTAGTGTTTCAGGCTTCTTCCATAAATGTTCCACAGTTCAGTATAAGGTGTTTGTGTATAGAGTGGATGTTTTTATTGTTCTCCTTTTCTTTTCTTTTTTAAATTATATTTTTATTAAAGTTTTCTTGGTTTACAAAGGTATAAGCAATGTCTCTTTTTTCAAGTTACATTTTCCATAGGTCAGTTTCATTTGTTGAGACATTAGGGTTACATTAGGAAGAAAAGAGGGGAAGAGGTGGAGGGGGGAAAGGCGAGTGGGGGTGAGGTCAGGAGGCGATGTTTCTATTTTGCTTAATGTATGTGTGGGGTTTTGTGTTAGCATTGTTTGTGCAGATTCTCTTTGCTATTTGCTTGTGTTGCTTGTGATTGGCTGTGGTGAACTTTGTTTTCGTGTGTGAGTGGGGTGTGTGTGTGTTTTTGAATCAGGTTAGCCATATTGATTCGTATACTGTTGATGGATTCTTGTCGTTGTCTTTTTGGGCTGTGTATGTGATAAAGGGGATCCTTTTCTAACAGATAAATGGGTGAACGTCTTGTCTGCCTATTCCTTTGTGGTGATTCATGCTCTGTGAGATGGGAGATCCCCAGGGACTTAAAGCTCCAGGTCCCAGTTTTACAATTTAATGAGCAGAGTTGAATCTCCTTTGGTTGTTTTCTCTCTGTCTAGTTTTCCTGCAGAGTTTAAAGACTTATCCACATTAACCTTTCCTCTGCTCTTTCCAGACACAGTCCATACTTCAAACCTCTGAGTGCCCTTTTTTCTTCTTTTGCCCTGGATCTTTCTCCACAAAAACTCACTCTTTAAAGCTGATTCGGAGGAAATGGCAATCTGCAGAAAACCCGAATCAATGTTTGCTCTGATTGAGTGTTAAAAGAGCAGCTTTTCATGGGGAAAGATCTGGGGGGAAAGAAAAAGAAAAGGAAGAAAGAAAAACACTTGGACATGGAGCTTTAAAGTGTGGAGATGTGCCTGGAAAGAGTGGATCAAAAGATAAGTGTGGATAAGCCCTAACTGGAAACACAGGCTGCAAACCAGAAATTTGTATATGATCTTGGATACCTGTAAATCGCAGGGCAGTTCACAACATAAAATCACAATGTAAAAAACACAAAACACGTAATAAAAATATGAACAAAAACAAACACACATTTAAAAGGGCATTGGATATCAATCAGCCAAAGACCAAGTGAAGGTGTTCTAAAAACACTTTATGGCATGGTTGTAAACTTTTACAAAGTTGTAAGTCTTATCCTGTTGCCTTGTAGAAGTCATGCCAAAAAAAACCCCTCTCCCCTATGCCAACTTCCTCCCTAAAGAATCAAGCAATTCTTTAAAAAGATTTTCTGTAAGTACAATGAAGAGCTTGTCTCCCAACTATCTCTGTTGCCATCTGGATCATTGGCAATTTGAGTGTTTTCAGCAGGTGTGATTTCCCCTGCCATCATCATGCTCTGCTAGTTCTTGGCATAAAATTAAAGGGGATATGCCCTTTAAATGTTGTATTAACATTTTGAGGTTAAATTGGTGCATTGTTGTCATCCCCTCCTTATTCATGCCTTGACAAAACACCCTTTTGCAAGCAATTGTGACTGCAAGCATTTATCCAGCTGAGCTGGGAATAGAATCATCAGGTGTCATACCCCTGGATGAGTCCAGCTGGTGACCCCTGATTCCAATTCCAATTTTGGCGGGGTGATTGTTTTTATTTTTACTTTATAATGCACAAAAAGCAATAGACAAAGCAAGTGAGTTAAAGAAAAGAAAGCAAGGCAGTGAGAAGAGAGGAGAGAGTGCTAGTATTCAAAAAACAGCATTATAATTCCTAACAATTGTCCTTCACAAATACATTACTATTCAAGAATGTTTCTGCATAGCAGTCCATGAGAGGTGGGTGGTTGCGAATCATGGTCCTTTTACCTTAATGTATTCAGTAAATGGATGCAAAACATTTGAAAAGTTGTTGTTCCTTGTTGGATAGTGTAGGATTTGGACATCTTTTGTTAACTTCTCCATTAGAGCAATGGTCCACCAGCTCTGGAAGTAAAATCAGCATCCTTGTGTGCAGCTTGTAGGGCTTGGGGGGTATTATCTGCAGCATCCTTGGAGTAGGCCAGCTTCTAGACCATCCACCTGTCTCCAGCCTTCTCTCCTGTGCCCTCTAGGAAGAAGGGGAGATCATTGTGGAGAGCCTGCTGAACATCTCCTGGGGGCTGCTCAGGTCCATCTGCTTGCAGATGCAGGATGACAGCTAGTGCATCTGCCCATTGCCTTCCTCCTCCTCCTCCTCCTCCTCCTGGCATTCATTCCAGCTGCAACCTGGGAACACACTCAGAGTATAACCTACCACGCAGGGTTGTTGTGAGCAGTGCTTTTTTCTGGGGGGGGGGGGAGACGGGACGCAGGAGTACGCATAGCCCTAAACATTATGTTAATCTAAGTTTGGCCTCATTGAGGGACAGTATTTCATATGCGTAGGAAAATGAGAGTAAAAATGTAAAGGACCCCTGACAGTTAAGTCCAGTCGCGAACAACTCTGGGGTTGCGGCACTCACCTCGCTTTACTGGCTGAGGGAGCCAGCGTTTGTCCGCAGAGTTTTTCCGGGTCATGTGGCCTGCATGACTAAGCCGCTTCTGGCAAACCAGAGCAGTGCACGGAAACACCGTTTATCTTCCCGCCAGAGCAGTACCTATTTATCTACTTGCACTTGATGTGCTTTCGAACTGCTAGGTTGGCAGGAGCAGGGACCGAGCAACGGGAGCTCACCCCGTCACGGGGATTCGAACCGCTGACCTTCCGATCGGCAAGCCCAAGATGCTCAGTGGTTTAGACCACAGCGCCACCCGTGTCCCTAAACATGAGAGTACGTACCCCTAAACATTTTTTAAAGAAAAAAAGCACTGGTTGTGAACGATATAAGCTACCTTGAGCTCCTTGTAGGAAAGGTTAGAAGTCTAATAAGTTCGTAAGCAATTATTGGTAGCAGTGGGCTTCCGTGGTGGTGTGGGGCAAGGACTAGCTCACTGGGCTCCACCACTCGCATCATCCACACTTTCCGTGAGAGAGGGTCAACCGAGTCACGAGTTGCAAATAGACAACTTCAAGAGCTGGAACTGAACTTTGTGCTTCCCTTGTCACAACCTGCATGCATCCTTAGAAACTTGCCTGTGGAAGCAAGTCTTCAATTATTGGTTATCATTGTGGCATAGATTACCAGATCATTACCTTGTCCAATGCTTATGGCGAGATGAATTCTCCAGCCTTTGGACTAGTAGAATTCATGCCAAACTCCTGAGCTATGGAATCTTTCCCTTAGATTCCCTAAAACTAGATCAAATCACTGCTCAAAGACTGATCCGCCAAAGACTGGATGACATCGATTTACAGCGAAATTATATGCTGGGGGGAGGTGTTTGTTCGCCCCAGAACATTGGTATCACTTTAACTTACCGTGTTCCATCATACCTCTCCTCCCTTTCGACTGTTGCCCATAGACTGGCCTTCACCAAAGCGAGGTTTAACGCTTTTCCCTCCAATGTCCTGAGACATAGATTCTCAAAGGGACAAGCCTCCGCCATGTGCGATTGTGATAAGGAGACGCCGGAGTCGCTCCAGCACATTATGTTCACCTGCCCCTTATTCAAGGTGCCACGGGCAAATTTGTTGGGATCAATCATACAGAAACTAGAGGGTACCCCACCAAAATTCCACCTTGCCCAAATCTTGCAGGATAAGGATACCCATACGACCCTGAAAGTGGCTAGGTTCCTGGTCGCTGTCCTTACCCAAAAGCGTTGCCAAGGAGCACCACAAGCTAATTAAGGCGTAATATGCCATTCCACCTTATAGTATTTTATTGTTATAGTAGTGTTTTAGCGGCTGTTTGCTCCCACGTGCACAAGCTGTTATTTATGTCTTGTTTTTATCTGTATGGGCCTATGGCCGTAATAAATTATTATTATTATTACCTGCATGCATTACAGATTAGTTCTCTTGGCATATTTTAATTTCCTTGCATGGGTTAGGCCCTTGGGATCCCTTCGAATTCTACAATGCTATGACTCCTCCGCACAGGGAAGCAGAGAAGAATCCCGCCCATCCAGCCTCGATTTGGATCCAAGATGGCGACCGATCTGAAAGCGGCCTATCTCGGCAATGATTCCCCACCTACATAATGCAGGCGATACTTCCTTGGTCAGATTCAGCGGAAGGCGCTCTAGCCCTCCCACTCTATCTCTCACAAGATGGCGGCCCTCCTTTGGCTGACGCTTTGCGGGTCGGCGACGTTAACGCTGCTGCTGCTTCTCCTGTTACTATGGCAACGGCAGCGGCCTGCTGGTTCCGAGGACCGCGTGGCGGTGGTGGTGCTGGGCGACCTGGGCCGCAGCCCCCGCATGCAGTACCACGCCCTGTCGCTGGCCCGCCGCGGTCGCCGCGTCGATTTTATCGGGTACCCGGGTGAGTCCGAGGTGCTGGGGCTTTTTCGAACCTGGAAGCCATGCCTCCTACTGCCTTGCTGCAACCCCTCGTTCCAAAAGATGTCCGAGGGCTTTTGCGCTTTCCTTTGGTTCGATGAAAGGCACTCTGCATATGCTCAGAGGCACTCTTGCACTGCATGGTTATTTTTAACAGAATACCGCTAAGGTATGCAGCCGGGGATCTTGCTTCCTTGCAAACCCTCATTGCAGAGATGTGAGGGAGTTTGAGCGTTGTGAAAGGTACTCTGCATATGCTCAGATGCACTCTTGCACAGCAGTGTTGTTGTTGTTATTTACAGAATGCTATTAATGTAGCTAGCCATGCATATTATTATTATTATTATTATTATTATTATTATTATGCTAACCCATGTTCCAGGTATGTGAGAGAGTTTAAGTGCTTGGGGAAGAAGGGGCACTCTTCATATGCTCAGATGCAACCATTTAGAGCTGGTCATCTGAAGGCCTACAGGTTCCCCAATCCTTCAACAGTGGGTGTCCTTTTAAACTGCCATAGGTATACACTGAGTTACCCTAATATGTGTATTGGTTTTTGCCCCAAGAACACCCACATTGCTGGCTTATATACTGAATTCATATTTGCTGTTCCCACTTAATTTGCTTTCACATTCTGTTCTGTTTATGTATGTGCTGGATGGATTTTCTTAATTGTTTACTTTTCTCTCAGGCACAAAGCCACATAGCGAGATAATACGTAATGGAAACATACAGATTGTTCATATCTCTGAGCTCAAAATTTGGCAAGGTATGGTGAACATTGCAGTATTTGGAGGCTTTGTTTTTTTTTTTAAAGGATGCACCAGTTTTTAAATCAAGGCTCCTTTGACAGAAAAAACTGCTTTTTTTGCTATTTTATATTTTAAACATATTGTGTAACTTGTGTTTAATGTTTGTTATTGGTATTTATAATGAACTTATTGTAAACAGCTTTATGTGTTTTATTATGTGTGTTGCAACTCTGATGACTGTTTATTTCCTCTTGTAGTTGGGCCAAAGATGTTCCAGTATATCGCAAAAGTCATTTTACAGAGCATCCAACTATTGTATACAATGCTGAGGATAGCTAAACCAAACTATGTACTTCTCCAGGTACATATGCGCCATGAGAACTATATACAGTATTTGTGTCTCTTAGGTCTGTTTAAAACATACCACTTTTATTTTATTTTTTAAAAAGATATTTATTAAGATTTTCAAAATATTACAAAAGAAAAAAAGAAAAAAGAAAAATACAAAATAAAAATAGTTAAAAACAATTCAGTCTTTCAATCACTTATCTTTCATTTGCTTATTTCCCGGACCTCCTCACGCCTCCCTTTTCTGTATTCCAGTTCAGTTTGTTAGTTCAGCAAATCCCTCCCCTCTTTGTTCATCCTAGTCTTCAATCTTAAAATATTGTAACATTAGATTTTTACCTATTAATAGTCCATTTTCTCATATTCCCTTATAGCATTACAGTTTTTGTGTAGCTAAAACATACCACTTTTAAAGCAGTGGCAGTTGGAAAATGTTTTATTTAAAGTGTGTTTTATTTGAATGCTATATTTGGAATATCGATACACGTATGCTTTGTCTGCAGTAGTCCAAGGTTTGTTTTTAGAGCAGATTCTTATGTTTTTGCCTTAACTTTTTAATTTGGGTAGCTGCCTGTTATTATATAATCACAAGCAAACATCATTCTTAGCAACCATCCTAAAGAATCTTGGGAACTGTAATTTGTTAAAGGGACTGGTAATTCAATCTCTGTGGGTGTTAAACTACAGTTCTCAAGATTCTTAGGGGGAAGCCATGTGCTTAAAATGTGTGGTGTTGATATGACCTATGGCACTGAGATAAAGGCTTTGGGGAGAATGAGACTTAATGAGGAAATATTTAAAGGGTAGGGGAAGAGAGATGTGGCATGCTGGGTATGAGTTAAAGGCCCAGTCAGAAGAAGAAAGCAAGAGCTCTTATTCTCTGGTATTGCACTGTCTCTTGCTCTCTGAAACAGGCTCTCTTTCTCTTCATTTTTATGGCCAGAATCCTCCAGGTCTGCCCAGCATAGCTGTTACCTGGGTGGCTTGTCTTCTAAGAAGCAGTAAGCTCATCATCGATTGGCACAACTACGGTTATACCATAATGAGCCTCACACATGGAACAAGGCACCCTATTGTCCGGATTGCTAAGTGGTTTGTACAACAGCTGTTTATAGTTTATTAGACACCATTGGCCAAGTCATCAGTGAACCATGGGGATTATTCATTTTTTTATATGTGTGTGTGCGTGTGCACACGCGCGTGTATTTATGTAGGTTTATCTGTATAACCACCCTGGGAGGCAGTTTAGGCTGAGATTTGGTGATTGGCACAAGGTGACTTCATGACAGTGGGCATTTGAACCATGGCAGAGTGAGATATTCCTTGTCCGATAGTAGCCACTGCACCACACTCCCTCGTAATGCTCCTTTGTGAGTATTTCAGAAGCGCTAGAAACTTGATGAAATATTTGTACATCCATTAGCAACTGGCCTCATACAGTGCATTGCTGAATGTGACTACAGTACGATCACATCTTACATGCGGTTAACTGGCAGCCATATACGTGGTTGAAGGCAGACTGGTTGAAAATGCACAAGTTAAATCCAAGCAAGGCAGAGAGCTTAAAAGCTCTTTTTGTGCCAGATCCACTTGGGTTACCTGGCATGAAAAGAGCTTTGTAAGCTCTCTACCTTGCTTGCTGGGCAAGGCTAGCTCAGCATGCGAACTCTGGGAGTATTGGAGATTCGCTCTCTCCCCTGCTAGCCACAGGGGTGGCTCCAAGAGTTTGGATATACACTGTTTTTATGTATACGTAGAACCCTTTGAACCAAACCCCTGCTTAAGATGCAGTTGTCCTGTACTGTATTTAGGTAAACTTCTGAAAGGTTTGCTATATTTGAACATGTTATCATATTGATTTTGATTTTATTAGTCACATACTAGAATAGTCGCTGGCTTACATAGCATGTGGATAAAATTGTTGGTGTGTTATCTCTTGTGATAACAAATGTGGGCCACGCTCCAGGTAAAGCTTGTCAAGCCTATGGCTGCCATCTTATATGCAGTGGGCTGCATCTGGACTAAGTTAATTGAACATGGGTTCCATTGAAATCAATGTGAAAACTTCAGGCCACAGCAAGACTTAAATCTCAATTATTTCAGTGGGAATTTCATGCAGTTAATATAGTCTGGATCCAGCTCTCTCAGTGGAGTTTACTTCTGAGTAGTTAGTTATACATAGGGTAATAGCATAAAAGTTGCTGAAAATGGTTATCCCTGTTTTGAGATGTAGTTGGGCCATGACGTTATGTGTTGGACAACTTTTTAGGTTTGAAGTTATTCTCAGGATTTATTTTTTTAGTGTGTGAGACCACTGAATTCCCAGGTTATGAGGAATTGTGTATAGGAAATATGTGAACATATATTGCATTTTTGTGGTTTAAATGGATTTGAGAAATGAAGGAGAGCATATGATTTTGCTTTATTTTTTATTTTTTAAAAAAGGCATTGCAACCGGGGAAGAAACTTATATTCCCATGAAAGCATCTGAGATGGGTTAGTGGAACCAGTATTTAGTAACTGATGGACATTCAATTTATTTCAGGTATGAAGAATTCTTTGGGCGTCTGTCTGACTATAACATTTGTGTGACTAACTCAATGAAAGAGGATCTTCTGGTGAACTGTAACATCAGGTAAATGAGTGGCTCACAATCGGCTGTACCAAATGAGTTGTGTGTGTTGCAAGGACCTTTACTAGACCATATAGAAATATCCAGCAGAGCCAGTGGAATATTAACAATATTGTTAATATTAACAATTAACTAAAATGTAAATTATATATAATATTAATATATTGTTAATATTGGTATTTTTTGTCTTTGCAAGTTGCTTTCAACCCTATTGTATTGGAAAACAGCATATGAAAGTATGCATATCATAAGAACAAATGGGAGAGCAGGGTCACTTCCTCCAGCACTTGGAATGATAGGTTTACTGAGGGGCCTACAGAGGTTTAGCCCAAAGTGCTTTGCCTCAACCCCTGGGATCTTGCACCACAAAATCACAGTGTGCAGATTGGTCCTAGCTGCATTAGCCTACTCAGATGTGATGCCCAGTGTGTGAATATCAAGCATGGATGAAGCCTCAAGTGCTCTCACCACATGTACCCTTTCTCTTCTCTAACATAACATCTGTCCATAGTTTTCCTGCCTTAATTTTGTGTAAAAATATTTCCAGTGCACTTCTATAGTACCTTTTTACATTCACTGATTTTTTTATATACATATTAATATTTTATTAAGATAATTTCAGTTGGAAGAACTAAAGTGAAGAGAAAAACAAAGAAAGAAAGCAAAACATAAAGAATACAATAAGAAAAAAAGATAAAATATGCTAAATATAGTGTAGTTACATTTCCATACATTATTATATAGATATATAAGTAATATTATTGTCCTTTTGGCTAAGATCAAGTATAGTATCTGATTTATATCTTTATTGTTTTGACTCCTGGGCCCCTTTGCGTTGCAGAGCGACAACCCTCTATGACAAGCCAGCTTCTTTCTTCAAGGAAACGCCATTGATCGATCAGCATAAGCTGTTCATGAAACTAGCCAAAGAATATGCTCCATTTAAAGGCCAACTTGTGTAAGTTAAAATGTGCTGTCGTATACACTCCTACCTAGTTTGGAACTGGTGTGCTTAAGAACACAGGAGGAGCCTTCTGGATCAGGCCAGTGGCTCATCTAGTCCAGCATCCTGTTCTCAGAGTGGCCAACTAGATGCTTGTGGGCAAACCTCAAACAGAACCTGAGCACTAGATCCCACTGCCTTCCTGTGGTTTCCAGCAACTGGTATACAAAAGCATTACTGACACCAAACTATAGAGGCAGAGCATAGCCATTGTGGCTGGTAGCCATGGATGGCCTTTTCCTCCATTAATAGGCCAAACTCCTCTTTTAAAGCCTTCTAAGTTGGCCATCAATGGGACGTGGGTGGTGCTATGGTCTAAACCACAGAGCCTAGGGCTGGCTGATCAGAAGGTCAGTGGTTCAAATCCCTGCGACGGGGTGAGCTCCCTTTGTTCAGTCCCAGCTCCTGCCCACCTAGCAGTTTGAAAGCACGTCCAAGTGCAAGTAGAGAAATAGGTACCGTTCCGGCGGGAAGGTAAATGGCATTTCCGTGCACTGCTCTTGTTCACCAGAAGCGGCTTAGTCATGCTGGCCACATGACCCAGAAGCTGTCTGTGGACAAACGCCGGCTCCCTCGGCCTATAGAGCGAGATGAGCGCTTCAGCCCCAGAGTCGTCCGCGACTGGACCTAACGGTCAGGGGTACCTTTACCTTTAAGTTGGCCCTTGCTGCCTGCCGTGGGAATGAGTTCCATAATTTAACTATGCTCTGCATGAGTAAGTAACAATGCTTTTTTGTTCATTTGGTACCAAGGCAGCTTGTTTTAATACTAATGGGTTGAGCTTAGTAGGGAACTTTTAGAAGGGATAAATATTGACAACATCTCTGCCTAAATAGGGAGCTGACCTTTATGGCTTCCATTAATCTGATTTTGGGAACTATAATGTTTGGTTTGGCACGTGTGCTTTTGCTGATCACACATCTTCCTTGAAGGTTAGTCTTCAGAATCCTGTTTCTCCTCAGAGCAGAGTCCAGCCTCCCAGGTGATGTTGAGAAAACTGCCTTTACACAATTAGACACCAGGAGCGGAAACGTGATGCACTGCATGGGCCGGCCAGCTCTCCTCATCAGCAGCACCAGCTGGACAGGTCTTGGCTCTATACCATTGTCTATGTATCTTTCCATACAGTATGCTTGAGATGCTCGCACATGAAGCTGTAAAATAGCGAAGCAGAACCTCAGGTCCAGGGCCAAATGCAACCCTCCAGGTCTCTTCAGTGGCGTAGCGTGGCTTGTCAGCACCCGGGGCAAGGCAAGTAATTTGCGCCCCCTAACCCGTGGATTTGCGCCCCCTAACCCTAACCCCCGGCCCCCCCTGCACCCCCCACGCTACACCACTGTTTCCTGGCAGTTTTATTCTCTTGGCAAACCGCTTTTGTAGCTGTCAAGCGGTTTATAAATTTTAGGATTTTTTTTTTTTAAAGGGCATTTTCAGAAAAAGCTGCTCGTGGCTCTCAGCTGTTCCCTCTCAGCTGCTCGCTCCTAGTTTGTGGGAGGGTGGATTTAAGGCGTGACGGGGGGGGTGCGTGCGAAGAAGGGCAACCTCTCCCCACTCCGCCGCTTTGCTCCACCCTGGCTGGCAGGCTGGCTACACGCGACGCGCTCGGAGAGGGCCTCCGGATCGTCCCCCGGGCTGGGCAAGGGCTCGTTCTCACGCAGCGGCTGTTGCGCAGCCTCGCCGCCGCCGCCGCCCTTGCTCCTTCGCGTGCGGGGAAAGGCCGCCGGCAGCCCTGGGAGCGCCTCCCTCCGCGCCTTCACACGCAGCTGTGCCAGCCCAGCAGGCGGCTCCCATCCTCCCCGAGCCCCGGCCGGGCTAGCGGGGGTTGTGAGCCACCTGCAGGGAGCCGGGGGTCCTAGCAGGCTCCCTCGGAAGGTGGAGCGGGGCCCTCCTTCGCTGGAGGTTGGATGGCCAGCTGCGAGGAATTCTTAGCAGGCTCGCTCCACCTCCTCCTCCTCCCGACTTTGCAAGGAATTAGCAGGCTCGCTCCACCTCCTCCTCCTCCCGACTTTGCTGCTGCTGCTGCTCGGCTTTTTTCCTCTACCGACGGCACACTGTGCCTTGGAGAGGTTCCCGCTTCCTTGAGGGGGGCCGGCCAAACGCGCCCCCAAAAATGTTGCGCCCGGTGCGGCTGGCACCCCTGGCACCCCCCACGCTACGCCACTGGGTCTCTTTGCCTGGCCCTTGGTTCTCTCTGTAGGCCACACCCCCTCCTAAGCCACACCTCTCACCAGCCCTGCTTCATAAGCTTGGGTGTTTTGGCCTGGCTGGAATGTGCCCTTGAACCTCTGATAATGCTTCTTGCTTGTCTGGATGGAGAGGGGTTTGTGAGTAGAAACTAGCCTATCGTAGACAGTTAAAATTCACATTTGCAGTTCCCATCGCTTTTGCCTCTGGCTCTGCCTACCACTGCAGTGTTTCCTCCAGAAGGGAATGCTGCCTTTGGGCTGGAAAGGTGCCCCACTCCCGTTGTAAGACTTTGCAGTAACTGTGTACCAAGAGAAGTGGCAAATACTTGAGCAGAGAATACTTCAAGATTGCTTGGAATTCTTTTTTTAAAAATTAGTGGAAGTACAGGTGACCAATTATCAAATTGGCAACATAATCATGGTTGCTAACAGAAGCTGATTGCCTCCCACTTCCAAGGAGAGGATAATTTTCATGTCCCTCTTTCCTTGGATTTCTGATCATGTATGGCTGTGTTGAAAAATATAATCTCATCATGTGGGCAAGAACTGTGAACATAAATCTCCACATGAAGAGTGTAACATAAACATTGTCTTGATTTGTACTAGAATTTCTCCAAAAACTGTCAGGCCACTAACTTTTCAACAGCCTTTCTCTTTCTCTTCATTCCACAATTGATGTTGCTTGGTTTTCACTGTCTACTTGCAAATGTTTGGAAAATATTTGTTTCATTAGCAATTATTAATTGAGTTTTAATTAATGTTTGAAGTTTATGAAGCAGTTTTGAAATTGACAGGATGAAATAAGTGACCTGGAGCACATGGCAGCCTAATATAAACTGGGTTTATTTTTTTATTTATGTCAGAGCTCCATTCTTTTCCCTAGTAAAAGTAACAGAGCTGACCCTAGGACTAGGCAGGGTAAGATGGAATATTTTGGGGGAGTACAATTTATTTAGGATTACAGTATATGGTTGGGAGACTCTTTGAGTCTTCTCTCTTAGGCACAAAAGTATATTGGGATCATCTGTGTGTATAAAGTTTGTAGACAGTCATTTTATGTATTTAAAGCATTTTTACTCTTTCAGTCAAAATGGCTCCCAGAGCTGCTTATAGATCAACAAAAAGCAAATGAATCCCTGCCCTCAGGTTTCCACTCAAGACACAAAAGCTAAAAAGGATGGGGAGGGAAGATGAAAATGAGAAATCTCAGGCAGCAGTTTCTTAAAGGTTACAAAGTTCTTATAATGGCAAAACAGTTCAGTTAGCTTCTGTTGGGAGACAGTTGTGGAAGAGCCAAAGGCTCTCAGCAGAGCCAGTGGAATAGTCAAAATGCCTTAAGGAATCCAGCAAATGCACAAGGCATTCGGAGTTGATTTCAGAGTTGGTCTCAGTGGGCTTAAGCATGTCTAATGCCAACACAGAATACATTGCTATTTGAATGAATGTGACAAATACGGAAGAGATTACTTTAGCTGCATGTCTTCTAGCTGCTGTGAGCCCCTTTGGCTGTACAAGAGAGAAGCACCGTGTTGATTGCCTCATTTGCTCTACGTTATACAGTTGCTACAGAGACAGCACTCAAAAGCCGAATTACTTTAGGTGAAACCAGAGTTATTGCTGTGAATCTTGTATATTAACTGCAAACTTTTTCTCCCTTTTCTAGAAGATGAAGATTTTTCCATCCTATTAAGAGCTTTAGAAGGTGGGTTATTAAGGGAGCATTCTGTCTTTCTTAACAAGCAAACCTAGATCCACTGCTGTCACTGGAGGCACAGGCGGCCTCAACAGTGTGGGCTGCCCATAATTTGAGTTGTTCTGGCCCTCCTGCCGAAAGTGATTCCCCACGCCTGCATTAGCGGAATTGGCAACTGGATCAGAGAGCAGGAACTGTGGTCTATCCTCTTCCTTTCTTCACTTGCTGGGAACAGTGTACTATTAGGTGGCTAAGACTGAGAAGGGTATTTTGAGCAGCGGGGGAAAGACGTTTGCATAGGCGAACACACCTCCTTGAATGCTAATAAGCAGAACTCAGCTGTGGTTACCCCCTACTGCAACCAAAGCTATTGTTGCCTTAGTCCTGTGAACCTCAATCTTCCACTTCTCCTGCCCACAGCTGCAAAAAGAAAAGGGGGGACTGGAGAGAAAAGCAGTGGCAGCTGCAGGCTCTTCTACCCTGGCAGAGCATCTTTCTCAGCAGAGGACTGGGACCAGCAGGTCCAACATGTCTATCAGAAAAAGCGAGAGCTGTGAGAGCACCAAGGAAAAGGCCCCCATCAGAGAACAGGCTTGTTCTCTGATGGGGAACAGTTCTGTTTGCATTGCCACATGTGTTCTGTGCATATCTGGGATTCAGGTGTTGGCTACAAAGTCTCCTTTTGCGTCATTCTTGACTTAAAATACTCTTTTATCAAGGCATGCTGAAAACTTGGTTATAGGGTGGCATCTAGATGCCTAAACTAAAAAATAGGTAGCAACTACAAGGGTGCCCACTCCCCCCATTCTCCTATTGGTGCAGATTCACTTTGGGATCTGTCTACAAACAATATTGGCTGTAAGACTGTAGCTCTTCCCACCTCAGTCTTCCTGCTTGCTGTAGAAATCCCAAATTTGTTAAAAATAAAAAAGTTGCCTTTTGTAGCCTGTCACTTTTCTCCAATGATGGTTTTGGGAAAGTCACAACTCTTACTGTTTGTTTTGTCGCACAGATTATGAACGCTATCTCAGCGATGGAGCAAAGCTTCCTCCTCTTGTGTGTGTGATAACAGGTAGCAGCTTTTAAATCATTTGTCTTCTTTTCATCTTACGTATTCATACTGGGAAACCCATTTTCCCCACCACCACTGAAGAAGCAAGGAAGCTTCTGTGAGCTCCAGAGCTCTCTGTGTGTTGAGTGCATTAGTGAGGACCCTGCTTTCATTTTTGTATTTGGTTTGTGCCTTAAGCCAGTATTTCCCAACCTTGGGCCTCCAGCTGTTTTTGGACTACAACTCCCATCATCCCTAGCTAGCAAGACCAGTGGTCAGGGATGATGGGAATTGTAGTTCAAAAACAGCTGGAGGCCCAAGGTTGGGAAACACTGCCTTAAGCTGCTTGCCCCAAGTTGGCATGGTGTCAGCCCCTCCCCCCCCCAGAACTATATAATTGTTACATTTACATCCTACCTTTCCTCCAAGGAACTCCAGGTGGCATGTTTCTCCTCCCTCTGTGCTTTATCTTGGCTACAGTCCTGTGCTAGACTGAGAGACTGCGACTGGCTCAAAGTCACCCACTGTGCTCCAAGGCTGAGCAGCGATTTTGACTCTGTTCTCCCAGCTCATAGCCTGACATTCTATAACCATGGCACCACGCTGGTTCTGGGCATTCAAATGAAATCTTGCCCAGAGGATGATAACTCTCACAATGCGCCCTTTTGGATCAACAGCAAACCGTTTTGTTCATTTTCTTTCATTTAAAAAGGCAAAGGGCCTCTGAAGGAGTATTACAGGAAGCTGATTGCAGAGCTGCATTTCAAGCATATCCAGATCTGTACTCCGTGGCTGGAAGCAGAGGATTACCCCCTTCTGCTCGGTAAGGAAGATCTTCGAATTTACCAGTGTGCTTCAATGTGTCATTTTGAAAATTTACAGGAGCAGACTCATGAGATCTTCGGGATATAGGATAGTGGTCTATTGCAGGACTGTGATAGCAGAACCTTCTATTGAATAATAGAATAATTGAATTCTCAAGTTGTAAGGGACGCCAAGGGTCATCTAGTCCAAGCCCTTGCACTGCAGGAATCCTGCCCACAGCCATCCCTGGGTGGGCTTGAACCACCAACCTTCTGGTTAAGAGCCAGATGCCCCAACCCACTTGAAATGGGTCCTTTGAAGCAAGAGAGGAACTTGCACCCTTTCCTCCCTTTTCTTCTCCACAAGGGTGCTGACTGGCAGGGCAGAGGGAAAACAAGATGGCGGTGATATATACAAATTGACTAAGGTAACGAACTGTCTCTTCAGCATACAATGGAAGCTACATAATGGAAGGCACCAGAATTACCTCTGCAGTGGGGGGAAGTATCTCACAGCATGGAGGCTGCCAATGAGAATGGCTTCCCCCAGGCCACCACTCCTAGAAGTTCCAAGGGTAGTGGAACTACAAAGAAGGCCCCTCTCTGCTGATCTTGGCACCTGAGATGATCTGGGGGGAAGAAGAGGTCAGTAGAGAGGGTCTTGTATTCTGGCTCAGGTTCCTAAGTGGCCTGGGCTTGGGAATGTTTGAGCGACAGTGAAACAGTTTCAAGTGAGTACTATTCAAGAGCTGGTGCATGCCTCATTTTAACTGCCCCACAAACTCCTCCTTGCCAGGCCTCATTAACACCTGATTTGTATACCTCATTTTTTTTTCAGTGGCAACAAGCCATCCATTACTTGAGCAGCTACAAAAAACAAACAAACTCATTTGCAGAATGTACTCAATGGGGGGTTGGTTTCTCTTACAGGCTCAGCTGACTTGGGCGTCTGTCTTCATATGTCCTCCAGTGGCTTGGATCTACCTATGAAGGTCGTGGACATGTTTGGCTGCTGCTTACCTGTGTGTGCAGTGCACTTCCAGTGGTAAGAGCACGCCTGTGTGTTTCAGCATCTCAAAAGAACCTGGCGTTAGACCCTTGGTCCATCTAGTGCAGTACAGTCATACCTTGGGTTGAATACGCTTCTAGTTGAGCACGTACGAGTTGTGTTCCACGGCAATCCGGAAGTAACGGAGCGCGTTACTTCCGGGTTTCGCCACATGCGCATGCACAGACGCTCAAAATGACGTCACGCGCATAAGTGGCGAAAAGCGACGTGCGTGTGCGCAGACTAGTTACATTTGCTTCTAGATGCGAACGGGGCTCTGGAACGGATCCCGTTCGTATTTAGAGGTACCACTGTAATGTTTACACTGGCAGGCAGCACCTCTCAGGGGTTTCAGGCAGGGAGTCTTTCTCAGCCCTGCCTGGGGATAATGGGATTTGAAGCTGAGACCTTCTGCATGCAAAGCAGATGCTCTACCGATGAGTTACAGCTCTTCCCCCATCTTGTGTATCCCCTGTTGGTTAACCCATCTCTCTATTCTTTGAGATTTCCATTTGTTTATTATTATTGGTGGTGGTTGTTGTTAATACAAATGGGCCCTGCAACAAAAAGTTGCAGAATGCTCTTGTTCAGGCTGCAGCCAGTCTGGAGCTCCCTGCAGATTCCTCTGGTTTTTTTATACTCCCTAGCAGCTCCCAGGTCCTTGTCAGCTCCTTTTAGTTAGAAATAATTGGGACACTATTGTTTTTATTTTAATTTGGAAATATTGCTGTGCTTTTCTGTGCTGTGTTTGGGGCTGATATGGTCCAAAATACCGGGAAGGCACCAGGCTGGTGCATTAATGTGGCATGTTAACTGTTAACCCGCTCCCACACTGAAGAAAACAACTTTGAGATTCTTTCTAGTGCTGTTTTGCTTATTTTTGCAGTATACATGAACTTGTGAAGCATGAAGTAAATGGTTTGGTGTTCCGGGACTCAAGCGAACTTGCAGAGCAACTGAAGGTAACTTAGAAAAAGAGAATTTTGACTTGCTGATGGGGCTCATTGAGCATTCATTGCTCTGGAAACATCAAGGAAGCTGGATGTTTTGGTGGCAGGAGGGAAGTTTCATCTTTGAATGCTGCTTCATAGTTTAAAAACAAAAACTTCCTGAACATAGAAAATTAGGAGAAATATATAAGCTAACATTCTCCCTGAAGCACTAGCTTTCTATGTGCAGGGAGTTGCTTTTAAATAAGTGGAAAGGGACATTCATTCTCTCTCTCTCTCTCTCTCTCGTGCATATGTTGTCCTTTTAACAGTATATAGCTTTATTTTTTTATTAAGGATTTTCCAGTATATGGAATGCTAAACATATAATCAATTTTCTTAACGGAAAAAAAATCAAGCACAACCAATTTAGTTAGGATGCATAGAGTATAGAATTGCAACCCCCCAAGCCCTTCATTATTTTCTCAGTAGGTCAGCAAGATTTCATAATGATCTGGCATGGGTTAGGTTATTGAATCTTGGAATACATAGTTCTGACTATAATTTACGTGCGTAAACAGTTCTTTGATAATCCCAGGGACTTGTCACATTATTACTGTTCATGTGCCAATTTTGAAGGTGATACTTTTCTAGTGAGACATCAGTTTGTTTGTTGAGGAAGCAATTGATTCAAAGTAGTTTTATCTGGGAAAAATACCTGCATCTTTCCATAATTGAAGGTATAGAAAGTAGAATATTTTTCCATTTTCCTGTATACTGCATTAATCTGTTTCACTCACTCTTTCTAACCTTGCAGATGCTTTTCTTGGATTATTCTTCTGTAGAAGGCAAGCTCAATTTATTCCGAAGGAATCTTTGCACAACCAAGCAGCTGCGGTGGGATGAAAGTTGGGAGCAGACAGTGCTTCCTCTTTTTAGCAGCAGTTAAGCTGATACGACTTCGAAGTTAATTTATAACTTGCACATTCTCAAAAACTGGAACACCATAAGCGTGTTTGTATATCAAAAAATCTTTTTACAAAAGAAAAAGTCATTTTATATGGTGAATAAAAAGTTTTATCTGGAGCTTCATTATAGGCTTATGCGATTTCCCCACCTTTTTTCTCTTAATTTCTATGCTGTGGACAGAGCCAATGTTGTTTTGTATCTACTTACTGCTTCACTGTTGTTTTTTTAAATGCAGTTACGAAGTAGGTTGTGGTGCCTTCGGTTATTGTTGCCTAAGTTGCAAGCTGGTAATTCCCTATTTGAAGTGGAAACATGTTACTGTGATTATTGAAAAGTACCTTTATAACATCTTCACGTTCAAAGGAGATATCATACTGCGATGTGTGTTATGTGTTTCCTACCTCACTTTATAACTGGTATTTGAACATGAAATGGAGAATTTTAACCAGAACATGCAGGGTCTGAAACCTTAAACTCCAAGGTCTATGTTGTGTTACAAGTACATTTAGCATTTTCCTCCTCCCTCTGAAAAGGGGTCATGCTGGTATTTGGATTTCATGTTTAAAACAATGCCTTGAGTGTTCAATCATATTTCATTTTGGGATCTCTTTGTTCAGGGTAGACATTTGTATTGCAAGCAAAAGGACCAAACAGGCTTGGCTGATGAAATAGTAGGACTTGGAGATCTTGGCTCAAGGTGGAAAGAAGCTTTGCCTCTGTTCAAGCTTTGCCTCGTTTAAACCTTGGCCATTTTGCTTCGTCCTAAGACTCTCATCAAGGCTTCTTTGACATCTTTATTGCGCAGGCTGTATATGATCGGGTTTATCATGGGGTTGATGATAGTATAGAAGACCGAGATGGCCTTGTCCTCTTCTGGTGTGCGCTGCCCCTTCGACCTCATATACATGAGCATGGCAGTCGTGTAGAAGATAGTCACCACTGTCAGGTGCGCTGAGCAGGTGGAGAAAGCTTTCTGCCTGCTGTCGGCAGAGGCGAGTCGCAGTATGGCAATAATGATGCGTACGTAAGAGAGTACGATCAAGAGAAAGGGGATGATCTCCGTCGCTATGCCCCCCATGTACATTGCACTCTCGCTCACAGAGGTGTCAGCGCACACCAGCTGAAGCATGGCTGGGACTTCGCAGAAATAGTGGTCAATGACATTGGAGCCGCAGAGAGGGAGCTTGAGGACGAAGAGTGGAACCACTGACCCCAGGAAGGTGCTGAGCCAAGACCCAGCAGCCATGCCGATACAAACCGATTTGTTCATTAGAACAGAGTAGCGCAACGGGTGGCAGATGGCGACGTACCGGTCGATCGCCATCACGGCAAGGAAGATGCATTCTGCCGCCCCTAGGAACAGCGTGATATACATCTGAGCCTCACACAACTCGGCTGAGATGGACTTCCTTGTCACCAAGAAGTTCATGAGCATTTTGGGGACAACGGCCGAAGTGCAAATGATATTCAAGACTGCCAGGTTGCAGAGGAAGAAGTACATGGGCATTTGAAGGTGGGGATCCAGGCTGGTCAAAGTGATTACAGCAATATTTCCAATCAGAGTTACGGTGTAGATCACAAGGAATATAATGAAGAGGAAGACTTGGGCCAGTGGGGAGAAAGGGAACCCCAAGAGAACAAATTCTGTGATGACGGTTATGTTTTTCATTTCTATACTTTTCTGTAGGAAGAACAATAGTGGTTTAGTGGTCAAAAGTGCAAGAACTCATCTTGACAGCCCCTATAAGCTATGCCCATGAAGAGAGTCTACACACACTTGCATCCCATAGCAGCAATACATAGCATAATACCCAGTTGATTAGGATTGGCACATATGCAGTCCAATGCAAAGATACCTAGTAGTCATTTCCGTCAATCTCATTTCTGACTTCTCAAAACGCATTGCGATCTTAACCCTGCTGAAATGCCATCTTCAGCTTTCAGTTAGAAATGGAAACTATTGTTGCAACTAAGTGCCTGCATTTAAACTGCTGTCAATGGGAAAAAGAAATAGAGAACCATACCACTTTATTTTCCTCATTCTCTGACTACCTCTCTGAGTTAAATCTGTTGCCCTTCAGATGTTGCTGAATTACTGTTTCCATCATCCCTGACCACTGGCCAGGCTGGCTGGGACTGATGGGAGTCGGAGTCCAACAACACCTAGGGGGCCACAAGTTGCCACAACCTGCCCTACATGCTGTGACAGACCAGCCAACCCATTTCTGTTTCTTTCAACTGGGTTTGCTCCCCCTACTGTTTGAGATCCCTTTTAACAGGAGATGGTTGAGACTGTACCTGTGGCCTTCTGTCTCAGAGCTCTGTAGCTCCCTGTTATGCCAAGATGGGATGCATCATTTAACTTCCACCGACAATAGATTACAGCAGTGTTTTTCAACCACTGTTCCACGGCACACTAGTGTGCCGCAAGATGTTGCCTGGTGTGCCGTGGGAAAAATTCGAAAGATTTAAAAAATAAATAAATTTCAAATTTTCGCCCACTAGGCGGGTGCCGGACTGTGTCCTGGGTATGGGGGGTGGGGTTTTTGACCCCACCCTCAGCCAGCAGGGGCGCCGATTTGCGCTCCTCAGGGGGACACCCTCCACTTTTCTGATGTCCGGGCTGTGATTGGTCCAGACTCCAGCCTGGACCTATCACAGTAGGACATCATCTTCCGACTTCCTTCCCGCCCGAGCACAGTGTGCGCAGCAGCGGAGAGAAGAAGACGTCACGACTCGAGTCACCAGGAGGACCGGATAAGTTGTCATTTTATTTCTCTTCAGTCTCCACTGAATGCCTTGACTGGGTTAGGGACCCTTATAGCTCAGCATCAGTTGGTGGAAAGGACATGACTTTACAGGAGCAGGAGGAACTAACTGAACTGAGACAAAATCGTGGTTTCAAGCTAAGATTTGCTGATCTACCTTTGGACAGTTTTTGGTTGGATACTGCCAAGGAGTTCCCCCTTCTGGCAAACAAAGCTATTTTGACATTGCTCCCATTTTCCACTACATATCTGTGTGAGATGAGCTTTTCAAGCATGATTGCTATAAAAACTAAATACAGAGAGAGACTGAGAGCTGTTGACAAAGAGCTACGTGTGTGTCTTTCTTCGATTCCAGCCAGAATATCAGCTTTGTGTTCAGCCAAACAGGCCCAGGTTGCGCACTGAATAAAGTATTTTATAATTTTTCATATTTCTGTTTACTTACTATTTCATAATAAAGTAATTATAAAATACTTTCTTTGTGTTTATTTGATTCCTATTCAAGAGAATTACTTTATATATAGTCAACATAGGCACAGAGTTAAATTTTTTAACATTTTCTAATGGTGGTGTGCCTCGTGATTTTTTTCATGAAACAAGTGTGCCTTTGCCCAAAAAAGGTTGAAAAACACTGGATTACAGAACTGTTTTGTCCCCCAATCGCTCACCTTTTTAATTTGTTTTAAAATAAATGTGTTTCTTATATTTTTTAAAAAAACCTCTTGTCTCTGTGCTGCTTTGGGAAACTGAAGTCGGTGTAAGGTAGCTGATTGGGATGTGGGGACCACCACGTTCACAAATCTAACTAGAGGGGCCTTGGAGGCTTTTAAACACAAGTAAATGCCTTATGGCAAGCATGAGCCTTGGCCCACTGATGTGTAGCACCTCTCCACAATTTCACACTGGGCTATTCCTCAGCCCTTTTTGGAAGCACTAGAGATTGAATTTTCATGCAGAACATGTTCTCTAACACAGAGTTGCAGCCCTCTTGAGTGCTGCTTCCACCACCGTTACTAATATATCCTGCTTAATGCCAAAATAGGATTTTAAGTGGTTCATGAAGTAGAAAAACCAAGTTACACAATTAAAATGTACAATAAGACAGCACATATCAGTTAACAACAAGGCACTCGGTTTGAGAAATAAACATAATGCCTGTGTAAACAGGCAAGTTGTCAAAAGCCGGTGGAATGCCAGTAGAGATGGGAGTCTTTTGTATTGATAGCAGGGAGTGCTTTTCCTAACACTGGAGATATTAGTGAAAAAAAGCCTGCTACTATGTTGCCACAGGCCAATAAATGTCAAGCTATGGCAATGGTACCAGCTGAAGACCTCTTTCATTTGCCTCAGTCTGTCATGATAGACTTATTAGATCCAAGGATGCAAGTTTTCTAGAAAATTTTAAATTAGAACACTTTCCCCCCCAAAATTATTTCGCATAGGGTAATTTGCACTGAAAAATCTTCCAGCTGCATCAGAAAATGTTCTTTTTTAAAAAAATAATCAATTTTATTAAAGGTTTTCAACCTAATATACCATAAATTTCCAACTAAACTAAAAAGAATAATAACAAATATATCAAACAGAAATAAAGGGGGAAAATTAAAATACATTAATAAATCTCACATGATCCTCATAAGACACCCTGCCTCCATACAGACTCCTTCCTTTTCTCTCAGCTCCCTGCATAAGAATATGTTCTGCCAACCTTGCCTACAATTGTATTTGCAATTGGCATCTATTCAGTGCTGCTAATGAACTTACAAAACACATAATTTTTAAAAGGAAGGGGGAAAAGCAATGGGGGTTTTCTTGCTGCAGTACACTGCTTTGATCAGGGCTAATTAACTCCTAACAGCCCCAATGGGGTAAAGAATGATGGGAGTTGTAGTTCAATAACACGTGCAGGGCACTATGTTGACTACCCCTGGCTTAAATAGTAGCCTTTTGTCTTTATGCTGTGTGGAGTATTGTGTTTTAATTTGCCTGATTTTTATTTAAATATTGCTGTTATGGGCAGCTAACATGCAGTTCTCCAGATGTCTTCCACCTTCAGCCTTTTAACAGGATCCACTGGAAAGAAACAACCAAAGAAAGGTGGTTCTAGGTGGAAAAACATGATTAGCTCTTTCCTCCCATCCACTACTTCAGATCCAATCCTTGCTTTATAGGGAATGGACACATGCTCCCATGTTTGGTCCTGCCAGTGTTTTAGCTTGTTGTATCCGAGGAAGCTACTTTATACCTAGTTGGATCATTGGTCTATTTGGCTCAGGATTGTCTGCCCTGAATGGCAGCAGTTCTCCTGGTTTTGAGATGGAGGCTTTCCCAGCTCTACCTTATTAGGAGCTGCACGTATGACTATTGCCACTTTTTGGAAGGATCTTAAAGGAGCTAATTTAACAGCATGGTATAAAAGGGTTTAGCAGATGGCCGTAGCAGAGAAGCTAGCATGTAAGCTAAGAATAGCTAGAGGAAATAAATGCAGCTACATGCTTGGGAGAGTCGGCGGAGGCTTGAATGCTTATGCAAAAAATTCCAACAATAGAAGGAAAGTCATAGCATCATAGAGTTGGAAGAGACTCTGAGGTTCATCTAGTCCAACCCCTGGAATGCAGGAATCTCATCTAGATCATACATTTCTACCACCTCTTATGGGAGACTGTTCCACGGTCAAACAGCTCTCACTGTCAGAAAGTTCCTTCTGATGTTTAGTTGGAACCTCCTTTCTTGGAACTTGAATTCATTGGTTCGAGTTCTACCCTCCAGAGCAAGTAAAAACAAGCTTGCCCCGTCCTCCATGTGACAGCCCTTGAGATATTTGAAGATGGCTATCGTATTTCATCTCAATCTTGTCTTTTCCAGGCTGAACATACCCAACTCCCTCAATCGTTCATCATAAGGCTTGGTTTCAATACCCTTGTTCATCTTGGTTGTCCTCTGCACACGTTCCAGCTTGTCAGCATCCCTCTTAAATTGTGGCACCCAGACCTGGACACAGTACTTCAGGTGTAATTTGACCAAGGCAGAATAGAGTAGCACTATTACCTCCCTTGATCTGGACACTATACTTCTGTTGATGCAGCCTAGAATAGCATTAGCTTTTTCTGCTGCTGCTGCATCACACAGTTGACTCATGTTAAGTTTGTGGTCTACTAAGACCCCTAGATCCTTTTCACATGTACTACTTACTAGCAACCCAGGTGCCCCTCATCTTATATATGTGCAACTGGTGCAGAACTTTACATTTGTCCCTTTTGAAATTCATTATGTTAGCTTGCGCCCAGTTCTCCAATCTGTTAAAGTCATTTTGAATCCTGATTCTGTCTTCAGTGGCATTGGCGACCCTCCCAGTTTGGTATCACCAGCAAATCTGATGAGCATCTCCTCAACACCTTCATCTAAGTCACTGATAAAGATGTTGAACAACAATGGGCCCAGGACAGAATCCTGCAGCAGAATCCTACTTTGTCACTTTTTTCCAGGATGATGAGGAACCATTAATAAGCACTTTGTGGGTTTGGTCAGCCAGCCAGCTACAAATTCATCTAACAGTTACCTCACCCAAACCACATTTTACCAGTTTCTCTGCAAGAATATCATGGGGGACTTTGTCAAAAACCATACTGAAATCAATATATACTATGTCAAAAGACTGGCCGATATATAAATTTGTTAAACGTTTTCTCTTTTTATTACTTTAAATCCTGCATCTATGCATTATTTACTTGAAAACTTTCTGTGGGGTCTGCACATAGAAGCCTCTTGGTTTTGTTGTTTCTTGTTTTTGTACAGTTGGTCATGGTTTAGATTTTGTAATGTAGTTTTTCTCTTTTGTAAAATCTTTGATCTGTTATGCTTGTTAAGCAACTTTGTAAAAAAGGAACTGAGAGTGAAAGGGCAAATACCCTATGGCAATCAGTATCCTCAAGCTATTTCCCACCCCAGGCCTGACCCTCTTTAGCTACTGAGATTAGTTAACATGTCGCATCTTCAGGGTAGCATAGCTGTAGGTCGTTCTACCAAACTGGATCACCCTGGGTTCTAGTGTTTTGAAAGAGAGAGAAAAATGACTTGTTACCTGCTTTCTCCACAACCATGCATCATTTTATACACCTTGATCATACCTCTCCCTTAACTCAACTTTTTCCAAAGTGGAACATTGTATTGTAGAATAATTTATTGTAGAATAATTCTTCTAGTCCCCTGATCATTTTGGTTGCCCCTTTCAGCACCTTTTGAGCCTTTCTCTTTTCTTTTCTTTTGGTGCAGTGACCACAACTGTGCACACAATTCCAGCTGAGATCTTGTGGTATTCATATAGACATTATTGCAATGTTACACTGGCAATTGCAGTCAGCATAATGGAATAGGAATCAGGTTTTAATTTTTTTGGGTCTCCCCTTCTGTCCCGTCCCCGTCCCCCCATTTACCTGAAGGAATGGCTTTTTATGTCATCATCACATTCTCAGTACGGAGTCTGTATGCAGAAGCGGTTTCTCTTTTTCCTCTTGTAGACCTCCCTAATTCTGAACTTCAGAATCACGGGGAAGTGTCAGCCATATAAGACTGATGAAGCAAAACTTCCCTCTTGCTTAAGATGCTGTTGGACTCTCATGGTGTTCTGAAAGAAACAGTGGATTCAAACCATTTCCTCTCCCCAATCCTGGGGAGAACTTCTTGGTGTTTTTCACCAAGAGAGAGGGAGAGAGAGAGACTCTGGAGGAAACAAATTTTCTAAAGGACCTTTGAAATAGGCTAACTCTTTTGGGGATACAGGGCTCGCAAACTCAACTGTGCAATTAAACTAGATTAGCACATAGTTAGATACGCAGGTATTTTGCATGCCCATCCAGATGCATCTATCACAGTTAAGTAGAAAAATCAATGTTGTATCTAATTGCATAGAATAATAGAATTGTGTTGGAAGGGACCCTGAGGATCACCTAGTTCAACCCCCTGAAATGCAGGATCTGCAGCTGCCCCAAACGGGGATCAAACCTGCCACCTTGGCATTATCAGCACTGTGCTCTAACCAACTGAGCTATCCAGGCTGTCCATATTGAAATGTAGTGCTCATCTACCCAGTTGTTTAACATGGATAGTAAGTTTCCTGCACCTCCATTAATTCTCTGTTGCCCATGTGATGTTCTCCACCAAATGTGAGAATCATAGATCTTCCCACTCTCTCCCTTCCCACAGTCTTGATTTTCTCATACCAAGGATAGTCCAAAAAGAAGAGGGGATGAGAAAATATGGGTTAAGGGAGGGGAAAGTATGGGGAGGCGGTGATTTGAATATCATAGGGGCTATGGAGAATTAGTGGAGGCACAGAAAGCTTTCTATTAACATGAAACAACAGGATGGACGAGAGCCCTTCATTTAAGCACTTCTGGTGGTGTGGAGTTGCTTTGCTGTGGGCTTCAGCTGTGTCAACAGGGTCTAGTGTTTCAGTGTGAATCCACACCACACATTCAAAGCATATGGTTTCCCCAAAAGGATCTTGAGAGCTGTAGTTTACCCCTCACAGAGTTGCATTTCCCAGCACCCTTAAGTTCCCATTCCCAAGATTCTTTGGGGGAAGCCGTGTGCTTTAAATGTGTTGCCTTGATGTGCCTGTGGGGTTCACTAGGTTCAGGGAAGGGTCAGGGGCTCAGTAGTCCAGCGTAGGCTGCAAGAGGCAGAGGTTCAATTCCCAGCATGTCCAGGTGAAGTTGTGGGGCTGTGGTGGTGGAATCTGCTTGTCATTCTGGAGAGACGCTACCAGTCAGTGTGTGCGTGTTTATGTTTATGTATTTAAAGCATTACATTGCAGGGGGTTGGACTGGATGACCCAACTTTGATTCTATGACCTATGAAACCATGGAATTCATGCTCACAGGAGGCAGTGATGGCTGCTAACTTAGACGGCTTTAAAAGAAGATTTCGGACAAATTCATGGATGGAAGGGTTATTGGTGGCTACTAGCTGTGATGCCTATCTCCACTGTTGGAAGTGTTGTGCCTATGAATTCCAGTTGCTAGGAATTGCTAGCAGGCTTCCCACAAGCATCTGGTTCTGACTGGACACTGAGGTCCAGCTGCAAGGGCCTTCTGGCAGTTCCCTCAATGTGAGAAATGAAGCTACAGGGAACCAGGCAGAGGGCCTTATTGGTAGTGGCACCCGCCCTGTGGAACGCCCTCCCACCAGATGTCAAAGAAATAAACAACTATCTGACTTTTAGAAGACACCTAAAGGCAAGCCTGTTTAGGAAAGTTTTTAATGTTTGATCTTTTATCGTGTTTTTAATATTCTGTTGGGAGCCACCCAGAGTGGCTGGAGAAACACAGCCAGATAGGTGGGGTATAAATAATAAGTGATGATGATGATTACCCCACCCTTCCTCCCCAAAAAGCCCAGGGTGGCAAACAGATGCACAACTTAAAAAAAACCTATCTCTAGATTAAAATATTCCAAAAGCAATTACAATTACAAAGGTTCTTCCCTCCAACGATCTTGAGGTTTCCAGAAACAGTATTCTTCATCCACCAAAAGCCAGTGTCAACAGGAATGCTTAGATTCCTCCTGTTAATAGTGGTTAAGGCAGGCACACCTCACTGGTGAGGGCATTCCACAACCAGGGAGCTACCACTGAAAAGGCCCTGTCAAGTTGTAGGGTCCAAGTTGGTATTAGAGAAGGCATTCTTTTAGGTACTTTTCATACAATTCTCATCACCACAAGAAGCAGTGATGGACACCGACTTGGTTGACTTTAAAAGAGGGTTAGAAAAGTTTGTGGAACATAAGGCCGTTAATGACTACAACCAGGATTAGGTGTGCGATATAAAAATAATCTTATCCCTATCCCTTGACCATACTGGCTGGGGGCTCATGGGATTTGGAGTCCACCAAATTGGCAAGCCCTTTTGAAGGACAATCCTGTACTTTTAGATCTTGCATTGAACTGAAAGTCAAAGAAGATGACCCCCAGGTTCCCTCCTCTCCCCACCTAAATTATATGATTCCCCAAGCACTAGACAGACACATACTGCAAAGTTTATTGTCTGAGTGGGATTTTGGCTTGGTGAGCCAAACAGGGAGAATTTCCATAAATGAACTTTGCTGCAATTTCTCCTGGGGCAGCCTCTCTCCTTAAGGAGAATGTGTCACCCCATAAAGCCCTTAGCACCCATTACCCCTGTTCTTAAGGCACCACATGGGGTTCTGGATGAAGCTGGCTCACGTTTTTCTCTTTACAGATTTTTGGCAACTCATGTATTCAGCTCAGTTCAAGTCAAATAAGTTCTCACTTATTTCTGGTGCTTGTACATCAAAAGTGCAGATATTTACACAGGCACAGAGGCTAAAGTGGGAGAGGCATTACCTTAAAAAGGCCTTAACTGAAGCAGTGCGGATGTTCCTGCTCAGGGGTTATAGCCAGCCATACCCTCCTCTGCCTATTCCATTCCATTTTCCCTCTCTCTGATTTTTTGGTTTTCCCCTTTCAATTTTCTATGCTCACTGAGCATACTCAATCCTTATTGGGTTGCAAATACTTCTGCAAATCTTAGCTCCATTCCCCCTTAGGCTGCTGCTATCTCCCTTGTGTGCATGTAGGGGGGTATTTTGGCTACATAGTACAGTTGCTCAGAAAACAGAGGGCAGATCCATGCCATACATTCAAAACACGTGACTCCCCCCAGAGAGTCCTGGGAACTGTAGTTTTCCCCTTACTGAGCTGCTATTCATAGCATTCCAAAACTACAACTCCCAGAATTCTTTGGTGGAAACCTTATGCTATAAATGAGCATCAAATGTGCTTTCAACCCATGGTGCAGATCTGCCCTGGGTTTGCTGTTAGGATGTTGCTGTGTGTAGTATTCCTGTTCAGCATTCTAGACATTGCATTCCATACCACCCTCCCCAGTTTTCTGTACCCCACCCCCCCATTCTGTACCCCCAACCTTAGTATAAAGGTCAATCTGCAGTAGGGTTTCCCAGTAAAATCTACTTCTAGCCGTTGTCTGCAGTCTATGTCAACAATAGCAAAGTTTTGCCAAACTTTTTAATAGGGCCCATTTGGACTTATTACCATTCTTATTGCAAACTTTAGAGTGATTGCTGCATTTGAAAACATTCAGTTTTAATTGCACCCATTGCTACCGGATTGTCCATTGCTAATGAGCTCAGCGTCTCTGTGCGTCTCATTGCATTCCTAGAAGATGCTGGATCTTGTGGGACAATGAGTCTAAGGGCTGAGCCATGCACTCCCGCAGGGAGTAGGCAGCCCAGGGCCTTCCAGATATCGTTGGGCTACACTTTCCATCGTAACCTGGCCATTGGCCATGCCATACCCTCTAACATTTCTCCAATTTAAATAGGGACACCCTATTCCATCATGTTTTTAATTTACTTATACTCCACCCATCTGACTGGGTTGCCCAAGGCACTCTGGGTGGCTTCCAACATATATAAAAACGTAACAAAACTTTAAACATTAAAAAAAACTTTTGCATACAGGGCTGCCTTCAGATGTCTTAAAAGGTTGAATAATTACTTATCTCCTTGGCTTGAGGGTGGCATAACTCAACACTCCCCCAACAGTTCTCTGATGAAAATAGGGATGTCCTACCATATCCTCCAACATTTTTCCAATGAAAATAGGGATGTCCTAAGGAAAAATGAGACATTCCAGAATCAAGTCTGCCATGCTGGCTTAGACTGATGGGAGTCCAATGACATGGAGGGCCAGAGACAGGCAATGCTTTCCCAGAGTCTTGGACTTGACAAGGGAGCATTAATAGGTTGGGATGTCCGACTGATGTGCCTTCTCTCGTTGGACGCTAATGGTTAGATCAGGAGTAAAACAAGATGCCTTCCATATATTCTGAACTACATATGGTGCAGTTTTTAGCGTGTCAGACTTGAATCTGGGAGACTAGGGTTCAAACCCCCATTTGGCCATGACCCCACTCCACCCATGAAGCTCACTGGGTGGCCATGAGCCAGTCACTCACTCTCAGCCTAACCTACCTCTCAGGGTTTTTATGAGGATAAAATAGGGAGAGCAATGTACACCAACTTGAGCTCTCTGGAGGAAAGGTAGGGTATAAAGCAAGCAAGCAACCAAGCAACCAACCAACCAATCAATCAATCAGTTTGTGAGCCAGACTTTAGAGTAACCTTATTCCAGGCAGGTTTATATAGGCAAAGATGGTTGTTCAAGTAACTTGGTCCCAAACTTTAAAGAATGACATCAACACTTTAAATCCATACCATGGGGTGTGGGGTGGAGGTGTAAGAGATAAAAGAGGACACAGAGCAGTTTTCAATGGAGGCAGAGACAGCTGAATTTGAGGACTCTGAAAGCTCAGGGGAAAAACTTACTTGGAGATCTGTCCCACCCTCTTTAGAATTCTCTGAAAGTGCAGTTTGTTTATTTACTGATCTCTTATACCCTACTTTTTAGCCCAGAAACAGCCAATGTGGTTCCCTCCAGTTGTTGCTGGAACCTAACTCCCATCAGCCCCTGATAGCATAACGACTGGGCTTGATTTGAAATGTAGTCCAGAGAAATCTGGAGGGAACCACATTGGCCATCCCTGCTTTAGGTAAAAGATCTGCAACTTCCAAGAACTGGCACTGAGCTTGCTATTTTTTACTCCTCTCTCCCCACCCCCTTTTCATGGTGTGCCTTTTATTATTATTCTTATTCTTTGCCTCAGGCATTTTAAACCTTTCTGCTTTTTTCCTGTAAGCCACTCTGAGAGTCTTTTTAGCAAAAGAGCAGGGTAACAGGAAGTAGGTAGCAAGGCTTGCAGTGCCTCAGGATTACCGTCTGAAAGGCACAAGTTAAAAAGGAGCCAGTTCTTAAAGTTACCATTCCTATAATGATCAGTGGCTGCTGACAGTGACAGTTGGGGGAGAGCCCAAAGCAGCTTTTCTCTCCACAGAGGTGATGTCCCAATAATGAGAGGTCTGGGTGCCAGGGAGTGAAGTTACAGCATGAGGTATTGAGTCATAGAGTTGGAAAGGACGACAAGGAGTATGGTTGATATATGGCCTCCAAGGCCCTTTGAGTTCAAATACTCCAGGGGTAAAAGGCTTCCCTGGAAGACCAGAACCAGATCAGTTCCCTTCACCATAGCCTAACCCTCTGGGGGGTAAGTAACAAAAAGGCACTGATGAAAGAAGTACCGGTAATTCCAGAGATGAGAAGGCACTCTCCCTACATTGCCAGGATTGCTAGTTGGTTAGAAAAACTCAAGTAACAAAAATGACTTGGAACTCTCTCCTCATTCTAGGAACAATATCTTCTTGCTATTTTTTTAAAGCCTTAATGACAGTGAGCCCAAACTAAACCCTACTTAAATGGCCACAGATGCTGAAGGAAGTCAGTGATGCAATGTTGAGGGGTTTTGGATTTCTATAGTTCCCTTCCATGAGATGTACCTTTAACTCCGCCACCCCAAATCCGAAAATATACCAAATTGTCATGCAGAGGTAAATGAGGCTTCCATGAAAAGCATTCTGCATAAGGAAGGCACTGCTGAATATTTGGAACGGACATCTTGAGTTCAGTCACCTTGTTCTGTTACCAAGAGATGATGAAGAAGGAAACAAAAAGAGAATTAAAGGCATCAAACATGTATGTAAGTGTTGTTTATCATTGTTGGTTGGCCAGAATGTATTCCTAGATCAAAGTTTTATTTGTGAAATAATGATTGTTTGGGTGTATTTATCTGGGAGCAATGGTTTAAGAAAAATGTCTTCCTTCAAGGAGCCTTTTGTCCTGTTGATGTTGCCAATGAACCCCCAAAATCCTGCTAAGGAACCTCTGCACAATTCAGAGGACCCTGGAGAATATGTTTAAGGGCTGGAGAGGGCAAATATTATGCTTGTAGGAGCTTCCTATTTTTTCCCTTTTTGCTAGAAATTCACCAACTGGACCCAGGTTCAAAAGACATACACTTAGAATGAAATTTTGAGCACAGGGATTTGTTTGGGACATCAGAACAAGATTGAGCTCACAGCCCTTCCACACAGAAATCCACTCCTGATTATATTTTATACATTTCAGCGGTATGATTTGGAGGGAGCGAGGACTTGCTACGTTACTGCCATTAAACAACTGAGATCCGGAAATCCTTGTTGAACTGCTTGAAGTCATGATAAGAAAATTGGGATCAAAAAATTGTTACACACTAACATAAATACAGATGGTATACAGGTATAATATTTTTTGCGTGGAATTTAATAACAATTGGAAGCAAGCAACAAACACATTTTTATCTAAACCAAAATAATACAAACATAGTGTTTGCTGACCCAACAGCAGCAATCTGAGCAGATCTAACTCACAAAATATCACAAACCTGTTTTGACCTATATGTAGATACATACTTTTTGTTTTTTTAATTTTTGTTTTTTTAGTATACTGTATGCATTTATGTTAGTATGAAACAAAATTTTGATCTCGATTTCTTTTTCATCGTATCTTCAGTTTGTGGGGACTTGTTTCCTTTTTTGTGCCTCGATCTGCTTCAAGTCACTCACAAATAAATACCTGCCTGGGAATCTACAGTGCATCTACATGGGAGAGCCGTAGCTCAGAGATAAGAGCATCTGCCTTGCATGCAAAAGTCTCAAGTTCAACCCCCAGCATCTCCAGGTAGAGCTTGGAATGTTTCCAGCATGAAATTCTGGAGAGGCATTGCCAGTCAGTGTGGACAGTACAGACCTGATGGACCAGTAATTATAAGGCAGCATCCCATGTACCTTCTCTCTGCTCAGCTGTTTTAGGGCATACGCTCATCTGACCTGGGGTACCACTGATGCTGTTCTTCACATGAACTGGGAAGGCATTCCTTCACAGATGTGGTTTTGGAAGAGGGTTGGTTGTGGATTTGCAAATGTGGATTAGAAACTAAGACAGCTAGCTGTGAGCGAGCCATCTTCAGGGGTGCTATTTCACCACTACTAATCTTCAGATTGTGAAGAACCATCAATTAGCTTCCAGTGTACCTCAAAATTTGCTGTTTGAAAACCACTGCCTTTAAGAAAATGTGTTTCAGGAGGGAATTACAGATGCTCTATAACACTACCGTTCCATTGTCTAAGTAGATGGATGATCAGGAAACAAGAGAAGACAGTTTAATTTTGTTCTCAATATGCCAGATATCACATTATGTACCAACAATTTACAACTGATTCCACCTTGCCGGGAGCCCACCTATTCCCAATACTAGAGATGCAGAGACCAAGTAAATATACTTGGGGACCAAGTAAATATATTTATTCCTGCCTGCAAATATTTCCAATGATGGTATTCTTTCATCCCTGAACCCAACAAATGTGTGCCGATGTCATCGTTACAACATCTGAAAATTTTCATTTTCATCTCAGTTCAGGGGTACTGCGTGCTGTGAACCAAATAACTTACGATCAAATGAAATGTTATCTTAGCTGCATATAGCGCTCTCTCTCTCTCTCTCTCTCTCTCTCTCTCTCTCTCTCTGTGTGTGTGTGTGTGTGTGTGTGTGCTGGCAAAAATGCCAGCAAAAAGATGGGTGATCCAGATCTGTGGAATTGTGGCTGTTTCACAATTTCGATTTGCTGGAAAAAACAACACACCAGCGCTTAGCTCCTATCTGAGTGTATCTTTTCTTTTGTTTACGGTGGCAAAATATCTTTGCTGTTTTCTTCAGCCACTGACTTTGTTTTTATCTCCCTGGCTTAGGGTTTTGTTTGGGTTGCAGCCTTAACTGATCATTTCACACCCATCAGCACCATTACGAGATTCCTTTAGCATACACCCTGAGTACAGATGCACACTCACTTCTGCTCTCAAAGGTCAAGCTAAATTTTTTTATTTGTTTAGAGCATTTGCATCCCGTTCCTCAGCCAAAAAGGCTCCCAGACTGGCTTACAGACAGTCAATTCAGACAAGACAGTCTGTGCTTGCAGGCTTACTACAGTCACACAAGGGAAAAGGACAGGGAGGGACGAGCAGGTGGGGAAATCAAACTCAACACTAATTCTTAAAACAGTCTCCCTTGTAATGACCAGCTGGCACACTTCAGGCATAGGAAGTGTCTGATGTGTGAATGTTACAGAAAAGCGTGCACAATTTTTAAATAAATAAATAAAAAGCACCTCCAAGAGGCTGCTAGTTTGACTGGAGTGGTAATGATGAAGAAGTATGGGGTCTTCAAGAATTTTTCCAGGTAGTGGACTGAGTAAAACATTGAACATAGGAAGCTGTTTTATACTGAGTCAGGCTATTGGTCCACCTAGTATTGTCTTCCCTGACTGGCAGCATTTCTTCAGGGTTTCAGGCAGGGGGATCTCTCCCAGACTTACTTGGCGGTGCCAAGGATTGAACCGGGGTATCAGCTGCCAGTCAGTGTAGACGATGCTGAGCTAGATGGAGCAATGATAGGTCCAATGAAGCAGCTTCTTATGTTCTTCTGGAATATCTAAGCTTGGTCCTATGGGAAATGTGACTTCTCCCTTCTTGCTTTTTAAGGTAGGTACTTGTGACCAGAATGGAAAGTAGGAACCTCACTATTTTCACCGAGTTCATCCTCGTCGGATTTCTGGGCCACCCCCAACTGGAGCTCTTCCTTTTTGTGCTTGTGTCCGTGATGTACACGGTGACCCTCTTTGGAAACATCTCCATATTGGCTCTGACTTGTTTGGATTCTCGCCTCCACACTCCAATGTACTTCTTCCTCAGCAACCTGGCCTTCTTGAACATCTGCTACACATCTGCAGTGGTCCCCAAGATGCTAGCCAACTTCTTAGTGGCCAGGAAGACCATTTCGTACCAGCTGTGTGCTGCGCAAGTGTACATCACTCTCTTCTTGGGGGCGGCTGAGTGCCTCCTCCTCCTGGTGATGGCATTCGACCGGTACGTTGCCATCTGCAACCCTCTGCATTACACGATGGCAATGAATAAGGGTGCCTGCCTTGCTCTGGCCATTGGGGCCTGGCTTGGCAGCTTCCTCATGTCCGTGGTCCCTTCCTTGACCATGAAGCAGTCTCTGTGCAATTCCGTCATTGACCACCTGTTCTGTGAAGTTCCTGTCCTCCTCCAGCTGGCTTGTCCCAGCGACGACACATCCCTCAATGAGACCATGATGGTGGCAGGGAGCACGTTCACCTTGCTCATGCCGTTTGTCTTAATCCTGCTGTCCTATGTCCACATCATCTTCGCCATCCTCCAAATCTCCTCCACGGATGGGAAGCGGAAGGCCTTCTCCACATGCTCGGCTCACATCACCGTGGTGACCATCTACTACGGGAGTGGGATGTTCATGTACATGAGGCCCAAGGCCAGCTACTCAGCTGAGAAGGACAAGCTGATCTCTCTCTTCTACTCGGTTATCAACCCCATGCTGAATCCCATCATCTACAGTCTGAGAAACAATGATGTCAAGGAGGCCCTCCTGAAACTGCTGAGGAGAACCAAAGCAGCTTGAGCAAGAAGATAGGGGTGGAGCATCTCAGAACCCAGGGGCCAAATGTGGCCCTCCAGCTCTATCTCTCCCTGTCCCCAGTTCATACCCCTACTTCACACCCTCCTTGAGTATTTTAGCCTGGCTGGAATGCATCCTTGAATTCTGATGGTGCCTCTTGCTTGCCCGGATGGAGGATAGAAAGAGGCATGTGTGTAGAAACTAGCCTGCTCCAGAGGCTAGGATTCGAACCAATGGCTTCAAGTTACAAGAAAGGAGAATCTGACTAAACATCAGGAAGAACTTTCTGACAGTAAGAGCTGTTCAACAGTGGAGCGGACTCCCTCAAGAGGTGGTGGTCTCTCCTTCCTTGGAGGTTTTTAAGCAGAGGTTGGATGGCCATCTGTCATGGATCTTTAGTTGAGATTCCTGCATTGCAGGGGGTTGGACTAGATGACCCTCAGGATCCCTTCCAATTCTATGATTCTATGATGCGGTGCAAAACAGCTTCCCGTGTGCCTTTGGAGGATATGGAACTCTTGCGTGAAGCCTATTTTGTCATGCTGTTTTATTGTCTTAATTATTTTACTAATTAGCTAGCATCCCTGAAACATAACTTTAATAAGTAGCTACAGTAATTGGTAGCATGATTTTGGCCTTCCTTCCTTCCAGGCACTTTTACAACTTCTACTTGGCTTTCTTTTCTCATTGAGGAAGAGTGGTGGTCAATGTGACAGGACACAAAGGCTGCAATAATATCAGACACTCAACTGCTGGGAGTAACTCCTCTGGGTGATCTGGATGCTGAGGGTAAGGTGGTAGCAACTGGGGAGAAGGCCTACATTAGGAGAAAGGAACCTTTATTCAGGTGAGGGCCACATTGCCTTCTGGGGAACCTTCTGGGGGTGCACGGTGGTGGGCAGAGCAATAAATTTAACTTTGACCTTTGCACGAAAACAGTTGTTGGATTTTTTAAAAAAATCATTTTTATTAATTTCCCAAATTATTACAAATCAAACCAAATTAATCTAATACAATTTCTCAAAATCAGGTTTCCCGCTCCTGTTTCAAACATATGATCATCATCATCATTTCCTTCCATTGCGGCATCATTTCTTATTTAGAGTCCAGTTGATATCCTTCACTTGCTGTTAAACAATTATTCCAGCATGCTGCTTTTTTTCACCTTACAAACAGCACCTCCATTATGTACAGTCACAGTTGCTGGATTTTTCACTCTATTGCAAAGCTTAGTAAACCACTTTGTGAGTTCAAAAGTGTTCGACTTCTTCTCCTCTTTTTCATTTTTTATAAAACGCACCATATTTTTTTTGACTCATATTCTGGTAGAATTTGCTTTTTCCTTCCCCAACAGATTTTATTAAAGTTTGAAAGAAAATACAAAAGTTAGTATGAGATATCAAACAGTTCTGGTGGAAACTGTATGCAGATATTTAACAGGTCTGTGATGGCATAATAAAATTTGACGGATTAACGATAAAATGAGTGTTTTAGAGAAAACAGAAATTTAAACATGCAATCTTAGAATTGTTATATTAGCATGTTGGTCATAAGAGAAAAGATTCTTCTGAGGGTTGGGGACAACTTGCCATCTGATCCCAACTTTACCTGGAATGAGAGACAGGAAGAAAAGGGGTTACACTCAGCGAGGCTGCCAAAATGTTCCCCATCCCAATTTATCTGCAGAACTTAGAGATTCAGATTACTTGGACTACATTTAAAGTACTACAATGCCAACTTAAACAATCACGGCTCCGCCCCCACCCAAAAATATATTCTGGGAGCTATAGCTGGTTCAAGATTCTGAGAGTAAGGACACCTACCAAGCTCTGTTTGGAACCGGCAGTAAGTATCTGGGTTTCGAATTGTGCAGGCGATGTAGACTTCTGGGGCCTCCCCATCACCGTTGCAGCTGGAAAGCTTTTGCAGAATGCCAATAAGGGACTGTGTCAGCTCCGGATCATATACCACATCTGCTTGGAAAGGGTGCATTCAAAAAACAGACACACAAAGAAAATGAAGAAAGCAGGAAGTACATGGGGGAAATCTGGGAGAAAGCTATTGGATAGAGTCTTTACTGGCTGGCAGGCTAAATCTTTATCTCCTCCACCCCTGGGCCCCCCAACTTTGAGAGGTGGGCAGGGTCATGCACCTGTAAGTCTCCTCGTGTCATAGTGATATCAGAGGATGCTGCTGTCTGAAACCCCAAATGGTCAGATCCTGGAGTCCAGTTCTGGGCACCACCGTTTTTAAGAAATATATTGACAATGGGCGTGGAGGAGGGCAACTGAGATGATTTAAGTGTTTGGAAACTAAGCCCTATGAGGAACAGATGAGGTTGCTGAGTATGTTTAGCCGGGAGAAGAGAACACTGAGAAGGGATACAAGAGCCATCTTCAAATATCTAAAGGCTTGCTGCATGAATGATGGAGCAAGATTATTTTCTGTTGCTCCAGAGTGTAGGATCTGAACGTATATAAAGTAGAAGACAGGAGACCCAAAGTTGGAAAAGGCTGATCTGGAGTGGAATGCTGTTGATTATATATAAAGTATGGAGATAAAAAAATGAACTGCCTGGTCTTGCTGGAGGCACCACACTGGAGCCACTCGTAAAAAAGCCCACCTCTGCTTTACCGCAAGGTGATAACCATTAAGCTGTGGCAAAAACAGCAGAGTTCCACATATAATGCCCTTAATGGATAGTGAATACAGTCTTTCAGGTAATATGCTCAGAGATCTTCAGGACTCTCAATATAAAAAACAGGATCCAGAGGTTAATGGGCAGCCAATGCAGATCCCTGAGGACTGGCAAGATTTGCACCCGATAAGGAGAACCAGTCACCACTGGGCAGTGGCATTTTGCACCAGCTACAGCCTCCATACTAGTCATAAGGGAAGCCCAACCCACAGCACATTATAGTAGTCTAAACCAGGCATAGGCAAGCTCGGCCCTCCAGAAGTTTTGGGACTACAACTCCCATCATCCCTAGCTAACAGGACCAGTGGTCAGAGATGGTGGGAGTTGTAGTCCCAAAACATCTGGAGGGCCAAGTTTGCCTATGCCTGGTCTAAACATAACATTTGCATTCAGCGCACTGTACCTGCAGCAATGACGACGTCAGGGCTCTGAAGTTCTGCCAGCCGTTCTTTTGTAACTAGGTTCCAGTCAAGCTCTGCTACGGTTATTTCAGGGCCCTGGGATCCAGGAAGCTCAGCCTCACAGATCTCTTGTTTTGCCACACCATGACCGCGAGTTTCAGATGGCAGAAACAGGCCGTTCAAGCGGATATTCTCTGACAGCTGTTGAAGAACACACTCGTGGTGATCACTGAACGTGTATGTCCTGGGACGGCAAGCTTTGGAAATTGCAATGCCTGTCAGTCCGGTCCCACTTCCTAGTTCCAAAACACTCCTAAGAAAAGAGAACAGCAGCAAATCATGTTAAAGAAGACGAGGATATGAGCAAAAAATGTAGGAAGCTAAAGGTTTCAGGGAGGTAGCTAAGCTGAAAGCAGGTTTTCCATATATTCAGATCCCACATTTTCAAATCATTTTTGGGTTTCAAGCATCTTTGGATCAAAATATACAACATACACACACACATATACAATTTTCTTATACAGTGGTACCTCAGGTTAAGTACTTAATTCGTTCCAGAGGTCCGTACTTAACCTGAAACTGTTCTTAACCTGAAGCACCACTTTAGCTAATGGGGCTCCTGCTGCTGCCGCGCTGCCGGAGCACGATTTCTGTTCTCATCCTGAAGCGAAGTTCTTAACCTGAAGCACTATTTCTGGGTTAGCAGAGTCTGTAACCTGAAGCGCATGTAACCTGAAGCGTATGTAACCTGAGGTACCACTGTATATATAAACCTTGGGACGTATCCAATGCACTTATGCAAGGACTTTTGTGTGCACAACAGAACTCCACTCTTTTTCACTCCCTGTTTTCCTCTTCACCCTCCCCGAATTTGCTTTGGGGGGTTAGGGGACTTGGGAAGCAGGTGACGAGGGAGGGAGAGGAAGCCCTGTTGCACAGCTGAAAGTCCTTGCACTGAAAGAACAAATGCATTGAATATTACACCTTTTTGGGTTGACCACGCCTATCCAGACATGTACATTTTTAAGTGTATTTAAAATGTAATTTTATCTAATAACATACATTTTTTAAAATGCCTTGATTTTGAAAAAAAAAAGTTAGGCTAGTTTGTTTTTAAAGACCAATTTCATCAGCCATTTTAATGGATATTTTATATTTTAGGTATTTATTACATTTATATCCCACCTTTCCTCTAAGAAGATCAAGGTGGTTCTCTTTCTCCCGATTTTATCCTCACAGCGACCCTGTGAGGTAGGTTAGGCTGAGAAAATGGCTGGCCTAAGAAAATTCCTTAAAGGCTTTGACATTTTAATTGGCATATAAATCCTGTTAAATAAAAATAATTAAATATACCGCCCAATACTATTTATTTAAGTCTAATCATAAATCTATTGATTTATCAATCTATCTAGACATGCACACACCACCTTTCCTTATCAGTTCCAAGGTGGTTGACAAGATATAGTAAAACAGCATTAGAAACAACAATGACTCAGAATGTCAATACCACCATGGAAAAAAATACGCAAAACTAAACTGCTGTCTGGTTTGCCTTCCAATAGCTCCTCACAAACCTCTGCAGGGATCCCATGGCTAAGCCCTGACCAGCACTGGGGTCTGCCTATGACTGAGCACAACAAGAAATAGCTACCTGTTGCAAAAAACTGCAGAATTCTCCAGCGCCCATTCAGCCAGGTAAAGTCCAGCATCCCACGTGACAAGGCCTGTGGTTCCCCGTGAAATAATTGTGACGCTCTCACAAAGAGTAATGGCATCTCCAGAGGGCTACCAAAAAAGAAAAGAGAGCAACATACCATAATATTTTAAGAAAACACTTAAATACCTGAGCATTCCAAATCATTTCCCCATGTATAATGCATAGAAAACAGTAGATCTTGCAGAAAGGTAACACATATAGAGTTCTGCCCTGATGGTTGCGATTCATCCCCAATTATTCTTATTGTATAATTATGCAACAGTCTTATAAGGTTGCATAATCTTAGAAGGGGGGGGGGGTTTGACTGTTACTATCATGAAGGAACCCTGCACCTCTGACTTTGCCACTACTCCAGTCCTGGTTTCAAATGCCCACTTAGTCATGCAGCTCACTGGTTGATCTTGGGCCAATTGCTGTCTCTCACCCTAACCAACCTTGCAGGGTTTTTGTGAGGACCAAAAGGGGGAGGAACCACATATTTCACCCAGAGCACTTTGGAGGAAAAGAGGGATATCAGTGCAAATCAATAAAGAAAGGTCACCCACAGTACACACAGAATAAAGACATTCTTATTTACCAATAAATAGCTTTTATAACACTGTGTGGTTTCTTCAGTGTTTAAGACATCCCCAATCGCTTCGTATAGCTGTTCCAGAGGTTCGGCACCCATGGACTCATGCTGCATGAAAAAAAGAAAGAACCAGAAGTCCAATGATCTTTGAATATCTCACAGGCAGCAAACACAGTCGTGGGTTCATGTTGCAGTTGCAGAGTGCAGCCGTTCTGCTTTCCAGCTGTTCTGTTCCATCCTCCCTCCCACATCTGGGCACCAGCATTCCATGCATACTGAGCATGCTCAGTCCTCGTTGAGCTGTTTTGGGGAGGTTCCAAGCCTCCTACCCCCAGAGTGAGGGTTCTTTCCTACAAGTCACATAACCCATCTAGTCCAGCATCTTGCCATCACACCGGCCAACCAGGTGCCTATGGGAAACTGACAGGCAGGAAGCATTTTGGGCTGAAGAGTGCGTACAAAATTCTGCAAACAAAATAAAAAATATAGGATCAACTAGTTCCAATCAGTAGTCCGGCAGCTGCATTTAAAACCAGCTGAAGTTTCTGTACTGTCTTCAAGGGGCAGTCCCACGAAGAGTGCCTTAGAGTGGTCTAATCTCCAGGTGATGACACCATGAAGGACTGAACTATCATAGCTTCAGTGGTATAAGCCATGTTACTATCATATTTTTACCTTCTTAATAAGCTCTGATAAGAAGCATCTTCTATACTTCACTGAGAGAGGGTACTTCAAGCACAGCGGGTGAAAAACAGTCTGAAACAAATAAACGCAACAGCCGATAAATGCAACACACTGAAATAACTGTGTGCGTCAGCTAGAAAACTCCCAGGCCAAAGTAGGAGTAGCCAACCCGCTGCCTCTCCTGATGTTGTTGGCTCCAACTCCTATCAGCCGCAGATAGCTAATGGTCAGGGGTGATGGGAGTTGCAGTCGTAGAGGAGTTGGCTACCCTCGGGCCAAAGTAACACGTACAACTATATGTTACAAAACATGTTGGAAAAGTGATGATGTAATCATTGTAATTTAAAGCAACAGGGAAACCTCTTTGGACATATAATTGGCAGGATTTAGCTGGCCAGCTAACGCTATTATATTATCCAACCAGTTCAGCTTCTTCTTCTATTAGAGTCTAAACCTCATAGATGCAGGATAACAGGCCTGGAACAGACCCATGGATATAATCCAGGCACCTCCCTCCCCCACCAACCTACACTATTCTAATAGGTGGGAGTTTGGGTGACTGACTTCTGCCTCACAATATGGATTCACTGCTCACTGAAAGGAAGCGTTTCAGAAAAATGATAATTTTGGACCCCCTTTTCCACCCAACATGCTTATTTCCCATGTTGTTTTACAGAGAAAAACCCTCAAACGTTAAATTCCCCACCTGTTTTCTGGTGGCCCAGTCTTTGAAAGGCTCTGCCGCATGCCTTTTTCTGAAGATGTAGATCAGTGGGAAGATGCACTGTTGCTTGCAATATGAAACTGGTCACCCCTCCTCCCAAAGCCCCGAAACAAAACCCAAAGAGAAAAACTCATCACTAGAAAAAGCGGTAGAGTGTCTGTGAGGGACCAGATTCCCCCGCAGCTGCCCCCCCCACCTCAGTTTCTTCACAGTATCTAATTGCATATGGAGCATGAAGTATATGCAGTTATCCACAGATGTTTACCTTCTGTAAAAGAGTCAGCAGTGGTGAGGAGTCTTCTGAATTCTTTAGTATCTGTTCAAGATCCTAGATCACAAGAAACATAAATGATCAGGTAAGGTGTGTGAGGAGGGAGCAGCAAAAAGGTATTGTGGCACCCCAACCACGAATTTTATTATGGCGTAAGCTTTTGCAGACTAGAAAGTGGGTTAAGACTTTGTATAAGTTATGGACACAGTTGGACAACTTTTGAGAACTGTCCCTCTGCAAGTGTGTGTGTGTGTGTTACCCCTGGGCTAATGCTGCCTTTTGCATACGGTGAATCTAGCCACTAGAATCTGCTCCACTTCCATCTGCAAGGCCCCAATCTTTCATTTGCATAGCTCTGCCTTAGATACCACTTCTTCGTTACACTGCTTGGAATGTTTGGAAGTTGCTTCATGGAACATAGGACGTTGCCTTATAATGAGTCAGATCATTGGTCCATCTTACACTGACTGGCCCTCCAGGGTTTCAGGCAGGGAATCGTTCTCAGCCCTACCTGGGATTGAACCTGGGACCTTCCGCATGCAAAGCAGAGGCTCTGCCACCGAGCTACGGCCTCTTGGTACCCAAAGCAGCTAGGAAATAATGGAACGCAACAGAAAAGGCAAATGTAGCAATTAGCAGAGTGATATTTAATTCTATTTATTGTGTGCATTTGTAACAGCAGTTGCTGCAATGCTGCTTTTCTGATCTACGCTGGAAATATTCTCTGGTGGTTTCAGTTGCTGAAATTAAACTCTTTTGTTGTTGCTGCTGCTTTAAATTACCAAATGCTGTTAACAGATGAATGAAAGCATCAGGCAAATAACTTTCTGGGAAAGAAGAAATCGCCCCTATTTAATTTTACTTTGAGGGGAGAAACAACTTTATTAAAAAACTAAATTAAAGCAACACTCTCTGCTACTAGCATACTGCACAAGAAATGCAGAGCTCCGTGCAGGCATAAGGGGCTAGTGGAATTTCTCAGCCGATGCAACACTGCATTTTGTTGGTTAAGGTTTTTTCTTTTTAAAAGAGTGAGATTGCAGGTTCAATCTGCAGCAGTTTGGCTGGTAGAGACTCCTTGCCTGAACTCCTGGAGAGCCTCTGCCAGTAAACGCAGACAATATTGAGCTAGATGGATCAATGGCAACTACCTCAGTTCCTAGGATGCAAATCTGTGTCACGGGCCTGTGGCTCAAGTCTTTTTAAGTACCAAGTAATGGCTGTGAACGGGACGCGGGTGGTGCTGTGGGTTAAACCACAGAGCCTAGGATTTGCCGATCAGAAGGTCGGCGGTTCGAATCCCTGCAACGGGGTGAGCTCCTGTTGCTCGGTCCCAGCTCCTGTCAACCTAGCAGTTCAAAAGCACATCAAAGTACAAGTAGATAAATAGGTACCGCTCCGGTGGGAAGGTAAACGGTGTTTCTGTGCACTGCTCTGGTTCGCCAGAAGCGGCTTAGTCATGCTGGCCACATGACCCGGAAGCTGTATGCCGGCTCCCTCGGCCAATAAAGCGAGATGAGCACCGCAACCCCAGAGTCGGACACGACTGGACCTAATGGTCAGGGGTCCCTTTACCTTTACCTTTAATGGCCCTGAACAGCACAATCTCATGCATTTTTACTTAGAAGGAAGGCCCACTGTGTTCAATGGGTCTTATCCTTAGAGATGGTAGGTCCTCCCTAACTGGAAGTCTTCAAGGACAGTGGCGTAGCGTGGGGGGTGCAGGGGGGGCCGGCCGCACCGGGCGCAACATCTGGGGGTTAGGTTTAGGGGGCGCAAATCCATGGGTTAGGGGGCGCAAATCCACGGGTTAGGGGGCGCAAATTACTTGCCTTGCCCCGGGTGCTGACAACCCACGCTACGCCACTGTTCAAGGAGTGTCAATCTGCTAACTATTGGGGATGTGCCAGCTGTACATTTCCAGCATGGAGCAAGTGGGTGGATTGCATTCAATACCCCCTCCAACACCAGGCTTCTCAGTGCAGGGACCCCTGGAGCGTTTTAAAGAAGTAGCGGTTGTGTTCAAGGTGGTCAGGAGCTACTTTTGGCAGCTATTTTCATATCCACTTATTTAGTGATAAAATAATACAGTGGTAAGCTGTCACATTCAATGTTGCTGAGATGAGCTTGTTGCAAATCATATGAACGCTTGAACGAAGAAAGAATTTTTAGACCCGATCATTGATCAAAAGCGACAAGGATGCTTACAGAACATTCATCAGCCTTAAATACGAGTCTTTTTTGTTTGTTGCCTGGTTATCCTAAAGAGGTGGGAGAAACCAGCAGTCCTCCCCCACGCGGGTCAAACGCAGGAGCAGCTCTAGCATCCTCTGCCTCCCACTTCTGAGGTTCTTATGTTTAGGATTCCAGCCTAAAGGAAGGTCTGAGAGTATCACGTACTGCTTCACAGAGAATGAGTTGAGCAAGCTATAAGTGGCTGAGCACCTGCTTTTCATGCAGAAGATCCCGGGTCCAAGCCACAGCATCTCTAGTTAGGGTTGGGAAAGGTTCCTGGTCTGAAGAATCATAGAATTGTAAAGTTGGAAGGGACCACGAGGGTCATCTAGCCCAACTCCCTGCAATGCAAGAATCTTTTGCCCAACACAGAGCTCAAACCCACGACCCCGAGATTAAGAGTCTCGTGCTCTACTGACTGAGCTACTCTCACCCCGGAGTCCCCAGAGAGCCACTGACACACAGGGTAGGCAAATACTGAGCTTGATGGACTAATGGTCTTAACTGCCTTATACATTAGTCCATCAAACTCAGTGCTGTCTACCCTGACTGGCAGTGGCTCTCCAGGAACTGTTCAGATCAGGAATCTTTCACACCACTAACTGGCGATGCTGGAGCTTGACCTGAGATTTTTATAGCCCTTCCCTTGGAAGTTCAAAAGTTTTTGCATTGGATTTGGCTGCAACTCAACCACCGTTGAGTTCATGTCCAGGTTAATTAAACCCCTGGGTAGACGGTCCAATTATGGATTAAGAATAGCTTTTCCATTTTAAGCCTTTCTTCCAGGAGCGGATTAGGTAGTGTATCTCACAAAATGGGAGAGACGCCAAGGCAGGTCACGCTCAGGTTAACCTAGGATCGAACGGGCACATTATCTATTTGTCAAAAAATTTCCTGCCTGACCTTCAACTAAAGTTCCAGGTGGAGGGTAGACAATTTATAATAAAGTGCAAAATGAAACTATCTGCAAAGAAGGTGTAAAGCGACAGCTATGCAAAGGTCACCACCACCACCAGTAGCCACATAGCAGTACGGAGAGTCTTGTTGACAACTGCAGGTGGGGAGAGATCTGCTTGCAGGCGTCCCAACCAGGGGATCTGTTCGGCCACTGTAAGAATAGAATGCTGGAGCAGGTAGGCCACAGAAGTACTTAACCTGAGGTACCACTTTAGCTAATGGGGTCTCCTGCTGCCACTGCACGATTTCTGTTCTCATCCTGAAGCAAAGTTCTTAACCCAAGGTACTATTTCTGGGTTAGCGGAGTCTGTAACCTGAAGTGTCTGTAACCCGAGGTAACACTGTATCTACTCTCTGATGCATTTAAATTCGGTGGCTACTAGCCATGATGGCTGCAACTTCCCGTATCAGGGGCAGTATGTATCCGAATAGCAGTTGCTGGAGAGTGTGCTCTTGTATACAGGAATTCTGGGATTCTGATTGGCCATTGTGAGAATAGGATGCTGGACTAAAGAAGCCTTTGGCTTGATTCAGCAGTCAGGCTCTTAGCAGCAGATGCTGGCTGGGATTAAACTGTGGCCGGGGAAAACTACTCTGTGCATGCTCTCAGCCGTTGCTCTTTTTCTTTTAAAAAAAACCACTTCTGCCCACGCGGCCGAATTCTTATTTCAGCCAGTAGCAGACCAAAGGCTCTGTCTGAGGCTTTTCTCCTAATGCAAAAGACTGCGCCTCTGCCCCCCAACAAAGCCCCTCTGGCGCCCCCCGAACAGAACCAGACTCCCCCGGTCCCATCCTTAGCCGATGGGGCTAGCTCGCCCAGTCCCCTGCTTCCGCGCAAGGCACGCCCAGGCCAGTCCCCGGCAGCGCGTCCTTCGCTCCGCCTCCTCACCTCCCAGGGCAAATCGCGCAGCCGCTTCCCGGCGAGGAAGCCGCGCTGGAAGCGGAGCGCCACGCTCTCTTCGGGGGCTTCTCTCGGCTCGCACGCGGCGCGTTCCTGCCGGGGCTCTTGCTCCTCCATCGGCGGCGGCCGCTCCTCCTCCCGCTCCTCCTCCGTGCGCGCCGGCGGGCGGGCTTCGTAGCCGCGCCTCCTGGGCTCCGGAGCCCGGCCTTCCGGAACAGAGGGAGGATCGCCGGGCAACCCCGGTTTGTGGACTGGCTGGGTGTCTAAAGTGGCGTGTAAAACTCCCCAGGTTTTTGTTTTAGTTCCAGGTTTTTTTCCCCTTTTGCGAGCGGCTAGTAAATAGGGAAGAGAGTGCTTCGGGGCATGCGCAGAGTGGCATTTCGTGAATAATAATAATAGTTATACTTGCGCGGTACAGACTACCCATCCCCAAAGTGCCAAATGTTTATGCACGTGTAGTCTCGGGTGTCAGATCTCTACCCCAAAAGGTGTGCCCTAGCCCTTCTATTGGGTAACCCTGGGGGCGGGAGACACCGGCCCTCTGTACATTATTTTGACAGGTATGTGAATTTTATGCACACCCACCCACCCAATATGCGCATATGGTTCGTTGGACAACTGCATTGCAAAAATCAAAGAAAAAAATTCCTTCTAGTAGCACCTTAAAGACCAACTAAGTTAGTTCTTGGTATGAGCTTTCGTGTGCATGCACACTTCTTCAGATACACTGAAACAGAAGTTGCCAGATCCTTCTATAATCCTTCTATCTGTAACAAAAATAAAGAAGTGAGAGTTCCATAGGCTTGCCATGTTTTGGTTCGCTTATTGCATTGGGTAGTGCAGATTAGGCAGGTTTGATGTGAAATGTGAACTAATGAGAAATTCTCTCCCGTTGCTGGCTTGATGCAAATATTTGCTTTCACCGCTGCTGTCAAAGGGAGCAACCAGTTGATAGCGCTCAATTGGTGTGTTGAAACAACAGACGGTTTATGAGTTTGCTTTCTTCTTCTTCGCTTCCTGTCCCGTTTCCCCTTGTGTGTTGTGTGTTTTAGATTGTAAGCCTGCAAGCAGGGACTACTTTGTTTTAATGGGTTGTATGTAAGCCACTCTGGGGGCATTTTTGGCTGAAGAGCAGGGTGCAAATGCATACATACACACTGACAGTGCTTTTCTTCTGGGGGGACGCAGGGGTACACATACCCCTAAACATTTTGTGAATCTAAGTTTGGCCTCATTGAGGGGCAGTATTTCAATAGGAGTAGGAAAATGAGAGTGCCCCTAAACATTTTTTTAAAGAAAAAAAAAGCACTGTGTATTGATTTTCAAATCTCTTTTATTCCAAGAGGCAGCAAGACATCCCTTATTGTGCGGTGCACTTAAATGTTAATATAACAATGTGGGTGCAGATGACACCTCCCTGTGTTCCCTTGTTAAATCAGCCCTTTATATAGAAACACAAATTTTGGTCTTGGATTGAACCAAGGCAAAGCAGGTGCTCTCCCACTGAGCCAAAGCCCTTCCCCAGTGGCTGAGATCTCACTTCACCCAGCTGCTCAGTAAGCAAAAAATGTATGGCTACCAAAAAGGGGGGGGAGGGGAGGCAAGAGGTTCCAGGGGCCAGTGCCAAAGATTTCTGGACCAGCCCCTAACGACACCCCTGGAGCTTGTGTAGATAACTTTGGGGGTGTTTGTAAGTGCACCCCTACTTTTTCAGCAGCAAAATGTTGGTGGGTGTGAGGTCAAGTCTGTAGCAAAAGAATATCACTTTGGAGCATTGAATCACTGAGATGGTGGTTCTGGTGCTCCTGTTTTTGGTCAAGCATGTGGAACCAGGGTGCTTCTCTGGGAAAATTGATGTTGCAATTTCCCCCGAAAGGCAAATGGGTGTTTCCTGCCACCCTGTCCACCTTGCCAGATCACCTGGTGCCAAAGCCAATGATAGGCAGAGTCAACCAGTGCTTGTTTTGTGCCCATCCTCCCCACCCCCCCCAACTAAGTCTACAAAGGCACCACTGAGGCTAAGGACGATGGAGATGACAGCCAGGGCCACAGCCCCCCTGAACTGGCTGTAAGTAAGAAGGCAGGGCGGGTGGGGACTGATGGAAAGGGAGGGTGGGGCAGTGCCCCATTCTCCCTAATGGACCAGCCTCTGTTGCCCTACTGTGGTCTGACATGGTACAGTCCATTTAACCTCTCAGAGGACTCCTTTAACACCTCATGAGCATCTCATTCTGCAGGGTGTGCAACCTAAGCCTTGGACAATGTCATTCCAAGAGTGCCTTCTTTGAACATGAAAGTGAGTCATCATAAGCCAGTTGATGGCGGCACTGTCTTTTTCATTTCTTCGGGATGCTCATCTTTCTTCCTGTAATGGATGGGAGCATTTGGAGAGAGAGAGAAAATCAGATATGATTTGGAGAGCGTTTTTGGTATTCAAATAGAATTTAAAATTAACTTGCCTTTGGAAGGGAGTGTTTCATTGCACACAGCAGGGTTTCTAAATTTGAGAACTGTCATTTTAAGGTGACGCAGAACCTCTTAACAGCTCAGAGCAGGTAAGATTCCTCTAGGGGCACAGCAAAGACAGAACTGCGAGTGGACCTGAAACTTTTACTTCTTGCTGCAAGTTGGCAGCCCCATCCAGACATCTCTTTTTATTGTGCATTCATGATTATTTGTGCTCATGGTATCGGGGTAGTTATATGCACCCTGCTTTTAATACTATTTCACCTGCAAAAGTTTTGGGGCAGACATACTGCTTGGTTTCCAATCAATGCCCCTTACCTTCCTGCTGAAATCCCACAGCCTTTTATACATCAAATGTTCTAGTTGTTGTTTAGTCCAGCTTTTGTCGGACACTGATGATAATGAGGTGACATTGCGGAAGCAGCACAGAGCAACTAATAAAGCAGAATGAAGTATGGATGGCTTTGTATCAATTCATGTGCTATTATGGCATCAGTGGCATGCTGCAGAGCACACTTTCTCTGGAAACCTCATGGGGAAGCAAGATGTTGCAGTGTTAATGCTGTGAAGCCTCTCCATCCTATGTTCAGGTTGTTTATAGGTGTACATAAAGGCATTTTCCCCAAAGACATTGCAGTCTCTATTGACCGTCATCCTAAGGAAATCGAACCCTGTGCTGGGACCCCCAGAATCTCTCGCTGCTTGGATATTGGGGTAATGAGCAACAGTACTAGGTAATAGATTTTTATACCTGAGCTAGAAGCATAACAATTGACAAAATTGGTTTTTTGTTTTTTTAAAAAAGAGACTTTATATTCCTCTGCTCTGGCAAAGCTGTTCACAAAAAGCTGATTGCTTTCCCATTTCACAGCCCACAAAACCAGCAAAAAAACATATGTGCAATCTTTGAAAATGCGTTTTGAATGGACGCGTTTTGCCGCTGTTTACGTAGAGCGTTCTGGCTTCTAACAGATTGCCGGAGTCGTTTCTAGATGCTTTTTATCCAGAGATAGATGATATGCTTAATAAAACATCTGCTATGCTATTGTTAATTAGGGATTGGAAATGGTGTCTATACAAAGGGAGAGAAAGAAAAAGAAAAGAACCCACAACTGGAGATATATTTCAAGTTAGGGAGTAGTGGAATATCATTATTTAATGAGATGGCAACTAGCTGTAGTCTTGGTCGGATCCTGGCACACTCAGGAAGGCAGGAAGTATTCCAGCTAAAAGCACATGCCTATTAATGTGGACTTGTTCAGGGCTGACCACAAGCATTTCTTTCTCAAGATCCAAAGGCTGTTCCTATGTTTCTTGTTGAACCATGACCTGGGAGACTTGGGTTCAAATCCCTACTCAGCTATGAAGCTTACTGGGTGATCTCAGGCCAGTCACTGTCTCTCTGCCTGGCTTACCTCACAGGGTTGTGGTGAGGATAAAAGGAGGAGGGCAGAACCATGTACACCACCTTGAACTCCTTGCCACTGGGGAGGGGAAGGTGGTGTATAATTGATAATAAATTCCTGGGCGGCAAAGAGGCAGGGGTGCCAACTTGAATAAAAAATTAGGGATGCCCAGGTAAGCCCTGCCCCCCATAATCGATCACATGACACGGTGCACGCATACCATTTGAATGGCAATGGCCATCAACTTTTGGGGGCCCCAGTCCCCCTCAAATATTTTATTGAGGGGCCCAAAAACCCCTTAAGGGACACAGGTGGTGTTGTGGGTTAAATCACTGAGCCTAGGGCTTGCCGATCAGAAGGTCGGCAGTTCGAATCCCCGCGACGGGGTGAGCTCCTGTTATTGAGTCCCTGCTCCTGCCAACCTAGCAGTTCGAAAGCACGTCAAAGTGCAAGTAGATAAATAGGTACTGCTCCAGCGGGAAGGTCAATGGCGTTTCTGTGCGCTGCTCTGGTTCGCCAGAAGTGGCTTAGTTATGCTGACCACATGACCCGGAAGCTGTATGCCGGATCCCTCGGCTAATAAAGCAAGATGAGCGCTGCAACCCCAGAGTTGTCCGCGACTGGACCTAATGGTCATGGGTCCCTTTACTTTTACTAAAGACCTTTTGGCCCCTAGGAGTTGGCTCCTATGCAAGGAGGTATGGGCTGCATGGAGGCACTAAGGGTGCCAATCTGATGGTGCATCCATAGAATCCTGACTCCGCTGCCACCTTATTGCATCCAAATAAGGTCCGGTGATGCCAGAGCTGGCAGGGTGGCTCTGTTGTCCCACACTGGCTCCCACTCATCTGCACATCTCAAGACGAATGTATGGATTGGGACGTAGCTATCCAGCAGGCAAAGCTCTCAGTATGGTCTGAAGGCACACAAGGCTACCCCCTTGCTAAAGCCCAGTGGGTCCTGGTTTGATTGGTGCCTGGAACAGGGAGCTGCCTTACTCTGAATCAGACCACTGGTCTATCAATGTTTGTTGCAGTGCTTTGCTGGATGGATGTGTGTAGAAAATAGCCTAGGAACATAAGAGCCTTTGGATCAGATCAGTAGCCCATCTAGTCCAGCATCCTGTTCTTACAGTGGCCAGGGAGATACTGGTGGGAAATCTTGAAGCAGGATCAAAGCACAAGAGCCGGTTTTCAGCAAGTGGTACTTAGACGTGTTGGCCCTGATCATGGAGGCAGAGTATAGCCATCCTTGCTAGTAGCCATGAATAGTCTTATCCTCTAAGAACCTTATCCTTGGCACTACTTCTGCACAAAGGCAAAATTAGCCTTTGTTGTTCCACTCACTTTTGCCCCTGGCCCTTCCTATCACTGGTGTCTGGCCCCCAGAAGGTTGCCTAAAAGGTAATGTGGCCCCCCTCAGCCTGAAGAAGGATCCCTACCCTTGCAGTTAGGCCCCTCTGTTCTTTTGTATTGTGTTTCTGTGCTGCATCTGTGCAAGCGGGGGTGGGGGTGGGGGTGTAGGGTAACGAAGCAGGCAAATTGCTGTATTTTCTACTGCATTCTCTATGAATGCGGGTTGCATTTTGCGATGTGACAATTGAGGACCCGAATTTTACTGAGCCGTAGTTTGCAGTGCAGATGTCTCTTTACGGGCCCAGCAATTTAGAAGGCAAAATGAACATTGCATGAGAGATGTTTTATAGTGTCGCAAGCAAAAATAAATAAATAAATGAAATAAATGGCCCTCATAATTGCTGGCTGATTGAATCCACGTGAAAGTTTTATACAGATACATGTTGTTTACTAGGATGTTTTCATAGGGTGTAATAAGGCTTGCATTGATATTTCATTGCAGAATAATCAATGTGTGAGTGAAACATGACAAAATTATGACCTGGGAAAGAGCATGCTGGTGTTTTATTGTGGTTTCAAATTGCGGATGTGATTTGTGAAGATGCAGATTTTTATATTTATTTTTTACAGGAGTGAATAAAACAGGATTTGCAGTGAACGGCTTGCTAGCTGGCATTTGCTGATCTGCCTCTCAGGAATAAGAACACTCCTGTCCTTTGCCTTATGTAGTACATTATGAGTGGAAAGACCCTTTTTCGGCCTGAGGGACACATTGCCTCAGTGGTGGGTGGGGCCAGAGCCAAAAGTGGGCAGGGCAATTTATGTGATTCTTGCCTTTGCACCTTTGACTGACAGAGGTTCTCCTGGATTTCAAGTAGGGGAATCTTTGTCACCCCAACTGGGAGATGCTGGGGACCTTCTTCATTTAAAGCACTGCTATACCACTGAACTACGGCCCTTCCCCAAAGGGCGGATGGCCATAGCTCAGTGGTAGATTGTCTGTTTTGTCTGCAGAAAGTCCTAGGTTCAATCCCTGGCATCTCCAGACAGAGCTGAGAATGTCCCTTGCCTGAACTCCCAAAGAGTTGCTGTCAGTCATTGTGGACAATAGTGGACCCCATGGTCTGACTCCAAATAATTTATTTTCCTGTGTTCCTATGTAGCAATGGATCCTGTCAACTGCCTGAGGGTGCCGGGTGCCAACACTGGCCTTCTTTACCCCTTCTTCCTCCTTCCACAACATGCCATTCCAGAACTAGAGAACAAAGAAGGAAACACGGCTTACCCCTTCTGACGTTGACTAGCCCTGTAGGACACTATGGAGATGGGTATCAGAAGAAGCAGGACTCCCAGGATGCCTCCTACAAGGGTGGGAATAAGGATGTTCCTGGATGGTGCTGAATGGAGCATGTTGCGAGTGAATGCCAAAGAGCCATTGTTGGGTTCGGGGTGGACTCCCAGGAGCTCGCACATCAACGGGTAAATGTGGATGGTGTCAAAGGGTTCTGCCAAATAGCCCTTCTTGAAATCTGGACCAAAAGCTCTGAAGATGGTCTTCATATCCATGTCTTTGTTGTCAAATCCATGGTCACCTTTGTTGACGTAGAGGATGAACCTCTGAAAAGAGAACGTAAGCACATTTCCAATGGTTTGTGCACTTATATTTATTGCGTGCCTGAAGTGCTCTTAGGTTTCTGGAGGAAAGTGCTTCCTTAACGATTCCATCTGGGTGCATAGCTAAGCAACACAGAATTAAATTATGGAATTTGTAACCGCAAGCTGTAGCGATGGGTAGCAGCATAGATGTGGGGTTTTTTTTTTGGGGGGGGGAATACTACACAGCAATCATAAAGTGGGTGTGGGAAGTGGAGGGAGAAATGAAGGTGGACAATCCGCCTTTTCCTATGCCCTGCTGTGTTTGCGCAGAAGCTATTGGTGGTGGAGGAGACATTTTTCTTTCAGTTCTCCCAGACCCTTTCTCCAATTTTGTTGGGGGGGGGGGAAGACTTTTTTCTTCCCATTGATTTCAAAGGGAGAGAAATAAACTAGATCAGCTCCAGGACTAGTATAATCTCCCCCCCCCTTCTCATTAACAGAACCAAAGAATCATAGAGTTGGAAGGGATCATGAGGATCAATCTAGCCGAACCCCATGCAGTGCAGGAATCTTATGCCCAACGTGGGGCTTGAACCCACAACCCTAAGATTAAGAGCCTCATGCTCTGCTGACTAGATGAACAGTTTGTGGGGGATTACACAGGGTTGTTTTTTTTAAGTACAGCACTATCCAAGGTAGCTGCCAAAAGGAAGGCTACCCTTTGGATGGATTCTTTGGGGATCTGCAAAACAGCCCCAGAAACTGTACAGTAGCAATAGCCGCCGCAGCAGCAGGGGCCTATGATTGTAATACAGTATTGAAAATATGCACTTTGAGTGTTTTATACTGTATTTTTATTGGTTTTCATTGTAAGCCCTTTGAATATTTTAACAGGAAAAATGTATTATTAAATCTAGATCTAAAAATGTGCCATGAGCATGCCATGTGTAACCCTCTGCAAACATGTCACTCAAGAGGAAATGTTGTGTGCAAGGAATAGATAGATAGATAGACAGACAGACAGAAGATAGATAGAGAGACAGACAGACAGACAGACAGACAGACAGACAGACAGACAGGTAAATAGCTGTGCAATGTCAAAATGATTCATACAAAGCATGACCTCTCATAACCTCTCAGTTCTCATCACTGCCTGCCAAATGTTGGAAGCCTTGGGACTTGGTGCATCAGCCACTACATGTCACTATTGCTCCACTGGAAACTGGGCACCAAGATCACACCCATAGTTTACAGTTCTAGCCTTATGCTTTGAAAACTTCCGACGTACACCTAAAGAAAAAAGTATGATGTGTGAAGAGGTCTTTCATGCTTCAGGATGCATGAAATGTGTTAACTTGGTCTGAAGATCAGTCTACATGTTTAGAAATAGATTGTGGAACTGCAGATTGCACTGCTTGAGAACGCAGACGGGCAACTGTATGACTGAAAACTAGCTTGTTTGGGGAAATGGCTCTTTATCTTTATTGATACTATTTTCACCGTGCTCTTCAGCTGAAAAAAAAAAGGCCTACAGAGGACAATTACAGCTTGTTGGATCAGGCCAATGATCCGTCTAGCCCAGAATCTTGTTCTCGCAGTGACCACCCAGATGCCCCATTGAGGGCAAACAGGACCAGAGCTCAAGAGTAGTCTCTCTTCTTATGGATTCCAGCAACTGGAATTCAGAAGCATTTCTGCCTCCAAGCAGCTTACGAATATAATGACTTGCACTCTGAAAGGTACAACATAAATGGCAAAGGGATGGAGAGAGAGGAGGAAAAAAGCAATCTCAGGCACTAATTCTTAGTTACAGAGTTCTTGTAAGGACTAACCAGAATGCGGGTGGATTGGGGCATGCAAGGAGAGGAGAAAGCAAACATTGATGAGCTCTCTGCTGAGTGGGGAATGGACCTGCTTCCTTTCCCTTCCTCAGTCTGCTGCAGGCTCATGCAGGGTCTCCTGCCAGGTGACAGATGAGGGAGGAGAGACCCTGGAGTCCCATCTCCTCCTCTGCTATAGGCTGGTCACTTCCTTGACATGCTAGCGGGGAGTTTTTAAAACAGAGGTGCATCCATTCCCCCTTCTCACCCCTCCCATACAAGGAGGGCCATACTATGTACCGTGTTTTTCACTCCATAAGACGCGCCAGACCATAAGACGCACCTAGTTTTTGGAAGAGGAAAACAAGAAAAAGAATATATTCTGAATCCCAGAAGCCAGGACAGCAAGAGGGATCGCTGCTCAGCGATCCCGCTTGTTGTCCTGGCTTATGGGATAGCCGCACGCAGCCTCTCCCGGGCAAGGGGATGAAGGCTCCCCTTGCCCGGAAGAGGCTGCGCCAGAAGCCAGGACAGCCAGCAGGATCACAGCACAGCAATCCCGCTGACTGTCCTGGCTTATGGGGCACAGCCTCTCCCGGGCAAGGGGCTCCCCTCCCCTTCATCCCCTGCCCAGGACAGGCTGCGTGCGACTAAGGCTCCCCCAAGAGCCACGCTCCCTTTAAAGAGTGTGTGTGCGGCTCTTGGGGGCTTTTCTCTGAGGAGGGAGAAGGGCAGCCCTTCTCCCTCCTTGGGGAAAAGCCCTGAAGAGCTGCACACATGCTCCACGCGGCTCTTTAAAGGAGTGCTGAGCAGAGCCTCCCGCCTGCATTCGCTCCATAAGACGCACACACATTTCCCCTTAATTTTTAGGAGGGGGAAAGTGCGTCTTATAGAGCGAAAAATATGGTACTTTTTCTGAATATGTTTTTAGGTTCTATGCACATTTTCATTTTGGATACAACAAGCTCAGTGGAGCACACCATTTTGCAATGGAAACATTTCCATAGGATGCACGCCCAGGTGGTGAGCTTTGCCATGTATTCCACTTTGCAGATCTTTGGAATTTCTTGTTTCTCCAGGTTGCAGCATGCCTGAGAGTTTGCCACATGGGGGCGCAATCAGAAGGAAAAGATCCCAAGGCGAAAGTGAGAGTAAAAAGCCATGCTGTGCACTTACTGTCATTTCCCCACAAAAGTTGTACTAGTCTTTACGATGTTTTGAATTTTAACCACTATTCTGAATAACAAACATTTAAGATCACAGCCAGTGGAGTGTGTATTTTGCATAGGGAGAATTCCCTCAGAAATTGAAATGGGAGCATAAATTGGCTACGATTTGCATATTCAGGAACGGAAATCACAGAGTCAAATATGAGCAGTGTTCAGTATTGTTTTTTTCTTTTAGTCCATAGTCTTTATGTTAAATAATATATTATTTCTTTACGTTGCATCTGATGTTTCCCTTCCACTGAAATTGAAATAGTTTCGGCCACAGTGAATAGTGGGATGTAGGTTTTAGTGGAAGCCAAAGTGCTGCAGAAGGTTAAAAGTGCTGAGTGCAATGAACACAAGACGAGACGGAAATCTCTGCCTCCTGACATGTCTAACAGTGCACCTCAACATGTAAAGCTTCTGTCCAGGATTACTTTGGGCTGCCTGCATGGGCCAGGTATGGTGGGTGCTGCCGTTTATTTCCTCATTCCCTTTCATTTATGAATCATTTCCTATGAAACATCTTAGAGGGATAGAACAATAAAACATCGGGAACAAAAACATACAACAAACCAAGTTCATATATAAAAACAATTAGTTCCACAACACTTGGAGGACCACAGGTTCCCTTCCCCTGAATTATGGCGATTGCAGGATGGATGGCGGCTAACAGATTGAGGTTGAATCCTGACAAGACAAAAGTACTCTTTTTGGGGGACGGGGTGGGCAGGTGTGAGGGACTCCCTGGTCCTGAATGGGGCAACTGTGCCCCTGAAGGAGCAGGTGCGCAGCCTGGGAGTCATTTTGGACTCACAGCTGTCCATGGAGGTACAGGTCAATTCTGTGTCCAGGGCAGCTGTCTACCAGCTCCATCTGGTATGCAGGCTGAGACCCTACCTACCCACAGACTGTCTCACTAGAGTGGTGCATGGTCTAGTTATCTCCCTCTTGGACTACTGCAATGCACTCTATGTGGGGCTACCTTTGAAGGTGACCCGGAAACTACAACTAATCCAGAATGCGGCAGCTAGACTGGTGACTAGGAGTGGCCGCTGAGACCATATAACAGCGTTCCTGAAAGACCTACATTGGCTCCCAGTACGTTTCCGAGCACAATTCAAAGTGTTGGTCTGACCTTTAAAGCCCTAAATGGCCTCAGCCTAGTATACCTGAAGGAGCATCTCCACCCCCATCGTTCAGCCTGGACACTGAGGTCCAGTGCTGAGAGCCTTCTGGTGGTTCCCTCACTGTGAGATGTGAGGTTACAGGGAACCAGGCAGAGGGCCTTCTTGGTAGTGGCGCCCACCCTGTGGAATGCCCTGTCATCAGATGCCAAGGAAATAAACAACTATCTGACTTTTAGAAGACATCTGAAGGCAGCCCTGTTTAGAGAAGTTTTTAATGTTTGATGTTTTATTGTATTTTTAATATTCTGTTGTGAGCCGCCCAGCATGTGCATGTGTTAATATGGCATTTTACCTTGAAAAGATCCAAGTATTATTGCATGGTGTGGAAACCACATAAGGATACTCCAGTTGGATCAGACCAGGGGCCTATCTAGTTCAGCATCCTGTTCTCAGAGTGGATATCTGGATGCCCCAGTGGGAAGGCATAGCCAGGACCTGAGTGCAATAGCACCTCTCCTCTGTTAGGACCCCCAGCAACTGGTATGCAGAAGCCATGATTTCATAAAGAACTTACCCCATTGACACTGTAACCCGAATCTCCATAAACCAGGATTGGCAAAACCCGTTCATGTTGAGCGTAATGGAAATGCTCAGGAAACTCTCCCTTTTTATACACTTTGAGATGAGGGTGGGCATTTTTCAATGCCTGATAGATTTCCTCTTCTTTACCCGGTTTGGGGAGGATCATGCCAAAGCCACCATAGTCTACAATGTCAAATTTCACCAGGTCGCTGAATTTAATGTAGTTGCTCAGCATGATCTCAGTAACTTCCGGTTTCTTTTTGATCGTGGTCATTCCATGATCAGACGTGATGATGACATTGAGGGTCTCCTTCAAGCCATGTTTTTCAATCGCTTCAAGGAGGTAACCGATGGTCCGGTCAATTTGTCGGATGATCGTTTTCCTGTCTTCAGTCTCTGGGCCAACCATGTGCCCCACCTTGTCAGGTTCCCCATAATAAAGTGTGACAAAATCAAAATCTTCCTCGGTGAACCATTTCATGACGATATCAATGTTTTCTCTCCACTCTGTCTCGTTGCTGTCGGGGTGAGTAAAGGACTCAACCAAACTCCTTTGGACTCCCTGGCCACTGTAATTGGCACCTCCACCGGGATAGTGAAATGAAGCTGTTTTTTTTCCCTAGTGGAGAAAAAATGAGGGGTTTTTTAAATTAAAAAAACGGGGAGTTCAGGGAATATTCTTAACTATGTGAAGGACAAGAAAAATCAAGCCAAAGCATCTCTCTTCGTTGTTGTAACCTGAATGCAAACATACTTCAACACACTCTGAAGCTGCTTCCAGACACTCTGTTTATTGAACATTTCCCCCGGTTTGTTAGTGCAAATGCCACCTCCTTACTATCAGTGTTTTGTGGAAGGGATTCAGCTGCAATAATGTAAATTTAGAGTTACACAATTGTAGTGAAATAAAGTGCTCTGGTGTAACAATTCCACTTTTTGTTTTTTTAAATTGGACTCTTGCAGTTAGGACAGTGATGGACATTTGCATAGGCCTCATTGAGCTCAATGGGACTTCTGCTTAAACACGAATAGGATTTAAAGGAACAAGACAGGGATGTTCGTTGTCACCACTATTATTCATTACTGTCCTGGAGGTCTTGACAAAAAACCTGCGGGAATCTACAACCTTGAAAGGTATAAGAATCAGTGTAAAAAAGTATAAGCTAAAAGCCTTTGCAGATGATTTGGAATTACGGCGGTCAAAAAAGCTAAATATTTAGGAATTTGGCTAACGCCCCAGAATATTAATTTGTTTAATGGCAATTATGTTTCAACATGGAGAGAAATTAAAAGTGATTTAGAAATATGGAAAAGATTAAATATGTCATTGTGGGGCAGAATATCCGCTATAAAGATGAATGTTCTACCCAAGATGTTATTTCTTTTTCAAATGATTCCGATAATTAAAGGAACAGGGCAATTTAAGGATTGGCAAAAGATTCTATCAAGATTCATCTGGCAAGGGAAAAAAACAAGGATAAAGTTTAAATTATTAATAGACAAAAAAGAAACTCCTTGCCAGATTTGAAGCTCTACTATGAGGTGTCCTGCTTGTGTTGGTTGAAAGAGTGGATAACATTGGAGAATACAGACTTATTGGATTTAAAAGGTTATGATAACAGATTTGGGTGGCATTTGTATTTGTGGTACGATAAAGTAAAAGTGCATAAAGGATTTCTAAACCACGTGATAAGAAAATCAATTTATGAAGTATGGGATAGATATAAAAATCTGTTAGAATGGAAAACACCTTAGTGGCTATCTCCAATAGAAGCACTATTGGTGCACTATTAAAAAAATTAAATATGGAAGAGAAATGGGCCACTTATGGTGAAATGTTGATAGAAACAGAGAAAGGATGGAATCTCAAACCATATGAACAGATAGGAGAAATGTTTACTGGTTGGCTGCAATGTTACCAAGTAAACGATATATTTAGTGCTGACAAAAGGAATTGCGGATTTGAAAGTAAGAAATCTAAATTTCAAACCGAACTGCTGGAGGGTAAAGTTAAACTGTTGTCAAAGATGTACAACTTTTTGTTAGAATGGCGTACTAAAGATGAAGAGGTGAAAGAAGTAATGATGAAATGGTCTATAGACACTGGGCATAATACAGTATCCAGTATGAATCTTGGTCAAAATAATGGAATCAGAATTTAAAATTTACAGCATGTATGGTACACTGAAAGAAAATGTAATGAAAATGATGTATTGGTGGTATTTGACCCCAGTAAAACTGGCCAAAATGTATAGGATGAAAAATAAATTATGTTGGAAATGCAATGAAAAGGATGGAGACTTTTACCATATGTGGTGGACTTGTTATAAGGTGAAAACCTTTTGGGAAATGGTCTATAATGAACTAAAAAAGATGTTAAAATATACCTTCCCCCAAAAACCGGAAGCGTTTTTGCTTGGGTTGATGGGAGAAGAGATTGCAAAAGTAGACCAAAGACTGTTTATGTATGCCACCACTGCAGCAAGAATTTTGTTAGCCTAAAGGTGGAAATCACAAGAATTACCAACGATTGAGGAGTGGCAGATGAAGATGATGGACTATGTGGAGCTAGCCAAACTGACTGTGAGGATCCAGAACCAAGGTGACGAGAAATTCCAGAGAGATTGGAGTAAATTTATTGAGTACTTGAGAGACCATTGCAAAAATGTGAAGACACTAGCAGGATTGACATAAATCCTGCTACACAATATAAAAATAGTATCTGAACATGGATAATAGAAGGATTTGATATGTATTGAAGGACAGAAACTGACAGCAGAAATGCGTATACAATTTTTTAGGAAATTGGAAACCAGTTGAAGGGAGAGAGGGAAGTCACAAGCTCGGCAGAGCAAATGCTTTTGAATGGTTATCATAATGTCATATTTTATGTTTCTGTTTTATTACTGAAAATAATAAAAAATATATTTTAAAAAATAAACACGTATAGGATTACGCCATAAGGTAGAAATTTCCTCCACATATGAAATGCCTGTCAAATCAGAGGTAACCTCTGCCATAAATTTTACAGAGTAATTTGATTAATTCAATTAATTTCAGAGTAGCACCAGCCAGATTATTTTTATTATCATTATTATGCTTATCATAATGTTCTTACTGACATTTAATATGCCATTTTGGGGCTGAGAAAAGGTCAAAGCTGATTTAAAACCCAACTTCACAAAAACAGGCAAATCCTGCCAAGGAATGAAAAGATCAATCTGAGTTCATAATACTGTCCAGATACAGTGGACGCTTGGGTCGCGAACGTGATCCATGTGGGAGGCACGTTCGCAACCTACAGCATTCACAACCCACAGCGCCGCATCTGCGCATGTGCGGGTCATGATTTGGTGCTTCTGCGCATGACGTGATTTAGTGTGTCTGCGCATGCGCGAGCGCCGAAACCCGGAAGTAACCCGTTCCAGTACTTCCGGGTTCAGTATGGTGCACAACCTAAAAATGCGCAACCTGAAGCGTCTGTAACCTGAGGTATGATTGTGCTAAGGACAGAGTCCAGCTTGTAACATCAGAATCTCCATTGTGATATTTGGCACACTTTGGGATAACAGTTCCATATTTTTGTAGTTTCACAGTGCAATCCTGAGTATGTTTACTCAGAAGTACAGTGCTACCTTGGGTTACATATGCTTCAAGTTACATACGATTTAGGTTACAGATTCTGCTGACCCAGAAATAGTGCTTCAGGTTAAGAACTTTGCTTCAGGATGAGAACAGAAATTGTGCTCCGGCAGCGCGGCAGCAGCAGGAGGCCCAATTAGCTAAAGTGGTGCTTCAGGTTAAGAACAGTTTCAGGTTAAGTACGGACCTCTGGAACGAATTAAGTACTTAACCCGAGGTACCACTGTAAGTCCCACTGTTCCAATGAAGGCTAATTCCAGCTGAATGCAAACAGGATTGTCATCTCAAAATGCAACCCTATACATTTCTACTCAGAAGTAAGTGCCATAGCATTCAAGGTTGTCCCTCTGGGTTGTGGGATTACATTGAACATTACAGAGTTACAGGACCGGGGTGGGGGTGGGGTGGGAATAGACAGATCCCCATCCCCAAAGAGCTTACAATCTATACTTTCCCTGTATAAATTAAAACATGGCAAAGTGAAGGCTCGGCTGATGTGCTAAATTTCCATGCACAAGGAGTTTTATCTGCAAACTTGCTACCCATGCACTACCAGAACTGGCGGAGTCCTGAGAAAAGTTTACCCCTTGATCCCAACTATCACTGCATAAAATGGCTTATGGGTTTCAGGCACTGGGGTGTACATACATTTATATTAGCGTGGGGCACCCTTTTCTGCTAGAGGGCCACATTCCCATCTAGGGAAGCTTCTGGGGGCCACATGCAAAAGTGGGTGGAGCAACAAATGTTAATTTACTCATATATCTCTGTCCTCCAGGCAGACAAGCCAGAAGCATTACCAGAGTTCAATGATATTTTCCAGCCTGCCAAAAACTATCAAGAGGGTGCGAATCAGGGTTGGTGAGGGGTTTGACATGGGGAAATGGGTGTGGCTGGTGAGGGACCATCTCCTAGGGAGAGTTCTGCGTGTGAACTAGAGAAACCTGGAGTCTGAGGCTCATCTCCCTCCAACCTATATGCATAAACAGGCCCAATGGAGGGCAGTGACTATTCTGTCTTCCTCCCCCCTCTTTTATCCCCAGAATTGTACCTTGGAGAGCTTTGACGTCTGGCTCCAGATCTTTTTAACCCAAGTAGCTGAATTCACATTGAGTCAAAACCTGGCTGGGGAATTCCTCCTGTTCTTATTTCCAACAAAACAATTTAATAAAGCTCAATAAAAATATAATTATGTAGAAACAAGAGGGTATTTACTGTTCTTGCCTCCCCATTTTATTAACATAATCAACTTTACTAGCAGCTATAAAATTTGCGATTATTACCAGTTTTACTGGGAATGTTATTTTCTGTTAATATTGCTGCTTTCTTTTATTGCAGAGCGTCACAGACATTCTTATTATTCCTCAAAGTTGTGAATTGAGGCAGCTGGCAGGTTTGCGGGGCTGTTTCCACCCACCCCCTTTCCTGATCGTACCCTTTGCTTAAACTAAAGTGCTTTGTAATTTTGGTTTCTCCTGCTTTTCACTTTGAAGGCTGCTTTCAATTTGACATAAGCTAGATTTAACCTTTAGCTGCACAAGCTCTTTAAAATTCCTGTTCCATGTGTCATTCGAATTAGCATCACTCTTCCCCGCACCCCCCCCCCATGCGAGGGCAAAGAAACTGTAGCTACATTTTCCTTCACTAAGAGAAAGAGTGGAAGTAGTGGAAATACAGAAAAAGAAAAGAAAGGGAGTTATATTGTTTGGCTGGAGATTTACAAGGTCACTGTTTCTCTTGACATTCTATTTAGTCTTCTGCTAAACAGCGTAACATATCTTTAGAGAAATACTTCAAGGCTCTCATATATCAATGCATTTTCAAAAAAGAAGAAGAAAGAAATTAGATGTATTATGTTTAATCTCTGAGTTGCTAGAGTGACGTTTGCTGAGACCAAATTCCTTTGCCTTGAATTCAAGACACATTTTGTCTTTTCCAAAGCAATCAGTACATGGGCTTTCAACGGACTAAGGGATGTTCAGCCATTTCATTGTCTCCCTCTGAACTTATCAACCAACCAGCCAGTCGATCAAGAGGTAAATAGTATGCGGTCAGGAAATTCTGGCAACCAAACCTGGGTTCTTGACTCTCTGTGTAGGTTTAGGTACAAAAGAACTACCTGCCTGGATCAGGCCAGTAACCCATCTAGTTCTGCATCTTGTTCTCAGAGTGATGAATCAGATCTCCACAGCGATAAGGTCCCAGTACATTTTGGCACCTGAGGCAAACCGCAAAATAGCATCCTAATGCCAAGTGCTATTTGACAGTGGAAGGGGCTGCCTCTGGTGTGGCTGTGACGATCATGAAGGAACCCTGCACTTCTGATTTGGCCACTACATGGCTATTTGTAAGTTAAGAAAGAAGGTAGGAAGGAAGGTGAGGACTGGCTGAGGCACATTTACCCTAACGGACCACCATCTTTGGGTTAACTTAGCCCTTCATTACATGAGTCTACACCAGCCTATTTCTTTTCCAGTGTTTCCCATGGAATCCTCGCAACATGGATTCTGTCAAAGAAAAACCGTTAGACTTGGCCAGAGGTTAACACATTTATCTCCACAGAAACACGCCCAAATTGGAGCAGAGTGGGAGGGACTGGTATCTTGATGATTAATAAACCCAGTTTTGTCCAAATCGCATGCGGAGTCAACATTTCTCTGAAAATGATGTAGGTGATGCCACATAAGGTGAATCGCTTTGCTGATCTTCAGCTATCAGCAGGCTGTAACCTCTTGGGATTCCTAAAATGGGCATTGCCTAGTCATTGTTAATGTGATTAAGAAGTACAGTGGTACCTTGGGTTACATATGCTTCAGGTTACAGACTCCGCTAACCCAGAAATAGTGCTACAGGTTAAGAACTTTGCTTCAGGATGAGAACAGAAATCGTGCTCCGGCGGTGCGGCAGCAGCAGGAGGCCCCATTAGCTAAAGTGGTGCTTCAGGTTAAGAACAGTTTCAGGTTAAGAACAGACCTCCAGAACGAATTAAGTTCTTAACCCGAGGTACCACTGTAATGACAATCTTTTGGACTACTGAATGATGAGAGATGGTTCCGGAAAGCTGGATTTGCCCAGAATTAAGTGTGCTTTCTGTACAAGTGTTGACAAGCTCAGCAGTGAAGAACAGGAGGGATTCAGGTGGTAAGCAATAAAGGAAATATGAAGCTCAGCTGTGTCAGAGGCAAGGAATTGGCCAAAAACCTGAGAGTAGAGATGGGAGAGAAATTCAGTTCACAAGAACATAACATGCTGGATCTGGCCAGTGGCCTGCCTAGCCCAGGATCCTGTTCTCACAGTTGCCACCCTAATGCCTGAGCACACGATTACTCTCCTCGCCTGTGATTTCCAGCAACTGGTATTCAGAAGTGTTACTGCCTCTGACCACATCCACATAAAGAGTCTTTCAGGCCATCTGTATGTACAGGTTCTTCTTATAGGATAAGGAACACAAGAGTTTTTCATTAAAAAACAAAGACACGCCACAATGATGCTGATTCAGTCGTGCTGTTTGCAGATCCCTGGGTTTCTCTGTATAGAAAGGTGTGAACACCATCCACAGTGGTGGAGGAAGGGAGGCGGTCTGCCCCATGTGCCATCTCTGAGGGGGTGACAAGAAGGCACCCAGCGGGAGACTCGGCCTGCTGCCCTGGGAACGCCGGTGCGAGCTGCCGCCACCGCACCACCACAGCCATGTGCAGAGGATCGCTTCGCCACCGCTACAGCCGCAAGCGGAGAACCACCGCCACCGCGAGCAGAAGATCCCACCGCAGCGCTGTCGGCAAACCACCTGGCAGCGCATGCGCAGTGCTGCTACGTACGGCACATGCACATGCACTGTATGTAGTGCAGCCGCACATGCACTGTATGGCGCATGCGCATGAGCTGCCGGGTGGTTTGCCCCGCCCCCAACACCCTGCCCTGGGTGCTGGTTACCCTTTGATCGCCCCTGACCATCCATCAGAGTAAACGGCTTTGCTGTTTTAACCTTGATCATCCTTCAGTCTGCATCCACTTGTTCATCACGTGAACTTATGACAACCCTGCTGGATCAGGTCAAAAGCCTATCTGGTCCAAATTCTTGTTCAAACAGTCAGATGCCTGTGAGATACCCTCAAGCAGGACCTGAGCCCAAGAGCCCTCTCCCCTCCAGCAGCTCATATTGAGAAGCATTAATGCCTCTGCTGGTGGAGGCAGAGCATAGCTAGTTGCTACTAATCGCCTTCCCCCTGAAAATGCAACCCTTGATCCAGAGGAACTCGAGGATGCCCTCGGACAATTCATTATAGCAATATAATCCTTGCTCTGGATCCAGTACCTGGTTTTGAGCTGTGATCCACAGTGGCAGAACTCCATTGTCCCACCATTCGGTCTTGTTCTGTGTTTCTTTGTGGCCATACTTTCTCAGAGTCTCCGTGTTGAACATCATATTATGGATGACACCATGGTCTTCGATCCAGCGGCCTAGGTTTGGAAAAGAGAAAGGATGAAACGTGGTAAGAAAGGTGGGTGTTCTCTTGTGACTGTGGACTCACTGCCCCATAGGTGACTGGGGCTCCTGATAGTATCTCCCCCGCTTCTGCAGTAGTATGACACTTGACTCACTTACTTGAGTGTTCTAGACCTATCTGTTCTGCTGCCATCTTGAATACAGAACAATTTTTGATGCTGAGCCAGTGAGAGAGACTTCAGGCTCTGAACATTTCACCACTTCTGCACTTTATTAGTGCACACTATATAGCATCCTAGAATGAATTTCTGGCAAAGATAATCTTTTTTAACCAATCACATTCAGATACTAATTAAATCATTATCTGAGTAATGTATTTACTTTACGGGAAGTTCTTTTTAATGAGGAATATTAATTAAAACCTGTTGGATGGCTGGTAAGCATATAAGCATATCTGCCTGTCTGTTTTAATTAATTCCCAGTAAATAATGAGACCATATAAACATGTAATTGCATTACAGATTTTTAGAGCTGTGCTGAACATAGCAATATATATATATATATATATATATATATATATATATATATATGAGAAACCTTTCTGTTTCTGAGTTTTAAACCTCAAGGGTTCAGTTTCCAGCATCTTCAGATATGACAAGGGAAGACTCCTGCCTGAAACCCTGGAGAGCTGCTGCCAGTCAGTGTAGACAATACTGAGCCAGAGGGACCAATGACCTGACTTGGTATAAGGCAGCTTCCTGTGCTCTTCTGTTATCCCTGTGTAATCACTCTTCCATATCATAATCCTGGATGTTTCCTGGAAATATCAACATACATGTATAAGGCAGGTTGGCCATCACTTGGTCACACCAGACTTCTTTTATGACCATAGGATGGGTGCTTTCAGCCATGACTTCCTGGAGAAAGGCAACTTCCAAAGATACTCTCCCTGGAACCACAGCTGCCTGCCTGCCTTGAGTTCAGACCTGGGTGGTGATGCGATCTACTTTATAGACGGTAGTCCTCTATTAGAAGGTACCTCAGAGGACAGTTCCCCTGCTGGTAGGACTTTCAGGACCATGCCTTGTTTAATAATAAAGAACTATAAGGATAGAGACCGGAGAGGTCTCTCTCTCTCTCTCTCTCTCTCTCTCTCTCTCTCTCTCTCTCTCTCTCTCTCTGTAATTTCTGTGTCATGGTGGCCACCAATTTGGATGGCTTTAGAAGAGAATCAGACAAATTCATGGAGGAAAAGCTATCAGTGGCTACCAGCCACTAAGGCTATGTTCTGCTTCCATGGTTGGAAGCAGCAATGCTTCTGAAGACCAGTTGCTGGAAGCCACAGGAGGGGAGAGTTGCTCTTGTGCCCGGGTCCTGCTTCTGGGTTTCTCACAGGGACATCTGGGTGGCCACTGTGAGAACAGGATGGTGGCCTTGATAGGCCATTTGCCAGATCTAGTAGGACTCTTATTGTGTTCTTACAAGTAGCAGCAAGGGGAGGGCTATTGCCTGTGGTCTTCCTGGAGGAATCTGATTGGCCACTGTGAGAAGAGGATGCTGGACTAGGTGGGCCTTTGGTCTGATCCAGCGGGGCTCCTCTTCTCTCACAGATTAGCATGCTCAACTCTATATGCCACTCTCTATCCCTAGCGATGGACTCTATTTTGGGAGATGAATAAGTGGGCACCCTCGATTTGGGCTTTGAACAGGGTGAGAGAAGCTCTGTCTGAAATAACAGAAAAGGCTAAAAACAGAGAGAGAGAGGAGCATGAAGAAAGTGGCGGTGGCCTGGGACCAGCCTTGGCAGAAATCAGCAGAGGGAAGTGAGAGTTCAGATTCATTGTGGGCACAGGGCACTGCCTCTGCTAAATTAACTGCTGAGCGATAGACTTCTTAGCAAAAGGCCAAAGCTTATAGTATTCAGCTGCACTATAAATAATGATCTACCCAGAGAATGAGTCACAGGATCTGGCAGGGAAGAGAGAAAACAACAGCTTTGGTCTTGGAAAATAAAGTTCTAAGCAACAAATATTGAAGCTGGAAATAGACATCCCATGATATTGGGCCGTTGGCCAGCCAAACGGCACAGGCAATAGAGGCGAATGTTTGCCAGGTTTGAATCGAGAGCCAGAACAGTGGCAGTGTAGTGTAGTGGTTAGGGTGCTGTACAAGGTCCCAGGAGACCAGGGTTAAAATCCACACACAGTCATGCGTCTGGGCAGGGTTCTGAGCTTTGTAGGCACAGAGGAAATGCCTCATGGGCTCCATTGACTGCTCCCCACCCCACACATAAAGTTTTTAGCCTTGAATGCTTTCATTTAATTAGGATTGACATCCAGCATATCTATTTGCAATAAAAATTATCAATTTTCCTCAGCTTTCAAAGCTATTTGTTGGCAATGATTCATTAATTAATTAATCAAAGCACCCACCTTCCTGTCCTGGAAATGGACCTTATAAGGTGGCTGACTACTGTGATGGAACATCTAACAATAACATAATATAAACACTAATTAAACAAGGTGACAACTTAAACTTCTTTCCCAAAGGATTTTTCAGAAAGACTATACAATTTCCCCATTGATAATTCTGTAAGATGTTCGACTGCAGCAAGGTCAGTCAAAGCTGATGCCAAAACAAAGTTGAATTGGGGGCCTCTGCAACGACTGCACCATCCCCCTTTGTAAGAGATGCCCCTTTTCTTAACATTTTTTTTTCCTTTTTGCAAAGAGCAGAAGAATCATTACAAGGTAGTTGCTTAATTGGTCCCTGAACTTGAAGATAAGATTTTATCTTGAGTTATGTAAGGTTTATCTCTTGGTATCTGATAAGGGCTTTGATTAACATGCACACGTACACACACCCTTTACAGATTATTCTTTCCTGGGAGGCAGTCACAGGAGTCATATACCAGAAGCATTATTCCCCCTCCCCCACTCTTGCTTTACTGGTGAAATCAGTTCATTATTGGTTCATTGGAATGGTGAAGCTATGTGAACAGATCTACTAGTAAATAAAAAATCGTCCAGTAGCACCTTAGAGACCAACTAAGTTTGTTCTGGGTATAAGCTTTTGTGTGCATGCACACCTCTTCAGAAAGCATGCAAGCTTTTGTGTGCATGCACATAAAAGCTTATACCCAGAACAAACTTAGTTGGTCTCTAAGGTGCTACTGGACAATTTTTTATTTATTTCGACTGCGTCAGACCAACATGGCTACCTACCTGAATCTAGATCTCCTAGTAGAAGAAGCAGTGTTTTGTCTACCTGCACCAAACCCCTGCTTCTATTACCTGTTCTGTTCACATAGCTTTACTCTAACAATGACTTCTCCCTGTTAGATGAGTTACGCTGGAGAACGGACAGCAGGATTGTGATCCTGTTAGCTCTTCTAGACCCCTTGGTTGTTTTTGATGCCATGTCATTGATTCTGGTATCCTTTTGGACCACTTGTCTAGCATTGATTATATGATGGTTCAGTTCTTCCTGGACGAGCATTTCCAGAAGATGGAGCTCTTGCTGGACCCCATAGCAATTGCCTATGTGGCACCACAGCAGTTGATATAAATCTCTGATACCAGTATGCTGTAGTGCCTAGGGTGTCAGACTGGGACCTGGGAGACCAGGGTTCAAATCCCCAGTCAGCCATGAGCTCACTGAATGACCTCGAGCCAGTCACTGCCTCTCAGCCTAGCCTACCTCACAGGGTTGTTGTGAGGATGAAATGAATGTGGGAGGGAACAATTTACACCACCTTGAGCTCCTTTGAGGAAAGGTGAACTATAAATGCAAGAACAATGCTATTTTAGCATCTATGTCAGGGTTGGGGAACTCAAGCTGTTTTTGCCTGGCTGGAATGTGCCCTTGAACTCTGATAATGTCTCTCGCTTGCCTGGTTCCAGCAAATGGAATTCCTCAACTTGCAATTCCCAGCAATTGGCATTCAGAGGCATACTGCCAGGTGGCGGAGGAAACAACCCCCGCAGCAGGTTGCCAGGAACGGACGAGACAAGGAAAAGTCTGCTTTTATTCAATATTCACAGAGAGAGGCTTGGGAATGCAGCCTCTCAGAATGGCATTGTCCTGAGTGACTCTCCACCCCCTTTCCTCCCAATTCCTCATTCGTCATCTCTTCTAGGGGTGTCGTTAAGGACTGTTTGCTTCTGAGCACTTTGCTCTACTACTTTCAAGGCTTGCCAGTTTCTAGGAGGGGGGTGTCTGCAGTGGCGTAGCGTGGGGGGTGCAGGGGGGCCCGGCCGCACCGGGCGCAACATCTGGGGGTTAGGGTTAGGGGGTGCAAATCCACGGGTTAGGGGGCGCAAATCCACGGGTTAGGGGGCGCAAATTACTTGCCTTGCCCCGGGTGCTGACAACCCACGCTACGCCACTGGGTGTCTGGAATGCTTTCTGAGGACACTGTGTCTGTCAGCTGTTGCCCTCCTGGTGGTTCCTTTTCCTCTCCCATTATTTCCCAGGTTTTCCCTTCATCTGCCTCTGAGCTGTGACCTCTCTCAAACCCCTGTTGTAATTCTGAACTGTCTTCTTCTTCTTCTCTGGAAGGGTCAGGCTGGGGAGGCGGTCTCCACCATTTCTCCTCTGCCCAGTCTCTGACACATACTAATGAATTACCTAATGGCTCTTCTATTCCAGCATCCTGTTCTCACAGTGGTCACCCAGATGTGAAGCACCCAGATGTGAAGCTATGGGAAGCAGACAAGCAAGATATGAGTGCAACAGCTTTCGACAGCCGAGAAAGAACATACCCATTGTGGTTAGTAGCAACTGATAGCCTTTTGTCAGACCCTCTATGAAAGCCACCCAAGTTGGTTGCCATCACTACATAAATAAAACAATACATAAATGGAATAGACCTTTTACCAAGGATGAATGCCAGATAGCTGGGGAATATGGGATGGTCTTACCTGAGATGGTTGTGAAATGGGATGGTGAAGTCATGGTCACAAAGGGAGGAGTTACATATTCCGCTTTCACCCCTTCTTTGACCAAGTGGTCCATGTTTGGAGTGTCGACATCCTGGTCATAATTCCACCGGAATCCATCGAAGGAGATCAGGAGGAGTTCATGGGCATTTGCTTTGACCTTGCTCTGTGTAACAGGGTAACAAGCAGTGGCTGTCAAGAGGGCAAACACCAGAGCAAGGAAGTTTGTGATCTTCATCTTGAGTTGTCCAGCAGTCAAAAGAAAGCTCTCTATCTTACTGTCTGCTTTTCTAGCATGGTTGAAAAACACATACCTATTTACATATATCTAGAGCTGATCAGAGTAAAGTTCAGCACAGATAAGACTATTCATAGCTGCATGCTCATCTTCTTACTATCACCAGTTTTTATGAAATGAAAACCACGCCAAATGCAAATGAGATAAAAAAGTATCTTTTGAAATCTGAAAAGATACTAGCAAGCTGCTAGTAAGGATGGATTCTTGACCATTGGCCATGCAGGGTGTGGCTGATAGTGAGGGCCACCAGCTTGGATGGCTTTAGAAGAGGAGGACTGGGCAAATTAATGGAGGAGAAGGCTATATTGATACCTGCCATGATTTGCCTGCATAGTCAGAGGCAGTAATCCTTCTGAATACCAGTTGCTAGAAATCACAGTGGGGGAGAGTACTCTTGTACCCGGGTCCTGCTTGCCAGTGTCCCACAGGCATCTGGGGGTGGAGCATTGTTGTACAAAATGAGTCACTGATCTGATCCAGCAGGCTCTTCTGATGTTCTTAAGTGTTGCCCAACAGCTTCTGGAGGCCACCATGTTGGTGAAGGCTGGGTGACCTGATTAATTGGGCAGCATTTTTAAAAAGCTTTATTTCGTGCAATGCTCTCCCCAGGGAAGCTCGCCCTTCAGTGTATCTGAAGGAGTATGCATGCACATGAAAGCTTATACCCAGAACAAACTTAGTTGGTCTCTAAGGTGCTACTGGACAATTTTTTTAATTTTTTAATTTATTTCGACTGCGTCAGACCAACACGGCTACCTACATGTATATTAAGTGCATTTAAAGCCCATGCCTTCCTCCAAAGAATCCCGGGGAGTATAGTTTAGTACCTTATACAGACTGAAGCTTCCAGGATTTTTAGGGGAACCCATTGGCTTCAAATGTATGGTGTGCACAGTATCTAGAAGGCAGCAGGTTATTGAAGATTGGCATAAACCATTTGGGAGAAATCAGATTTGCAGTTGATTTTCAGTTATCCAAAATTAAGCTTGGCCTTTTGAGAATGCATACTCTTATTGCCATGACCTCTCTTAGCTCTCCAGATCTCTCTAGATTCTGGAACTCTGACCCTCCCAGGCTTTCATCTCTGATTCTTGATGCCTTAGCCAGCCACCACAGCCCATCATTGACTGGCTACACCAGTTGCATGCCAAATGGGCCTTCCAGGGGAGCAGGGGAGAGTCTCCCACGTTTGGAAGATGGGAAGGTCAGTAATTCAGGCAATCACTTGTTCTAGGGAAGGAGAGTGAAGAAAATTAAACTGCCAACAATGAATAATGAGAAATCTTTGATGGAATTAGTGATGCTGAACAGGGGCTTAATGCTTCCTTATTTCCTCTGAAGCCTAAAGTTTTAACAGAGAAAGAACAAGAGGAGAGAGAGAGAGAGAGAGAGAGAGAGAGAGAGAGAGAGAGAGAAGAACAAGTGTGCCAAAAATCCAGCTCTGAAAATGAAGAACCATGGGTTGGGCAGAGATACTTTTTGGAGAAGACAATATGGACAGTTGAATTGATAGGTTAGCCACTTTAGCATGGAAGAAGAAGAAGAAGAAGAACACCAACAACAGGCAAATGAAGTCTGCTGTGGTCCATCTTTCCCAGCATCCTGCTCTCATACTGGCCACCAAGATGCCTCTGGTAAACTGGCAAGCAGGACCCTAGCATAAGAACCCTCTCCCCTTCTGGGGTTTCCAGCAACTGCTATTCAGAAGCATTACAGCTTCCAACCATGAAGACAGAGCATAGCCATCATCACTGGTAGCCATCGATAGCCTTGAAATAGTGGACAAAAGAGGACATAGGATTTGCACAAATTTGCACATACTAATGGATTTCTGGATGCACATTTAGAAATAATTACTATGCCCAGCGGGCCCCCATCTGCCATCTTCCTTACTTCCAATGAGCCCTGGGGGCTGGTGACACTGCCTGTCAGAATCCTCCTCTTAAGTCTCAGTGTTGCCCTTGTAGAAGTCAGCAGCAAGGAGGAAGACAATATTAGAATTAGTTGGCCCTGCCTGTCATTGGCTCTGGCTCCACCTACTGTTTTGGCTCTCTGTCTTACACCCATCACTGACCATACTTTCAAAAGAAATAGACTCCATTTCACCCTAGTGAGGAAGACTGCAGCCAGGTGACCTGAGAGCTTCTTTGTTCTCCTGTCCGGCTGCTCACTGTTGATAGGCAACTTCAAAGCCCTCTTGGTTTTCCGTTCTTAGCTTTCTTTATTTTTAAACTGGGCTTATACTAGGCAGTCCTTGAAAGAGATTACTCCTTCAGATAGATAGAAGGGCTGCTCCTCTGGCAGCCCTTCAAATACATCAACCTTGAATTCCCCAGATGTTGTTGGACTACTATTCCCATCATCCCCGGCCACCTTAGCCAGCAGAGTTGTGCTATGTATCCATCACTGTCAGACCAAACTGAAAACACACTATCGCTTTGCCAGTGGGAACAGGATGGAAGACCAAGATGAAGCATCCATGTAGATTATGGATTGCTTTTCCCAGATGCATTTGGTATGGGTTGCCAAAAGTGAATATGTACCATCCTTTGTAATCTGTGTAATGTTTTGCTTGGCTATATGTGCCAAGAAGGCATGAGCATTTTGCATTAGCTTGCTGATCACAGTGAGAATATTAGAGGCTAATCAAATGACTTATCATATAGCATAACCCTGCCCTTCCAACCCATAAAGAAGGGTTGACTAAATGCCCAATAAGATGTGATGTTCATTGCATGAATACAATTAACATTGTGCTATGTAAATATCAGCTGCTGAGAAGCCTACCCATCCAAACAGGAGAAGCAAATCCCAATGATGCATTGCTAAAACCTGCTCTCGATGTGGAATTGAAGTCAGTCATCAAAGACAACATCTTACCGTAGTCTAGCTTTTAGCTAGCAAAAAGGTTCAGTTTGGGATTGTGGTTGGACTAGGACCAGGGAGACTAAGTTCTAACTTCCCACTGAGCCATGAAGGTCTAATCCAGAATGTGTCTTTGAATATCAGTTTCTGGGGTGCAAAAAGTGAGAGAGGGGTGTTGCACTCATGTCCTGCTTGTGAACTTCCCAGAGGCACCTCATGAGTGTTGAATTAGGGGTGTTGAATTAGGGCTTTGACCAGCAGGCTTCAAATCATCACACAGTCATTCATGAAGCTCTCTCAGTGACCAGCTACTGTCTCTCAGCCTAACCTACCTTCCTGGGTTGTTGTGAGAATAAAATGGAAGCAGGGTGAGAAAGAACCTTGAAGTATTTGGAGGAAAGCTGGGATATACATGTTACAAATAATATTTTTTTGTGGTCTTTATCAATTGATCACATCAATAAGTCAGCACAGTTATTGCGGCCCCCATAACACATGTATCTCTATGGAGAGGACTAATTAATCAGTGAACCTATTATGCATTTTCCTTACTGTTACGTTTTGTAACTGACAATGCAATAACATGTACTCCATGTGTCGTCTTTGTTTTTATGTTATGTTTATGGTGTTACTGTTGAAAACCAATAAAACACACACAGAGATATGAAATAAAAAATAAAATATTAGTTTAACAGAATGCTGGGTGAGACAGGCTCTTTCGATGGTCATATATTCATATGAAAGCAGCTTCTACAGTAAAGTGTTTTGCAAACTGTCCTAAGTGGTCCACCAAGGATTCCTCCTTTCCTCCTTAGGGGCTGAGATGTAACCAGCCCCTCTGAACCCAGGGCTGCACCAGCAATGCCCAAATGGTCATCACTGGGATGTTGAAACTGACCTTAATTAAACTTAAAATACAGCCTGTTCTCTCTCTCAAGGTTCTCTTCAAGGAGCCTGCTAATTTACTTAGCGAAGGGAAACAAATGCAGCTTTAACTTTACTTTGATGGTGCTTGGATTTTCCAGAGGCAAAAGTGTCACTTTTCAGAGATTATCGATCTGTTTCGAAATAGCCTTCCTCATGGTTAATCATTAATGAAAGGGTCACACTTTTGTCCCCTCCGGAAAGATATAGTAGGCAGACAGAGACTTCTCCCTGCCCCATCTCTATCCATGACAATAAGCCTGACATCAATAGAGATGGGCCTGTCCATCCCGATTGCATTTTGCATAGATCAAGGCATTTAACCTGTCACTCTTTGTTATGCCACCCCTGTTCCAGGGGAGGAGGAAAGCTACCTCTGTATTCAGTGCGTGCCCAGCTGAATTCAGAGGGAGTGGGGAGGTGAACGTGGGCCAGAGAGATCTTCCAAGCTGGATTGGGGAGTCTGAGGCCAACTCAAAGTTTCCTTGTTGAATTTGCAGGCATGCCTCTGGGAAGGAATGAAGAGTAACAGCTCGGTAGTGGAGCATCTGGGTGTCAGGTTCACGCTCTGGCATCTCCAGGTAGGGCTGGAAAAGACTCTGAAAACCTGGAGAGCTGCTTCAAATCAGTGTAGGCACTGCTGTTCCAGCATCCTTTCCCCCACTGACTTTGAAAGAGACCAGAACATCCAGAAAAGGCAGAGACTCCTCTTCTTGCTATCCCAGTTGTGGGAATCGTTTCAGCCTGAGTGTTGCATACCTGAAGGAGAATCTCCACCCCCTTCATTCAGCTTGGACATGAGGTCCGAGGACCTTCTGGCGGTTCCCTCACTGCAAGAAGTGAAGTTACAGGGAACCAGGCAGAGGGCCTTCTCGGCAGTAGCATCCTCCCTGTGGAACGCCCTCCCATCAGATGTCAAGGAGAGAAAGAACTACCCAACCCAGCCAGATGGGACGAGTATAATAATAATAGTAATAATAGTAACAACAACAACAACAATCTCCTAGGCAAGCTTCTGTGTGCCATCTTCTATGAAGAGTAGGGTCAAAAGTCAAAGTGGGCAGGGCAATAAATGCAAATTTTACCTTTGTACCATAAATTTGTTCAGAAGCACGTTGCTGGGGAAGGGGCATAGCCACTACACCAGTTTCGCATCAGGCTTACTGGAAAGCAGAGAATCAAGGTGGAAGAGAAGCCAGCGCAGTCCCAAAACATCAGCAGAGCTAAGACAGTGTTCCTGCTAGTGTGTTTGCACCACGCTGAACTTACCTGCACCCTCCTCCTCTCGTATCCAGCAAGCAAGTTGCTAGGAAGCTAGTAGAGCATCCACTTCTAGGCTTGTTTCTACACGTGCTCCCACACCCCTCTCTATCTTCCATCCAGGCATGCAAGAGGCATCATCTGAGTTTAGGGACACAGGTCAGCCAGGTAAAAACACTCCAGGGGTTGGGAGGCTGGTGAAGGGCGTGGTCTGGGGAGAGCTCTGAGGGCCAGATGAAGAGGCCTGGGGGGCTGCATTTGATCCCACCTAGAGCTGTGGTTCTCCATCCCAACACTATCCCCAAATCCCATTGAGTTGACTCCTGGAAGATCACATCAGCTATTAACTTTGCAAAACATTTTGCACCCCTGCTTAAGATGACCGGTGCCGACAGCCACACATCCAGACAGCAGAAACAACACACTGCCTTTGATCTGTCCCCCCACCCCCACCCCAAACCCCCTTTCTTTGCAAGAACTGAAACAAGCTTTTGAAGATTTCTTGGAGATGCTTTCTCCAGTTGTCACGGGGATGAGGGGAACCAGCCTTTGCCGCTGCTTAAAGCCTACTGAAATTCCTGGATGTGGAAAAGGACCTTCAGAGCATATGCGCAGCCCTCCACCTTCTTCACCAAAAGCATCCCTTTAATGTTTTTGACTCTAATCCATTATCCAAGGCCTTCATGTGCACACTACATCATCAAAGCGATATCCTTTGATGGCTATGGAGCTCTTTTTATAAATTATTCATCCCTCTTTTTATATCACCTACTGTGGCACCAGGGGACAAACAAATATTACAGACATGGCACCAATAATAATAATAATAAAAGTATGTATAATAAGTCTTTAAAAACCCTTCCTCCCCTGCCAAGGTTTGCATCTTGCAATAGAATACTAACCGCTGCCACCAGGTCCTTCCTATTCCAAAAGCTCCCTTGTCACACACACTCTTGTTGATTTTAATGCTGTTTTGCCAAATTGCCGCTCATTCCCAGATTTCATAAATGTGATTGATTCCTTCTGAGGACAAGCCAGCTCCCCCACCCCACCTGCCACAATTCCCTTCTCTCTTTAAATATTAGACTTGTAAATCTTAAAACAGGGTTCTGGGTCTAATTTGACGATTGGGGGTGGGGGGGGGGAGGAAAGAAAGATGTAACTCAGCCTGAGACATTGGAAGAAGCTTCTGAATGAGACTGCTTCAATTAGTTTCTGGACTTGATGGTCTTGTGCAGCAAGAGGGGGGAAGAATATTTCCCAGCTTGAGGGCCACATTCCCTTCTGGGCAACCTTCCAGGGGCCACATGGCAGTCGTGGGCAGGATCAGAGGGAAAAGTGGGCAGAGCAATGGATGCAAACCTAATAATAATAATAATAATAATAATAATAATAATAATAATAATAATAATAATAATAAATTTGTTTCTTGCTTATTCAAATATTGCCCACCTGACTGGCTTGCTCCAGCCATTCCGGGTGGCTTCCAGCAAATTAAAACTTCAAACACAGTAAAACATCAAACATTTAAAACTTCCCTTTATAGGATGTTTTCTAAAAGTCAGATAGTTGTTTATTTCCTTGACATCTGTATTCATTCTTTTTTTTTACTTCGCAACATTTTTATATATCACTTGCCTATAATAAAACCTCAAGGCAGTTATAGAGTAGGCTAGTTTTTATGCGTGCTTATGCACCCCTCTGAATCCTGCACTGGATGCTCAGGGTGCAAGGCAAGGCTGGTGAGGGATGTGGCATGAGAAGAGTCCCAGGGGCCCAGAAAGAGAGGCTTGGAGGGCCACCTATGACCCCCTAGCCTGAGGTTCCCCATCTATAAGAACCTGCAAGCTCAGGTCCTGCTTGCGGGTTCCTATAGGCACCTGGTTGTCCACTGTGGGAATGCTGAACTAGATGGGCGATTGGCCTGATCCTGCAGGATCTTTGCATGTTCTTATCTCAGTTCATTGGAGATGTGAAGTTTGACCCAGCAAATTTGTGTCGGTTGTTGATCCTCAGCTCTCGGTTTGATAAAGAGCCAGACTTTGATCTTCTCATTATCATGGAGATAAAGGATATCTGCTTAGCCTTCAAATCCAATCCAGAAGATTGCTATTATTCCAAGCACATTCTCACTCAGCATTGTTGAAAGAGGGCTCTTCTGCCAGGGCTGCCCTCTCCCATTCCAAACCCAAGAAGGCTGCCAGCTGAGTCTCCAACATTGCGGGTGAGACAACATCCTCTACTGCAAGGGGTGGAGAATACCTGTGGCCCCCCAGGTGCTGCTCGATAACAACTCTCACCAGCCCCTGCCAGCACAGCCAATGGGAAAGGATGATGGGGGTTATGGTCCACCAACACTGGGGGGAGGGACACTACTCATTGCCACCCCTGCTCTACAGCAACAAAGGGCAGTAAGATCATTGCGTGCCTGGCAGTGGAAGTGCCAGTTTTGTAGCCTGCTTAATCTCAGCTGCCTTCTGTGACAGGCGTGATAGGAGGAGTGATAGGAGGAACCCTTTAGGAGGTGCCATAGAAATGTCTGATAGATACCACAGCAGTGGGACGCCCTGCTTGAACTTTCCCCAGGATCCAGCTTTTGACACTCTCAATCACTAGCCCCCTCCACCAGCTCTGACATTTTTTTTTTTAAAAATAATTTTTATTATTTTCTTTTGTAACACAATATTTCAAACATTACATTAGAATAGAATGCTGAGATACCCTTGATCTTCGGGTTGGTACTTAATGAAGAAGCCCTGGAGGAAGACACTTTTCAGGTGTGCTGTCACCAAAAACTTCAGATCCAGGTGAAAGGGCAATCCCTGATACTCCTTAACTGCCAGCAGCTGTGATCAGGGAGTTTAGGAGGCCAGAGTATATAAGGCCTCCCTCTAGAACCTTCTGCTTGTTGGAACAAAAACAGATCCCTGGCTTCTTGGAGCTTAGCCCTTTGATTTTGACCATGGACTGTTGCCTGTCTTTGCCTCTGGATCATGTTTGGACCTAGACTGCTTCTCTCTTTAGATTTGACCTTGGTTTGTTTGTGCTGTGTTGCATCTACAGCGCTCCTCTTATTGGTGGGCACTTCATTCAGGTTTATAGTTTCTGCAATGGATAACCGGAGCCTCTGGAGTTTGATGGCTGGATGCACTCACCTGAGCATAAGAAGAGCTTGCTGGATCAGGCCAATGGCCCATGTAGTCCAGTATCCTGTTCTCACAGCAGCCAGCCAGATGCCCTCGAGCATAACCCAAGCACAATGCATTCCTCCTCCTGCACTAACTGGTATTCAAAAGCCTGACTCCCTCCAACCTTGGAAATGGGATAACCCTAAAGGTTAGTAGCCATTGACAACCATATCCTCCATGAATTTAACCAATGCTCTTTTAGTAAAGGTAAAGGGACCCCTGACCATTAGGTCCAGTCGTGGCCGACTCTGGGGTTGCGGCGCTCATCTCGCTTTATTGGCCGAGGGAACCGGCGTACAGCTTCCGGGTCATGTGGCCAGCATGACTAAGCCGCTTCTGGAGGACCAGAGCAGCGCACGGAAACGCCGTTTACCTTCCCTCCGGAGCGGTACCTATTTATCTACTTGCACTTTGACGTGCTTTCGAACTGCTAGGTGGGCAGGAGCAGGGACCAAGCAACGGGAGCTCACCCCATCGCGGGGATTCGAACCGCCGACCTTCTGATCAGCAAGTCCTAGGCTCTGTGGTTTAACCCACAGCGCCACCTGTGCCATCCAAATTGGTGGTCCTCACTGCTTCCTATGGGAGCAAGTTTCTTACTTTTATCCTGAATCTTCCAACATTGAGCTTCTCTGGGTATCCCTGAATTCTAGTGTTAAGGGAGAGGGTGAAAAACCTTTCTCTGTCAACTTTCTTCATGCCATGCATGCCTGGTATAAGATTGTTGCCAATGTTCCCAGTTGTTGGGTGTTGTGCTGGAGCACAGAAGCTTGAATTGTCCCAACCTGATACGGATGAGTGTTTGCTATTCCAGTCTTCCCTGCTCTTGACCCTCTCCCTCCTGTTCACTTTTATATAACTATTGTCAGAGCCTTTTATTATTATCTTTATTAATTTACTACCAGGATGAAACTTCTAATCATTAAGATGCAGATAATGTAATTCTGAGTACACTTTAGCTGATTTTGGACTATAAAGTCCCTCTTCGGTGAAGATTTCTGACTGGCTTGCACAAATGGCCTCTTTTTCTTTTAATGCTAATGATGTAAAAAGTGAAATTTATTGAATCCGAGCTCGTGCTAATGTTCAATAAATCACGCCTTTGGAGATTTTAGGTGAAGTTGGCGATAAATACTAGGTTTAAATTACCGTTTATGTGAGTCTGGCAAATTGGAGGAATCTTTTCCTTTCCCAAGGTTACATGCTCAGGATGTGACCCGATCACCCCCAGATCTCATTGTTTCAAATATGCCCCCCTCCACTTTGACTGCTCATAAGAACCAGTATCTCTGGAGTGTGTAGGCTAGAGGGCGTGTGTTGTTAACAGATGGGGGAACTGAATAAGTGGAAGAAATAGAGAAATGTTCAATAGCCTCTTCTGTTTTAGCTACTGGGGGCTCATGCACAGGGATGAATATTACTGGAAGTCTGGGGTTGCAATAATGTCTCCTCTCACCTACACCTTAATTTGGGGGATGTGTTTTGTGAGTTGTGAAATTTTGGGGCAGGGTAGACCTTGGCCTTTAATTATATATGTTTACCAGTCACCTTGGCTGATAAACCTCTAGGCTAGAAGTAGCCAATGCAGTGCCCTCCATAAGTTGTTGGTATATAACTCCCCCGTGGGAATACAACTTTCCCCTGGGTCTGAAGTTCCACATCCCTGATAGCTGGAGATCATTCTTGGGTGGGTTGTGTGTGGTTACTTTGTTGCCGAGTAATTTTTGTGGATGAACAAATTTTAAAGATGTTTTATTTTAATGGGGTTTTTTTACTATATAATTTGTACCCTGCTGTCCCTGTAAATTGTTCTGGGACTTTCCTTGGGCACTTAAAGCTGTCAGGAGTAAAGCAATGGTGCTTGCAAAAAGTTACCTGAACCAGTGTCTATGTGTGATAGACAAGAAGTATATCTGAAGGAGCGTCTCCATCCCCATCGTTCTACCTGGACACTGAGGTCCAGCACTGAGGGCAGGTGGTTCCCTCACTGTGAGAAGCCAAGTTACAGGGAACCAGGCAGAAGGCCTTCTCAGTAGTGGCGCCCGCCCTGTGGAATGCCCTCCCACCAGCTGTCAAAGAGAACAACAACTACCAAACTTTTAGAAGACATCTGAAGGCAGCCCTGCTTAGGGAAGCTTTTAATGTTTGATGCATTACTAACTTTTAATATTTGGTTGGAAGCCGCCTAGAGTGGCTGGGGAAGCCCAGCCAGATGGGCGGGGTATTAACAACAACAACAACAACATTATTATTATTATTATTATTATTATTATTATTATTATTATTATTATTATTATTATTCCTCTTCACTGACTCCTTCCCTTTTAGCAACTGCTGGTTGGCACTTACTTTCATATTTTACTTCCTTCCTGCATCTTCTCCACGTCTGGTATGGTATTGGTATGAGCTGGCATATGCTAGCGTTAACTTTCCTCTTGGCCATTTGTAAAACCTATGCGCAAAATGACTTCATAGAATCATTGAATTGTAGAGTTGGAAGGGGCCACAAGGATCATCTAGTTCAACCCTCTGCAATGCAGGAATCTTTTGCCCAAAGTGAGACTCGAACCCACAACCCTGAGATTGAGTCTCATGCTCTACCAACAGAGCTATCGTTGGCCACAAGTAATAAACTTTGTTTATTTTATCCTTCCAGCCAGCACTCTTATCAGACTATTTCATTCTGCACATGGTTGCAACCACTCTGAGGTCTACAGATGAAGGGCAGAATACAAACTTAATAATAATAATGATAGTAACCTTTACCAAACTCCATTGAAAGCAATACATGAAGGCATTGGCGCTGCATTGAATTGGCCCTGTTAACTAGTCTGTGCTGTGAAATTCCTGTATGGGGAGGACTCTTAACTGAAAACAAAGCACACCCATTGGAGGAAATTCCCTTTGTAGCATTAGCTCATTTCTTAATGAGCCTAAGAAATCAGGGAGGGGGGGAAGCGGGTCTAGCTTCCCACCCCCCAGCAATTATTACCTCCTCTGCAGACTTGACACGCACAATGATCATCATTACTGCGTCATGTTTTATTCACTGCTCTGGCTTTAATGATATTGCTTAAAAATTGAAGTTGCTAGCATGTGCCTTCATCTCTAGGCTAATAATGCCTGTTCAATGTTTGCTCTGTGCTTGATGTTTCTGGTCGGGATTATAGTGGTGGGAATGGTACCAGGATATTCAAAGAGCACTCCACACTCCCAGGGATGCAAACAGCCCCAGGCAAAATTTAACCTCTTCTGCGCCAGAAGTAAACATTCTGCCAGGGAAAGGAGAGTTCAGGTTACCCACCAGTGGGGCTGGGAGGTAGGATGGGGATGCTTTCCTGCCCTCCTGGCAGGTGAATTTCTGTGGCTTATGGCAGTGGTGGGGAAGAGACCAGCATGATGTAAACAGACACCCTCCAAGTTTCCCTATTTTCTAGGGACGTCCCTGATTTAGAGAAGCCGTCCCGGTTTCTGATATGATCCTGGAATGTCCTGCTTTTCCTTAGGATATCCCTATTTTCATTGAAGAAATGTTGGAGGTTATGAAGTTATCCAACCCCTGAGCCGTCTGAAGCCAATACTGTATAGGAAAGGGTTTTTTTTTTTTTAAGGTTTTATGTTTTATTTAAAGCCCTAAACGGCCTTGGTCCAGTATATCTGAAGGAGCATCTCCACCCCCATCATTCTGCGCGTACACTGAGGTCTAGCACCGAGGGCCTTCTGGCAGTTCCCTCACTGCGAGAAGCTAAGTTACAGGGAACTAGGCAGAGGGCCTTCTCAGTAGTGGCACCCGCCCTGTGGAATGCCCTCCCACCAGCTGTCAAAGAGAACAACAACTACCAGACTTTAAGAAGACATCTGAAGGCAGCCTGTTTAGGGAAGCTTTTAATGTTTGATGCGTTACTGTGTTTTGATATTTTGTTGGGGGCCACCCAGAGTGGCTGGGGAGGCCCAGCCAGATGGGTGGGGTATAAATAAATTATTATTATTATTATTATTATTATTATTATTATTATTATTTTTATTTTTTTTATTTTATTTTATATATGTTGGAAGCTGCCCAGAGTGGCTGGGACAACCCAATAAGATGTGTGGAGTATAAATAGTAAAATTATCATTATAGGATGGGGCACCCCTATTTTCATTGGAGAAATGTTGGAGGGTATGCAAAGACACCGAGGGACGCGGGTGGCGCTGTGGGTAAAACCACAGTGCCTAGAACTTGCTGATCGTATGGTCAGCGGTTCGAATCCCCGCGGTGGGGTGAGCTCCCGTCTTTCGGTCCCAGCTCCTGCCCACCTACCAGTTTGAAAGCACCTTTAAGTGCAAGTAGATAAATAGGTACCGCTTTATAGCGGGAAGGTAAACGGCGTTCTGTGTGCTGCTCTGGTGCAGGCTCGCCAGAGCAGCTTCATCACACTGGCCATGTGACCCGGAAGTGTCTGCGGACGGCGTCGGCTCCCGGCCTCTAGAGTGAGATGAGCGCACAACCCTAGAGTCTGTCAAGACTGGCCCATATGGGCAGGGGTACCTTTACCTTTACCTTTACCTTTATGCAAAGACACCAACAGACCCAATCCAATACTCCTGCCTTGTCCCCACCCCCTAATGGTGTTCTCCCTACAACCTTTCCTTTCTCCCTGCTGGTAAGTAGTAGTGACTCAGCTGCTGGGAGATTCGGTAAGTGTCTCCACCCCACCAGGTCAGCAGGTCCTGTTACCCACTTCAGCCTCAGGTCAACAATGTCTTTCTTCCAAACATTTCTATTAGCTGCCTTTTACTGAATGCCTTCTTACAGGCTGACCTGGTCATCATTGTGGATTTTGTATGGTGGACCCCCAACCAAGCTGGTCTCTAAGGTTCCAGCCTTGAGTCTTGCCTTTGTGGCCTTAGGAACGTGCCTGATTTGTTACAGGGGTCAGATCCTGCTGCTGACGTCAGACAGCAATGCCATTGGCTTCTAACAAAGGTGGTTGGTAGGTATCCACCCACCTGTCTGGCTCCTGCACAACTCACTGGCTACACTGAGGCCTACCTCCCTTATACTGTAAGGCTCTGTGGCACAATGCGTTGGTGCGTTTTGCTCTTAACCAGGAGGTGGGTGGTTTGAGCGCACGCAGGGAGGGCTGTGGGCAAGATTCCTGCATTGCGGGGGCCTAGATGATCCTCGTGGTCCCTTCCAACTCCACAATTATATGGCTGGGCACATGCTTCCCCCTCCCAAGACTGGCAAAGGAGCCAGCACCTCAAGATTACCACTGCTCTCATTTTGCATGGAACATCCTGCTTGGCATGGGGTTGGACTTGATGGCCCTTGTGGTCTCTTCCAACTCTATGATTCTATGATTCTATCCAAGAAGACTGTAAGCAGCATGCAAGAATTCTTCGTTTGCACTGGCCCTATATGCATCCCACAGGATGAGCTCCTAGCTTGATCAAACTGGCCCTAAGCAGGTTTATCTGGCGGTGGCAGGAGCAGCAGATCACCACAGTTGCAATTTCTCACAGTGCCTCTGATGAAGCCTCATTCTGAGGCACCATGAGATGGCAGCTCCCAGACCCAGGGGCCTGGTGCTTGTTCAAGGTGAGGTGGATTCTTACCTCAGGCTCAGGAGTGAAATGCAACCCCCTCTATCTGGCCCTTGGGACTTTCTCCAGGCCACACTCCTCACTGGTCCTGCTCTGCCCCTTCCTTGTATTGTTAACCATGACAATGCCTCTTGCTTGCCTGAATAAAGGCTTCTGAGATGGGTATGTGTGGATGTAGAAATCTGACTTTTGTGTGACTGGAATGTAGCCTATTGTATCCAGCAGTGTGGGGAACCTTTTCTGGTCAGAGTGCTGCATTCTCTTCTGGCGATCTTTTGAAGGCCACATGCCAGTGGTGGGCAGGACCAGAGGCAAAAGTGGGCGGAGCAATGAATGCAAATATTACAGTCGACTAGTTTTTACATGGACACTTGCACACCCTTCTCTATCCTCCATCTCATCCAGCCTTGGGTCCCCAGCTGTTGTTGGACTACAACTTCCATCACTAGCCAGCAGGCCCAGTGCTCAGGGATAATGGGAGTTGTAGTCTAACAACAGCTGAGGGCCCGAGATTGGAAAAGGCTGATGCAGACAAATAAGAGGCAATATCAGAGTCTAAGGACACATGTTCTGTCCAATTGGAAACTCTTGAGGGGAATGAGGAGGACCAGTGAGGGGTATGGCTGGAGAGAGTTATATGGCTGGGCAGAGTTATGTGGGCCAGAGAGAGAGGGCATGAGGTTCTCCCACTCCTTGTCTAAAGGTCTCATCAATTACTCCATCCATTTTTGCCTCTGGCCACACCTTCCTCTAGCATGTGGCCCTTGCAAGGTTGCCCATGAGATAATGTGGCCCTTAGACTGTCCAAGGCAGGCATTGGTAAGGGCCCCAACTGGGGCCAAGGAAATGCTGCCAGCTGCTACCAGGCATACGATAGGTCTCAATAGAACAGCTCCAAACAAACAAACAAACAAACAAACAAACAAACACGCCCCCCCTGCTGGCTTCACCCTGCAAGGTCTTCTCTTTCCCAGACTGTCTTCAGCTTCTGCCAAGGACCAGTCCCCTGACTTTGCCCAGTAGATATTGGCTGCGGAGTAGTTTATAGCTCTTCCTTAACATTGCTGAACAGCAATATCATTATCTGGCACACGAGTCAACCTTGTGTTATCTGAAATGTCGCTGACTGGTAGGGTGGATTGAAACAGTTGACAATACAGCCTCCCCCCCCTCAAATTTATGGCCAGATAAATGTTAAGTAGTCAGCTTTCCAAGGTGTGTAAGAGGCTATTGCTTTTTAAATCCGATCAGCATTAATTGGCGTTACGTAACTGTATCCCTTAGGTGGGGTAATCAATCAGTAGAGGGCAAGAGAACAATTTGTGCTCAAGAGCACAGGTAGGGAACCTGCACCCCACGGTTTCATTTTATGGTGAATTCACAAGTGGGGAATATTGCCTTAGTTTTCCTGATTATAAAATGGAGCAGAAGTGCTACCTTTATAATGTCCCTTTCATACTGCAGTACCTGTTGTATATATAACGGTGGCTTTTTGACCAATATACTGGTATGTTGTGCTAAATTTCATTCACATGGGTGGGCGTGGTGTGGCACAACAACAACAACAACAACAACAGCAACAACAAACATCATTGGACAACTTCCCTACGCCCACCCTCACATGCCTGCTTCTGTTTCCCCATGACTGTAAATAAGTGTATGCTGTTAGACCTCCTCAGATTTAATCACTTTACTCCCACAATTTCCTGGGTTAAGGGGGATGCAAGCTGGGTTTCTCCCCTGTAATGAAACAACACAGAAATGAGCACTAAACATGCACTGTGTTCCATTAGTGGAATAATATGGAATATAAGATTTAAGGAAATAGAATAAACCCATGTAAATGCTGCCTAGGTAGACTTCTCCTTTGATCCAAGAGGATTTTCATATGTGCTCACAAACCACTGAACATTTCATACTAAAGTTTGCATTTCATACTCAGGGTAGTTAAAAAATATTGTGTCAACATCCTATTGTTTGAATTTGGGAAGGGAGGCGGGGGAGACCCCTCTAAAAGTGCTAATGAATTTGACAAACCTCTTCCCATCTCCTCCACAATTGCTTGTAACTTTTATTTATGACAACTTTAATGTCTCCCCATGTGGCAAGAATAAAAATAAATGGGAAAGAACATCTGGCAGATTTATTTCTGGTATTATATTTTCTTGCATGCAAAGATTCGAGGCATAGGCATTCCTCTTGCAATACTGCTGTCCTCCAAGAAAGCAAACACTTTATTAGGTTGAGGGCACTAGCAGGGAGTGGGGACTGTGGAAAGGGGGACAGCTTGGGCCTGAGAGTATTATTTTTAGCCTGCCCTTGGTGCAAGGCATTCATGACACCATACACCGGGAACATGATCCCATTTGATCCTGACAATGCCCCTGAGATAGGTTGAGTTGAGAGGAAAATTAGATGTTGCATGAAATGAATCCAGCTCCACTGCTATCAGTGGTGGCTGGTCATCCTTAGGACTTGTAGGGCGAAAGGCAGGGAGACCAACAGTAGGTGGCGATATAAACCAATGACGGGCAGAGCCACCCCCTAGACTCGTAAGGAAGAAGGTTGGTTGAGGGCAGACTGAAGTTGCAGGGACAGTGTCCTATTTGCCCTAATAGACAAGCCTCCACTGCCTACTGTAATGTATAATACAGGAGTTGGCAGCCTCTAATCTTCCTGATGCTGTTGGACTCCAAATCTCAACAGCCCCTAGTCAACTTGGCCACAGGTTTCCCACCACTGATCTAGCAGGTCAGCCTTATTTTGACATCATGTCCTTCTGGACCATTGATTCATTTCATTGGCTCCCTCTGAAACACAGGACAGAGAGGGCTTAAATACACAGTATTGCCGTTTTTGATAGGGCCATTTCCTTGCTGTTCATCCATGTGTATAACCAGCTACACCCCCCAAAAAAAGTTCAAGTATTGCAAAAAAGAGGGAGAAAAGCACCACTCTTTCACTAGTGAAAGCCCAGATGAGTTCACCTGACCATCTTAGAGTCATAGATGGAAGGGACCCTGTGCATCATCTAGTCCATATTTTGGAATTCCATATTTGAATTCAAAATATTTTGAATTCCAATATTTGAGAGCACCCACTCTCCTTGTTTCAGCAGGAAGCTCTGGGCTCCATGGTTTGAAGGCACATGACATGACAAGTCTGCCAAAGCTGAGCAGATCCGAGTCTGGTCAGTTCTTGGATGGGAGATCACATAGGACTCCTGCACACACTGTTTTGAGTTCCATCATGGATGAAACTGGTGTTTGGATGGGAGATAAGGTAAAAAAGGGTAGTGTTGGTGCCACAATGTTGGGGGTTCTCAAGCAGGACTGTTTCCCTTCGGTTGTTTCCCTTAAGCATCAAGAGGTAAGGTACACAACCCTCAAATCATATCCTGCTACCTCCGTTTTTCTTGGGTGCACAGCAAAATCGGCATGGCAGCTTTTGTGGAGCTTCAGATCCTTTCCCAATCTTTGGCCCCCTTGCAAATGTCAGCCTCTGGAGTGTATTTATTACATTTGATATTACATCTTTCTTCCAAGGAGCCCAACATGGTGTGCGTGGTTTTTTCCCCTCCCTAGTTTATCTTTACAACAACCTTGCGAGGGACAGTGATTGGCCCTAAGTCACTTTGTGAGTTTCATGGCTGAATAGGAATTTGCACCCTGGTCTCCCACATCCTAACCACTGCACCACAGTACAGGCCCTGGGCATGCAACTCTAACTCTCTCTCTCTCTCTCTCTCTCTCTCTCTCTCTCTCTCTCTCTCACACACACACACACACACACACACACACTCTGCCGCCACCTTTAATTCAGCTCAACTCCTTCTTCAGCATGGGAAATCTTTCTAGATGTTGTCAACTTGATGGGGCACCATGCTGTGAAGATAATAGAAGGCCTTCATTGGGTTGACCATGAAATTGACCCGAATAAGGACCCAAGGGCTGGATGGTTATCTGTGAACAAAAACCACAAGCAGAACATTGCTCTTGCTGTTAATAGGTATTGCTCCCCCCTCCTCCCCCCACCTTTCTCCAAAGGTGACTCTTTAATGAGTTTTGATGACTGCACGCTGAGTTTATGGCATTGCATGGGGAGAGCGGAGAGCTTTCTCCCCCTGTTGATGTATTTAAAGATTTGTAAGGGCCGGGAGGAGGGAAATCGTCTGTTTGGTGGTGTTGATGGGCACCTGCAGTGTGAATTAATGTACGGTTCAAAAACTCAGCAACCCTCCCCCCTTTCCCAGCTCTGCTAAGGTGATCTGGATAGTGCTTCATGGGGATGGGGAGCAACCGTATTTCATATCATGCGTGCAATATAAAAAGAATGCAATAGCAGCACCGTGCGGAAAGTACGAGGTGACTGGCAGAGAGGGGGTCAACAGTGTAGACTTTAAAATTGGGATGTACCGTGAGCAGAAACTGTTGTAGGACTGGATCTGAAAACTGCTGCCTCCAGTTCCCCCACCTCATTAACTGGCTGCGTAATTTGTGTGATTTGTACATATTCTAAGTGGGGCTGCAGAAGGGGCAGTATGGAAAAGATCTCTCCTGCCCCACCCCCCTGCCCGGTGGGGAAGACTCATTGAGAAGCCCTTACAGAGTTTGGGTTTACAGAGTCATGAAGCACTTTGCCTCAGGTACCGAAACGTCTCAGACTGCTCCTGAGTAGTTGACTTAGTAGCTGCCAACTTTTTGAGCTATCGGGTATGTGTTTGGTAGTTTGGGAAAATGTGAGCGCCAGCCATAAAATGGAAGCTGCAGGGTGTGTGGCATAGCACACAATGACTGCTACATCTAAAAAAGACAGAACGGTGTGGGCATTTTCCTCTATCTCATGCATTGTGGATCTGGATATTTACTGATACCTTTTGCAGGCACTTTAAGAGGGACTGGTGGTTGCCCACAGGTAGCCTGCTGGCAACTCCTGACCTAGGTTAGTCTGCTATGCCTCAGACTTTCTTACTGTCCTTAACCATTATGATGTCTGCTACACAGGGCAGGTGATGGAACAAGCAAGGTGGGGACCAAGAGGTCTGTGGTTCTGGAACAGACTGGTAGCTAAGGCAAAGCCAGGTAGTTAGGGTAGACTGCAAAAGTGTGTGTTTTGCCCAAGGTTACCCGGTGAGTTAATTAGAATCCTTCTGACAGCCATTAGCATTATGTGCGCTTCACCTTTACTTGACAAATCACCAGTGACAAAAGCTGTTTGCTGCTGTGGGCGCTCAAGCAATGAGACCTTGTACTTATTTTAAGATTTGCACTTTTGGAGGTAGGGTGGGATAATGTGCAAACAATTTGTGCTTTGGAAGCAATTGGCTGGACAGGGCAAAACCAACTGGTGAGCTTATTTATTTGTTCCATCTATAGGAACATTGGGCGCTGCCTTGATCTGATCATTGGTTCATCTAGTTCAATATTGCCCACACTGACTGGCAGCAACTCTACAGGGTTCGGGGAGGTGACATTCCCAGTCTTACTTGGAGATGCCAGGGATTGAACCTGGGACCTTCTGAATGCAAAGCAGACACTCTACCCCTTTGTCTCCTGTTGATCCATCTTGTTCAGTATTGTCTCCACTGTGGTCTTTCCCCTAAGCAGAGGTCCAAATGTTCCCAGACTTTTGACTGCTGCTGTGTAGGACCCCTTCTTGCATGCACCAAACGTGTGGGTGTCAGGGGGAGGGTGTATGGCTGCAGGTCCTGACTTCTCTCCACCTCTAAACCCATGAGGGACTTTGCAACACACCAGTCATGGTTTCTGCAAAGAATTCTGGGGACTGTGGTTTGTTAAGGGTGCTGAGAGTTGTTAGGAGACTCTTATTCCCCTCACAAGGCTACAATTTGTAGAGTTCCCCATGAAGCAGGATTGACTGTTAAACCACTCTGGCAACTTTCTGATGGTAAGAATTGTTCAATAGTAGAATGGACTACCTTTGGCTAAATTAAACTACAGTGGTACCTCAGGTTAAGTACTTAATTCATTCTGGAGGTCTGTTCTTAACCTGAAACTGTTCTTAACCTGAAGCACCACTTTAGCTAATGGGGCCTCCTGCTGCTGCCGCGCCACCAGACCACTGTATGGTCTTTTAAACTGTATATGTGTGTGTGGGAAAGGGTTATTGTTTTTGTTTGTTACTCTGCTATGCTTTTTGTGTTTTTATATTGTAAAGCACCCTGAGATCCTTGGATAAAGGGTGGTATAGAAATTTAATAAATAATGAAGTACATTGGAAGGCGGTGGACTCTCCTTTGGAGGTTTTCAAACAGATTGGATGGCCAACTGTCCGGGATTCTTTAGCTGCTATTCCTGCATTGCAGAGGTTGCACTGGGTGGTCCTTTTGGTTCCTTCCAGCTTGGCAATTCTATGACAGCCCTTTAGATACTTGAAGATGGCTGCCATATCACCCCTCAGTCTTTTCCAAGCTAAACATACCCAACTCTCTCTCAAACGTTCCTCATAAGGCTTGCTTTCCAGACCCTTGATCATCTTGGGTCACCCTCCTCCTCTGCACATGTTCTAACTTGTCGATATCATTCATAAACATTGGTGCCCAGAACTGGACACAATCCCTTGGGTCAGATCTGATCAGATTGATTCAGACTATTCCATTGAAAGAGTTGGACGGCCAGTCCTGGGTTCAGAGTCTGGCAGCGTAACATATCCTCTATGGGGAGCTTCCCCAACTCCCAGACTATATCTGGCTGCTTTTGGACATCGGAAACCTTAGGCTTTGCATTCCACCTCTGGTTCTTTGCCCCCTTTACAGCACTCTCTGAAATATGCTTACTCAGAAATGGGCTTCCTCCCAAGGAAGTGTGTCTTTCTGTAGGAGGCTCCAAGCAGCAGGCAGTGTGAGAAGATTCAAAGGGTTTTCACTCTGCCTGGCCATCTCCTCATAGCGAGACTTCTCACTTCTCTCTGGCTTCAAATATATCACCTTGGAAACATTCCTAATTACTGCAGATCAGAAGCCAAACATCACATAATAGACATGATTTCAGTAAGTGTAAATGCACTACGGTCTAGGGTTCATTTCTTTGCACCTCTGGCCAAGTTGTGTCTTGGGTTGCTGGCTCGCTTGCTGCACCCATCACTCTGCTAGTGAAGTTTCTAGATCTGTGTGCAAATGGCCCCCACCCTATTTGCAGGCACAGAAATTTGGTGGACTGTGTTTGCATGTGTTCTGCCAAATTTATCCAGTGGGAGGAGAAATTCACCCATAGTTCCTTAGGGTGGGACTTGCAGGAACGGGAACACAGTTTGTAGTTTACCTAAGAAAAGTTCTTTGCTGATGCCATATTCAGTAAGAGCAATATCAGTCACTGTGTGACAGTCTGGCCAGCATTCTTTCAGCAGTGCCCTGCCCCCCTAGCGCCATTCTGGGGCATTGTGGGTGGGTGGTGAAAACGGGGGCTGCCATGCCAAAAATGGAGAATATATGCAGAAAATTCTGCAAGCGTTCCTTTCTGGGAAGAAAAAGAAGAACCTCAATATACCCCCCCTCCAAAAAAAACACACAACCCCCCCCCCCCCGAGAAATTTCAGCTTAACTCTAGAAATTTCAGTTAAATTCCCTGTTAATTGGCACACATTCATTCTACTAATTATATCAGAGTCCAAGCTCAAAACCATCTAGAATCCCTCCTTTTCCTCCCCCTAGATGTTTTCATCATCCATAGATTTATGGAATGCTGCGTTGTTCCCCATAGGCATCCATCAGGCACATTATTACTGTTGCTCTGTCCTTTTAATTGCTTTTTTCAGAGAACTCCCTTCAGCCCAATTATACTCGGGGTGTTTTTGTTTATTAACCAAAACGCATCTGCAAATTGATGCCGTTACCACTAGTTAAACAGGCTGTAAATCAACTGACTATCTCTACTGAGGGGGTGCCAAAAGATCATTGTAGCTTAGCTTCACTGCTCAGCCTATGGGCTGCATTCAGAGTTCAGGGTTTGTCATGATAGGCCAATCATACGGATATTTGATAGGTCGAGCAGCCAATAACCACTCTGGGCGTAATGAAGTTACTTGGGGGTGGGGCTTCTTTAGAAAGGAATTTGTCTGACTTCTCAGAGTTCCCTTGGAAAGAGGGATTGATTGTTAAACCGCTCTGGGAATTGTAGCTCAGTAAGAGGAGTGGGGATCTCCTGACAATTCTCAGCACCCTTAAACTATAGTTCCCAGGATTCTTTGGAGGAAGCCACAACTGTTTTAAAGTGGTATGATACTGCTTTAAATTTATAGTTCAGATATGGCTATGCTTACCTTCAACAAGATGGGGGTCTCATGTGCCTTATGATCAAACCCTGGGACCCTCTATTACAATATTTTTTGTACCATTGCATAAAATAGTTTCTTTTATACAAAACCACCCATCTTGCCCAAACATGTAATATAAATACCAAGTTAGATGGATTTTTAAATATATATGATAAATGTTTCTATATTAAAAAGAGATCACCAAGAATGATGACCCTAAATACCAGCTCCACATTATCAAAGTCAACTTAAGCAAATGTTCCTGGCTCCCATTTCAGAGAATAAATCTCTTCACCATTTCATATGACTCACATGGTTATAACAGCCAAGGGAGCTACAATCAAAAGATTGGCATTAACTCTGATGAACATCCACTCTTCATCTCCAGAGTAGAAAGGCAATTAAAGACAAAAAGAATTCTTTACAACTGAGTATTGGAAAAGTGGGTTTATCACAAGAAGGAAGCCAAGAAGTTTCCTTCAATTTTGGCAATGGGGAAGACTTGCTTCCATCATGGGCTGAGCCAACTCTCACACCCCAGAGGGCTTCCATGGGAGCTGTTGCCTGGCAACTGGCCACTTCCAGAAGGGGAAAGTGTGCCTCCATTATGGTCTGAGCAATGGTTAGCTGCTCAGCCCCTCAGTGGTTAAGAGCAGTGGACTTGTAATCTGGTGAACCGGGTTCGCTTCCCCGCTCCTCCACATGCAGCTGCTGGGTGACCTTGGGCCAGTCACACTTCTCTGAAGTCTCTCAGCCCCACTCACCTCACAGAGTGTTTGTTGTGGGGGAGGAAGGGAAAGGAGAATGTTAGCTGCTTTGAGACTCCTTAGGGTAGTGATAAAGCGGGATATCAAATCCAAACTCTTCTCTTCTTCGTGCTTGGAAGAGGTACCATCTCATTCATAGAACACTTTACAATTTCCACTGGGGTATGGCGTTGAACTTAACCTCATCATTGCAAGGCCATAGCTGTCAACTTTTCCCTTTTCTTGTGAGGAATCCTATTCGGAATACGGGAATGTCCCTTAAAAAATGGGAAAAGTTGACTGCTATGTGCAAGGGTGACGTGTGATTTTATTTTGTATCAAACGTTTTCCCATCACTTGACGGCCTCCTGACTGCCCAAGTTTACTTGGTCTAACTAATAAACTTTTGGCAAGTTGCAACGGCAACTTCCTCAGTTCAAGCCCCAGATCCCCTAAAGAAGACTCATTTCTTGGACCTCACTTCCTGATCTAAGCAAGACACTTGTGGCACAGCATCACATTGGGACTGAAACTTAATCCAACCCTCCAGTTTCTTAAAGAAGCTGGCATTTGGCCCACTGCTTCTTGCTGGTAATCCACATGGAAGATCTCAGCCTGATATCTGCTGCACACATACTGAGAATATAGGAGCAGCTGAACCACGGCTCCTGAATCGGTTCCTTCACACATTTCTCAGACGTTGCAGTTTGCAGCACACTGTCAACTTTTCCAAGGGGGATGGGGAGGGGAAAGTCAGCTCCTAGAGAACAAACTTTCCTCCTGCAGTCTCCGAATCAGCAAGTCACACAGAACCAGAAAATGGAAACAAAGAGGCTTTCCTTGAAATAAGAAAGTAAGCACTTTGGAAAGAGCTGGGGCAGCAGAACGCTGTGGAGCCGAAGTATCGCTTCACTGAAGCCATTTTTTTTTTGCCAGGCTTTCTTGTGGTTCTGTTTGCTTACTGCTTATGAAAAGCAATTTATAATTGTCATGGACTCATTGATTTAGGAACACCTGTGGTTTGAGGGCACATCACGGCTGCGGAACTCGACGGAACTAATTTAACATAAAACACACACCATCTTGTAGCTGCTGGGCTGGGAGCCTCTAGCACAGCAACCAACACAGAGTCTGATTCTTCACTTGAGCTGGGCACATCTTGACATGTAGATTCTATGAAGCCAAGTGCTAACTGTGCTCTGCCTGCTCCCATGCAGAGAGGAGGTGCAGATGAATCAGTCGATTTCTGGCCCGTGTCCCTTTTACACGTATTTAGGAAAGGGGGAGGAATTTGGCCTGGTAATCTGCAGTCCCTGAAACAACAACGTGTGAACCAAAACACAGCTACCCTTCAAAATGTGATGGTCACCAAATTTTGTGACAGAGTTCTCCAGTGAAAAAATGTGCATGTTAGGGGAAAGACTGTATAAAAAGGCAAATATTAATGAAAATGGTGTATAACAATGCATTATATTCCTCTCTCTCTCTCTCTCTCTCTCTCTCTCTCTCTCTCTCTCTCTCTAGACATGCACACAAATGCTGGTGATTTTTATGCGGGCTTTCAAAATTAAAAAATCTCCAAGTTGATGACTGGAAATGCAGCAAGCTGATGATTAGGAGAATGAGAAACTGAAATGTCTATCCTGAAATTATCTGCAGTTTATTACAAAGATGGCTGTATGGAAATATGAATTTTAAAACTTATTTATCTCTTCCATTCCTAAATAAATATTTTCTAATAAAAATGTTTATAAGTATGCATTTTAAAATTCATATTGGAAAAGCACAACTTGGTAACTATTTTGAGCCAAGCACTGTGCTGGGACATGCAGGAAGCATGCACACTGGTAGCTACCTAAATCCCAATTCACTTACTAGTTTTGGGAATCATGGATTACAGTATATTTGAATTACATGCAAATTTTGTAGAGATGGTTTATCTCAAGCATTTTTGCCTCCAGGATTGGTGTAGGACTTGCAAGTCCTGGAACCAAATGCATAGCCTTTATTATTCTTTTCCCTCCAGGAGTGAGGGAACTTTGAAATGAGTCTTTTTCACAGCAGGCTTGGGTTTTAAACAGGAACACTGCAAGACTGCTGATCAAACACTTCAACAGTCAGAATCTACTAGGGACAGTTCTAATTCTCTGATATTTGTCCCTGATAAATAAACCTGCAGTTGGGAGGGAAAAGGAGATGCATGTGCCCACCCCCTTGTTGTCAAACCAGCCCCTACCCTGACAGCCCCAGATCGCTCAGGGTAATCTGAAACTGCTGCAACCTGCTCTGGTCAAATCCTGCGCCAACCCCAATGGGCTCAGTTCAGGATCCAGCCAGAACTGGTGCATAATCCTTTGCTTGTGTGTGTGTTCATGGCCTGAAGAACCTCTGGTCTTTAGGTCTCATGTGACCCCCAGCCTAATTTTATGCAGATAAGTGGAAGGCTTGAAAAAAAGAAAGGGCTTTTCTGGGAGGTGGGAAGCTGAAATGGATAGTACAATGGAAGGAGGGTGGAACTTCTTTGTAAGCAGAGAGACTAAGCAGTGTCAAAAATAGAAATCGAAAGCGGGATGGAGGAGTGTCAGAAAGTGTGTGTGTGTGTGTGTGTGAGAGAGAGAGAGAGAGAGGGACAGACAGACAGACAAATGGTGGCAGGCTGTCCACATTTTGGCTTTAGCTCTGCTCACTGCCAGCATGCAGCCCTGACAGATCACAGCAGAGGGAATGAGACCTTCAAGGGACAAAAGTTTTCCCAACCTTCGCACAATTTCACCTATTGAGTTTTATAGCAGGTAGGGACTGAGGCCCACACGTCCCAGTTCTAAGGCCAACACACCAGCCACTGCCCCACACTGGTACCCCCCCTCCTGCCCTAGGTACAGTGCCATGGGCAAGTCAGGAGATACAGGCTCTCTCTGCCTTGCCCCTGGTAGAGAGTTTTAAAATAGGGATGCAAACACCCACATGGGAAGCAGCCATCTGTCAGCGGTCCCAATGGTAGAGAGCAGGAATGCGACAAACCACACTATCAAGAAGTGGAAAGATGTGGGTTTTTTGGGTAGATGCAGGATGATCATGTGCATCATGGGGCTGGAGCAATTGGACCACTCAAGCATTCAAGTTCACACTTCAGCAGGCCAAGGGGATTTCAAGCTAAGCAAGGGAGTGCTTAATTTTATGGAGCAAAACACTGCTAAGGAGGGCGGTGAGTCAGAGGATGAGTTCAGAAGGCAGCTGATAGTAAATAGATGTTTTAATATAGGGCTGGCGAGCCTCAGTCCCAGGGCCAAATGTGGTCCTCCAGGCCTCCCTGTTTGGCTCTCAAGACTTTGCCCAGGCCACACCCCTTACTAGATCTGTTTTTCACTCTCCCTAAGTGCTTTCTGTACTACTAAGATGCTCATGCCCAGAGGTGGGCATATGAGGTGGGACCTCAGGATATAGAAGCATGATTAGTTGCACCAACAGGTTGTTAGGCTGCTGAATGAAAAGATAACAACAGGGCAACTGACTTTTGGGTTTGGTGGGTGTGCATCAGTAAACGAGGGGAATTAAGACTTAGAGAGCTGAGTTGGGGGTGATCATGTAATCTCACTATATATAAGTTGTACAAGTGACAAAGTATTTCAGTTTTTCCCATGTTGAACCTTGTATTCCCTCCCTCTCTCCATCTTCTTCCTCATTCAGGGGGCTGGCAGGGGAAGGACAGTTCTCTTTCCCCAGCAGTTTGGATGGTCCACTTGCAGAAGGTTTTGGCTGCTGTGCCACAGGGCTGCAAGCTGACCACCTTTTTCATATGTGGTTCCCTTCCCCCCTCCTCTCCTCTCCTTGTATCCTCACAACAACCCTGTGAAGTTGGCAATGCACAGGCCGGCTCCCCGCCTGACATCATTGGTCCTCCCTGCTGCCTCGAGGATGCTGCGTTTGTGGGTACAGCTGGCTCCTTCTGTTAGACGATGAGAAAGTGTGACATTTTGGGAGCACTTCCAGAGAACAGCTTTCTCAAAATAGCAATCCAAAAGGCCCCCATTTCCACTTGAAAGCCATATGCTTTTTCCCCCCCCCGAAGGAGCTTTGCTTCAATCCCCCTCATCCCTAACCCTGCATGGCGCTTTAGGAAATCAGATGGATGCAAATTCCCCATCCGGCAAGTCCCATTCAGATCTGGCTCTATTAGCTCATATTCCATCCTGCAGACTTGTCAGGCCTGTCTGAGGCAACCTGACAACTCTCTGGAGTTCACATCCTTTGGATGGAAGGGGATAAACTGCAGTTAAAACCCTGCCAGCCATTTTTCATTCACAAACTGATGGTGCAAATTCGTTTCTCTTAAGAAGTAACTCTGATTCAACCGATGCAGCAATGAATTGCAGATATAGCAAAATCTTTCAGTATAGGTGGGCAACTAACAGCCACCACCCAGGCCCTCACCACAATTTCAGGTTGTAGGGATATCGCTGAGTGGGGCAGTGGGGTCCGGAGGGAGCACACTTCCCCACCAGCAGGCAGCCACGGTCGGCCTGCACGCGTGACCTTGGGGTGCAGGGAAACCCGCCCAGACAAGCCACAGCTGTCTGTACATAGTTCCACCTCTGCCTGACCTTTCGTGATCTCAGCAGTTTGCGGTGTCCTGTCTGTAACCCTTTTCCATGAGACCTTTGTCTCCATACGTCATACATTGAGCAAGGGGAAAATGACGCTGTGGAACAGGTGCCAAAATAGCTTTGTACCACCCCACGATTTCGGGACGGAAGATGTGTAAAGGTCACAGCCCCAAAATGTATTTGCCTGGCTTGCATGTTTGTCTCAATAAAAAGAGGCTCCACAGGAATGGTGGTAGCTTGCTCGCTTCAGACCACCTGTGCGCAGCTCACATGATGATCAACACCTGTCTTGGGCCTTCACTTCACAGGTGAATGGCAAGGAGAACTTAAATGGGAAAAGGAGAAGAAGAGAAAAGGGGTGCAAGAAAAAAAGGTGTTTGTGAGTAAGGTGGTACTACTCACGTTTGGTTCTGGCACATCACTGGCTTGAACTATTGCTTTTTTTTCTCCCAGTATGCCTTGGGACAACTTGCCAGCATCTAATCTAATTAGGCGGCAGTCCTAACACTGCATATCTGGGAGAAAGCCCAACTGAACTCAATAGCACTGACTTTTGAGTGGACAAAGTTAAGATTGCTTTGCTTGTTTTGCAGAGCTTCCCGGATTATTATCTGAAGACTGTAACAGACTGCAGATTGAGCAACTTCTTCCCTCTCATCCTTGTGCTTGTTTTCTGACATCAAAGCCCAAGGAAAAGTTCTGTGAAATGCTAAAGCTTGCTCAGTGTTCTTGATTATTCATTGTCTTGAAGAAATGTGCTGAATATTCAGTTTGCTGCCTTGAATGCATGCATACATAGCTTCACTTTGCCTGTTTAGCTTTTTTAAAAATTCTGTTTTTATTTATTGGGATTCATATGCCACAAAATCTTCAAAATCTCTAAGGGGTTTACATAACATAAAATTACCAATATAATCAGATTTAAAAAAAAACAAGTTAGCCCTTTTTGGAATGAAAGCAGCAGTTTTATTTAAAATGCATTATAATGCACATACTAAAATACACATCAAATGTACATTTGTGGGCAGGCCTGCTGAAACATAGTTTTTCAGTAGGCACTGAGAAGTTTGGTGAAGGCACCTGCCTAGTATCAAGAGACAGAAAGTTCCAAAATGTTGGTGCTAGCTATACCCTTTCTGGTGTAAACTGTCATTGGTAACCTAAATCCACTCCTCCCAATCTAAATTGAAATGTTAGTCCTGCAGAAGATGCAGTTTCTCCTGGGGGTGGGGTGGGAGGGCTGTCATCTTTGTAGTCAAAGCACTTTGCAAAGTATATCTGTGCAACCCCCACCCGGGTTCAATCCCTAAGTGACCTGCAGAAACTAGAGCTGATGAATAACTTGAGCACAAGCCCCTGCTTCTTCCTAAAACCTGACCCCTGCTGATTTGAAATTCCTTCCCCATCCCTTTCATCCCTCCATCCTGAAATTCCTTGTGGCTGTTCTACCTACTACCCAAAATAAGCAGGCATGCTTTCACTTGTGTTCCATTTAATAGAGACCATTAGGCTGTTCTGTTCAAATCAAGGCATGTTAGCAACCATTGAAAGTGTTGCAGTTAAGGACTTATAACTCTGCTTCCTGGCAAAAGCAGACTGACCAGTGCGGACATTAACTGATAAATGCTTACCCATTACACAACCAAAAGCAGGAAATGGAGAAGAAGGAGCAGGGCATTTAAATGAGCCTTTTATCTTTGCCTTTTATCTGAGCCTTTTATCTTTGCACGGGGAACCTTTTGCAGCTCCAAGACCATATTCTCTTGGGAGCAACTTTCTGCAGGTTGCATACCAGTAGTGGGTGTGGCCAAAGTGGGTGTGGCCACACCTCCCACTCTCCATCCTCTGGGCAAGCAAGAGGAAGCACCATAGTTTAAGGACACATTCCAGCCATGTAAAATCACTAAGGGAAGGTGCACTGTAAAGACTCCTCAAAGGATTCCCAAACTGGAAACTGGTCCTGTTTGGTTTGGCTTTTTTTTTTTTTTTTTTGCCTTGCTGCAGAAACTGTGGCAGGTGGACCAAGAAAGAGCTCGGCAAGGATTTCCTTCAGACAAGTTCCTTAGCAATACAGATAAGTTGATTTCAATGCACAGCAGCTGTTGCTGACACAAGCTTTGAAGTTTGTTCCTAGCATGAAATCTAATGATGAATGAAACTGGAGATCTGGAACAGCCAGTACATTATTTGGAGGTGGTAGACGCAGATGGCAAGATAGAGGAATGCGGCAGGCATATGGTTAGGAGAACAGACCAAGAAAGTGAAACCGAAGGGAAGGAAATAAACGGGCAACCACTGACTGGTTTGGGCTGGATTTGTAGGGTTCTGGCTGCAGAGAAATTGTTTGCGAGCCAGAAGAGGGACATAGATCATAGTGGGTAGTGGATCGGGGGAGAAAATTGTTCAGTTTGCCTTTTAGTGGACACTTCCCAAATTTGCACTCCCCAAACCAGTGTGGACTGATATGTAACTGTACTTCAAAATTCTCACTTCTCTGAATTTTGCAAGGCAGTTCTAAAAAAACCCATACAAAACTGCATGTCTTAGGGAAAGTATACTAAAAAATGCATATGGTAGTGAACGCAACATACAAACAAAAAAGACAGTATATTATTGAAATTACTTGCAGAAGTTTATTTGTTTAGAGAAATGTATGCAAAAATGAGTACACATGTCTGTGTTTATACATACATGCATACATGAAAACTGATGCAGAAATGGGATGAATTGAATTGAGATAAACCAAAACTGAGATTTGTCGATCTCTAGTGGTAGATTTCAGTCTTAATGCCAAGTCCTGTAGCCCAAGGCAGGATTTCAGCTCAGTCCTACTTGGTGGTGCTGTGGATTGAAGCTGGTACCTTTTGCATGCAAAGCTGATGCTCTGCAACTGAAGGGCTCTTCTTATATTCTTGTGTTCCATTTCTGGTGTGATGTCATTCTGAGTTTCTCCATTTCCATCAAACTTCATGGGCCGCTGTTCACAACTGAAGCACTGTGTGGTGCAGCGATGCCTTATAACACTTTTCATTCTACAGCACATAACTGTGGGAAAGAGGAAGAGATACCCAGTTGCTTTGCACTCGTTTCACTGGGGGTGTCAGGAGCAGGTGAGCAATAACTCACACAGTGCCAGTGAAAGAAACAAAACAGTTCAGGAGGGCAGGCCTAGTGAGCCCAGCAATTCTTCCTGGTATATCTTGTTCCTGTGAGGCAGTTGCCAGGACCAGAGATCCCCGCCTTCCCACAGCTCCCTAAGTTGTCTCTTCACCTGGTTCCTTCCCAAGTAATTTGAGTCTCCATCATCTTGCCTGTTTTTGCTCTGCCCTCTGCATACCTCTTCGAGTTCTGGGAGGCCAAGAGGGAGGGAAGCTGCCAGTCACAGCCTGCCTCATCTCTGCCTCTCCTCTCCTTCCTCCGCCTTTGCCTCTGATTCTGAACTGCTCTCTGCCATAGCCTTTTCCTGCTCACTAAACCCTGTTACCTCTTCAGTAATAATAAAAAGACACAGGAAAAAGCAAAATATAAAGAAAGGTACAAAATCCATAAAACAGGTCCAGTAAATAATGAACCACCCAACAGATCCATCACGAAGCAAACAAAGCTAAGCTGCAAGGAGGAAAACAATTAGAATTTTCAATATTAGCAAGAACATGGATAAAGAAAACAGGACATTGAACTGACCGAACAACAAAATTGTCTTGGCAACATTTCCCAACTTATCTTTTTCCTGGGGCAGTCCATTTATTCCTCCCCTCGGTCTTCCACACTAGGGAGGCTCCATTGTCTGTCCAGGGCTCTCAGTAGGCAGCTTTTGCACCCTTTGCTATCTCTCTGCAATTCACTCAGGCTCTCACCCTGCATTGTATGATGAATTGTTGCTCATCCACAGCAAGAACTGCTCACTTCTTTTCCATGCTAGTAACAGAACAAAAATCAGAGACGAGAAAGAGGGTGCCAGTGGGCCTTGCTTCTTACCATGTTTTGGCCTGATGGCAAAGCTCACAGGGAAAGCAGCAAGGCTGGATGAAAGTTACTGGACCACAGAAAGTGCCGAGTGATCAATTTGCTCCAACAACGGTTGGGAGGAGACTGAGATCTTTGATGCATCTGTCTCCCCACAACCTCCTCCAGGCTCCACGCCTCTGATGGACCACACCTCCTTAATTCCAGAGCCTCCCTCTTGCTGCTCTCTTGGACTGGTGATGTGTAGTGGGAGGCATCTGGTTCCTCGGGCTCAGTGGAAGGTGTCCGTGAGGGTTCAGGCTTTGGCCCTTTAGGCTCCAGTGGTTTGGAAGTCCTTGTCCAACCGCCTCAGGCAGAGTGGTCTCCTTATCTTCTGCAGTCAGCTCTGAGCCATGACCCAGATCCAGCTCCTCATTCGGTGCCCCTGCAGCCTCCAACTCTGTCCAGATCCTTGCTGGATACAGGGTTTATGATACTTCTTCACAATTCTAACAAGACTCAGTAAACATTCACATTATACATTTAAATCACTATACTACTTTAAACTACCACTGTAGTTTTTTTAAGCTTAGGAGACGCCCCCTTTTTCTCACAGAGCTACAATTCTGTGTTGAGCATCCTTAGATCCCTCCAGAGAAGAGATGCATTTCCGAGGGCTCCCAAGGGGAGAAGGAATGACCATTGAACCATTTTGAAGTCTGTAATATAGGCAGACCTTAATAAATGCAGTACAAATGAGTATTAATATAGAGGGGTTTCCTACACATTTTTGCCTGGGTTTCCATTCACTATGGCCGGCATCTCTCCCCTTGTAGACCATGGAACATAAAGTAATCCAATAAGAGCTAATGAAATATTTACTGGCTTTTAAGAAGTAATTAGGCCCATGCATTGTAGAGCTTAAGTGTGGGAGGTAATGTAAGTAAAATGAAAACCTGGAAATGAATTTTTCATTTCTGTGAACTCATCTGGATAATCGATACCCCCTTTGGACAATCAGGTGTAAAAGCAGCAGATTAGATTAATCAGCAGAACTCATCTCTTGTGACTTCGTTGGTTCTTTGGGGTTTAGGGTTGCCAACTTTCCAATTGGCCCCGGTGGCTGCGCCTTTCTAAGCTGCTGAATGTGCTTCTGTGCTTTAGGACAAGGGTCATCATTCGGCCACAGGAAAATAATCTCCATCTGATTTACCTGCAGAAAGTTGCAATGAAAGGTGCAACATCAGGGCAGGTTAGTCAGTTGGCAGCTTAGCTTGGGATGGATGTCCAAGGATGCAAAGGCTGACTTTTTTTAAAGCCATATTTTAGAACCAGTAACATTATACCTTTGCTGAGAACATCTCAGCAACTCAGACAGCGCATTGCTGCTGTATATATAACATTGGCATTGACTTGAGGAAACTCCACCCATAGCTCAGTGGTGGAGCATCTGCTTTGCAGGCAGAAGGTCCCAAGTTCAACCCCCAACATCTCCAAGAACAGCTGGAAGAGACCTCTGCTTTGAAACACTGGAGAGTTGCAGACAATACAGTACTGAGCTGGATGGATCAATGGTCTGACTCGGGAAAAGCATGTCTTTTGCAGGCTATATCTACAGTGCAGATGTCCTGGTTTTCCAGTGCAATCTTACTCATGCCCATTGAAAATAAAGTCCCATTGAGTTCAATAGATCTTACTCCCAGGTATCAACGTAGGTTGAAAGTCATCCCTTCACCATGAGCAACACTGGGAATCACGGTTATTTCTCTGTATTGGTGTATCAAAGAATTCTTACTACAAAAGCAATACATTTTTTAGGAGGTGGAGGCACTGTAGCACTTGCAGAGGTGTAGTTAGGCAGTTGCTGACTTTGACTTAAAGATCTTATAGTCTTTCCCCTATATCTTTAGATGCTTATTCTTCTAAGGGGGGGTCCATGGGCATTTGCCCTGAAGTTCTGCCAAGACAGGACCAGTGAAATTCCAGTTTACAAAGGGCCAATGTAAGCCTGTAACAACAGAACAAGCTCTTTCTGCAAATGCCATCATAGTGTGTACCACTGCTATGCTATGTCCTATTCTCATCACTGGTGAAAGACCAATGTGCTACTCAAAGTACTAGATATTATGATCTACCAAGAGACAGTGCAGGACAGTGGTTAGACTGGGGAGGTCTCCTTGTTCAGATGCTGAAGTCTTCCGAGGCCACATTCACACCAGGCAATTAAAGCACTATGATGCCACTTTAAACAGTCATGGCTTCCCCAAAAGAATTATGGGACCTGCAGTTGGTAGAGCCTCAGGTACAACTCCCATCAACACAGTTGTGTTGGGCGTCAGGGTGTGATAGGGGTGTAATACAAGACAACTGCAAGCCACCAGGTTGGGAGAGGCTGGCTTCTCTCCTCAGTGCCATTATCAGCAACTGCTACTACTACTTCTCAATAACAGCTAGCTGTAGATGCTGGCAAGCCGTTTCCCAGAGAAAGATCTCATGAATGGGCTTTCCAAAGGAGAATAATAGACAAGGTATCTCATAAGACTGGGACTCATGGACACCCAATAAAGCTGAATGTTGGAAGATTCAGGATCTCTCCAGGTTCTTCAGGGGGAGACTTCAGAAACCTCTCTCCTTCAGTCATGAATTAGTTCCTTTAAAAAAGAGAGCAGTGCAGTCTTGGGCTTTTCAAATGAACCAAGGATGCCTGACTCACCCTGAGAAACCTCCTCCCCAATGAGCCTGTCTGCCTCTGGTGGGTAATGGGGAAGGAAACAGTGAACATTTCCCTAGCTCCACAGGCAGCCAGACAATTCACTAAATCCCACAGCACCTGGGTGTACAAAAAATCCCAATGCTTGAGTTCTGGCATAGTTAGGTGATCAAGCGCTGTGGGTTAAACCACAGAGCCTAGGACATGCTGATCAGAAGGTCGGTGGTTCGAATCCCCACAACAGGGTGAGCTCCCGTTGCTCGGTTCCTGCTCCTGCCAACCTAGCAGTTCGAAAGCACGTCAAAGTGCAAGTAGATAAATAGCTACTGCTCCAGCGGGAAGGTAAACAGCGTTTCCGTGCGCTGCTCTGGTTTGCCAGAAGTGGCTTAGTCATGCTGGCCACATGACCCGGAAGCTGTACGCTGGCTCCCTCGGCCAATAAAGTGAGATGAGCACTGCAACCCCAGAGTCGGCCATGACTGAACCTAATGCTCGGGGGTCCCTTTACCTTTAATGGGATCTAAACTGCCTGATTTGATAAGGATTTTTTTTTCATTATAAAAACAAACAGAACCCTATTTTGATAGAACCAGAAATGTATAAACACTGAAACTGAGGATTTAGTCAAAGTAATCATTGTTGGGGGAAATGATCAATATCTGAAAGGTTATTGCATGTGTGTTTGGGAGAGAGATATTAAAGTTTGTGCCCTGCCTTGTGCAGACACCGCTGCCAAAGGAATCACTCTAGCCAGCAGCAGAGGGAGCTAAAGAAATGGAAGTGACAAGCTTTGCAAAGGCACTGAAACACCAGCTAAATTTTTAAAAGAAGCCTGTGCATATCGGAGAGAGCAAGGCTGGCAGCTCTCAGAAGCCCCAAATCTTCCCCCAAAGAGGCAGCTTCGCTAGGCCAAAATAATACTGAAAAAAATATAGTAAAGTGCACAACCTTCCTTGTTCTTTTTCTAAAATGTCCAATCCTGCTAGCAGCTTGGAGGAGGCAGTGAAACAGAGAGTCAGAGATGGCAAGATGAGGCGAGAGGAAGTGGAGGATCCACAACCCGAGGGGAAGAGATTGAAGCTGGGGAACGATGGAGGAAGCATTGGAATGAAAGGAAGAGAAGGTGGAGAAGAAGAGGAGGAGGAGGAGGAGGCAAGGAATGGAATGGCTTCCTTGGGCAGAGAAGAGTCTGGGACCCAGACAGAGGGAGAAGGCCAAACTGTGAGTAAAGACATCTGAACTGGTGGTGTGTGTTTGGGGGTGAGGCTTAAAAGATGACTTTTGGGGGACACACAGATGACTTGCCTTTGTGAAGTTGATCAGGTTTTGCACTAATGATGCTGTCCCGCCTCGTCAAGAACAGCCAAATGTATCTGTTGAACCATTGCTGTTTCCTTGCCCTTTTCACTCCATGAGTTTGCAAGGTGTGACACTGACCTCCTGGTGAGTGTTTTGCGAGAGTCACTCGCTTCCGAGAGATGAGTTTCCCAGTCTGCTTCCTTCCACTCTCGGTGGGACAAGGGAGGAAAGTCCTGAGTGGGCTGGGGGCTGCCGTAATAGTCCATCAGTCTAGGCCCTTCGCTTCTTCCTAGACTTGGAAAGAGCAGTTAGAGCACCTTGAATCTGGCAGAAGAGTTTGGTGGGTAGTGGGGCATTTTTTAAAGTCACGGGGGAATGTTCAGTTGGCTTGTGACTTTTCCAAAAGAAAAATCACATTAGGTAGGAGAACCAGTCTTTCTATTTATTTGTTTTTAAGTCTCACCATCATCTGAGTTTCTCAGCATAAACTGTGTGTTGGTATGTGTTCAGCGTCTGTGCTTGATGGCAGGTGCTGGGAATGTAGCTCAAAAGCCTGTTTTGTTTTGTTTTGTTAAATAAAGAAAATGAAAACAGATGGGTAGCACTTGACAATTTCTTTGAAACACAGACAGGTGAGATGCTTGCTCCTGCCTGTTACTTTCTGCACCTGTGTAGGTCTTAGCTCAGCTATTCCCCCAAATGGGGAAAGCAGAGTTTCCTAAGTGAGCTCATTGGCAGGATGGGAAGTTTGTGGTGGTGTCTCGTTTTGAAAAGCATGGTTTATCTCCCCAATCTCTCTCCTGCCCACCCGCTCCCAATCCTGGGTGCCTTTCTTGAATTGAGATCTGCTTCCTTGCCAGATAAAAAATCAATGACTGATACATGCTTTTGGAAGGATTTACAGACCTTGCTAATTTGAAAGGCAGATAGTGTTTTTTTTTGCTTGATTCATCCCGCTGGCAGGATTATTTCTCTGAATGCAGCTGTTTTTTGCCTGCCTGACAGCACACAATTAGTATTTAACACATCATCGTTCGTGTACAACAGCAAGGAGCAGGCATGACATTTCTCTTCTTATCCCTCTCTGCTGCCTTGCATTTGGTGTTTGTGTACTGTTCAAATTCATGGGAGAACTCTGTCTGTGTTAGATGCTGCGCTGTCAAACTGTAATTGAACAGATCTTGTTAGTAGCTGCTGAAGAATGAAAGTCAAGTTGACTGAACCTCTTAAATGAAGGTGTAATTGAGTGGGATTGGGAAGTTACTAAACCAGGCAAAACATTGAACAGATCTGAGGCAATGGCTAAAGAATATTTCTTGCTCCGGTCTGTAAACTGCATGTTTTCCCACACCCTTCCATTTTCCTGAGCTGTCACTTCAGGGGTAACTTTTGACAGGGTCATGCTTCTGTTTAAGGAGGAGGTACCAGGAAATTGTGGTGGTTTTCTAAGATATGTTTATATCAAAGTTAAGCAGATAGGCAAGGCATCTTTAAATCTGTCCTATGGGGAAGGTTCAGGGCAGAGCAAAGGAAAGTACATAATTAAACATGGGAATTTCCTCCCAGAAGAGGCTATGATGACCACTGACTTGGATGCCTTTAAAAGTGGGTTAGACAAATTCATGGAGGATAAGACTAGCCAGAATGGCTAAATGTTCTACCTCCATTGTTGGAGCCAGTGTACTTCTGAATATTAGTTGCTGGTGAGTGGAAGAATGCTACTGGGCATGATGGCTGTGTTCTGTCTCTGCTGCTGGAGGTAGCATGCCTCTGCATATCAGTTTCTGGGAATGACAGGTGGGGAGAGAGTGCTTCTCACCTGAGCATCTTGTTGGTCACTGTAAGAACAGAATGGTGGACTACAGATGGGCCTTTGGTCTGATCCAGCAGGGCTTTTATGTTATTGAAGTAGCATCAGTTCCCATCAAAGCAACAACATGTATTTGGTGTTTTTCATAAAGTGCAGATCTGTTAATATCGGCTCCATATTGCAGGTGGGGAGGGAAGAGGTGAGACTGAGGGACTTGGCTTGCCCAAGGCAGTTGACTGACTCTCTGGCATAGGTGAAATTCAAATTGGTGCCTTTCTGATCCATTGTCTAAGCTTCCAGCTTTTAGGTTATAGCAGCATTCCAGATCCTCCTTATAGACCAGGGCTATCGGACTGGTGTTTCTCCAGATGTTGTTGGACAACAACTCCCAACATCCCTTGACAATGACCATGCTGGCTGCACTTGATGGGAGCTGGAATCCAACAACATCTGGCAGGCTGCTGGCTCCTTCTGATCTGATGTGGAGATGTATAGTGTTCCACAAATGGACAGGTGAGTTTCCCTCTTTGTTCATTTTTATTGCTTAAAAAGAGAGGTTTTGAAGTGAAGTTGCGCTTAAATAGTAAGGGAATTCCAGTCAATCTCCCACAATGCGTCACAAGAAGAAATCTATTCTCAGTCTTGCAACTGGAACATTATCTATCTAATATTCCCAAAGGCTTGAGGCAGAGCAACAATTAGAAGAATAATTAAATTAAATGATCCCCTCATATCCTGACTAAAGCTCAAACTTCTAAAGGGTGCTTAGTCTTGGACTACTGTGGGAAGGTACATTTGTTATTAAGAGTTGGGGAGAGGAAGCCACCAAGAACCCCTCTCTGTGTGCGTAAGAGCCTCCCTACTTATGTGGGGGTTACGTTCCTGGGGAACATAATCTAAAAAGCCTGGAAAACCCTCTAAACCTCTGGAAACCCTTGAAAAACCCTCGAAAAAACCAGTAGCACTTTACTAGATTGGCATGAATGGTGGCAATGGTAGCTCTCAGTCTTCCTCATCACTGGAGTACAATGTGGGAACAATAACAAGCAGGGTAGACCGGTACACCTAAGTGCCTGGCTATGATTCAGAGGTAGACAGATACCCCAAAGTGCTGGGGATTGCTAGCCACTTTCCTGTTCTTTTTGCTCCATTTTTGCAGTTTTCCTCCACTCTTTTTTGGGCCGCTTTTGCCCCTTTTGTACCTTTTTTGCAGTTTAAATAGATTTATTTAATTATTTCCCTGCAGCACGCTTGACTCGAACCCATGTAAGTGGGGAAAACGCCTGTATTGTTAAAAGCAGCCTTCCCAGACCTCCATTCCTCCAGGTGTTTTGGACTATAACTCCCATCAGGCTCCTAGTCTAGGATGCTGTACCCCAAAACATCTGGAAGGCATCAGGTTTGAGGATATCTGAGTGTCTGTGGTGTGAACTTAGAATCGTAGAGCTGGAAGGCCATTCAACCTCTGCTTAGAAACCTCCAATGAAGAATAATAATAATGGATAATGGAGAGTAATAATGGGGGTGAGGCAGTCAACAAGGAATGTTTGGAGATACAGACAGACAATGGCACAAATCTGTCTCTCATTACCTAATCCTTGCAATGCCAGTTCCAGGTTTTGGAGGGCATTTGGGCAAGGCACCATCCCTGGACACAGTGTGTCTACATTTTCACCAGCATTCTTGCCAGCTACTCCTCTTTCTTCTCATTTGCTACCACCTGCTTGCTTGCCTTCCTTACCGCTGTCTGGGCCAGAGTGAGAGATGGTGCAGAGAAGGAGCAGGTCCAGGGGGTTCTTGTCATTTGGCCACACTGCTGGGGCGCTGGCAGATTCCCAGTGATGCAGGCTGTTGGCACTGTTGCTGCTTTTTACCGAAGGCAGAACCACAGGAAGTTGCCTTACATTACATCGGAGCAATGATCCATCTAGCTCAGTATAGTCTACACTGACTGGCAGTTTCTCTCCAGGGTTTTAGACCAGGAGTCTTTCCCAGCCATACATGGAGACGTTGAGAAGTAAACATGGAGCCTTCTGCATGCAAATCACATGCTGCCCCACTGAGTTGTGGCCATCCTTCCATCTCATCCAAATTCAGATTCAGTCACTGCCCCTGAATCTAGTCCTCGATGTCCAGAAAATTCAGGTGACTGTGATTTCTCTCTGCATTTGTTTGTCAGGCGGCAGGAAGGGGGAATATGCCATGTCCCCTGAGAAAGTTTGAATGAGCATCAGTTCAATGGCTTTGCTCTCTCTCTCTCTCTTTTTAAAAAGGAGAATCTTTTGAACAAACCTAATAGCATTAGAAGTCCAGGAAATCAATGGGTGCACTGTAGAAAGATTTCCTAATAGTCCGTAATGATTTCTATTAAAGAAGTACATTTTTTTTTTAAAAAAGCCTTTATTGGGCTGTTGTAAAAGAAATTCCACATTTTATAACTGTTCTTTTTACAAATGTTTGCTTGTTTGTGGATTCTGCAGCAGCAGCTCTTCTTGGGGGGGGTAGAAGCAAAGGAGCACCCCAGGTTGTTATGACTTTGCTAACCAGAGTGCAAAACCTCCCATTGATTGTACTTGAAAAAGGGTGCATAAGGAGCAATCCCCATGGGCATAACAGAGCCATAGCATGAATTCTGTTCTCCTTCCATGCAACTCTTCTGTGGATTCTGCTCCACCAATCCTGGTCTGCCCTCAGATAAGCTACACTTGCCTGAATTCTTCCAATCAGTCCATGGGGTGGCCTTGGCTGTCAGCTTCCTCCTCCTCCTCCTCAGTTTCAGTTTTGCCCTTGTAGAACTCAACAGGGGAGGAGAAGGATTGGGGACAAAGCTAGAGTGAGCTGGGTTTTTCTTTCATTGACTCTTGTGCCACCTACTGTTAGCCTCCTTACCTCACGCCCCACCAGTCCCAATGTGCACCAGCCACCAGTGCACATTGGTGCACTTCGCTCATTCATTGGCTGTTGCTTTGCCTATCACTGGCTATGGCTCCACCCCCTATTGGCCTTCCACCCCATCAGTCCCAGGGTGCACCAGCCACTGCCGCAACTCTTCCAGTCTTTCCGTACCCACGGAACATGAACTTAGGGTGGGGGAGACTGGATCGGGATGTGGGAGATGATTTCAGGCCTCCTGACCACAGTAATATACTGAATTCACAGGAGTGCAACCTGAGAGGGGAGAACAGGATTCTTGTGGATTTCTACTAGAGAGCCACCCATTCATGGCTGCTGCAATAGTGGCAGAGCTGGGTCCAGCCAAATATTTGAGTGTTTTGCTTGGCAGGTTCTTAACCACTTGATTCCTTTGATCTACAGAACTGGCACTGCTATAGGTGCCACATAATACTAGTAGGAAATCAATATTTTACTGTGGTAGCACTCACACTTTGCAACACTCTGCCTATTGACACCAGACAAGTTCCTTCACTATTATTTTTGCCACCTGCTAAAAACCTTTTTTTTTAAAGTCAGCCTATCCAGACATGTCATGTGTTTTATTCCAGTTTTTAGGTTATTGTTGATGTTAATTATTTCTGAATATTTTAAATAGTTGTTTTTAACAATTTTATGGTTTAGTTATTTTTGTAAACTGCTTTGAGGTAGTCTCTCTCTCTCTCTCTCTCTCTCTCTCTCTCTCTCTCTCTCACACACACACACACACACACACACAATCAAGTCCTTTATAAGTTTTATGAAATAAAATAACAACAAGGCTTAAATTGTAGCCAGGTTTCTCCTGTTCCACAAACAGGGATGTATGTCCTGTTGGAACACCCCCTGCCCTATGCTCAGAGGACAACCCAGACTAGGAGTGTCCACCTCCTTTACTAGGTCTTTCTGGATTAAATGACATGGCTTTGCCAGGCTCTTCAGCTTCAAAAGACTTACTCCTTGGACAGCCCCCATTGCCAATGGCCCATCCAGTCCAACAGCCTGTTCTCAAAGTGGCAGATCAGTTGCCCCAATGGGAAACCCACAAAGAGGACATGAGCGCATCAGCTTCACATTCAGCTAGGGGTTCAGTATAAGCTTGGCAAAAGCATGAGTAGTGTCTCATTTCTGCAATCTCTGATATGACCCTAATTCATGTATGGTAAGAGAGGATAGATCTTTGAAGGCCCATGAATTCTAAGTGCATGTCTTTACATTGCACCCAGCTCTGGCTGGTGAATCTAGCAATTCTAGGCTGGATCTAGACACATCAAAGTAGCGTTTCTGTTTAAAGTGTTGTAAATTTAAACAGACAAAACAGGTAGAGAAAAATGGGACTCCACATCGCCCTCTGGTGGCACAATGTTATATCGCATGTAAGGTAAAGGTAAAGGTACCCCTGCCCGTACGGGCCAGTCGTGACCGACTCTAGGGTTGTGCACTCATCTCACTCTAGAGGCCGGGAGCCGGCGCTGTCCGAAGACACTTCCGGGTCACATGGCCAGCATGACGAAGCTGCTCTGGTGAGCCAGCACCAGCGCAGCACACGGAAACGCCGTTTACCTTCCCGCTATAAAGCGGTACCTATCTATCTACTTGCACTTAAGGGTGCTTTCGAACTGGTAGGTGGGCAGGAGCTGGGACCGAATGACGGGAGCTCACCCCGCCGCGGGGATTCGAACTGCTGACCATACGATCGGCAAGTCCTAGGCACTGAGGTTTTACCCACAGTGCCACCCGTGTCCCATATTGCATGTACAACACATTTAATCACTTTTTCTTTGCCAGTCTAGCTGAAACAGATCAGATTCTCCAGCCTTTCCCTGCATTAGGGAACTCTGCTTCTGTTGCTGATGGCAAGATGCTTTCATCTTCTGCATCTTTGCTCTCCCTTACACAACTTGACAGGAGCCAAGGCTGATGTTTAACTGGAAAATAAAGGAATATATACAGTATCAAGGGTTGGTTTTTTTTGGACAAGAAATTCATTTCAGGTTTAGGAAGCTGAGCAGCACTTGGGTACTTTCTGGGTTGTGTTTTTAAGAAAGTTGTGATGTGAAGGACCCGGCAAGTGGGGCCAATTGATTTCTTGCCAATTCTGGCTTGTTTGTAGCTAGTACATTTTCTCCTCTTTGGGATCTAAGTGTTAAAAATATCAAGGAATGGGGCTTTCTCCACTTCCCCAGGGAAGCTGCTCTACAGCTTCATCATTCTTGCTGTTCTATTTTACATTTCTTGCAGTGTCACTTATTTTAAAGATGCAGTGCAGTTGCAAAGCAAGGGGTCTGAAACAGGGACCATGTCTATTTTCCTTCCTTCCTTCCTTCCTTCCTTCCTTCCTTCCTTCCTTCCTTCCTTCCTTCCTTCCGTCCGTAATTTCAAATGAGTTTACTCCAGCCTCCCTGCCCCCTTGATAGGGGAGGGTGCTGTGCTCCAGATGGTGTTGGCCTAATGCAAAGCAAAGTTGGGCCAGATCTCACCACCAGTGCGGGTCAACTTTGCAGGTGGGCAGGAACACTCTCCTTGCCTCCTCATTTCTCTTTGTCAGTGCCCAGCCTGGAAATGCAGCAGGCTGCCATGGGAGGATAGAAGTGATCTATTTCTTCTCCAAGGTTCTTAACCTGGCTGAAATTAAGTGTCCAGCCTAGGGGCTCAAAGTGAGAAAGAGCTGGGCGAGTGGTGAGACATATCTCACTGCCATGGTGGGTGTAGAGGTCCTGTCCCAAATATGGACTTTTATCAAGTCTCTTTCCCCTCCCTCCCTAGTAACCAGTGGCTTAGTTACTCTACTCCACCTCCTTCCACACCACTTGGTTATCTTAACTGCAGGCTGTCAGCCGATGGTCCGAGAGACACCAGCTTTCCCTAGGGAAGGGTTGTAGATCAATTGCAGAGCATTTGTTTTTGTGCACAGAAGGCTCAGGGTTCAGTCCCCAGCATCTCCAGGCAGGGCTGAGAGCTTGCTGCTAGTTAAGTAGACAATATTAAGCTTGATGGACCAATGGCCTGAGTTGGTATAGCAGTTTCCTATGTTCATCAGGAGCACCCATAGATCAGTGAACAAACACCTGCTTTGCATGCAGAACTCCCAGTTTTAATCTGCAGCATGTTGAGGTAGGTCTGAGAGAGACCCCTGCCTGAAATGTTTAAATTGGCCCCAGTGCCTATAGCTTTCCCAGAAACTGAATGTGCTTCTTTGCTTAAGGAGTGTGGCCATAATTGCACTACAAACACTTACTCCTACTCATTTATCTGCATCAAGCTGCCATTTAAGGCACAACAGCAGGGTGGGTCAGTTGGCAGCCTTGGCTTGGGAGGAATGTGGAAAGGCTGATTTTTTTTGTTTTGTTTTTGCATGCTACATTTTAGTGCCAGGAATATTACGCCTTTGCTGAGGACATTTCAGCACCCTGGATAGTAGCAAACCTTTTTTTAAAAAAACAACAACAACAACAAACAAACAAACAAACAAACAAACAAACAAACCAGAAGCCATATTTGGTTTTTTTTTACAATGGTTTGACGAAGGGCCAGAGTTCAGTGTTCAGAACACATGCTTTGCATGCAGAAGGCCCCTTTCAATTTCCAGCATCTCAGAGCAGGGCAGGGCAAGACCCCTGTCCCAAATCCTGGAAAGCTGCTAGACACTACTACACTAGATGGGCCAGATTCAGTTGCTGGAAACTGCAGGTGGCCAGAGTGCTGTTGTACTCAAGTGCTACTTGTGGGTTTCCAATTGGCAACTGCTTAGTTCCTCTGAGAACAGGATGCTGGGTTAATCGGGCTACTGGCTTGATTCAGCAGGCTTGCTTTCCATTCTTAGGGCAGCTTCCTATATTACTCTGCCTTGTGTGTGATGGGAAGGCCCAGCGGTTACATCCTGGGCTGTGCCCAAGTCCAAGATCTGAGTCTAAATCCTCACATTAGATTTGTGCAGGTAGAAGACTACCCTCTGCCAGCTGCAGACTGCTCAGCATGACATCTTATGTTCTTCTGTGCCATTTAGCAGCCAACGACTTAGAGACATCCCCCTCCCACCCCACTCACAAAGTTTTTATGGCCAGTTTCCTTTGTATCAATTTTCAAACGTTTATGAAAATTACAATCTTCAATAACCATTTTCCCAAAGATGAGCCGTTGAGCTAGACAAAAGCTGCAAACATTATGCAGATGGCTGCAAATGGGTTTCTGCCTCACTGCAGAGTCTTTCTTTTTGCAAATGGTTTGGAGGAAATGGAATGGAATTCTTGTGTGTGTGTGCAAGTTGTGAATGTATTCAGAGACAATTCCAGGGGTGTCCTTTTGCCTCCCGCCACTGGTGGTATGAATATGAAACTCTGGCTGAGAGATTGCAATTATAGCATTGTTAGGAAGTGCTGAGCAAGACATTAGCTGGTCACTTGGATTGGGTTCCGTCGTTTTTCACAGAAACACAAAGATGTTCAAAATGATCAAAACTATTAGCATCTTCCTTGCACCAACAGAGTTCCCTTCAGAGAAGGCTGCAAATCAGATGTAAAACTTTGGACAATATTCTACCTGAAATTGGTCCATATGTCAGAGATGAGAGGAGCAAAAGTCTAGGCTCAAAGCCTCTTCAGCAATGAAGCCTATTGGGTAGCCTTTAATTAATCAACAAAACAATTGATTTAATTCGAGTTATCTCTTGGGTTTAGAATGGGTTATAGCCATTTCCCCAAAGGCAAATGTTTTTGTCCACAAGACTAGATGGATGGAGGAGGAAATGGACTGAGTGTGCATTTAAAGACAAACTTAATTCATACCTTCCAGAACGAAGAGGCAAACTGAAATGCAGCAGTCTTATGCAAATTGCTCTTCTCTGAATTTTGTGATGCAGTTCTCCAGCCAAAAATGCATGTGTGCATTTATATTAGTGAAAAGAACATGCAATTTGAAAATTGCTTGGAAATTGTAGGCAAAATTGCATACAAACATGTCTATATAAGGAGAAATTTGCACTAAACTGCTGATGAATCTTCATGAGAGTTTTTTAAAATAAAAGTCACCAACAGATGTGGAAATGTATGGAAATGAATATAAGATTTGAAAAAATGAGAAACTTAGAAAACTGACATGGACAGATTTTTCTATCCCTAAGTGAGGAAGCACCCAAATTGCATGAAGGAATCTTGCACCTGCAGAACTCTGCTCGTGAAACTCCTATGCCCAAACTGGGGGATGCACATTCTCACTGCAGCCCTATATAGTGTTACCTTGGTTCTCAAACTTAATCTGTTCCAGAAGTTGGTTCCAAAGCAAAAGCGTTCCAAAACCAAGGCACGCTTTCCCATAGAAAGCAATGCAACATGGATTAATCCGTTCCAGACTTTTAAAAACAACCCCTAAAACAGCAATTTAACATGAATTTTGCTACCTAATGAGACCATTGGTCCATAAAATGAAAGCAATAATCAATGCACGGTACTGTAAAATAAATAAGCCAGTATTGTAGATGATAAGAATTAAAATTATTTTTTTTTCTTACCTGCACTGATGATAGTCATTGTTTGGATGGGGGACTTTTATCCATTTCTGCAGCCACACAATCAATCAATCAATCAATAGCGGAACTGAGTTCCACACAGTCACAAAAACAAATTAACCGAAAAAGCCTCAAAAACAAAACCCCAAAATAAATATCAAAAACAAAAGCACCAAACCTAATCAGTTCCAGAAGTCCATTTGACTTCCAAAATGTTTGAAAACCAAGGCACAGCTTCTGATCAGTGCAGGTGCCCCGGAAACAATAGCTGACAGCCGCATTGGACGTTCGGCTTCTGAAAAAGGTTCAAAAACTGGAACACTTAGTTCCAGGTTTTTGGCATTTGGGAACTAAGGTGTTTGAGTACCAAGGCATTTGAGAACCAAGGTACCACAGTACAACAATCATGGTTAACTTGAGAGTGTGGGGCCCTGAGATTTAGCTGACACAGAGTTGGCAATCAGTAATGTTTAACCTTTTAAATTTGATTTTTCTTTTTTAAAACGGCCATTTTTTAAAATGAGTGTCTTAGATCTACTGTTATCTGCCCCAGGTATTTGGGGGTAGATCAGGTTCTACACTTAAGTAAATAAAATAAGTTTTTTCTCCTATTATGTAATGACTAGGAACATGGGATAAGGGGGCAACTTGCCTCTCTGTCTCTAGTCTGGCTACTCCCCCCTCATTGCTCTTTCTGTCACCAGTCTCCTTCACCTGCAGAGCTGTTGAATCACAGTGGATGTCACTTAGTTCATTTTTGTCAAAGACAGGAATGGGGAGCTTAAGCAACTGATGTTTAATTGTTTTTAAATGATTGTTCCCCTTCCTGTGTTTTTAGCTGTTTAGTTATTTTATCTGCAAGCGGCCTTGTATTCCCTGCCAGGGAAAAAAAGATGGTGTATAAATATATAATATAATAATGATGATTAGTATCACTTGTTAGTTGCTTGTCACTCAAAGGTCTCCAAGTAACTTACAACACATTGAAAAACATCAATTTAAAGACAATGTACCATCAAACCTGAACAACCCATAGGAACCCTGGACAGCATACTAGTAACAAAAGCATCATAATCTCAGGTCACACGACAAAAAACCACCCTGGATGTGCCTAATTCCCTCCCCCTGTATGTCCAGCAAGGATTATTCCATTCATCTTGAATGTTCATTGGTCACCCTTTCCCGTTCTTCCACAAAAACAGGAAGTCTATAGAGCAATGCCTGCCAAGGTCTCCATCATTATCTTTGTCATGCTGGTGATGTGGTGAATGTGGTCAACCGCAGAGTCCGTCACGGTTTTCCAGCTGTGGTTTGATCTGCTGCTCTTTCCAAATGTAAGGACTTGTTGGCTTTGTCATTACAATACTTTCTGCCGTGGGAAAGGCAGTCTTGAAATCTCTCCAGCTCTTGGGTAACGATGGCCTGGGCCATGGGAGCACAGCGGTGTTCAGTGCATTGATGCCCCTGCAGCTTTGGAGGCATTGGAGTTCTCTAAGCAGGTAGTTGCCTTGGCTGCTGCACAAATCATGATAGCTGGTACACTTAAAGGTAGGGAAGTGATGCTTTATTGAAGCAGGTAAGCCCAGGAGCTCTTACAAGTCTACACTGGCTGACAATGGCTCATGAAGGAGACTCTCCCAGTCCTACATGGAAATGCCAAATATTTAATTTGGGACCTTCTGCATTCAAGGCCCATGGGCTACCACATGTCAGCGGGAGGACTTATCCTTATTCATTTTCCTCCTCTTACATTCATATTCCACCTTCAGTTCCTCAAGATACCTGAGGCGGCATACAAAGGTGGTTCTAGGCAGTTCTCCATCTAGACCAGACCCACCGAGAATTGTTCATCCAGAAGTGAGTCAAAGCTTCTTAGAAACTAATTACAGTGGTACCTCGGGTTAATTACTTAATTCGTTCCGGAGGTCCGTACTTAACCTGAAACTGTTCTTAACCTGAAGCACCACTTTAGCTAATGGGGCCTCCCACTGCTGCCGCACCACCGGAGCACAATTTCTGTTCTCATCCTGAAGCGAAGTTCTTAACCTGAAGCACTATTTCTGGGTTAGCAGAGTCTGTAACCTGAAGCGTATGTAACCTGAAGCGTATGTAACCCGAGGTACCACTGTATCAGACTTGTGTGTGTGAGAGAGTGAGTGACTGAAAGAGAGAAATCCTATCTTTTATTAAATTCCCCCTGAACCTCTCAAGAATGCTAATCCTTCCATGGAGAATATTAAATGAAATGTTAGCCCCCCTGCCCTGTAAAAAACCCAACCCACCAGGAGTGCCAGCTTGGCCCCACGACCGTGGGTGCCCGGGGCCATGGGTGCCATGCAGTGTGCATGGCCATGGCACCGACATTTGTGGGTGCCTGGCCCCTTCATGGGGAATTTTGTGGGTGCTCGAGCACCCAGGGTCCCAGGGAGTTGGGACTCATGCTACCAACACAAATAGTGTAGAAAATTTTGGGGCGCCACTTTTGTTCAGCCCTGAGACAACCCACACATGCTGTTATTGTGCATGCAAGACAGCATATTTTTTTTTACTTCCACCCCTCTCCTAGCAAGGTGTGCATTTGAAATAAAAACTCACTAGTTTCTGTTTTTCTATTGCAGACTAGATTTTCTTTTTAAGGATAATGGGTGCAAAGTTTGTCCTTTGGTAGTGAGACATAGGAGCTACATTGCTATCTCACCTTGTGAATTAGGCCCAGAGTGAGGTGACTAGTCCAGAGAGAAAATAATGCCCCTACCCCTTGGTTAGCTGACTAACTGTAAACAGAATTAACTCTCCGGTTGCTAAATCCCTGCTGTTGCACTTCTAACAGAGAGAAGACAGAGCACTACAGGCCTTTGGCAAAAAGTGGGGCCTTGAATGACACTCCCCCCCCCCCCCGCAAATCTTGTAGATACAACTTTTTCAAGATCATAGCTGTGAATGCTCCAACTTGTGATACCATCCCCTGATTAGATTTTCAATTATTGATTCAAGCTTTTCATTCCAGAGCTGCCTTCCCTCTCAGCTTGACCACACCCTTCCTTGCCTTGAGTTTCTGTAATAGATATAAATTGCCATAGCTGATCATTGCCTGCATTTTTATTATCTTGTTTTACTAGTTGGGATATACTGTACATTCAATGCTAACAGGGTTACACTGTTTCCAGTGAATGTCCTTTTGGTCTTTTTCAAAATTAAACATCTTAATCACAAAAAGTGTAATTTGATTTTGATATGTATGATTCATAGCTATCACCAAACAGTAATTAGATTAAGCCATGGTGAGTTGGACAGTAATGAAATTGACCATATGTGTTTTTATCGATTTAGGTTCATTGGTGAAATCTGCTTTGCAATGCTGAACAGATTTTGATTCACACACACACACACACACACACACACACACACACACACACACACAGTATTTTAACAACAAGGAAACACTCACTTTCCCTCTCAGAGACAGGCGCACTATGCTTCACTCTGAAAGCCACTAGGGATATAACTGGCTTTCAATGTCGTGATATATCACCAGCTAAACATCATGATATATCACTATATCTGAAATAAGGAAGGAACTACGCAGAGGTGAACAAGACAATGTCCTGGCAACTGCCACTACTTAAGGTTCTAAAACTGATAAATGATGATATCATCAATCACCTCATGGTCACTTTCAGAAGCAGGCAAGTCAAAATGCATTCAAATGAGATTTTTGGTTTTGGGCTTGGCTACCAAATGGTGGTATTCAGGACAATCCAAAGTACAGTGATGAGTCAGAGTGAATACTATGGGTTGTGTGTGCAGCTGGATGTCACAGTTTTAGGTTTCTCAGGTGAAGTGAAGAGCTTGAAGGTTCTCTGTTTCAATCATGAAGCTAATGCTTAACTTTGTGTTGGGCTATTAGGCTTAGCTTTGCTTAATTAAGGTTTGTGAAGCATCTTGCTTCTCTGATGAAGGGCATGCTGCTAGCAAGAAGGATTTTTTAAAACATAAAACAGGCAAGTATCTCTTGTCAGATACGGAGGTTGACTTTGAGGGTCATGTTAAATATAACTTTGCCTGATAGTAACCATCAATAAGCTTTCAAGTGAGTGAAAGCATCCCTTGCATTTCTTTGATGATGTCCAGCAGAGTGCTCATTTCCTGTTGGTAAATGTGGCAGCAACGTTCCCTGAAGATGTCTGGGGGAGTTTGAGGGAACAGGGAGTTTTGCACATACACAGCCCAAAAATTATTCTGTGGCTCAGATTGAATAGAGAGAAAACATTTTGGGGGGGGGGGGAGCAAATGCAGTTATGTGCATAGAGTGGGGGAATAGGATGTATGTGTTCTGATGCCTGTAAAGTTTGTACCACTGGCTACTTTATATATGCTTTTAGAGAATTACACAAATCATATTTACATAAATAAATGTCTTTCAAGCCTGGTATTTCCCAGATTTGGATTAAAATAATTTACAAAGTACAATATCTCTCCACCATTTGTATTACGGGAGGGGACTTTCCTCTTATAGACCAAATCATACAGGCTTGCGAACTCCCACTAATTCAGGACACTTCAGAAGCTATTCCTGTATAGATGGAATACAGTGGTACCTCGGGTTAAGTACTTAATTCGTTCCGGAGGTCCGTTCTTAACCTGAAACTGTTCTTAACCTGAAGCACCACTTTAGCTAATGGGGCCTCCCGCTGCTGCCGAGCCGCTGGAGCACAATTTCTGTTCTCATCCTGAAGCAAAGTTCTTAACCCGAGGTACTATTTCTGGGTTAGCGGAGTCTGTAACCTGAAGCATATGTAACCTGAAGTGTATGTAGCCCGAGGTACCACTGTATATTCTTTCCATGTTCTGGCCCACACTTCTCTGTGATTAGCAAGATTTTTTTAAACTGAAGACACATCATCCTCAATCCAATTAATTTCTACCAACAATGAAGAATGGCACTCCCACATTTGAATGGGGGTGTCTTTGCCACACCCCAATTCTCCCTCAAAGACAGTGCAGGATGTTTTGTCCTGAGGAAGAAGCTAGGGAGTGATCACATGGATAGGGGAGCCAATCCAGTCAGGGTGGAAGCCAGGCTTTATAAATAGGTTCCTCCCCCAAATGTTGCATTCTTCCCATTGCAGTGGTCTCCTTTCCTACCTATATAGTTTGGGGTCTGAGTAAGAATTTTCAGGAGAGCTCCTGCCAACTCCATACTGATAAGAGCCCTAAATGGCATTTTTTGATCAGCTTAATTGACTTTTACTTCAGGCAGGAAAGAGAATTTTGAGATCTGGTGGGATAAATAGCTGAGGCATTAGTGGGTTTGGGGAACTCTTAGGTCACCCAGCTCTGGCTTCACTATGAGGGTCCTTGGAAGGACCCTTTAGGCTTCTCACGCACACCAGGGTAAACGCCAAACCAGTGGGGCCACAGTATGCTTGTCAGGTTTACACATCCAAGGTTATCATACCAAGGTGGAATAATTCTTTGCCATTCCTTTCAAACCTGTAAACATTCCCAGGACAGGGGACAGAGCTGATCCCTCCTGCCTTAGGGAACTTCCCTGCCTGGACTTTATTTTGATTAGGTGAATTAAATTTAATTTGCTTAATTAGTGTTGCAGATCCTCTGCTGCTTTATTTTGAATAAATATAGCCTTTTTTACCACACGTTGGGTTTCCCGAGTCCTTTTTTGTGAGTGGGCTGGCAAAGTCTCAAATTAGTTCCAATCCTCAGTGTAGTCTGTTGTTTAATACACCTCTAAAAGCCATATCCGTGCTGACTTTCCCACTACAGGTGTGCCACTGGTTTTTATACTTAGAAGCCTTTTTTGCATTAAGCAGCATATAAATAAATCACAATGCAAGTGGAAGGAGAGGACTCAGTATGCAATCCCAGGCTGTGATCTTCCTGATCTCTGGACCCTGCCTAATTTTACATCTGCAGTCCAGGAATGGATTTGCTATGTAAGTGTAGAATCTTCTAGTTGGCACAGTGTGGATCTACAAACCCGAAGTAAGCAGCAACTAAACTACATGACAATGAAAATTAGACTGAGGGTAATCAGATTGTTCTTGCTATGCATTTATTGCGGGTCAAATACACAATCAAGTTTGCTTTTTAAACCACAGGGCACACTAAATGAGTGATAATTACGTTTGGATTGCTTAAGTGGGTTTAAAGTGCCATGGCAGAACATCAAATGGCTATGTAGTTACATACCAATAAAGATTTATTGTCATTAAAATGTAGCCCTTGCAAGCCATCTGCCAATGCTTAGGCTCTCTATATAGAGTGATTTCTTTTCCTTTTTGCTTATGTAGCATTTGGTAAATTTATTAGCCTCAAACTTTTTCTGTGCAAATTGCAGAACTGTCCCCTAAACAGCCTCTTTTGATGTGAATTTACGGTATGCCTACTTGACAGTTTTATTTTTATTTTACACCCCCCCCCACTATACATTTAAAGCAGTATCATACAACTTTAAATAGTCCCGGCTTTCCTCAAAGAATCCTGAGAACAAACTATAGCTCCCAGAATTCTTTGGGGAATCCATTGAGCTTTAAAGTGGCATCACGGTGCTTTAAATGTATGGTTGGAATTTGGCCAGTCTCTGGGTGTTCTGCAGAGATCAGGAATCTTTCTAAGCCAGAGGGCTACATTCCCATCCTGACAACCTCCTGTTGGTCATGTACCGTTGATGGGTGGAGCCAGACACAAAAGTAGGTGGAACAAGAAACATATATTTTACCTTTACATCAAGATATTTTATACATGCACTCAACATGCTCCCTCTGTCCAGACAAGTAAGAGGCATTGTCATAGTTCGGGGACACATTTCAGCCAGATGAAACCACTCAAGAAGGGTGCAGAACAGACAAGTGTATCATGTGACAAGTGTATCATGAAGAGCAGAGGTGTGGCCAGATGAGGGGGTGTGGCTCAGTGAGAATTCCAAGGGCCAGATAAAGGGGCACTGAGAGCGATTACATCCATCCACTGTTGGAAGCAGTATGCCTCTGTATGTGAATTGCTGGGAATTTCATGCAGACAGCGTGCTGTTGCACTCAGATCCTGGTTGTGTGCTTCTCATATGCATCTGTGAGAAGAGAGTGCTGGACTAGATGGGCCATTGGCCCTGATCCAGCAGGTTTTTCTTACGTTCTTATGCTTCTTTAACTTCTAGGCTACTCCATAGGTTAAAACAATAAGGACTTAAGAGCCTGCTAGATCAGACCGATGGCTCATCTAGTCCAGCATTCTGTTCTCACAGTGATGTAGTGGGAAACTCACAAGCAGGACCCTAGCACAATAACACACCTTCCTGTGGTTTCAAGCACCTGGTACTCAGAAGTATTACTGCCTATGAACATGGAGGTAGAGCATAGCCATCATGGCTCACAACCATTTATAGCCCCCTTCTCCATGTTTAATACACACATATTTGGCTATGCAACTGTGGAGCAGCAAGAGCTTTGAGACATCTCTGTAGAACAGCAAAGTAGCAAACAAGAAGGTTTCAAGGGAATAAGTGAATAGGTGGACGTGTCCCAGGTGCAGGAACTCCCACCTTTTGGGGATGGACAACCCTAAGCTGTTCAACATTTTTTAGGGGAACCAATTGTAAGACAATGGTCTTGTTTTAGGAATATAAGAAGATACCTTATACCAGTGCAGACCATAAGCCTGTCTGGCTCAGACTTAGAGACTCTCCAGTATTTCAGGCAGGACTCTCTTTTAGCCCTACCTAGAGACATCTGGGTTTGAACCTAGGACCTTCAGCACACAAAGCAGATGCTCTACCACTGAGTGATAGAGAAGGAGGAAAAGTCCTTTATTTGTCTATTTCTCCTTTGCACACCTTCCTTTCTAAACCATTGATAGGATCAGCATTCAGAACCACAAGAAGTTGTGTGTGTGTGTGTGTGTGTGTGTGTGTGTGTGTGTGTGTGTGTGTTGGAGGAAACTTGCCAGGAGGGTTTGGACTTGGTTTCAGTTCATTTTGAAGTGTAACACAAGGCAACTGCCATGTCACTCACTGGAGGAAGAGTAAAAAACAAGAAGTCATATTTCATGCAGGAACATTTGTTTAATAACACAGTTGAATGTCAGCCGATGCTTTCCGCTGTGATATTGAGCCTGAGAAATGAACAGTAAATCTCAGAGTGGCATTTCTGCATGATAAAGCGAGAATGAGTGTAGGGGAAGAAAGAGAAGAAAATCCCCCTGAGCCATTGCACTTAAAGAGTGGAAGAATTCTCTCCAGAGGCATGAGCAGTTGCTAACAGGAGAAAAAGGCCTTATTCCTGGCCTGACATAGTATTGTGTGGGGTTACTCACCAGGAAAATTAATGCAGTTTTTGATAAGTTCAGTCTGCTATCTTGATTCAAATGGCACCCCCAAAATTCTGTGCTTAGAAATATAGGGAACTTCCTACCAATTCAGACCATTGGTGCAATCAGCTCAGTATTGTCTACACTCTGGCAGCTGTTTTCCAGGGTTTCAGACTAGGAATTTTTCCCAGCCCTACTTGGATGGGATGCCAGGGATTGAACCCAGGGCCGCCTTCTGAATGCAAAACAGGTATTCTGCTATTGAGCTACCATATTATGCATTTTGTACCACCTTTGACTGACAGGTCTTCCTTTCCTTTTTTTAATTCAGAAAAAGGAAAAAGTCAGAAGCAAAAGTTCTCTCTATCTGTTCACCCCACAGAGAATGTAGTCCATGCCAAGCAGATGCTTGTTTCTAACTGTAGCTCCTCAAAACCAGGATCCCTCTGCAGCATTGATTGTTTTTGCTGTATTTCCAGACTCCCCCCACCGACACAGTTGCATAATGAAAGGCCTGTATTTGTGCTCCTTAATTACTTGGAAAGATAAGAATGTGTGCAGGTAAGTTGACCCCCAAGGCAACAAGTCAGATTTTTTTCTCCCCACCCGCATTTTTACAAAAGTGCCTTCTTAACTATTGGAAGAAAGCCTTTGAGGGGGGAATGAAGACTCTGAGGAAGCCAGCTGGCTGTTTGGAAAATGATGCTTTTTCTCTCCTATCCCTCTTAAAGGATAGGAGAAAAAAAGCAATCAGGGTAGGGCTAGAATATCTTTAGAATATTTGCACACTGAAGATCTAATTATGCTAAGTATACAGTGTTTATTTTAATTAATTTGAGAGAAATTCTATATTGCTTCATCATCAAGGCCTCTAAGTGGCGGTTGGTCTATTAGGGGAAATAGGGCAGTGCCCCGACCAACCTCTGTGTCCCTTCTACCAGCCCACACCTGACTGCATCTTTACGTTCTGCCAGCTGTCAGCTTCCTCCTCCTCCTCGGTCTCAATTTCACTCTTGTAGAGCTCAGCAGAGAGAGAGAGATAGCTGCAAACTAGAATGAGTTGGCTGTGCCTCTTATTGGATCTGGCCTCCTAGTCTTCTGTTAGCCTCTCAGTCTTCCACCCTACCAGCTCCAATGGGCAACATTGGAGCAGCTGGGCATGCACAAAACAATGCAAAATGCATTCAAAACACAGAGATCAGGTGTTAAAAACAACTTGACCTATTTCACCCTTCTCAACAAAATACTCAGTAAAATTATGAAAGGTAAAGGTAAAGGGACCCCTGACCATTAGGTCCAGTCGTGGCTGACTCTGGGGTTGCAGCGCTCATCTCGCTTTATTGGCCAAGGGAGCTGGCGTACAGCTTCCGGGTCATGTGGCCGGCATGACTAAGCCACTTCTGGTGAACCAGAGCAGCACACGGAAACGCCGTTTACCTTCCCGCCGGAGCAGTACCTATTTATCTGCTCGCACTTTGATGTGCTTTTGAACTGCTAGGTTGGCAGGAGCTGGGACCCCGCAATGGGAGCTCACCCCGTCGCGGGGATTCAAACCACTGACCTTTTGATCGGCAAGTCCTAGGCTCTGTGGTTTAACCCACAGTGCCATCCGCGTCCCTAAGTAAAATTATTAAATACATCTAATAAAATAAAAACATACGCAAAACAATTATGCATTAAAATACATGCCAAAATAAAATGCCTGCAATGCCTGCTTAAAAACACACAACCTACTTTTTTTAAGGAAGGCATTGAAACCTATACAGTGAAGGCAATGACCTAATATCAGTGGCTTTCAATGGGGTTGAAATTGCATACAAACGGATATAAGTTAGAAGGCTGCCAAAAAGAAAATGGCTAGCCCACTGGAGGCAGGCACAGGAGAGAAAGCGGGTAAGAACGTTAGTTAAGGTCATGAGACCAAGTTCTATAAGGGAAGGCTTAAGGATCTGGGCAAATTTAGCAGATCTGCACAAAATGGGACAGAATGGGCCTATGTCTGAGTGCCAGTGAAATTGAAATGAGATGGAATAAGACTGTCTTCAGCCAGCCCAGTAGGACACCAGTACCCCCTGACTTAGCAGTATGAGGGCCCTGGGTTTCCACTGCTGTGGCCTTGACTCCTTCTCTTACCCACCCACCAGCCTTTCTCCCCATTGGCATTTGCTGTTGGGAACGATGGGAGTTGTAGTTCAACCACCATATAGAAGAGCAGCTTGATGACATCACGAGGCTAGGTTGGGATTCGAGGAGGGGCTGCATTGTGTGGCCCTCAGGTTGTGAAGCTGAGCCCGGCATCAGCTGCAGCAGTGCTGTGCCTAGAGCAGATATTTCATCTGCCCCCTGTGCCCAGTCAGCCTTCCCACAAGGAGAATTCATTACTGTAAAGTCAGGTTACATCATGTTTGCATTAAATGTTATTTATGGTCCAGTGAAGGGAAAACAAGACGTTTATTACATTCTTGGCTTCGATGCACCCATTTGCTACTTGACTTCCTCCTTTGTACATTATGACACCACACTTTGGTTAAGTGGTCAATTGTTTCCTTGTGCAGTGAATGAAATAAGTTGCTAAGCAAGCCTTTCCCATTAAACAATCACAAGCAAGAGCACTCTTCCTGCTTGCGGTTCCTAGCAACTGGTATTCAGAGGCATACTGCCTCCCACTTTCTGTTGTCTTTTGTCTTTGTGTGTGTGTGTGTAATACATAAGTAGCTACCCAATCTCATGCACAGTTATGAGCCTAATACACAATCCTATGCACAAACTTAAGTGTGCATAGAATTTTAGCCTCTCTGCCTCTTTACAATGTCTACTTAGAGAGTCACGTGCCCCTGAACAGCAATGCAGTGGTGAGGAATCTAGACTTGTCAGCACATTCCAATGCTTCTTCCTTCTTCTCTCTGCTACGTCTGCTCAAGAGGATGTGCAACAAGATATATATATATATATATATATATATATATATATATATATATATATATTCATATATACTGTCGATCGTCTATCTTCTATGAGGAAAGGTTACAGCAGCGCTTTTTAGTTAGGTGTTGACTCTTACATGCCTTTTCTCTATAGAAGCATGTAACATTATGCACAGCATGGATAAAGTGGAGAGAGAAATTTTTTTCTTCCTCTCTCATAATTGCTAGAATTTGAAGACGTACAATTAAGTTGGAAGATTCAGGGCAGCTAAAAGAAATCCTTGTTCACAAGATACATACCGGCACTTAAATTACGGAATTCGCTTCCACAAGAGGCAGTGAAGGCCATCAACGTGGATGGCTTTAAAAGAGGATTTGATACATTCATGAAGAATAAAAGGTCACCAATGAAAACTAATGCTGATGGCTAAATATTCTTACTTCCACAGTCCGAGGTAGTAATACTTCTGAATACCAGTTGCTGGAAATCCTGGGTGGGAGGCAGTGTGTTTGTGCTCAGGTCCTTCTTGCAGATTTTCCATTGAGGCATCTGCTCGGTCACTGTGAGAACGAGATGCTGAATTAGATGGGCCACTGCCCTGATCTAGCAGAGCTCTTCTTATATTCTCAGAACAAGTCTGCTGTGGCCCTCCAGAGATTTGTTGGGACACAAAGTGTGCACGCAGGATATCCTTGGAAATGAAGAGATTGGCTTCATGCATCTTTAACTTCAGATGAAGGATATGCTCAAGCTCTTCAATGTGCCATGAGCATTCAAGATTCGGCAACAGCTACAGCTCTGCATAAATCATTGTTTACATGCTCAAATAAGAATAACCGTTTCACACATCAAATGCACACAACACATACCACCACACATGCATTTTCTAGCACATTGTCTTTATATCTAATTGCCGTTTCCCTCGTTAGAATTGAAATACTATATATATATATATATATATATATATATATATATATATACCCCTTATTGCCAAGACTTTGGTTGTAAGACAACAGGAGTGATTCATCGTTGTGATTTTGCTGGTGGTTTTGAGAGTGTTCTACTCCTGAATTAAGAATGAAGGAGGTTTCTGTAGCATCTGGGAATTTTATGCTTCTGCTTCTATTGAAGAACAATAATGGCATCTATAACTTGGGCTCTGCAGTGTTAATTCAAGGCCTGTCTGAGAGAACAAGTCACTCATGAAAGGTGGATTGGAAAATCCACCATACTGCCTGCAGTGAGATGTGCTGCTGTCCACAGGGTTCTGCTAAAAATGCAAGGCTGCCTTTTAAAAGTAGATGCAGTGGAGGCTGGTTCCTTTGGGCAGCCTTGACCTGCTCTCACTCAGCTCCCACCTGCTTGTCTTCTTTCTCATTTACAGCCAATCCAAGCGATTGCCCTTGCTGTCAGCTTCCCCCTCAGCTTCAGTGTTGCCTCTGCAGAGTTCAGCAGGGAATTGGGTGGGGGATGAAACTTTACTTAGTTGGCTCTGCCTGTCATTGGTAATGGCACCACCTAATGTTCAGCTCCATGCATTCTGCCCTACACTCCCAGTGGGCCCCAGACCCCACTGACAATACCTCTAGAGTAACCTCTAGACTAGAGCAACCTCTAGAGCAACCAGTGCCTCTAGAGCACCATATATTCAAATGATATGCAGTGCCATGAAAAATCCTGTATTAATGGCTACAGCCCTAGTTTGGAAGGGTTGGGGTATGATAATGATTTAGTCCAGGCAAGGGAACCTCAGGCCCAGGGACCAAATGTGGTCCTCTAGCCTCTTTATCTGGCTCTTGGAACTTTCCCCAGGTTTCACCAGTCCTGTTTCATACCCTCCTCAAGTCTTTTAGCCCAGCTGGAAAGCATGTGTAATCTCCGATAATACTACTTGCTTGCCTGGATTTAGGATAGAGAGGGTTGTGTGAGTGTGTAGAAACTAGCCTATTGTTCAAAGGCAAATTCACCTTTGTTGCTCTGCTCCCTTTTGCCCCTGATCTCTCCTACCATTGACTTCCTCCCAAAGGCTGCCCAGAAGGGAGCATGGCCCTCAGGCTGAAAAATGCTTCCCATCTCTGTTTTAGACAATATAATCCCCTCTACTCTTTTGAGATACTGTGCATTTTAAAAAAAATGTTATGGCTGATTTTTGATACCACACACACACACACACACACTTGAGAGTTTTTATTCTGTTGCTGGCTTGTTCTTACATATTTGGTTAACTGCATTTTTTAAAAAGTATGTGTATATGTGCACACACACATGCTTAATAGTGATTCTAACTCACTCTAAGAACTTGGTTATTTCATGGCGGAGAAATACTGTTCAATAAAAAGAAAATCAAAGACAATAATAAGGATTCTCAAGGTGCCCAACAATATGAAAACATCTATGGGAAGCAGAGCAAAATGTAAACCAGCAAAAAATGGCCAACAGATCAATTCTGCAGCAATACCCTTAAAAAGAAGCTAAGGGGGAAAGCAGCATTTTCAAGTCTTTCTTTAAAATAACAAGAGAGCCTAGTGAATGGGCTAGAAAGCGTTTTGGATGCAGGTGGCTATGGCATAAAAGGGTCTATCTTTTCATGCCTAACTACCTCAGGAGGTGGAGGTGCTCTGAGAAAGTTTCCCCTAGTGACTGAGCACAGGCACAGTGATATAAGATTGCTGCAGAGGTGAGGAACCTTTTTCAGTTTGAGGGACACTTTCCCTTCTGGCAGCCACCTGAGGGTCACATGCTGAGTGGGCGGTGCCAGGAAAAAAGTGGGTGGAGCAATGAATGCTAATTTTAGCTTGGTAGAGTAGGCTTGTTTCTACAGTCCACCCTCTCTGTCCTCCATCCATCCAGCCAACCAACCAACCAAGAGGGATTATCTGAGTTCAAGGACACACTCCAGTCATGCAAAAACACTTGGTATGTGAAGCAGGGCCAGTAAAGGGTGTGGCCTGGGGAGACTTAGGGGCCACATAGAGAAGCCCAGAGGGCTCTGCTTGCCCCCCTACTCCAGCCACACATTTCCTATGCCTGGATTCGTATACAGTCAAGCCTCGGTTGTCAAACGTAATCCATTCCGGAAGACTTCCGAAATGTTTGACAACCAAAAACTGAAAGTGGGAGCCTCAATGCAATAAGGAAACTCAAAACGGAAGCCGCGTAGCACGCTCGGATTCCGGAAATTGTTCAAAAACCGGAGCAGTTACTTCCAGGTTTTCGGCATTCAGGTACTGAGGTTTGACTGTATCAGTTATATTACATTACAGTGGTACCTCGGGTTACATATGCTTCAGGTTACATACGCTTCAGGTTACAGACTCCGCTAACCCAGAAATAGTGCTTCAGGTTAAGAACTTTGCTTCAGAATGAGAACAGAAATCATGCTCTGGCGGCACGGCGGCAGCAGCAGGAGGCCCCATTAGCTAAAGTGGTGCTTCAGGTTAAGAGCAGTTTCAGGTTAAGAACAGACCTCTGGAATGAATTACCGTAAGTACTTAACCAGAGGTACCACTGTATATTGTTTTAAATAAGTGAATATATGAATTATTTATTTTCATTTCTATGTGGTGTACACAGAAAATGGGAGAATGAAACCAACATTTAACATAAACCTAAATATTACCTTACATTTATTATTATTAATTAAATTTATCCTTCGTCAAAAGACCACAAGGGAGTTTGTAGCACAGAACACAAATGTCAATACATAGCACAATATCTGCACAATATAAAAATCAAAGCAGTTATATACATGTAATTATTATAATAAGAAAGACATAATAGAATATCACTTCCCATGACAGACAGGTACTCGTAACAGCAACAGCATAAAAAAAATAAATGCTTGCTGAAGCAAGGAAGTCTTATGCACCTGAGGTTCAGCAGGGAAGGTGCCTGCCCAATCTCAGTTTGGAGGGAATTACACAGGCTTGGGCTCACTACACTGAATGTGTGGATTCAAGTAGTTATGAGCTGTGCATTGGAGCCATGGACCCCTTATAGCAGGGTGGTCCAATACATGGCCCAACATCAGGGACTCCTATGAGCCAATTCACATAGGCTGCCTCAGCCAGTTGGATTTAATGACCATGTGGGCTAGTGAGGGCAAGGACAATGAGAGCAAAAGAAGGCAGTAAATGGCAACCCCCTCCCCGAATGCACAATAGCTGCCAGGGACACTGAACAGCAAATGATACAATTTTTTGGCTGGTGGGGTGGGGGTTGTTTTATTGGTAATATGCTTGGCTGTGTTGAAATTTAACTGTTAAACAGACTATTCAAATGGGTATGGGGGGGGAAGGTGTTAGCGTTCCTCAAAGGAGTTTTATGATTCCTTGTACAGGAATAGGGCTAATGAATAGAAACCCTGCTGAAAAATATCCCAGGCATATTCTAGAAAGGTTTGTGCAAACACTAATAAATATTAATAAAAAATTACCAGTATAAAAAGTCTATCAACTTTTTTATTCTCTTCTTTTATTTATATCATGTTGGAGCCCCTCTGGGCTTACATTATTAAAACCTATATATCCTAGCCTACTCTTTTGAACTCAGGCCTAGGGAACCTCAGATTTCATTATGCTTGAGACAAATCCTGAAAGTTCAATAGCATCTACTTTGCTTTGAGAATCCATTCTGATTTCCTGCCGCACAATGCATGCATTGGGAAGTTCTACCTCCACTGCCTTTGAATACCAGTTGCTAGAAATCACAAGTTGGAAGAATGCTGTTGTACTCTGGTCCTGCTTGTGAGCTTTCCAGAGCCTTCTGGTTGGCCACAGTGAGATCTGAATGCTGGACTATACGGCCCCTTGGTCTGATGTATGCTGCACTCTTGCCCCTCTTAGACCCATAGATATTTCTGTTTTGCTTTAGGCCCCACCTGCACTGTATTCAAAGTATTGCCATGGCACTTCAAACCCTCAAGCAATCTTGGGAACTATGGTTTGTTAAGGGTGCTGAGAGTGGTTAGGAGGCCCCATTCCTCTCAAATTTCTAGAGTTCTCCAAGAAGCTTAAATATCAGTCTCTCTTTCCAGGGAACTCTGGAAATTGTCACTGTGTGAAGGGAACAGGGCTATCCTGACAAGTCTCGGCTACAGGTCCCAGGATTCTTTGTAGCATGACTGGGAAGACATAACTCCATAAAGTGATATGATACTGTTTTAAATGTATAGTGCAGACAGGACCCGAGGGAAGCTGAGCAGCATATCCAACAGTAACCACATCCGATGGCCACCTTTATCATCTGAATCCTTTGGTGCAAATAGTAGATCTCAGTTATATAATGGGAATGAACATTATACGTTATGAACATTCAAAACAAGGCATCTATAAAGCAAAAGCCAGGATGTTTGCCAAATTTTCACCAGGAGGGCATTCCACATTGCTGGACTGGGCACACTAAATATTTGATTACTCTTAGATAGCAAGTGGGTGTAATTCATACGGGGAACAGTTAACAGCAGATCTCACTGATCTAGCTGGGATTTTGAGGCTTAGGTGAACTTAATGTTTCCTGGACCCAAGCTACGAAGGGTTTATAAAATTAATACAACGAAGAAAGGGCAGGGAAAGCGATGATCAAGAAGGGAGCTGTCCAGCACTTTCAGCAAAGTTATTACAAAGTCAAGTGCTGAGCAACATAACCAGTAGGCTCCCAGAATCAGCAGTAGCTCACTAGGGTTTCAAATAGAGGTCTTTTTCAGCTTTTCTGGGAGACCCTGGGGATTGAACCTGGGACCTTGTACAAGCAAAGCATGTTCTCTGTCACTGAGCCACAGCACACTTAACATAGGACAGTCCCCAAGATTCTTTGGGGGTAGCCACGACTGTTTAAAGCAGTACGATACTGCTTTAAATGCATAGTGCAGATGGGTCTTTAGTCTCCTTCCAGGTTTTATCAAGTAATTAATTTTAATTTATGGAGAAACGTGTTGGAGGATGAGAGCCAAGAGGCATTAGAAGGCTCTCAGCAACATTTCACAGGCTTCTTATTCTTTTCAACTGGTGATGAAATGCTTCCTAAAACAAGGAGATGAAGGATCAAGTCTTCTGTCTTGCCTTCTTGCCTTTGTGATCTGTGTTTTGTGTGAGCTGGTGCCAGTCTCCAGAACTGTCTCTGTCTTGGAGAAAAGCCATAGTGCTGCGGTAGAGCACCTGCCTTGTATGCAGAAGATTCCAGATTCAGTTCCCAGCATCTCCAGCTACAACTGGGAATGTGTCTAGTCCAAAACACTGGAAAACCCCTTCTAGTCTTTGTGAAAAATACTGAGCTAGATGAACCAATGGTCTGATTCAGTATAAGGTAGAAGGGAATGTGACTCTCGGATGGAAAAATGTTCCCTACCTCCGATTTAAATAGACAAGGTCTATTTAAGAAATTGGAAAGAGTGGGAAAAGAAAGACAATAGCAACCGAGAGAGGAGGAAAGAAAGGGGCAAGAGTGACATTAGGTGAATGTGAGGAAATGACAACATGAGATAACACTGTGGTTTGCAAACCACAGCTTCCCAGTTTAGAACTACTAGTAAACCATGGTTTGGAGAAACCAAGAAATCTTCTATTAGGCTGTGTGAGAGATAAAGAAGGAGCTCCTGGGTTCTTCCCAGTCCTGCAAACGTTGGGTGTGAAACCTGAATAGTGTCAAGGTAGGCTGGTCATTATTGTACTAGTTAAAAAAAGCTTAATAAATGACCCAATAAATGTGTATCCTTAGAAGGGGGGTAGATTACTTTGAATGAGTGATATTTTTTTCTTTAAATAGCAGGTGTGGAGGGACTGGGACCCTGGTGGGGTGCCAGTTTGCCTCCCACTGATCCAAATCACACCTACAGCTTGCTGTCTGTCTAGGGAAGAAAGCATTTATTGACATCAATGGAAATTTCCTTCACAATGTAGATTGCAGAAATCTCTGGCCCAGGATCACAGCAGTGGGCTAAAGGATAAAGCTCCTCCTACTTACCTGCCAGAGTCCTAATCTGGATCAGGTCCTCTGCACTCTAAAAAATAAACACATTGACCCAGTTTCTAATTGTATGAAGGGTTTCAAGTCTACCTGGGCCCCAGAACTCTGTGCCCAGGAATGTAACAGACTGCAAGGGTCTTAATAAGAAAATCTCTAAGGCAGGAATGGGGGACCTTTTTCAATCCAAGGGTCCCATTTCCTTCTGGGCAACCTGCCAGAGGTTATATGAGATTGGTTGGCAGGTCCAGAGGAGAAGGTCGGTGGAGAAGCTAATGCAGATTTGACCTGTGTACTGTAGGCTAGCTTCTGTGCACACATCCAAGCAACCAAGAGGCATTATCATAGTTCAAGGGCATATTCCAGCTGGGCAAAATCACTCAGAGGGTATCAAGCAGGATGGCTGAAAGGTGTGGCCTAAGGAGAATCCTGAGGGCCAGATCTCTACATTTGGTCCCTGGGCCCGAAGTTCCTCACTCTTCTTCTAAGGTCTGTTTCTCCCCTTGCTGTTTTCTTCTTTCTGGAGCTGAGCTGTCATTATTGAATGCAATGTCTCTTTCTGCATGTTTTATGTTATATTGTAATGGCTTATTGCTTCCAATAAATATATTGCTGACTGAATACTAAACAGCATTACAGGTCCACTGTCAAGTATAAAATATTAAACTCAATTATCATCATCGGATGTCATGCACAGATATCAAATATTTGGAGGCTATTCAGCAAGCATCTGAGTCTTCAGAGACTTCTCTGCAGAAAGACTTGCCATCAGAAATTCACAGCGGAGAACGTCAGGGTGCAAATACGTTCCAGCTGTAATTAGAGCCTGGTTTGTATATCTGGAAACAAACAGAAGACAGTATTACAAAAGAGAGCAAAAAACTGACATTGAGGCAGAAAAGTGCTTGGCGCAGCTGCCACCATCAGTTTTTGCTTTAAATTAAGATTTGCAAATCCATATTTAATTAGACAGTTATTGGACTGCATGCTAAGTAAACACCAACTAATTATTAAACATGGGATTTGCTGGAGTATAATAGATATGCATAAAACTCCTATTTGTTAAACCTGAGTAAACAAGTTTTAAATAATCAGTTATTTGTCCAGCCCTCAGGAATTGGGAAAATAAAATAAAATATATTTTAAAAAAACATTCTGTCATTGCCTTTGATTTACTATCGTTCTTTTTTCATTTGCAGATTTTTGTTTTAATGGAAGATGACACTGCCATATTTCTGGTATGGCCCATATAGCAATTATTATTTAAAAAAGAATGATAGTAATGTATATGTAGAACAAGTTATTACTTGGCAGTAGTTTGGGGTATGCATATATAGCCAATGAACCTGCAGGCAATAAATTCAGGATCTTTTTAATTTACCACCTCAATGAATACTTTGCAAAATATATGTATATATCTCTCTCTCTCAAAATTGAAACTAACACTAGCAGAGCCTGAAAGGATCAGCCTTCCGTCCTGTCATCTCTATCCCAACACCTCCCTCCCCCACTCCTTCAAGAGTGGAAATAAATTGCTGTCCAGAAATCACTTGGTTTAAACATGTAGAAAAATCTAACAGTTTTATTGGACTCTACAACTGTAGAAGTGCTGATGAATGATTCAGTGGCTACTCCATAGAGGAGTCACCTTCCCATACATGCTAGCTTTCTACATGCAGGGAGGGAGAGCTCCTCTCTGAAGAGGGATCTTTCAGATATTGAAGCCCCACAGCAGCTTGCATCATTAGGTAAGGGACGGGGGAAGCTGTGGATATTGTTGCAGCACTACAACTTCAATTAGCTGCAGGCGTGGCAAAATATCTGGAGGACACCAGGTGGGTTGCCATCGTGGCTGCCCCCTCGCCCGTGCTGGGTGCCATGCCCCTACGGGTGACATGCCACACCTCCAGGATGCGTGCCAGCCCTGCCCCCGCCTGCTCTCCGCCACCCCCCCGGTGCCAAAGTATGAAGCTTTGCCACTGGGCATAGATTATGAATAGTGCTCAGGGTGTGTGGGTATCAGAATAATTTAACAACTGTGCCCTGAGTGCTTTTAAGTGAATGGAATTAAATGACAGCAGGGCCACAAAAAGCAAAGTGAGTCATTAAATGAGTGATTGTCACTCCACAGCCAAAGGGACATGCTGATTTATATTATCGTTCCTTCAACTAAACCACCAGAAATGCACATTGGCTAAAGAGATCTCGTCCCCAGATCAATGCTTACTGAATTAATCTTTGTGGAAACCAGCTGTTGGGATTGGGGCCCAAAGATTCAGGTGAAGTTTGCTGGGCCATTCTTCTTTCCTACTCTAGTCCATAATCACTGTTGGTCTTTGGTCCAAGCCTCCTAGAGGTCACCCAGTCCTCTCTTCACCTTCCTGAGAATAAAGTGCATCCTTCTCACAGTGAATCTCAGCCATGTGCTGCTTTGAAATTTGTTACAGATGGAAGGATAGGATATCGTCACAGAATGGATTTTTGAGTTACCTCATAGTAACTTAAAAATGAAATGAAATGCCGTTTTTCCCCATTTAGGCCAGTCTAAATTATTGTGGGTCTTGTCCAATGTTAGATCTACTCAGAGTAGATTGCAATTTATGGATTTAAGTTAGCCATAATTGGCTCTGAGTAGGACTCACTTTGGGATGTGGGTGACACTGTGGTGTAAACCACTGAGCCTAGGGCTTGCAGATCGGAAGGTCAGCGGTTCGAATCCCTGCAACGGAGTGAGCTCCCGTTACTCAGTCCCAGCTCCTGCCAACCTAGCAGAGGAGGCAGGTTTAGTCGTTGTCTGAGGACTATTCCTGCCTCCGGGTCTGGTCCTGACCAGATGGATACTAGAATCAGCAAGGGATACCCACATGACCTGAAGGTGCTGCTGTGCAATGCTAGGTCAATGATTCATAAGACCACTGCCATCCATGACGTGATCGTGGATGGAGGACTTGACCTGGCATGTGTAACAGAGACTTGGTTGGATGAAGCAGATGGGCCTGTCCTTGCCGCTGCTTGTCCACCAGGTTTCTCTTACGCACAGCAACCCAGGTCATGTGGGCGGGGAGGGGGGGTTGCAGTGATTTTTAGGAAGTCATTAGTTTGCACCAGGCGTCCTATTGGGAAGACCCAGTTTTCTGAGTGCATGTTCTGGAGGTTGGGCAATAGGGGCAGTACAGGATTCCTTTTGGTGTACCGACCTCCCCGCTGCACCAAGGATTCCCTGCCCAAGCTGCTTCAGGTTGTGGCGGATGTTCTCCTGGAGACACCTAGCTTGGTCATCCTAGGGGATTTTAACATCCATGCCGACACGACCTTACAAGGGGCCGCTCGGAACTTCGTGGAAAGCATGGCCTCCATGGGGCTGTCCCTGAATAAGTCTGGCCCAACCCATAGCCGTGGACATGCCTTGGACCTGGTGTTTACCTCTATGGATGTTGAAGATCTGACACTAAGTAAAAGTGAAACGAAAGAAGTGCCATGGTCAGATCACTTCCTGGTGCAACTGGACTTCTCTGCGACCCATCCCCTCTGCAGGGAGGTGGGACCAATTCGGATGGTCCGCCCCCACCACTTAATGGATCCAAATGGTTTCCAGAGAGTGGTAGGGGATGCTTTATCCCATGTTGATGGCCTTTCAGCTGATTCCCTGGTGGCCCGCTGGAATGTGGAGTTAACCAGGGCTATTGACTGTTTGGCTCCGAAGCGCCCTCTCCGATTGCATGGAGCCCGGACAGCCCCGTGGTTTTCCACGGATCTGAGGGCAATGAAACAATCATTGAGACGGCTAGAGCGCCGGTGGCGGATAACTCATTCCGAATCTGACCGGACACAGGTTAGAGCTCAACATCGAGCCTACCAAGTGGCGATAGCGACGGCGAAGAAGAATTTCTTCACCGCCTCTATTGCATCTGCAGAAAACAGCAGCAGGAGACTTTTTCAGGTGGTTCACAATTTAGCGGAACCACCTGCAACATCGGGGCCCAGTACGGGCCACATGTTCTCCTGCAATGATTTTGCAAAGTTTTTTGCAGATAAAATCGCTCAGATTCGGGAAGAAGTAGACTCCACCGTGGGAGCAGGACCGGGGCGGGAGAGTGCTAGAGTTCTGTCTAGTCATGTTGAGTGGGATCAATTCCAATCTGTTACCTCCGAGGATGTGGAGAGGCTGCTTGGACGAGTGAAACCAACCACCTGTCTCCTGGATCCTTGCCCATCCTGGCTTATAAAAGCTAGCCAGGAAGGACTAGGCGATGGGCTTCGTGGGGTGGTGAATGCCTCCCTCCGTGAGGGAGCCTTCCCAGACCCGCTGAAAGAGGCGGTTATTAAACCGCTTCTTAAAAAAACATCTTTAGATGCGGCCACGATGGCCAACTATCGCCCAGTCTCAAATCTTCCATTCCTGGGCAAGGTGATTGAGCGAGCGGTTGCCGAACAACTCCAGGCACGCCTGGAAGAAGTGGACCATTTGGATCCCTTCCAGTCGGGATTCAGGCCTCATCATGGGACTGAAACTGCCTTGGTCGCACTGGTTGATGATCTCCGGCGGGCTAGGGACAAAGGTGAGAGCTGTTTCCTAGTTCTGCTGGATCTCTCAGCGGCGTTTGATACCATCAACCATAGCATCCTTCTGGACCGTCTTGAGGGGCTGGGAGCTGGGGGCACTGTTATACAGTGGTTCTGCTCCTTCCTCCTGGGTGGTTCAGAAAGTGGTGGTGGGGGATGAGTGTTCAGACCCCTGGGCTCTCACTTGTGGGGTGCCTCAGGGTTCTGTCCTCTCCCCCATGCTTTTCAACATTTACATGCAGCCGCTGGGAGAGATCATCAGGAGGTTTGGGCTGGGTGTTCATCAGTATGCGGATGATACCCAGCTCTACCTCTCTTTTAAATCAGAACCAGTGAAGGCAGTGAAGGTCCTGCGTGAGTGTCTGGAGGCGGTTGGAGGATGGATGGCGGCAAACAGATTGAGGTTGAAGCCTGACAAGACAGAAGTACTGTTTTTGGGGGACAGGAGGCGGGCAGGTGTGGAGGATTCCCTGGTCTTGAATGGGGTAACTGTGCCCCTGAAGGACCAGGTGTGCAGCCTGGGAGTCATTTTGGACTCACAGGTGTCCATGGAGGCACAGGTCAAATCTGTGTCCAGGGCAGCTGTTTACCAGCTCCATCTGGTACGTAGGCTGAGACCCTATCTGCCTGCGGACTGTCTCGCCAGAGTGGTGCATGCTCTGGTTATCTCCCGCTTGGACTACTGCAATGCACTCTACGTGGGGCTACCTTTGAAGGTGACTCGGAAACTACAACTAATCCAGAATGCGGCAGCTAGACTGGTGACTGGGGGCGGCCGCCGAGACCATATAACACCGGTCTTGAAAGACCTACATTGGCTCCCAGTACGTTTCCGAGCACAATTCAAAGTGTTGGTGCTGACCTTTAAAGCCCTAAACGGCCTCGGTCCAGTATACCTGAAGGAGCGTCTCCACCCCCATCATTCTGCCCGGACGCTGAGGTCCAGTGCCGAGGGCCTTCTGGCGGTTCCCTCATTGCGAGAAGCAAAGCTACAGGGAACCAGGCAGAGGGCCTTCTCGGTAGTGGCGCCCGCCCTGTGGAACGCCCTTCGAGCAGATGTCATAGCGATAAACAACTACCTGACATTCAGAAGGGAAGTTTTTAACGTGTGATATTTTACTGTATTTTTGTTTTTTATGGAAGCCGCCCAGAGTGGCTGGGGAGGCCCAGCCAGATGGGCGGGGTATAAATAATAAATTATTATTATTATTATAAAGTACAAGTAGATAAATAGGTACCGCTCTGGCGGGAAGGTAAACGGCTTTTCCATGCACTGCTCTGGTTTCACCAGAAGCGGCTTAGGCATGCTGGCCACAAGACCCAGAAAAACTGTCTGCAGACAAACACCGGCTCCCTCGGCCAGTAAAGCGAGAGGAGCACCGCAACCTCAGAGTTGTTCACAACTGGACTTAACTGTCAGGGGTTCTTTACCTTTTAGGATTCACTTTGGATACAGTACTTACAGTACTTACAGTACTTCTAGGTTAGGGGAAAACTCAGCCTTCTGTGCACCAGCAATGAGTAAGTAACATGCAAGAAAAATGGAAGCTACAGAGGAGAGAGAAAGTGTCATGACTCCTGACCCCTGAACCTAGCAGTGCTCTGGACATGAAGTCAGAGACTGCAGGGGTACCAGATGGGGAGCCCAGTGAGATTCTGGCCACAGAGGTGACTGCTGGAAATAGGGAGACTCTTGTCAGACAAGGAGTTCTTGGAGGAACTTCACAGACTACCAGGGTGCTTAGTGCCAGGGCTCAGATCATTAGGGGCAACTTCCCCTGTGCCTGAAGAGCCAGATGCATCTTACTATACATGGGAGTCTGGGAGGCCTCCAGGAGGGAGGCTATGCAATGGAGAAGTGCCCATTTGTAGGCCAAAGAGTTGGCCTTTCAAAGCGCTGAATGGAGCCTGGAGGAGGTAGTCTGGAGACAGAGGTATGAAAGGTCTCGGCCTGCTTCCTGATGTCCATGGGCCCCCAACTTTCAACTAGTCTTGTTGCGCCTCTAGCCTTGCCATTTTCTCTGGCAATGGATCTGTCATTGGGCCGAAATACAACAGAATTGTTGCTAGACATGCACATTTCCTTCAGTGGGTCTCCTCTGAATAGGACTACTCTTGAATAGAACCCTGTGTGTCTTTTCAGAGTTTCAGTTCATTGCATGGGTTTCTAAGGGTAGTCTGTAGGAAGGGAGATGTTTTGCCCAATCCTAGTGAAAAGGGATCTGAAATGAACATTTCCCCCAGTGGGTTTTGTTCATCAAGGTTTTTTTTATTGGATTCTTTATTTCTAACCTGACCTTTTTTTTTTTTTAGCAGTCCCAGGACTGGCAAGAACATTATAAAGCAATTAATTATGGTGACATCTACCATTTACTGGGTCATTCACCATTGATCCTTTCAAAGCACTGACAACTGTAATGCACACCACCTGGGGTTGCCCTTGTTGACCCCTTGGAAACTTCAGTCATAATAAATAGAAACAATTACAGCACTTTGATCAAAACCTTTCAGAGAGCAAATGCTTGTTTGGAAGGCTTGACATTTTACAATCTCCAGAAGTGTCCATATGCAATACCTGAAGAATAAAGACAAATGTTGGCGCCGTAATGCGGCACTACTTTCGCTTTCGCACGCTTAATTTATAGCAAGCAGGTTATGGGGCAATGCGCTGTAAATGTTTCTACAAGGTGATGGGGAATAGCTTTCCTTCTCCCGGGCTGGGTTTATCACTGGGTTTTATAGCAGGTTCACAGCTTTCGGCGGTAGGCATGGGAGTTTTTCCAGAGATTTTATTTCATCTTAAAAATATGATGTATTTTATAATTCTTCATCAATATTGATAGACAGCTGACTCTCTGCCAATATAAAACTTTTTCAGCTGAAGGGTCAGATAAAAAAGAACTTTAAAATCATGATCATTGGATGATGACCTATATATATATATATGGGGGGAGAATTAAGGAGTCCAATTGTTGAGGACTTGATCACAAAACCTTAACCAACACGGGAAGGTTAGAGAGGGTGGGCAACAGAATAATATTTTAATAGAAAAATTAAGTATGTTTGTTATGTACTGAAGTAACAAAACTCAAGAAAATGCACACTTATACACTCCTGGGTTGATTGTAGTGTGTGTGTGTGTGTGTGTGTGTGTGTGTAATATTTCTTATTGTTGGAATGTTCAGGGTGGCAGGAGAGGATATATTGTTTATTAACATCCTTCATAACTTGTGCTAGCAAGTTCCTTAACTTAGAAGAGTGCATTCCCCTTTATACAGCAGAAAACTAGTTGCAAACTCGTGTGAGTTCCTTAAGACAATACGCAATTCAACCTGGCTTGTCCAGATTGAAATATGTTCTAATATTTTCCTAGTAAGACCCCTTGAATCCCTCCTAAAAGAATAAAGACACCACAGTCTTATTCATAATCAATAAAAAGAAAGTTTACTCACAATCAGACAGAGCACAGTGTGATCCCTGAAGGCAGGCTTAAGGCTTAAAGTTACATGCATATACAAACAGGTTTACCCTATATGTGGGTTGACCTAGTGACTGCAGTTAGCAGTTCTGGGAAGTTCGCAGGACGAAAGGAAGATGGAAAAGAGAGAGAGTGGCAGCATGTTTTGGCCTTTTACCAGGTCTAGAAAGGTCATGCCCAGGCCAGGAGGAACAGGAAGTTTCGACTGGCTGGACCAAATATTCCCTTGCATGTCCACTCTAGGAAAATAAGGAATGTTGTACTTGGCTGCTCTCAGTGCATTACATCCCACACTTATGTTGTGAAATGTTTCAGCTTCTGCCTTTGTCATCTGCTCTGATAAAAATGAAATGATTCTGTTTCCAAAGTGGCAGTTATAGATCATAACTCCATAAAAGAGAGGTGTCAGATCTGCAAAGAACAATATATCCTGCCTGTGGTAGATTTACATCCACCATCTCCTATCAGCTGGCAAGCAGAGAAAGCTGCCCATTGTCTGAACAATTTGCTGTCAGCAGTCCTGGATCTGATCCTTGTCATTCCAAAGGCTGTATCACCTGGGGGCAGGTACCTTCAAAAGCACCAGGATGGGTAGAACATACTAGATCCAGCAAAAAATCTCCTACATAGATCCAGCAAAAAATCTCCTAAATATAATCTATAATTGAGTGCAAAAAAACTGGGATGCCATATCTAGTAGGTAGGTGAAACTACAACCAATCTATGTGAGAATTTTTAGAAACCACAAATCAGCAATTTTGACCAAAAAAGTAGAGCAACCAATAGCTAAATATTTTTATTCTGTAAACCCCAAAATGTCAGATTACCAGCAATGGCTAATAGAGTTGCCAGCAGTGTTAGTGAAGAGGCACAACTTATGGATATACATGCTGGAGACATCAACACCACATGGTCTTGACCTGGAGGGTAGTATCAGCATTGTGTGGCTTCAGCAAAGCTCTATAACTAGCAGCCTTGGAAAAACACACAATCTCTATATAATGTTGTGTTATGCATTGTACATTTATGTTATAAAAGAAACCTAACAGGCAGGGGGTTGGACTCGATGGCCCTTGTGGTCTCTTCCAACTCTATGATTCTATGATTCTAAAACAAAACAAAACAAAATGGTCACAATATGTCTTCAACACATGACATGGTCAGGAGTCCCCAAGCATCCTGCCCCTTCTTGACCTGGATGGGATCCCCCTTGCTAGCACCCATTTTCCTCCATATTCCCCAGAGCTTGGACATTTGGGGAACATAGGCTTAGTTCTGCAAAACCCACTGATTTTTGAAAGACTTGTGAATATTTTATTTTGGCCACCATTTATCAAGTGTTGAAAAATACGGTAACTGTGCAGCCAGGTACGTTCCACAGAAAGAACTTTTGGCACGGAGAGAGGGATGCTATAAATCAAATCCTCTTTCTGGGGAGCAGTTTTGGCATGGACTCCACCAGCGTGGTCTTCTCTGAGTTTTTCTGCCAGTTTCCGTCTACTCGTTGGTCCAAAGTCAACACAAAGCCAAACTGACAAGTAGTGATGCAATTTTGGATAGCTTCAAGGTCTGTGTCAATGATGGGGGGAGAAATTCTATTTAGTCCATGTTGTTTCTTTCTGCATATTTAAATACTTATAGACCACACTTTTATAAAAATGCAGCAAGGCAGGATACAACGTATACAATTACAAAACAACAACAACAAACAGCTGGTTGGAAAAAAATTACTTAATTTTTTATAGATTGTACTCTCATGAAAGTGAACCTACCTAATTCACACTGTTCACTGTTCATCCACATTTTGGCGGATGTCTGCTTTTGGTCTCACCTATTATATGAATAGGGACACAGGTGGCACTGTGGGTTAAACCACAGAGCCTAGGACCTGTCGATCAGAAGGTCGGCAGTTCGAATCCCCGCAATGGGGTAAGTTCAGCATAGGTGAAACCAAAAGCAGACATCCAGCAAAATTTGTTGTCCCCCCCCCCGCCCCCCGGGTTTTGTAATGCAGTTCTCCAGCCAAGTGATTTGCACACAAAAAACCCAAAACCAGATATCCTCAGGTATAGTGTGCATAAGAATGTGATTCTTTTTCTATTCAGCTATTACTGTCTCTTCCTGCTGGCATCTATGCCATGAATTAAATCTGAAGCTTGTGAGCATAGGGAAAGGGAAATGCTTTTGTGTAGAACTGAGGGGGGGGTGAACTCATTTTTTTCCAGACTTAAATTTGATTCTACACACATCTGCAGCAATTTATTTTTCAATCCTCATGAAAATTTGCCAGCGATTTAGTGTGATTTTTTCTTGTTAAAACCATTTTTTGTGAGTTTTCCTAATATGATGCATTTATGTCTGCTATTTCATGCGCATGCGCATGCATGCGCACACACACACATATACGCATACACACTTTATGTCTTGCACTGCAAGATTTATAGTAATGTGAATTTTGATGATGGGTGTTTCAGTTTGTGTGTTGTTTTGGAAAGTGCACGTTAGGTAAAGGTAAAGGGTAAAGGGACCGCTGACCATTAGGTCCGGTCGCGGACGACTCTGGGGTTGCGGCACTCATCTCGCTTTACTGGCCAAGGGAGTCTGCATTTGTCCACAGATAGCTTCCGGGCCATGTGGCCAGCATGACTAAGCCACTTCTGGTGAACCAAAGCAGCACATGGAAACGCCGTTTACCTTCCTGCCAGAGCGGTACCTATTTATCTACTTGCACTTCGTGCTTTCAAACTGCTAGGTTGGCAGGAGCAGGGACCGAGCAATGGGAGCTCACCCTGCCACGGGGATTTGAACCGCTGACCTTCTAATCGGCAAGCCCTAGGCTCTGTGGTTTAACCCACAGTGCCACCCGTGTCCTGCAGATTACTGTAGATCGATTTGCCTTTAAATGCAAATGAAATCATGTTTCTCTCCCATCTTTCACTGTGAGCAGCTTGTCCAGTCTCCATACTGCTTGCACTCCATTCTGTGAGCACCCACCACTGCCTGCCCCTTGGAGAAGGAGCATGAAGAAGCAGTGAAGGCTGGCCCATTAGCTGGCAAACGGGGTTCAACCCCACCAACCTCAGTCTCCTTGCAACCAACCATCACCTGACGGCCTTCTTAACTGACTGCAAATGGGGTGACTCCACCTATAGCAGCTTCCTCCTCCTTAGTATCAGTGTTTTGCTTCTTCTAGAGTTACTTGGCTCCTCCTCCCACTGGTTCTGGCGCCACCTACTGTTGGCCTCCTTGCCTTCCATCCTACCAGTCCCAGTCTTCACCAGCCACCACTGTGAAGAGGAAGTGGTAGGTATTGCAGACATGATCAGTATTATCTTTTCCTGCATGGGACGTGGACACGACTACCTTATTCAGAAACAGTAATGCTTGTAAATACCAGTAGCTGGAAACCACAGATGGGGTGCTTGTGCTTGGATCCCACATGCAGGCTTTCCACAGGCATCTGATTGGCCCCTGTGAGAAGATGAGCCATTGGCCTGATCCAGCAGTGCTCTTCTGATGTTCTTCAGTTCTTACGTACCTTCAGGTGCCAAATTTAGAGTTGTGCCACCAATTCTCTGGGTTTCTTTCCCATCCAAAGTGAAGCAAGCTCCAATACTATTACATTCCCCAGGCTTATCGAACACCCCCCCCACTCCAGCCTCCCCAAATTAGCTCATATTTCTGCAGCTTTTAATTTTTTGTTGGCTTTTATGTCTTAGTACTATTTTAGGACCAGCTTTATGTTTAATGTTCTATTTCTGTACTCCACTGCTTTCTTGTTTAGTCGTACTGCGTTTTGTACTTTTAAATATTTTATCATCAGGTGGACTTCGGTTTTTATCAGATAGTGCAAGCTGCTTTGTGGAGGTAGTTCATTCCACTGGGGAATCCTGAGACCTGTAGTCTAGTTCCAGTTACAGGCAGGAAAATATACTTTAAGGCGCGGTAGTCAACGTTCAGATATCACGGACTACAACTCCCATTAGTCTTTGCCAGCATGGCTAATAGTGAGGGTTGAGGGGAACTGTAGTCCAAAACACCTAGAGGGTTCTACATTGGCTGTCTGTATAAGCACCTACTGCTGCCTCCCCCTTTTCTCTCTACTTGAGAAGGCTATGTGACTTGAGGAGCTCCAGGTGGCAAACATTGTTTTCCTCCTCCAAATGTTACCTCCAGAACAACCCTGAGAAGGGAGGATAGGCTGTGAGATGGTGACTGGCCCACTAAACTACATGGTTGAGTGGGGTTTTGAACTGTGGTCTCAAACACTCTAAAAGCTACACTAGATGGGTCTTTGGCTTGATCTATCAGGGCTCTTCTTATAAATACCCTGAACAGTTTATTTTTCAAAAAGAGTCCAGAATCTTGCCCACCCCCATTGTTAGGGAAGTTCGGTATTTTAATTGGAAGGGAATTGTCCATCCCACCCTATATTGATTTTCAAATCATATATCCGGATATGTGAGCGATTCAGGTCTGGCATGATTCATCATAAAATTTGATCTTGAGTAGACTGCAAGCTAGCTCATTAGACGATTGAATAATGGAAGGGAGACAGAGGCAAATTGATTTTTCTGACATAATGAAAGCTGACAACAAGAAATTAAACACATCTAACTTTATAATAAAGTGCTGGCTTGATAATAGCTCTGAACTGTATGTCCCATTCCCTCCCAGCTATGCTAGGAAGCATACATATGCTTATTAGTCAGAAGGAACACAATGTCTAAAGGCAAGTGGAGGGAGAGGAAGAGGGGGAAGTGACCTCGTCGTCTGTAAATACACAAATGCCGAGAAAACAATCTCCTTCAGATCTTCTTTGCTTCCCATTCATGAAGGCTTTGCCTTTCTATATTGTCATAGCAGCTATATAGTCATAGCAGGGATATTATGTTCTTATAGACAAATTCACAGGGGTTAAGCTACCAATATCTACTAGCCATGATGGCTATGTTCTCCCTCAACTGTTAGAGGCAGCATGCCTCTGAATAGCGATTGCTGGGATTCACAAGCAGGGAGATGGCTGTTGTACTCGGGTCCTGCATGTGAGCATTAGGGTATTTGGTTGGCCACTTTGAGGTCAGGATGCTGAGCTAGACGGCCCTTTGTTCTGATCCAGCAGGCTATTGCAGGGGTGGAGAACCTTTTTCGGCTCAAAGGCCAGATCAAGAACAGGTCCATTCTCTGTGATCCATTTTTTTTCAGGGGTAGGGCAGTCCACCTGTCGATCACGTGACATCATTAAGGTGATGAGCTCAAAGAAACCTGAGAGCAGCACCCACCAGCTGATCAGAGCTGTCAGTGGGTGTCACTTTCCCAGGAACAACCAGGAGTATACAGTGGTGCCCCGCAAGACAAATGCCTCGCAAGACGGAAAACCCGCTAGATGAAAGGGTTTTCCGTTTTTGAGCTGCTTCTCAAGACGAATTTCCCTATGGGCTTGCTTCGCAAGACGAAAACGTCTTGCGAGTGTTCCGATTTTTTTCCGCTCCCCCCCTTTTCTAAGCCGCTAAGCCGCTAATAGCCTTTTAGCCGCTAAGCCGCTAAGCCTTTAATAGCCGCTAATCTGCTAAGCCGCTAATAGGGTTGCTTCGCAAGACGAAAAAACCGCTAGACGAAGAGACTCGCGGAACGGATTATTTTCGTCTTGCGAGGCACCACTGTACATCATTTAAAATGCACAAGATGTGCAACCTTGTTCAATGCATGTTTTATTTGAAGCAAAGCCCATTGAATTAAACACAGCTTTCTCCTAAGCGTACAAAAGATGAGAGCCACTGTGTAGAACTTTTGCATCCTCTTATGCACACTTATTTTCAATTTGTCCAAACCAAGACTTTCTGTAACTGTCTCCCATTTGTAGGCAACTTCCTCAGGGCTGGCCCAAAGCATTTTGATACATTGCATTACTTCTCATTCTGCCCAGTATTTCTTGCATGCAGCACTGTTTCTGCTCAGCTGCAGTTATTTGTATCGCTGCCTGCTGCTTTATGCAAATTTATGCAAATTACACAAGTTGTCATTACGCTATTCTGCCCCATTCATCTCAATACAAAGGAAACCCAGCCAAGAAATCCAGTTTCTTCAGTTTCTTCATCAATCAGTTACATATTGTTTTTGAACTGAAAGCAACAGCAGCAAACACCAACTGTATTTGTTTGATACATATCCTTCTGGATAGGAGAAGGAGTAGTGAACACGGGGCAATTTCTGCACCAATTTTTTGTTTTCGTCAGAATTCTCTGACATCGCTAATTGTGCACTCACATTTCATGTACAAAGATGGCTAGACTGGCAGCTGATGAAGAGACAGTGTCTACTGCATCTAAGGGAATGGCTAGCTTAAAGAAGTCCCATGAAAATAGGAATCATCCAATAATGTAGTACAGTGGTGCCTCGCAAGACGAAATTAATTCGTTCCGCAAGTCTCTTCGTCTTGCGGTTTTTTCGTCTTGCGATGCACGGTTTCCCATAGGAATGCATTGAAAATCAATTAATGCGTTCCTAGGGAAACCGCCTTCGGACCAGGTCCGGGGACAGTCTGCCCCCGGACCTCTTCTGAAGGCTGGGGGGGGGGGACAAGGGCTTTTCTTCCCACCCCCAGCATTTTAAAAAACCCTGGGACAGCGGAGGACTTCTCCGCTGTCCGGGGCGATTTAAAAGCCCCTGGGAAGGCAGGCAGGGGGGACAAAGACTTTCGCCCCCTGCCCGCCTTCAGAAGGTGTTCCCGCCCCCCTCCCCACTTCGGAACAGCTTTCCGAAGTGGGGCGGCTGGGGCTGGTGTCCCCACCCCCCCGCCCCACTTCGGAACAGCTTTCCGAAGTGGGGCGGCTGGGGCTGGTGTCCCCACCCCCCCGCCCCACTTCGGAACAGCTTTCCGAAGTGGGGCGGCGGCGGCAGGTGTCCCCACCCCCCCGCCCCACTTCGGAGCAGCTTTCCGAAGTGGGGCGGCTGGGGCTGGTGTCCCCACCCCCCCACTTCGGAACAGCTTTCCGAAGTGGGGCGGCGGCGGCAGGTGTCCCCACCCCCCCGCCCCACTTCGGAACAGCTTTCCGAAGTGGGGCGGCGGCGGCAGGTGTCCCCACCCCCCCGCCCCACTTCGGAACAGCTTTCCGAAGTGGGGCGGCGGCGGCAGGTGTCCCCACCCCCCGCCCCACTTCGGAACAGCTTTCCGAAGTGGGGCGGCTGGGGCTGGTGTCCCCATCCCCCCACCCCACTTCGGAACAGCTTTCCGAAGTGGGGCGGCTGGGGCTGGTGTCCCCACCCCCCCACTTCGGAACAGCTTTCCGAAGTGGGGCGGCGGCGGCAGGTGTCCCCACCCCCCCGCCCCACTTCGGAACAGCTTTCCGAAGTGGGGCGGCGGCGGCAGGTGTCCCCACCCCCCCACCCCACTTCGGAACAGCTTTCCGAAGTGGGGCGGCTGGGGCTGGTGTCCCCACCCCCCCGCCCCACTTCGGAACAGCTTTCCGAAGTTGGGCGGCTGGGGCTGGTGTCCCCCCCCCCACTTCGGAACAGCTTTCCGAAGTGGGGCGGCGGCGGCAGGTGTCCCCACCCCCCCACCCCACTTCGGAACAGCTTTCCGAAGTGGGGCGGCTGGGGCTGGTCTCCCCACCCCCCCACCCCACTTCGGAACAGCTTTCCGAAGTGGGGCGGCTGGGGCAGGTGTCCCCACCCCCCGTTCGGAACAGCATTTTAAAATCTCCCCGTGTCCCGGGAAGATTTTAAAATGCTGGGGGTCGGGCTGCCGACCCCCAGCATTTTAAAACCTTCCCGGGACACGGGGAGATTTTAAAATGCTGGGGGTCGGCAGCGCTTCGCTCCCGACCCCCAGCATTTTAAAACCTTCCCGGGACAGGGGGAGATTTTAAAATGCTGGGGGTCGGCAGCTAACGCTTCGCTCCCGACCCCCAGCATTTTAAAACATTCCCGGGACAGGGGGAGATTTTAAAATGCTGGGGGTCGGCAGCTAACGCTTCGCTCCCGACCCCCAGCATTTTAAAATCTCCCCGGGACAGAGACTTCTCTGCTGTCCCTTGGAGATTTTAAAATGCTGGGGGTCGGCAGCGAACGCTTCGCTCCCGACCCCCAGCATTTTAAGATCGCCCGGGGCAGGCGGGGGAAAGGCAGGCGGGGGGGGGGAGCAAAGACTTTTGCCCCCCGCCGGCCTTCAGAAGAGGTCCTCTTCTGAAGGCCGGCTGTGGGCGAAAGTCTTTGCTCCCGACCGCCAGCATTTCCCTATGGGCTTTCGTCTTGCGATGCAAGCCCATAGGGAAATTCGTCTTGCGAAGCGCCTCCAAAACAGAAAACCCTTTCGTCTTGCGGGTTTTCCGTCTTGCGAGGCATTCGTCTTGCGGGGTACCACTGTACTTGAAGGGGAAACATGTCTTAAATTTCTTCTTCCTCTTCCTCTTCTTTATATCTCACCTTTTTCTGCAAGGAGCTCAAGTACATAGTTCTCCCTCCCCCCCCATTTTATCCTCAAAACAACCCTGTGGGGGTAGGTTAGGCTGAGAGGCAGTGACTGGCCCAAAGTCATCCAGTGAGCTTCATGGCCAAGCGGGGATTTGAACCCTGGTCCGCCAGGTTGACAGTTTAAACACTACACCACAGGGGTGTCATGAAGAAGTGCCAAAGTTATCACAGGTGTACCCGATCTGTTTCAACATGAATGCCTTTATCAAGGACTGATGTATAAGAAATAAAGACATGGCTGACTTTTAGTTCAAATAGGTTCCTTTTTGTTAAATTTCATCTAAACATGAGTTTTTGTAATATATGAGTGTATTTTACAATTTCCCAAAGGTTTTTATGTGGGTGCTTTAGTAACTGTTGTGTAAGTCCTTGATATATACAGTAAAACCTTTCTTCCTTTGGACATCATTGAGCCCTGTTCCTCTTTCTTGTGATAGCTTAAAGAGGTGGAGAACAGGGCTCATAATTCCCTATTCAACAGCTGCCATCTCTGATTTTCTTATTTCTTTGGTGCTTCACATTTCTCCACAGGTCTGCTTTTTCATTCATTTTATTTTCCCAGTTCTCTTCACAAGTGTTTATTTCCCCTCCTCCCAAATCTGCTCGATCAAGTTGTTGTCTTTTCCCCCAAGCTAGTCTTCCTGGAAACAAGCCAATTGCACAAGAAACATTTTAAAAAATAAAGTCACGGAGAAGGAGGAGGGGAAAAAGCATATGAGCAGAAGCATTTCCATGAGAATGAAAAACTCAAGTCAAATTACAGCAAAATAGTCTCAGGAGTAGAGAAGGAAAAAAAGTAAGCACACAAACAAAGTCGACATTAAATGCCAGAATAAACTTTAGGGAGAGAAATGGTACTTATAATCCATGAATCAATCTTTCTTTCTTTCTTTTGAAGATATTATTGGAGATAATATAGTCTCATCTTGTTTTAGAAATCAACACGTTAGATCTAATATGACTCAGAACCTCAAAAATAATGCATTCCTCATTCATTTCTGCTGCTTTTTTGGGGGGGGGGTGAGGAGAGGGGGGAAATAGTTGCATTATTTTTGTTTGTTTCATTTTACCTTCTGTATCCAGAATTGCAAACCTTATAGCTAGTGGCTCCCTGTAGATTTCTCCACATTCATGTATTATTCTTTAAGTATGCCATTAATTTTCTCTAGATTTAGACTGATCCAAACTTCTGCAATACATAAGGCATTCCCCAAGGCCCTATTGTAACAGCACACCATATTGCTCTACTGAACCCTACAGACAGAACTTGTGGCTCTCCAGAAATTATTGAACTAGAACTCCCATCAGCCTCAGCAACCAATGGCCAGGGATGATGGGAGTTGTAGTTCAGCAACATATGGAGGGCATCACATTGGATGCACCTGGTTCAGGAAGCCTCAGAAAACTTGAGTTAGCCATGTCTATTAATTTCAGTGAGTCTACTCTGAGTAGGACTAACATTGGCTACAACCCACAGGCAGCAAATGAGAAGCAGCAGCCCATGGCTGTCAGATGCTGAATGAATGAACACTTCCATGGCGGCTGCTAGCCATGTAGGTTAAATTGAACTTCTGTGTATCATTTAACTGGTACCTGGTTGACTGACTGAACCCCAAGAGTGCTCACAAATGGTTTGTCATCATCCTGGAAAAAGGTGACAGGTGGGGCAATGCAGGGTTCCATCTTGGGCTCAGCATTGTTCAACATCTTTACAAATTACTTGGATGAAGGAATTGAGGGTATGGTCATCCAATTCGTAGATGACACTAAACTGGGAGAGTTAGCTAGTACTATAGAAGATAGAATCAGGATTCCAGATGACCTTAACAGATTGGAGAACTGGGCTAAGAACTGAACCAAAAGTAGATAAAAGCATTTCAATAGGGGCAAATACAAGGTTTGACTATTAGGCAGAAATAATCAGATGCACAAAAATAGGATGGGGACACCTGGCTTGACAGCAATACACATGAAAAGGATCCAGGGGACTTAGTAGGTCACAAGCTTGAAACGAGTCAACAGTAGTAAAACAAAACAAAACTAATGCATCCACAGAAGTCTAGTGTCTAGATCAAGGGAAGTAATAATACCACTCCATTCTGCCTTCATTAGGCTCCACCAAGAGTACTGATGGGAGTCGGAGATGGAGGGACATAGGTTCCTTCACCAGAGGACTAGAGGGATACTGGCCTGATCTGCTGTGGGTATCTTCAAAGCCCAGAGGTCACCAACCTGAAACTGGTTTACTGATTCTTTACAGCCTAATTTCAGTGGGGGTGCGGTGAGGAGAGGACCCTGTGGATGCTAGGAAAGGCCTCTCTGTGTGCCTGTGTGGGTGCGGCAACCCTATTGGCACCCCCTGCTCTGGCCTTATTCTTGTCTTGAAATTTCAGAGTGTTCATTGGACACTTCCACTGGAGGCTGGTCCACCTGGGTGACGGGGGCAGCATGTCCTCAGCCAGCCCCCTCTTGCCAGCCTTCTTACTTTCAACCAGCCCAAGGGGTGGCCCTGGCTATCTGGTTTCTCCTCCTTAGTCTCAACCAGGCCCTTGTAGAACTAAGCAGCTACCAAGATGGGGACAAAATTAGAATTAGTTGGCACCACCTGTTCTTGGGTCTGCCTCTGTCTATCATTGGATCAGACTCTACCTGCGGCTACTTGGGCTCCCTGCCTTCCACCCAACCAGCCGCAGTGGGTGCAAGTCACCATGGACCACTTCTCTGCTGCTGCGAGAGTATGCGTAGCACAAAGAGGGGACTGTCTCAGCCTTGCCTGCTCGTCTTCTTTAGGAGATTGCCCCAGAGGACCATGAGGGACCAATTATATGAGAGTTCATGATACTTAAAAAAACCCAAACAGCAGCAAGTCACCAAAGTATATTAAGTTCTGAACATTGCAGTACCTGTTATTTCTGCTGTTCAGGGCTTTAGTTATTACATTAGTGAGCAATCTGGCAACCGTCAGGGAGTATTACACATAGCAATTCACAAGGTCAGGAAGACAGAAGATTTGAGTCAGAGGCATGAAAAGCCAGCCCTGATAACAGAGGATCTCATCGGCTGATTTGCATTGGCACCCAAGAACTGAAAATGAATCACGTCAAAAGATACTTGCAAAGAATTAATTTGTCAGTCAGTTATCAGTGAATGCTTGGAATAACCTAAGAGCAACTTTGTACTTGTAAAAATGTCTCGGCTATAGTACTCCCGCCCCCCGCCCCCGTTTGTGTGATTTAGAGTAAGAGTACAGTCTTAAGAGTTGCTTTCCTGAGTTAGGCTGAGGTGTCAAGGAGTCTGGGTTTTACCATTGATTAAGCCAGCAAAACAGTCCTTGGTGATTGTGGCAGACCATTTCAGAAAATTTGGAGTAGGGACAACCTCCCAATTTGTAATTTTGGCAGGAGAATAGTTCCCCTGCCCTCACGTCCACCAACTCATAATCCTGGCTGCTGCTGCATGGGGTGAGAGGGAAATGTCTTCTTTTCCCTCTCCTTCCTTCCCTGGAGTCCAGAAAACACTGCCTTAGATGTTTCTCTGGTGGCACTGAGGTGCCCTAGGAAAATCCCTTGCTTCTGGGATCTGCTGTAGCATTGCTGCAAGCATGAGAAGGAGAAGAGTGAGAAGAGGAAAGAGAGAGAGGACAAAGAGGAGAGGAAGAAGAGGAAGGAGAAGAGATGGGTCATGGAGAAATGGAAGACATCCTCCCCTCCTTGCCATTGCTAAAACAACCACAGCTTCCCGGTTCACAGTCACTGAAGCGAAACAGTAAGGGGGTTTTGAGGACTCCTGGTGAGGAGTTCAGGGATCCCCTAGTGGCCACAGTAACACCACTGAGTGTGAAATGTGATTTAAATTTGGCTAGGAATTCATCAAACTTTTTTTAAAAAAAGTTTGGAGGACAAAAATAGCTCCATTTGCTGCCCCCAGTTCTGAATCAAAATGGAAAAGGAATGGCGTTTTTGCTCATCACTGGAGGAGCTTTGCTTCACTAGTCAAAACCTAGGCCAGCCTCCCTTTGAAAAAGCCCCCACCAAAATCTAGAGCCACTTTATTGGGTCCTGTCCTGCTCAGCTTATAGGCAGCCATGCAACTGGCCCTCTAGAGGCTTCAGCAGGTGGCATAAGCAGACCTCAGGCTTTCTAGAATCTGCACATGTGGAAGCAGGGCTTTGGTTCATTGAATGATTGTGAGATGGTGATATCTTGGTGCTTTGGGTGCAGAAGAATCAGGTTATGGGGAGCCTGCAGCTGTAGGCCAAATCCCAACAACATTTGGAGACCACTGTTGAACATAGGGTTGTATTAAAGCTAACGTTTACTCACAGTAGAGCTTTTGATATTAATAAACCTGATTTGTCATGGTCATTAATTTCAACGAGCCCTCTCCCCTCCTGTGGTTTAAAGCAACTGGTACTCAGAAGCATTACCGCCTCAGACTGTGGAGGCAGAGCAGAGCCATCATGTCTAGTAGCCACTGCTAGCTTTGTCCTTCATGAATTTTCTAATCCTCTTTTCAAGCCTTCTAGATTGTTGGTCATCACTACCTCCTGTGGGAGCAAGTTCTGGCCTCTTTCTCAATGCCATGTATAATTTTATAAATCTCTATCATGTCTCTTCTTACTTGCCTTTTCTCTAAACCAAAAGTTCCAAATGCTGTAACCATTCCTCATCGTGGAGTTGCCCCATCCCCTTGATCATTACCTCTTTACGTTTCATTTACGGGCATAAAAATTTGCATTTTTAGAAGCTCATTTCCACATTCCCTCCTGCATCTAAAACACAATTGAGTGAGGTTTAATATCCTCAGCTGAATGAGCATGTGTTTCTCTGACCCAGCAGGCAGTTTTTTTTAAACTTAGAATTTCTTCCTCTCTAAAGACTTTTTCTTTTCTTTTAACTAACACTCAACGTTTGGAAGTCATTTAAGGTTAACACATATCTACTCTCAATATTCAATGAAGCTTAGATTCCCCCCTCCTGTACTTTAGATCACCAGCACAGATAGTTTTCATTTTTCCATCTCTAGGATTCTGTTACTGGAATAAAGTCTTAATGTTTCCCAGGTGATGTGGATTATCTTGATCTGTTTGGGAAAGGGCTGTAGCTCAGTGGCAGAACATCTGCTTCGTACATTGAAGGTACCAGGTTCAGCCTCTAGCATCTCCAGGTTGCGCTGGGAGAGAATCCCTTTCTGAAATCCTGGAGAGCCACTGCCAGCCGGTGAAAGCAATACTGAGCTAGATGAACAAATGGCCTGACTCAGGATAAAGGTAAAGGTAAAGGGACCCCAACCATTAGGTCCAGTCGCGGACGACCCTGGGGTTGCAGCGCTCATCTCGCTTTATTGGCCAAGGGAGCTGGCATACAGCTTCTGGGTCATGTGGCCAGCATGAGTAAGCTGCTTCTGGCGAACCAGAGCAGCGCAGGAAAATGCTGTTTACCTTCCCGCTAGAGTGGTACCTATTTATCTACTTGCACTTTGATGTGCTTTCGAACTGCTAGGTGGGCAGGAGCAGGGACTGAGCAACAGGAGCTCACCCCGTAGGGGGGATTCGAACCACTGACCTTCTGATCGGCAAGTCCTAGCTCTGTGGTTTAACCCACAGCACCACCCACGTCCCTTATGACTCAGGATGAAGAAGCTTCCTATGTTCCAGTTTGGTTTCAGACTTGGATTTGGGACTGAGGCAAAACTTTGATCACCTCCGTGGATTATATGCACTGGGAATGAGACACTCAGTATTGTCTACACTCCCTGCCAGTGTTTCTCCAGAGTTTCAGGCAACAGACATTCCCAGCCCTGCTTGAAGATGCCAGGGACTGAGCCTGGGACCTCTCTGCATGCAAAACAGATGCTGTACAATTGAGCAGGGGCCTCTTCCCCAAATACAAGATAGATTAAAAAAATGACTGTTTCCCCCCAATTTCTAGCTGCCCCTGTAAACATCCGGTGTGTGACTGAAGACTCTGACAATACTGGGCCCCCAATTGTGTGGAGAGAACCTGTATGGCCAATGTCATTGAGGATGGGGACAATATAGTACAGTGGATGTTGCTCTGCCCTCAGGCAAGCCTCATCTGCCTTACTAGCCCAGTCTAGGGGGAGGCACTGGCTGCCTATTTCCTCCTTCCCCTTTGTAGAACTCAAAGGAGGAAAAGGAAGAGGTTGGGACGCAGCCAGAATGGCTTGGCTCTGCCTGTTATTGGCCCTGACACCACCTGCTGTTGGGACCCCTGCCTTCTGCCCTATCAGCCCCACAGGGCACCAGCTTCCAATGAGCTGATGAGAGTCCCCGTTCTGTTCTCATATGACCCTTGGTTTGAGTCCCACAGCTGGTGGTCCTGGCGCCGCCCTCTTGCCTCTCAGTATGAATAAAGGACAGCTGGAGAAGAATGACAAAAAGGGGTCGGCTGAAAGATAACAGAAGTCTCAACTGCAACCTTCTCCAAGGGAATCTTTGCCGTCTTATATATTTAGCAGCTGTTTTTAAAATAAGACTGTGATTGAGAGTCCACACACTTGACTACAGGAAAGTCAGCCCCTTGGAGTATTAATCAAAGCATGCATTCTGCTTGCTGTTCTGGCCCTGTGTTCCCCATGTAGGCGTTCCACATTTTTAACAGCTGCTTTCTCTCCCTTCACTATTTTATCACATTTGTTTTCCATTAGCAGACCAGGGGACAACTGAGAGCTGTGATTAACTCATTTGCTGAGGCTCGCTCTCGTAATTTTACATGGGAAAGGCTGGCTGGATTGTCAAAAGGTTGTGCTGCCAAGGAAAGCTTTATTTCAATGCCATCAGCATCTTCAGAACAATCCATTTGGGAAAAGGTATGCAGGGATTGGCATGACTGTTACCAGAATGCCACCCTATGCCCAGTAAAATTTGGATGAGGTTATTTATTTATTATTTTATTTATTAAATTTATATACTGCCCTTCATTTGAGGATCTCTGGGCCGTTCACAAGATCAAAATACAGGATAAAAACGCAAAAATAAATAGTTAAAACAAAAACAAAACATGCCAAGGATTGAACATGGGGCATTCTGTGTGCACAGCAGATATGACCCATCTCCGCTGAGCAGGTTTACAGGTTACCTGGCTACTGTCCTTCCCACTATGGTGTGATGTATTGTATTTAAGAATGGAAGAGAATCTCACTCTGACTGCATGCTAAAGTGAAAGAACCTAATTCACAGTTCCTGGATTTATCACTCAGATTGGAACATAGTTATCAATTGCATTGTGTGCTTCTCTGAATTTTACAATGCAGTTTAAGAACAATTTATTTATTTCTTAAAATATTTATATAATGCTATTTCATTCAAAAAAAAAAAATCAAAGTAATTAGGATTGGAAATTACTGAGTGCCATTCACAAGCATAGCTCATAGCAGTGCAACTCCACCTTACCACGAAAAGCAGAGAAGCATCACTGTATACAGTTGTAGCCAGATCCCTCCAGGTAACATGCAAACTCCATCTAAGAGGTGAGACTAGAAAGCAAGGGAATTCATTGTAGTTTGCTTATTATTCAGTCCCCTTCAGGCTTGCATTTCTCCATTGATTTGAGATAATCTCATTAACACTTTGGACATTGATGCAGTGACATCATTCCAGCAAATTGCTCCCCAAGGTTTGATATTAGATCAGGGAATTACAATTCATCACACTATTTATGACAAATCTAATAGCATGCACTGATTTGCTACAAGATGTGGCTTGCGTGCGTTTCTTCCCTAACAGCTACAGTTGTCCTTTCAGCCTTCACCCACCAATTCTTTTCTTGAAAGACACCAGCGCTTCATTTCTTGCTTCAAAAGACAGGAAAGTTCATTTGCAGCAAAGATCATGCAATGAGCATGCATTCCAAAGATCTTTGGAGGAAAAAAATGTGTATATTAGAAGAAATTCATAGTACAATGATGATGAATTTTCACAAGGACCTCTTTTTAAAAAAGCACATACTGATGCAGAAATGTGGAGAACTCAAGGTGGGAAAATTAAGAAATGGAGAGACACTGAAATGGATAGATTTACCCATCCCTTCCTGTCACACAGTGTGGAGTGCCCATGATCAGAGTTCCAGTCAGTCATGCCTTCCACAATCTATCAGCCCCTTTTGACTCCAGGTTGTTCTTCCACACACCCCAGTAGTATTCATCATTCTGTGGAAACTCAGGAGCTCCCAAGTCAGGGGTCGACAAACTAAGGCCCACGGGCTGGATCAGGCCCAATTGCCTTCAGGATCTGGCCCGTGGATTGTCCGTGGATCAGCGTGGGGATTCGTTCGTTCGGGCTGTGCCATTCCCCCCCCCCCGTGCCATTCCATTCCATTCCCCCTCTCCCTCACACACATTGTGGTGGTGCCTCCTCCCTCCCTCCCTCCCAGCTTCTCCCTGACCTGCCTAGAGGAGGAAGGGGGCTGGGCTGAACTGGCTGAGCCCCATTTTAAGCAGCTGCTCACTGGAGCCAGCCCTTTCACGCTGCTCACTGGAGCCAGCCCTTTCACGCTGCTCATCTTCCCGCCACCGCCGCCCTGGTGCTCCTGTGGACCAGAGAGCGGAGTGGATGAGCTCCCTCTGCCTACCCACGAGAAGCAGCAGCGGCAGCAGCAGCAGCGGTGGCAGCAGCCCCTGGGAAAGTAAGCGCAGGGGCTGGAGCTGGGGAGGAGTACTACTTGCCCCCCTCGCCTCTTCTTCCAGCTCCACCCCCCCGTGCTGCTTCTCCGGCCTGCCACAAGGTCTGAGGGACAGCAGCTAAATTTTTTTGCCGATCCCTGTCCTAAGTGGTTGTGATCCCTGCCAAAAGTAGCAGCAGGAAGTGAATTGGGTGTAAAATTTAAACAGTGGTGAATGCAAGCCTCGCTGCTCAGAAAGAAGCAGAAGCATACTCTGGGACTGTGTTCCTGGTTGTTTCAGTGGGGCTCACATTCGGTAGCGATTACATTCAGCAGTAAATGCAATCCAATGGGCTCAGATCCAGGTAGCATCACATGGCATCAGGAGATCAACAGGGGGAGAGACCTGCCACCTGACAAAAGTAGCCGGCAGCAGGACAGTCACTGATCTGTCCTGTTCACTTCAGTCGTTGCTGAAGTAAACTAGTGGTAAATTGTTTACCACCAGTTTTCCCCAAACTGCAAAGCAAGGAAATCCAACAATGGATAATACAGCCCTCACACTTGCATGTGCAGGCGCGCGCACACACACACACTTTCTGTAATCCTACCTGGTTCTGAAATTTATTGCTGTAGCATCTTGCTTCAGTAGTTGATATATTGGTCCCTGGGGGTTGCTGGTGCTCCATCATATCTGCCTGCTATCCCCAGTGGTGCAAAGAGTCCAGGAAAGTTTGCTATTAAATCATATGAGAAATGTTACCCCAGTGAGCACACCATGTCATGGGAGGGATGAATGTCATGTGAATAAGAGATTGGTGGGGGGATCTACAGGGCTCTTGGGGAGCAAGGAGGTAGGAAATATCTCAAAGGGTATTTTGCACAACATTATTTTAGAAAGTCATTTGGGCAAGAAAGGAAAAAGAAAGAGGAAAAAGATTAATTAAAAAAATATGTATTAGAGTTCTGTCTGTATCTTTGGACCAATATGCACCTCTAATGAGCATACCAGAAAGTAAAAAATCCACACCTGGGCTATTCAGTGTGTAGCACTCCCTCTAGATCCATTAACGATAAAATCTGTAGTTGTCTGTTTTCTTGGTGTAGCCTTGCAGCATTTTCGGATGACTGAGAGATTACAACCCTACCATCCAGTCTGGATTTTTAGATTCCTTCTTGACCCAGTGAATAGTTAAACTATGAACTTGTGCACACAGGAGGCAGGGATGGGCACCAACCTGGATGGCTTTAAAAGAGGATTGGACAAATTCATGGAAGAGAAGGCTATCAATAGGTACTAGGCCCAATGGCTGTGCAGTCAGAGGCACTAATGCTTCTGAATACCAATTGCTGGAAAACACAGGAGGGGAGAGTGCTCTTGGGCTCAGGTCCTTCTTGCACCTGCATGGCCACTTTGAGGAGAAGATGCTGGACCAGATGGGTCCTTGGTCTGACCCAGTAGGCGCTTCTTATCTTAGGTTCTACCAATGAACTGGTTTAAGTATAGGAGCATCTTGATCTGCCACACCATCTAGCGTTCTCTCAATTTCTCTTCTATTCATGGAGGGAACCAGGGACTGACAAGGTAGGGTAGCTGCTCTGGGCCAATGGGTGATTGAAGGCCCCCTTGGAGCTCTGCTATAATGCAATGTGGTATGATATTTTCACTAATATATGCATTTATATGCACACTTTGCACGAGCATATGAATTTTTGTACATATTGGCTGGAGAACTGCACTGCAAGATTCAGAGAACTGTGAATTTAGAACGGTGGCTGTGTTTCAGTCCGCATCTTGTTTTGGAAAGTGAAAATTATTCCAATTTATCCTAATATATATGCTTATATGCAACTCCCCCCCCCAATAAAACACATTTTTGTAAGTTATTTTCACGAATACATGCATTTTTATACACACTGCCAAAGTATATGTATTTTTTTGCTCCATTACTTGGCTGGAGAACTGTATGGTCAGATTCAGTGAAGTGTGAATTTGGGTTTGCATATCATTTCAGAAAATGTGAATTAGGTCGGCTCATCTTTAAATGCAAACAGAATTGAGTTTCTCTTTCACCTGTAATCTCTACTGCATTCTTCTTTTTGTATCTCCATTATATGCCACTTACAAATAATGATATATAGATTATTAAAATCAAAAAAAGGAAGGTTCAATACCTGGGGCTAGAAGTAACACATTCATAGGTCTAAAGATATCTTTGCTAGGATTATGTGGCCACATTTCACAGTCATCAGTCTCACTGTGTGGATTCAGCGGTTTTGCCAAATCCATCAAAGAGCTAGAATGAGAAACTAAGTCTCTCCAGGTGTGGTGCATGCTACGAGAAAGATATATTGTGTCAGTAAACAGGGATGCTGTTCTGCGATGCCCAGGTGAGCTATACCTGGGTCTACAATTTAAGCACAGAATCTATCGTGTCAGCAATACAGAGGAAGCCGTGTTTGTCACCACGATCACATTCTAGCATTGGTGAGGAAGGATGAAATAGATCCCCTGTGTACTATTACTGCAGGAGCCATCTCCGTTAGTATTTATTGAGTGGCACCAGGAGAAGTTAGTCTTTCGGCAGAGAATGGAGATGGAAAGATAGTTACTGATGGTGCAGTAAAGTCCGATAAAGCTTTCCAATCTGTTCATTAAAACAGCCTCGCAATACCTCCTCCCAGGCAGCCAGAGCCATAACACGTAGATAGCTACAACCCTTTGTTCTTCCCTGGAGCATTTTAAATAATAATATAATAAAATCCAGTCAACCACTGAGTTTTTGAGGACTCTTAGTCCTCCGTGTTATCTTGTCTTCCTTCTTTGTGTGTGGGGCAGATGGGTGGGGATATGTGTGTGTTTGTTTGGCCATTACTCTTCATAAATATTTTCCAAGGGGTGTCACACTCTGTGTCTGGACCTGCAATTCCTCTCCTCACTCTTAAACAAGATAACAGTCTAGAGCTAGAAGGAAAGTGCACTGGCTCACACAAAAGACAGGCAACTGGAATCTGACTGTAGTGGGAGAGTATCTAATGTTGCTGAGGGCTGTATATGGCCCTTGGACCACACATTGGACCATCCTGATAAAGAGTCATCTGTGGCACTGTGGGTTAAACCACAGAGCCTAGCGCTTGCTGATCAGAAGGTCGGTGGTTCGAATCCCTGTGATGGGGTGAGCTCCAGTTGCTCGGTCCCTGCTCCTGCCAACCTAGCAGTTCAAAAGCACGTCAGCGTGCAAGTAGATAAATAGGTACCGCTCCGGCAGGAAGGTAAACGGCATTTCCATGCACTGCTCTGGTTTGCCAGAAGCAGCTTAGTCATGCTGGCCGCATGACCCGGAAGCTGTACGCCGGCTCCCTCGGCCAATAAAGCGAGATGAGCGCCGCAACCCCAGAGTCGGCCATGACTGGACCTAATGGTCAGGGGTCCCTTTACCTCTACCTTTATGCCCTGTACAGGGAAGTTCTTAATGGTTGATGTTTTATTGTGTTTTAAATATTTATTTATTTTGTTTTAAGTATTTTGTTGGGACCCATCCAGAGTGGCTGGGGTAACCCAATCAGGTGGGTGGCATATAAATAATTAACAGGGATGCGGGTGGCGCTGTGGTCTAAACCACTGAGCCTCTTGGGCTTGCTGATCAGAAGGTTGGTGGTTTGAATCCCCATGACTGAGTGAGCTTCTGTTGCTCTGACCCAGCTCCTGCAAACCTAGCAGTTCGAAAACATACCAGTGCAAGTAGATAAATAGGTACCGCTGTGGTGGGAAGGTAAACGGTGTTTCCATGTGCTCTGGTTTCTGTCACAGTGTTCCATTGTGCAGTTTAGTCCTGCTGACCACATGACCCGGAGAGCTGGCTGTGGACAAACACCGGCTCTCTTGGCCTGAAAGCGAGATGAGTACCGCAACCCCATAGTCACGTTTGACTGGACTTAACCGTCCAGGGGTCCTTTAGCTTACATAAATAATGAAATTACTACTATTATTACAGTGCACATGCTTTGCTTGCACAAGGCCCCAGTTTCAATCCCCAGCATCTCCTTGGTGGGGAGGTAAAGAACCCTGTTTGAAACCCTGGCGAACTGCTGGCAGCTCTGAGTGCCTATCTTTGTGTTAACTTTGCTGAAAGTGCTGGACAGCTCCCTACTTGTTCAACTATCTCCCTGCCTGTATTACTTTACATTGCATTATGTTACAAAGCCTTTAAAGCTTGGGTCCAGGATATCTTAAAGACCACCTGAGCCCTAATATCCCAGCTAGATCAGTGAGATCTTTAGGCAGGAATGCTGTTAACTGTTCCCTGCATGAATGAGACCTACTTGGTATTTTGGGGAAATCAGACATTTAGTGTGGCCACTCCAGCAAGTGCAATACCCCCTTTTGATTAAAATCTGCCAAAAAGCATAGCTTTTTGTTTTTAAATGTCTTTTGAAGATTTTCTTGTGTTGAATGTTCATAATATATAATGTCAAAACCCTTTATATCTAACTTATATCTATGCTTTAAAACTAAGGATTGAAACGATAAAGGTGGCCATGGGATGCGGATGTCTTTTGTGAAATAAAATTTTATTTGATTTTCCAAAACATAAACATACAACAAAACAAATTCCAAATCTAATTATCAAGATTACTCTGAATCTCCTGACTTCCCCCATCCCTTCCATGGGTCCCATTGATCCTATTTTCAACTGCATATCACTACCTTTCAAATTTTGTATCTTCCTAGGTCATCTATACATTCTGTTTGTTACATTACAAGTGTGTTTAAAATCCTGCTAATGTTTTGACCACTTTACAATAATTTTGTATATACATTATAAACACTTCCTATTCTTTTTTAAACTTCTTGTCTTCTTGGTTCCTGAGCTTCCTAGTTAGTTTTGCCATTTCAGCATACTCCATCAACGTGATTTGCCATTCTTCTCTGGTCGGGGTTGTTTCTTCCTTCCATCTCTGGGGAGATGTGGCTGTCTTTTGGATAAGCTGCTCAGCTTATGACTTGGGCCTCATATGCACCATACATTTAAAGCAGTATCATACTATTTTAGGCAACCATGTCTTCCCTCAAAGAGCTCTGGTTTCTTCAGGGTGCTGAAATGTGTGAGACAGCCCTATTCCTCCCACAGGACTACAGATCCCCTAGTTCCCTGGGAAGAGGGGTTGGTTTTGTTAAACCACTCTGAGAGCTGTGGATCTGTGAGAGGACTAACCAATCACAGCACCCTTAACAAACCATAGTTCCCAGGATTGTTTGAGGGAAACCATGACTGTTTAAAGTGGCATGATGCTGCTTTAAATGTCTAGGGTCCTCGGTGCTGACTGTACCTGCCAGTTCTTCATAGTACCTCATTGGCTTGGCTGGACCCTATCTTGCCTGAAAGAAGATGAGTGAATTGTAAAGCAGCTGCTGTGGCAGCTGCAAACTGAGCTGAGGAATGGCACAGCCATGTTAAGCAGCTGTAGCCATGATGGACCCCTGTTTGGGTAGGCTATTGCATGGGAGTATTGTGAGAGAAAAAGTTTGCAAGGCAAAATGGGCATGTTTATAATGTTTAACTGGTGCTAGAGCAAAATATTCATGTTTTTGGTGCTAGTGAGTTAAGTTGGATGTAAGATCCTCCAACAAAGGTTTCAAATTAGCAGTATTTATTTTTGACAGTTTAGCAATTACCTTTGACATTAAATACTTAATATAGTTAGATTTAACCTGGAATGAGCAGCCCTGTAGGACAGATTCTGTCTCCTTATACTTGATGGGCATAATTACAGATTAGTTCCACTTTATTGAGAATCATGATAAAGGCAAATTGAATTAAGTTTAGGATCCTGAGAGGACAGATCAGGGAAAAGTCAATAGGTATCATCAATGTATAATTGCACTGGATATTCTCTTCCTTTAATTACCATTCACAGTATATCTAATTTAGATCTAATTTTTGCACCTGAGGATTCAAACCATAAATGTGGCAACAGGCATCTCTGATGAGCATCCAGACTAACTTTAAAAAGTAATTAGGAGACCTACAATTTAAAAATAGGTTTGAACACCCAGCACTTGCAGATTGGCATTAACAAGAATTGAGCCAAAATTCATTTCCATGATGAAACATGCATGTTTTGGTGAGGGACAACCTTTCATCAAAGGAAGGTCAAAAGTATTTGGCTTCATTCAGACATGGCATACAGACATGGCATATATTGTGTTTCACTCGTTATAATGCTAGTGCTTCTTTGCCAACTGCTAACATTCCTTTACATTGCACTATTTGTTGCATTATGGAACTTTGGCTTTTTTGATCGATATGCCAGCATGCCTGGCTAATTTTTTCAACCCTCGTACCACCCTGAATTTCATCATGGGAAGTTACACTGCAAATCTACCATGATTTCTGAAGTTACTTGCAGATAGATCTCTCCTTCCCCCCTGGAAACTATTAACATGGAAATGAGCACAGAACTTCCATTAGATTCCACTAGATTTTCAGAAGTAGATTTTACATTGTGTGAAAGATCACATAAAATGTGGAAATTCCTTATCGGGTAAGGAAACACCAGGAAAACAGAATAAAGTCCTGTCTGTATTATAATGTATTTTTCATGAGAATAAAGCCGGTTCCTTACCAGTGAGCTATGGCACTCCCTGATATAGGAAGCTGCCTTATGCCAGTTGAGACCGTTGGTTCTTCTTGCTCAATATTGTCTACACTGACTGCAGGTGTCCCTTCCAGGACTCCAGACAAGGAATCTTCCCCAGACATACCTGGATGTGCCAGGAATTGAACCGAGGACCTTCTGCATGCAGAGCAAGTGCTCTGGTCAGAGCTATGCAATATAGGAAAGAGCATAGGAAGCTGTCTGTGTTGCCTTATTCTGAGTCAGAGCTTTGGACCATTTAGCTCAGTATTGTCTACACTTACTGGCAGTAGCTCTCCTGGGTTTCAGGCAGTGGCCTCTCTCAGCCCAACTCAAGATGCTGGGGACTGAACCTGGAACTTACTGCATGCAAAGCAGATGTTGGATCACTGGCCCTCCCCCTCCTTTGGATTAATCCCAGCCACTGTGATCTGGATAGCTATATAAATGCAAAGAAATTTCAGTACCTACCTGTGCTGTACAGCACACTTTCTTTTTCCTGCTCCCTCTTTGATTGCTACAAATCTCAATCCATTTGCAACTGAAAAATGCCAAGCTGTAACCACTTTGTTGTCTGCCCCATGTTGCTCCATTTTCCTCCAGCTGGCAGCACAGAACCATGTACTTTAATGATTTAGTTCATGGGATTTGATAAAGCCTGAACATAATTATATTTCTTCCTACCCTCCTTGCCTCTCCATTCCTTTGTTCAGGAAGAAGTGCGTGGAAAGGAATCGCTGCAGGTCCCCCACTCCAGTCTAAGTCAAACTGAGCTTTTGATACAATGGGATAAAATGCATCAGAGTTTTGATACGCAAAGCCCCCTGTAATCGGAAATGTACTTTTTTCTCTCCCACCAAGTATACCCCTCCCATGATCTAAATCTATCCTCGTATTCTCTCTTCTTATACTTCATAGACACATCTATTGATTTTCATCACCCACTCGGTTTAGTGAGAATCAGACAGAAGAACCCACATTCTGCAGAATTAAGCCATTCCCCCCCCTGGTGTCTGAACTGGTGGCCAGGGGCAAGCTGTTCCGTCTCTGCTTGGGGCAGAAATTGCTGATACAAAAGTGAAGGGAAAGAAACTTTTTCCAGACCCAGCACTTCATTACCCTGTGTGCAAACCTTCTGGGGGCTGCATGCCAGTGTGGGGGGCAGAGGTGAAGAGGGTGTGTCTGCAATAGATACAAACATCTGCAGTGCTTGATTTGTAAATTAGGGTGTATGAAGCCATGCAAAAGTCCAAGGCTACATGCATCCTCCTCCATTCTTCAGTCAGGTAAGCAAGAGGCAAGTTCTTTCCCACTTGGTCTCTCAATTCTATGGGTTTTTTCATAGAGTTGCCTGAACTACTGAACAGGAAGCAAGGGATCAGGAGGGAAAGTGGCCTGTGAAAAAAGGTTCCGAAAAGTATGATGCAACAGATGCTTTGTACCTGGCTAAGCAAACTAGGGCAGTTGTTTTTTTGAACAGGCCTGCCCCCTTGGGCAGCCATTTTGTGACAGTGTCCATAACAGAACATCCTCAACATTTCATGTATGGCCATGGGCTCATAAGGTTGAGGTTCCCTGGTATTTAAGTACCTTGTTCTCAATTGCCCTTAATCATGCTGCTTATTAACCAAATCTAACTCGCTGTCTCGAGGTGTAATGTCATCCTGTTTACTTTGTGAACCCTGATTGGTTGGGACAGTCCATGTGAGTAATCCAGGGGAAACAGTGGTATCAAATGAAAAGCTAAAGAAGAAGAAGAAGAAGAAGAAGAAGAAGAAGAAGAAGAAGAAGAAGAAGAGTGAATAGTATTTACACAATTCAAGTGTGGTGTTTTTTGGGTGGTGGTAGTGGATAGATTCCTATCCTACTGAAATTTCTGGTTTCTACCAGAATAATTGAATCTTGAGACCATTTAGTGCTGCTGTACAGGAGATAAATGTCACCTGATTCATGTCACACAGTATCAATTGGCAGTTGGTACAATGAATGTGAAGCTGTTCTGGTTTGAGTTCAGCAGGGCTCAACTGCTGTCATGAGAAATAATTGCTGTTTCAACAACAGAGCAGAATTTCAAGCCCTTTCCTACTGCCTGTCTAGACTCCTGAGAGTTAAAATTTATATGCTAATGCTTTCATTTTCAACTATTACTCTCAATGCATGGCATTATACCTCATTTGGCAGCCCTCCTCACTTCCTTCATGGCTTTTGAATCCCATTTTTAAATACGAGGTGGAATAGGTGAGGTTGCTAATTTAACACTCTGAGCTTTTCAAAGAGCACAGTGGCCTGATTCACCTTGGACAGAGAACAGATGAGGACAGAGGATGAGACAAGATTCCTTAAACATAATTTTTAAAAGCCCAGGTGCTTCATACTGGTAGCATTTCAGTGCAAGGTACACCAGTGCCCTGGCCCTTACTGCCCAATGAAGAACTTAAAGCTGGGTTTCAGTTTCTGCCAAATTCTTTAATGCACAGATCTGAGCGATATAGAGGTAAAGGAAGGGTTAAAGGCACAGCAGGTGAATGGCATGGCTAAGCATGAGCTGAGATGCTGATCCAGCAAGCTCCAGGCCCCCTGCCTCTTCCTTTTAAAGAGCAGGGTGGGCACAAGGCTTAGCATGCTAAATGTCAGGTGCTTCTGGTCTGGACAAGCAAATGGGCACTTCTATAATCTGGTTAGCCCTGTGCTGATGTTGGCATATCTATATCCTCAGTGATAAAGATGCTAGCTCAGTATGTGACTTACTCTTAGATGCCTTCCCTGAGGAGACTCCTTACTGACAGGAGTGACTGAAGGAGCTAGCAGCAGTGGTGGATGCCCTCTTAAAGGTTATTAGAGGGTGGCGCACCTCTCTGACAACTTGCTTGATCTTCCTCAGGATCCAGCCCCTGACCCACCACCAGCTCTGACATTTATTGAGGCTCCAATCAGGGATGTCTAGCTTCAGAACCCTGATCTTCCCCCAACTCTTCAGGATCCGCCCACCCCCTCCATGACAACTCCATGGGGCTCATGACAATAAGAAGGTTGTACATCCTTTTGGGCCAGTGGGCACATTTGGAGTTTTGGGAGAGCACCTTGGGCACTGGTCACAAATTGGCTGCCATGATGTGTTTGTGTGATGTGACACAAAATTGCCACTATATGTAAAAGAGCCAAAGAAGAAACACAACCACAAGGTGGTGCAGGCATGCACCACCCCTCCAATCAGCTGTCCCCATTAATGGGGGCAAAGGCACATACATCAATCACTGCTGTGTTCCCAGAGAGAAGCTCTTTGCCCCTGTCTTCTGTTCAGAATGGAAGATGGGTGGCTGCCTAATCTTGGTATACAGAAACCAGGTTAGTAATCGTGTCATGACCTAGGATGGTATGGAAGGAGAGAAATGAGGCCAGGGGTTGACCTCATACATTTTGCTACCTGAAGCCAAATTCAAGATGGTGCCCTGTCCATTGTATGTTCAGAAGCCCACTGGACCAGTGGAATTGTAAATGAACATTGGTGATTTCCTCTATAGCCAGTGTGGGGAGCAGCAGGCCTGAGGACTAAATATAGTCCTATAGACCTCTCTGTCTAGTCCTTGGGACTCTCCACAAGCCACAACCCACCCAAGCCACACTCACACCAGCCCAGTTCTCTACCCACTTCAAATGTTTTTGCTTGGATGGAATGCACCCTTGAACTCTGACCATCTTAGCTTGCCCAGATGGAGGGGGGTGATAAGTAGGTATGAATAAACTAGCCAAAGTTCAGAGGCCAAATTCACATTTGTTGCTCTGTCCACTTTTGCTTCTGCCTTGGCCCACCAATGGAAGGTTCCACCTGGAAGGTTGCTCAGGAGGGAATGCTGTCCTTGGGCTGAAAAGGGTTCTTCACCCCTGCCTCCCACCGTCTGAGGCAGCCACTTTGCCTAATGGTGGAACTGGTGAGCCATGTGATCTTTAACGCTCATTAATTTCACCACCCTCACTCCAGTGTCTTGTGAATTGCTTCACAGAGAATGTCTAAAAGATGTCTCAATGGCATATGAATAATATACTTCTCTTGCTTTCCTGGATATAGTAGCTGGTAAACCTCAGCTGGTGGAACTGTTTCAGAATTTGATTTATTCTGAACAAGATAGCCTAGAAATAACTGTTTAATAAGGAGTATGTGTTTGTGTGTGTGTGTTTGAGACAAATCATTATGGAAACTTTTATTATAACCCCAGGCTGTCAATTTTGATAGCACATATCCCACTTTGGTTCATATTAAGGAATGCTTGTTCACCTCTGCTTCTCACAGTTGACCCCTGAGCAGTTAGAATGTTGTTGAACTTTCCATATCATCACAGTAAGATTTGCCATTGGTTTTGCTTATTTTACTAAATCAAAGCCAAGGCTGTGACAGCTCTTCTTCCAAGCTTCTGTGTCATCTCAGTTACTAATGCCCCCAAGTCTGAAATGGCTGTATGTGAGGTCTGACAGCTTATGTTATCTAGCCCTTAACATTTATTTTTGAGTTCCTATGACTTTTTATTTGGTAAACCAGCAGAACTATTTCCTCTCCCCTCCTGGTAGATCTATGTATTCTGTGCTCCAATTTGATTCACTGTTTGTTATCCCAACATCCATGAAAGGAGCTTTAAAACGGTATTCACTTGCAGAAAATTGGAGTTCAGAAATAGGCTATAGATGGATTAGTGTTCTAAAATATCAGACTTTATGGCACACACCTGGATTCTCTCAAGTCAGTAACTGGTTCACAGCAGCTAAGAAAGAGTCTCTGAATCCCTAGGGGCACCAGTGATGCATGCTCACTGCATTTGGGTTTAGCTTTCTGCTGAGACATTCCACACTTTATCCCATGTGCTTGGCTATAATGCTAAAGTTTCTCCTGCAGAGGATGAAGATTAATCAGCACAGCATATGGTGTCATTAGAAGCTGGTAGAGGTGCATTCAGATGGCAGGAGGAATGAGCAGCAACAGTGACATTGCAAAAACCTAACTGCCTAGTAGTTTTTATTTTTTGATGTGTACTTTCATACATAATCTAATTAAGAAAAGGAAAAAACAACAACAGAACTCACACCGAGGGAGCTTCCTCGGGTTGAGTTAAAATAAACCACAAACTTTCAGTTTGGATTTCACCACAACTGAGAAAAACACAGGAGCACAGAAAGGCTACCTTACATTGTTAATCTGACCCACGAGTCCAGTGTTTTGAAAACACTGACTGGCAGCAAGTCTCCAGGGTTCCAGGCAAGGAGTTTCTGAATGTAAAGTAGACACTTTATTACTGAGCTACAGCCCTTTTAAATATATGAGGGGAGATTTTGAACAGAAAAATGGCTGGCACAGAAAGGATTAATTACACCTCTTCTCCGTGCTATTGCTCTGCTTAGAAATGAAGCCTTCCAAGACTGCTTTTCACTTTTAAAAGTGTGGGCTTTGTAACACATGCATTTGCCCCCCCCCCACTCATCTTTGCAAAGAGCAAATATGCAGAATTAAAATAAAAATGTTTTGCTCCAGTTGCAGAAAACCACAGAGAGTAACATCATCCCTCATCACATCTTAAAACAATGAGGCAGAAGCGTTGTTTGTTTCAAGTAGGACCAGGGTGCTGTGTTAAAAAGATAATACAAAAAAAGCATCTGCTTTTAGCTCTGCAGACTCTGAAGAAATGGAATGAGCATTCACAATCCTCCAAATTGCAAACAAACAGTGGGATAATTAAGATGCATATGGCACATGACATTAAGCAGCCTTTGTGAACTGTTAATTAAGATTTCATCGGTTCCATCTTTTATTCCAGTGGAATTAGAAGATGGGTGTTAAAATTTCTGGCAGATCTTTCACCACTTCCTGCCTCAAAAAGGCAATCAATGGATCTGCATATAATTTGGTGTAATTTGACATGATCATTAAGACAAGCAGAATTGGGAGACATAATCTCGACATGTCAAGGTTAATGGACCAAGTCTGAGATGAGTGGGATTGACTGCCTTCTGAAGCCATTTTTTTGAAAATGTCAGATACGATCTCCAAAGGTGGTGTTGGAAACACCTGCACAGGGGTCCCTGCTTATAAATTTCCCCTCTTTCTTAGATAGAGAAATTGAGGCATGGGGTTGGATTTTCAAAAGTTGCCCAACTTGTCTATTAACACTTCAAAGCATTCTCTAAAAGACAAAATAGCAAGCCATTTATGGATGAATTCTCCCAAGTACAGGTGCCATGATGGCTCTTACCTGGAGTCCTTGGGTGATTAACTAGAGAATCAATAGGTTGAAGTTCTTGAGGAGCATGCATGATCCCCTGAATCCAATGCTGAGGTCTCTGGGTTGGTATCTAATGGAGAAACCCTGGAACTGTCAGAGGATGAGGCAGGGTGGTGCTCTAGCACTCAAGAGCACTGGAACCAAAAACATTGGGTCCATACTAAAGAGGGATGGCACAGTATGCATTTACAGATGCCAGAGTTCATAGAATCATAGAAGTTGGAAGGGACCCCAAGGGTCAGCTTGTCCAACGCCCTGCAACGCAGGAACCTCAACTAAAGTATCCATGACAGAGGGCCATCCAACCTCTGTTGAAAAACCTCCAAGGAAAGAAAGTCCACCACCTCTTGTGGGAGTCTGTTTCACTGCTGAACAGCTCTTACTGTCAGAAAGTTTCCCCAAATGTTTAGTTGGAATCTCCTTTCTTGCAACTTGAAGCCATTGTTTTGAGTCCTGCCCTCCAGAGCAGGAGAAAAGCAGAGTTACCATTCAGAGTAGGAGTTATCAGTCTACTCAAGAGTAAGAAATCCCTTGACTTCTATCAGCTGAGGTTAGAGTGTGGCTTAGGAGACCAGAGTATATAAGGCCTCCTTCAGGTGTTGGAAGCAGTCTAACTCACTATCTTTTTGTTTTGGGTGTGCTGAGGGTTGTTAGAAGACCACTATTATCCTCTTAGAGTTAAAATTCCCTGAGTTCCCTGGGAAGAGGTACTGGCTGTTAAACTACTCTGAGAATTGTAGCTCTGTGAGGGGAGGGGTCTCCTAACCATTCTCAGTGCCCTGAGCAAACTACACTTCCAAGGATCCTTTGGGGGAAGGCATGATCCTGCTTTAAATGTATGGTGCTGATGGGCCATATTGTATGTATGTATTTATGTTTGTATAGGACTATATTGTGCAGGGAGGCAGAATTCTCCACCTTTGTAGGGGAATGAAATTCTCAGGAAAAATGCCTCAGAAAATTCTGAGGAAGTTTGGCTCATTTAATACTGATTGCCAGTTTATATTGCTTAGGTCATATGGATTTTTTTTCCTATGCTTTTAGCAATTATTGGTGTAAGCCACCTTGAGTCCTGTCAGGGGAAATGGCAGGGAAGAAGGAGGAGGAGGAGGAGGAATTAAGGGAATATAGAGAGGGGGACTGGAAGAAATGAGGGACAAGCCCATTGCTTCTTTCAACAATGTTAAAATTATTAAAGACTGTGTTGGTCCAAGTTTGGGGCAAGTTCTGTTTGGTGAGAGAACCCCAGCACAAAATATGCAGCAAAGTATAGTATGGAAATATAGGCTATTAGACCTTTAAATTGTGCCCTTGTGAGTCTCAAAACACCCCTCTTCTTCCTGCAGTGGGAAAAACCCATGTTTGGTAAGTTAAAAATTGGTTTACTTACAAACTCTCTAAATGCCAGGTTCAAGTGCTTCAGAAAGTTGCACAGGAAACTTTCCAATAATTTAGGAACTTTCACCACCACTTGGTGGTGAAAGTTCCTAAATTATTGTTATAGGAATTCAAGTGGCTTGTGAGAGTCATGCAGTGTGAGCTTGGAGCAACTAGCTCAGACCTCACACACCGAGCTTCTCTGGAAGACTGAAGGGGAACAAAGGCTCAATTACCTAGTCCCTCCCAAGGTGAGCTAATCCTGGCAGAACAGCTTACTCTATTGTCTTAACCCATTCATGCATTAATTGGATTTAAGCATGTTGGCTTTATGAGGCTGGTTATCCCACATACTCCTTAAAATGGCAGAATCAGAAGTGTGGATGAGGCGATGTTGCATTAAAATGCAAGCTGAACAAATTTCTTCCCCATCTCCAGCACACTCACGTAAAATCTCCCCATATGTTAAGAGACTGTGCTTTCAGTTTCTTACTTGATCTTGTTTTGCCAGTGCTCATTGAAACAAATGAAAATCCTTTCAAAATGCCTTTCATGATCTTTAAAGGAGCCACCCATCAGAGCCTGCCTGTTGTTGCAATTGCAAAGGCTTTTTGTATGGGTGTCAGTGTGTGTTTGAAGTCCAAGTGCATGCCAGCATTGCAGATGAACATTTGCAGATTGTTCATGAATAAAATATGTATTTGTACTGCTATGCTGGCTGCGAATGCTACTCATTTCAAAAGGTACATATTTGACAATAAACGCCAGCAAACGGACGTGACTTCGGATTGTCCTGTTTCGCCTCTTGACATTTCAAGTCATCAAGTGGATCCTCCTAAACCAAGTGTGTGTTGTACACACACACACACACACACACACAGGCTCGGTAGCAGGGAGTGATGGGGCTTCCTTCTGAGTAGACGTACACAGCATTGAATTGTTAGGGTTGTGTTCAATGTTAGGCATACACAGAGCACATCAATTGAGATTAATAAACACAGGCTTGGATCTGCAAATGTCAGTGGGCCTACTCTGACTAGCATGAAGCTGGATACAACCGGTTTCATTATCTTTGTTGGTATGGGAAGGCAAGAGGCATCATCTTGGGCTATAGACTTTTATGATTAAAATAATAAATAATAATTAAAAGTACTGCAATAAAATAAGATAACAACAACTTTTTCACTGTTAAGCATTAACTTTGAAAAATACATAACGGATCATTTTATCAATGTGTGTCTCTTTAGATACACATAATAACAAACAACATATAATACATACATCATATTCAAAACACATATACCTGAATTCTGTGTCATTATGTGTTAGTTCTAGAGTGATAAATTTATATTGAATCTGTAATACATCACTTTAAATAAATATTTGAAACCTTTTATAAAATTTATATTGGTGGTGCTACAGTACAGAACAGATGAGGCCAGCTACTCATTTGACCAAAGGGATAAGCTTAGCAGTCTTGCTGGGTTGTAGGGCAGTGGACTGTATTCAGCCCAAACTTGAATCATACTGATTTGGAGACAGTCCCAGACCACTGCAGATCAGATCTGGCCAACTGGAGTGATCCAGGGCCCTGATGGGCGAAGTGTTGTGTGGGAAGGAGGAGGAACAGGTAGCCCTAGGACATTTCCTCAAAACACAGTGGGGAAGCAGACCCCAGCAGGATTGAATCCTCCTCTCTCCAGCTGATACTCTCAGTTACACTCTTAAGTGTTCTTTGGATTTACTTCTCTTGCTTCTGATGTCATATGACCTCAAATGAGTGACAGGTGGGTGTGGCATACACAAAACCCCCACGTGGGCTAAATTGGCTGGTGGTTCCTTACCCTGCACTACAAGGAAATGCAGAAAGTTAGCTGCCCATCAACTCAGTTGGCATTTTTTAAATGGAATATTTGCTTGTGGCCCAATACTAGGTGGTCATTTGACCAGTCAGTATGACAATCTTTGGCTGGGTAATTGACCAGCATGCCAACATTGATGCAAGAAGAACTTGTTGAGGTTATGTAGCAATCCAGAAGAAATATTCTAATGGCACAGTCTGTGTGCAGTTGTTACAGTGACCGTTAGAATTAGGTCAATTTCTTTACAAAATAATACTTCCTCGTTTTATTTTATTTTTAAATTGCCCATCCTATAGGATGAAATGCACTTTAATTCCTCTTTATCCAATTAAAGTGCTTTAAGCCTCAGTGCCAAATCTACCCCAGCATAATTGCTCTAATCCTTTAGGAGTACTCTAAAAATCTCTTTCATTCCATTACTGTAGTTAAATTGTTCTCATTCAAGAGGTAAAAAGAGACAATGCAAGAACAGTTACAATGCACCCCCTCCGTATTTTTACCATCATATATTATTAATTATAGAAACTCCACTCCTACCTACCCCCACCCAAGTTCCATCAAGAGTGAGCAAGTTTGGAGCGCTTTTGGGGAGCATTAATTTTGAATATTCACCATTGTTCCAAAAATGTTGTTTTGTAAGAGCAGATAGATACTTTTACAAGTGATGGATGAAGATGCTTTGCAATCCAAAGACATGTCAAAGTCCTGTATTTCCCTGTCGTAGAGACTGTACAACAGGCATAGGCAAACTCGGCCCTCCAGATGTTTTGGGACTACAACTCCCATCATCCCTGGCTAACAGGACAAGTGGTCAGGGATGATGGGAGTTGTAGTCTCAAAACATCTGGAGGGCCGAGTTTGCCTATGCCTGTTGTACAATAACCTCTCCATTATGTGATTCTCTTAATCTTGGGCTAGTGTCACATACACAAATATTGGGCGGAGGGGATTGCTTCCATATGCAAAGCACAAGTTTATGCAAAATGCATATATGTGGAGAGTTGTGCATCATCATGTTCTCAAACCTCCATGGAGATTAAAAATAAATAAATCACAAACATATGTGGACATAGGGCAAACTCCATTTCTTAAGACCAGGGAAAAGACGAAGCCCAAATTGATAGATTCATCAATTCTTCTGTCTTAAACACATTCGTGAATTGTGATAGGGGAGCCATATTAGCAAGAACTGCACAGTGTCCATTTGGGTTTCAAAAAACAAATAAACTTAATCAACTGCTTAGTAGAACAGGCACACACTCAAAGTGCTTTCCTGAAAATGGATTCTGTGAATTATGTGGGCAAGTAAGTTAATTGAGAAATCTGCCAAAACGAGGGCATGGTGAGTTTACTGCTTACAAGCAGTGAAATGTAGCTGAAGATGATGGGGAGATGGCATCCAAAGCACAGCCTGGACAGAATGTGTTAAATCAAGCTGAACAGAGTGGTGAGATCCTGTTGATGGAACTTAAGTTGGAAGTTTCATCTGTTTGGTACGAGTGCTGCAGCATCTCCTGGTCCTGATTCCCTGGGAGCTGTCCAAGGTTCTGTAGGGGCCTCCTGAGTGTGTGTGTGTGTGTGTGTGTGTGTGTGTGTGTGTGTGTATCTTCCCTTGAATTCCTTACTCAGACTATTGATGGGACACTGCTGGGATTCCCTTGCAGGGAGATAAGAGGAGATGTACAGGCAGGCTAAGTGTATCTGCTTCTCTTTCCCCAATCAGGTTTTAAACCCTGATATGGTAGGTGCAGAGAGGAGGAGAAGTCACACAGGCACCCCTCCTAATTTAAACCTTAATTAAACACTGTGCAAGCCCATTAGTTCAGGATGCAGGTTGGGTTAGGCCAGTCTGAAGCACAGTATCAGGCCCTGAATGAGATGCGGGGACAGGGATGGAGCATGCTCACCCATAGTGTATATGGAACAGAGCCAGCCCAAGACATTTTGGCACCTGAGGTGAGCCACAAAATGGCACACCACTCTCTGCCAGGGAAGAAGGGATGAGTGAAGATCTACATCTGGAACAAGCAGGGAATAAATATCTACATCAAGATCTGATGTCCTTGTGGATCCTGCCACCTGAGGCAGCTGCCTCACCTTGCCTCATGGGTGGGCCAGCCCTGTTATGGGGCATTCTTGCTTTGTCATCTGTGAAGTATTAGGTTAGGCTGAGAGGGAGGGCATAGCCCATGATCAGCCATTGAGTTACATAGGAAGCTGCCTTCTGATGAGTCATATCATTGGCCCATCTAGTTTAGAATTGTCTACGCTCACCATCAGCTTTCATAGTCTTAACTGGAGATGCTGGGAATTGAGCCTGGGACCTTCTGCATGCAAAGCAGGTGCCCTAACACTGATATAGGAACTGCCATAAGCCATACCTGTGGTCCATCTTGCTCAGTATTTTCAACACTGACTGGCAATGGCTTTCCAGGTTTTTAGCCATGAGTCTTTTCCGAGCCCTATCTAGAGATGGCAGGAATTAAACATGGGACTTCCTGCACACAAAGCAAGTGTTTTTCCACTGAGCTTTGATTCCTCCCCATATGATGGACAGGGCTCTGGATCCTGGTGCACATCCTTGCTACTACCTCCACTCTAAAGGATAGTGAAGAGAAGCTGAATAAAAAGACTTGATGTAGTTCTGGGAACTTGAACTCTGATGTAATTTTCTTGAGGGACATGGAATTGCACATTCTCATTGACAGCTTCATCAAGGACAAAGACATAGTTATGGCCCTTCATGCAAAATATAAGGAGGGGTGGGGAAGATTATTTTTACTATTGCTTCTATGTGTGCAATGACTACAGAGGGGGTGAGTGTCTGGTTACTGAGTACTTACAGCATAATTGATGCTGCTAAGCAGAGTGTCTTGCCAAGAATGTGATTCACAGCCCACCCAAAGTCAAGGTTCCCTTCTTTTGAGCAACTTATGTTAAGTCAAGTGAGATCATCATTGTATCAAGAGCCTTTTTACTGATAAGGGAGCGTTTTGTCTCTCCTTTAAAAAAAACACTTCCTCAGTAGGGTGGCTTAAGGCTGCCAGTTGATATCCATTTCCTTGCAACAAGCCTTATATTGGTTGGGAAAATTGAGTGGCACTGCCTCTATCATGGGCATATTACTCGTATCAATAGCTATCAGCCACAGTGGCTATGCTGTGCCTGATCTATGATTGCAGTCATGGGATTTTTGTCTATCACATGATGGTGTATGTTTTGACTCCACAGAGTGGGAAGTGACGAAGACAGGATGTTTGTGTTTCCTGAAGTGGGACTATTGTCCTTTGTTCTTTTTCTCTTTGCTGTTTGATGCTAGATAGGGAGCCATGTTGCAGTGCTCTGTGTGTGTTTATATGTAAATAAAGTAGATTAGCCAAAATGCTGAGTTGCTGAGGTCTGTTATGCAAAGGTGTGAAGACTCTGCGGATCCCTAAGTGTGCCGATGTCGGTTGGAATCGGTCACTGTGATGTTCGGGCTGAAGAAAGCTTCTGAAGCTCCCAAACAATCGACCAGGAGGGAGGGAACATGCCAGTTGGGCATGTGTCTCTGCCAGGGTCCTACTTGAGGGTAGGCTGAACTCCTGACAGTGCCTCCATGGACAGAGGCAGTAATGCTTCTAGATACCAGTTGCTGGGAACCACAAGAGGGGAGAGTGCTCTTGTGCTCAGTTCCTGCTTGTGGGCTTTTCATAGGGGCATCTGAACTAGATGGGCCATTGGCCTATTCTTATGTCCTTGTGTTAAATCTTCCACCACCACGAAGCTCACTGTAGAACCTTGGTCCAGTCACTATCTCTCAGACAAACCTTCCTCACAAGGCTGTCATGAGAATAAAATGAAGGAGGGGAAGAAAACCATACAGTGGTGCCTCGCAAGACGAAATTAATTCGTTCCGCAAGTCTCTTCGTCTTGCGGTTTTTTCGTCTTGCGATGCACGGTTTCCCATAGGAATGCATTGAAAATCAATTAATGCGTTCCTAGGGAAACCGCCTTCAGACCAGGTCCGGGGACAGTCTGTCCCCGGACCTCTTCTGAAGGCTGGGGGGGGGGGGAGGGACAAGGACAAGGGCTTTTCTTCCCACCCCCAGCATTTTAAAAAACCCCGGGACAGCGGAGGACTTCTCCGCTGTCCGGGCGATCTTAAAATGCTGGCGGGCGGCATTTTAAAATCGCCCCGGGACAGCGGAGGACTTCTCCGCTGTCCGGGGCGATTTAAAAGCCCCTGGGAAGGCAGGCAGGGGGGACAAAGACTTTCGCCCCCCAGCAGCCTTCAGAAGAGGTCCTGGACCTCTTCTGAAGGCGGGCGGGGGGGGCGAAAGTCTTTGCTCCCCCCCGCCTGCCTTCAAAAGCCCTCCGGGACAGGCAGGCAGGGGGGAGCAAAGACTTTCGCCCCCCGCCCGCCTTCAGAAGGTGTTCCCGCCCCGCCGCCCGGCTTCGGAGCATCGTTCCGAAGCCCGGCGGCGGCGGGAGGAGGCGTTCCCGCCCCACCGCCCGGCTTCAGAGGAGGTCCGAGGACAGTGGGGAAGACGCGCTGCGCTTCCCCGCTGTCCCAGAGATTTCCCTTTGGGCTTTCGTCTTGCGAAGCAAGCCCATAGGGAAATTCGTCTTGCGAAGCGCCTCCAAAACGGAAAACCCTTTCGTCTAGCGGGTTTTCCGTCTTGCGAGGCGTTCGTCTTGCGAGGTACCACTGTATTTGCAATCCTGAGGTTTTATGAAGGAAAGGGCAGCTGAAAGTGGAATGAATAACATGATAAAATAGGGAGTACTCTAGAATACAAGCGACTCCTAGCTGCCACAGTCCAGACCATGATTTGGACCAGTGCATGGTTCCAGGACTGATTTCAGGTTTTGGGGGTTCTTGATAACTTGCAATCGGTGGATCTATCATTATGCCCTTATTCACCTCCAGAGGGCCCAAGCTTCACTGTTGCAACAGAGCAAGGCAGAGGCTGTCTTTGCTCCTGCCACTTGTTAACTTGCTCATCTGGTGGAGGAACACCCTACTCCAATCATCTGAATGCTCCATCTCCATCCCCACCTAGAGTGAGAGGACAGGTGAGTGATGTTCCTTGCAATTGCCTCTCCCTTGGCAGATGGGTGGCAGCTGTGTCAACTGCCCTCTGACTCTGAATGATGTTGGGGAGATTATGAGGTTTGCCTTCCATAGGTGGTAGCAGCACAACACACAGTAGGTTCCCATAACCCACTTTGGAAACTCCCCCTAGCAGAAGTGGTAGTTGCTGTTGCTCAGTAGCACCTGGTCGCGGTTAAGTGCTGGTGGACCCTCCTGATGTGCTGATGTCCCCATATCTTCCCAGAGGTACAACCCCTAGGGGATTTCTCATGTATGTTTCTTTCAGTTTCTCATTTTTCAAGCCTTAAGTTTAGCTCTCCACATTTCCACACCAATTTATGCTTTAATAAAGGTTCTCATGAGCTGAAACAGAGTCCTCACATAAGACAGACATACACACCAACAAACTCCACAAACTAGAGAAACGCCAGAAGCCCAGCCACCCTCCACAACAACCCATGAAACAAACAGTACATAACATATCAGACAGGATCCTCACCTCAACTGAAACCAAAGTACTCTCCAAAGGTTTCAACTTTGCAGTCGCCCCGAGACGCATCCCCACGGAAAACATCATATGCGGAGTCGAAGCTAGCCTAACCAAAATCAACCCAGATGAAGCCAATAAAATCAGACTTGAAGTCACCAACATCCTCTGCTCCAGCAAACCACCCAGAAGCAATTTACACAAAGAAGAACAGAAAGCACTCACCAACCTGAGGAAAGACAACAACATAATCATTCTCCCAGCAGACAAAGGTAATGCCACTGTTGTGATGAACACATCGGACTACCAAGCAAAACTATCAAATCTACTCCAAGACCCTACCTACCAACCTATAAAAACAGATCCCACCACCTATCTGGAAAAAACCACCAAATCCAAAATAAAAGCCTCTCCTATCAGTGAAGAAATCCAGCTAAGAATCATCCCCAGAGAAAAATCATCCAGATGCCCCAAACTCTACGGTCTCCCCAAGATACACAAAGAAGGAACACCACTCAGACCAATAGTCAGCTCCATAGGCTCACCTCTACAAAATCTCGCTAAATTTCTCGCTAAGCAACTTCAGCCCTATGCAGAATCTATCGCTTCACACGTTACAAACTCCTTCCAGTTCATAGAAACAATAAAGAAGCAAAACCTACATCCCGATGACCTACTTGTGAGCTTCGATGTTGTATCTCTCTTCACACAAGTGCCCATTAATGAAGCCTTGACAGCCATTCAAAACAAATACAATCCCCCCGAATACATCCTGGACCTGACCAACCACTGCCTAACCAACACGTACTTCATCCACAATGGACAAAGATACAAACAGATAGAAGGAGCACCTATGGGATCACCCCTCTCACCGGTCATCGCAAATCTGTACATGGAACACTTTGAAACCAATGCTTTAGACAAGTCAGAACACAAACCCAAACTTTGGCTCAGATATGTTGACGACACCTTTGTAATTTGGCCACACGGGAAGGAAAAACTAGATAGCTTCCTCACACATCTCAACAGCCTACACCCCAAAATACAATTCACTATGGAAATAGAAGCCAACAACCAACTTCCCTTCCTTGACGTCCTAATCTACAAAAAACCTGATGGCTCCCTAGGACACACTATCTACCGGAAAAAAACACACACCAACCGCTACTTACATGCACAATCACACCACCACCCTGCACAAATAAACTCCGTAGCCAAGACTCTCATCTCCAGAACCAAACGCCTGGCTGACAAAGACCACTTGACAACTGAGTTACAGAATCTCTCAAATGTGTTAATCGCCAACGGATACCAGCAAAACAGGGTTACGAAGCTAATCCAAAAAGAAACACCCCCCAAAAACCAAGACACAGAAGAAAACAATGGCATGGCCCTCCTTCCTTATATCAAGGGCACTACAGATAAAATTAGCAAAATCCTCCATAAACACAATATCAAAACAGCCTTTTGCACCAACCAAAAAATAGCCAATATCCTCAGAAACCCAAAAGATAAAATCCAGTTAGAAAACCAAGGGGTCTATGAAATACCCTGCAAAGTCTGCCCAGCCACGTACATTGGACAAACAAACAGACGAATAAATGCACGTATCGCAGAACACAAGAATGCCGTCAAAAAAGAAGAAAAAACTTCCTCTCTTTACCAACACATGAAAGAAACAGGACACGAAATTAATTTTGCAGATTCCAAATTGCTCTTTAACATGGAACATCACCACAAGAGAATAATCATGGAAGCCATCGAGATAGAGAAACACCCTCACAACATGAACAAGCGTGACGACACGTCCCGCCTGCCAGACATCTGGAAATTAGCCCTCCCCACAAAAACCGACACCAGAACCAGAGGCACACAGAACGCCATCTCCAATCAACCACACCAGACCCAAACCCAGACCCTCTCCACAGATAAATTACAGACACCATCCAGTAGCCAAACCATAGTGGCACCTCCGGATGCTGCACCCCCCTGCAATCCCTACACAGATCTGGCTGGCACAGGGCACAAAACCACAGCTCGCCCCTATACACGAAGCCAAGCCAGAGCACAACTAAGTGCAGTACAGCCATCTTCTCAGAAAAACTCTTTACAAGGTCAAGAGGTCAAGACACGAAAGCTTTAGCAACTAATCCACACCTAATGACCCTCCTAAGTGGTACTCAGAATATCACTCAAGTAATCACTCAAGATATCCCTCAAGTAATTAATGAACAAAAGAAGAAAAGGCACATTAACCTAGGAACTTCCTCTCTGCCCAGAACGTTGGAGGCTATACACCACACCCCTCAACAGTATTTATAGGAACTCAAACACTGAGATCCTGCTCTGCTCTAGTAACAAGAAGCCGAAAGCACCAGCCTGAAGATGACGAGTGAGACCTCGTCGAAACGTCGCCTAGACACCCCAACTCTTACACGGGAAGACACCCGAAGACACCAAAACCTACATTCCTGTACCCGTGAAAATCTACGAAAGCATATATATATATATATATATATATATATATATATATATATATATATATATATATATATATATATAATTAATGAAATGCCATGATGGCAAAGCTGCCACATTGTAAATAATAACTTTGCCCTCCCCTTCAATCCACTTTGATTTATGGAATTCATTCGCTCCCATGTAAATATATAATATAAAGAAGTAATCTCATAATGTTCAACAAATGTGCCCAGAAATGATGAATAGCAGATTGGATTTGCCATCAAAAGCAAATGGGGACAAAGATTTCTATTACAACCCCTTCCCCCCCAAACCCCTCACAAAACCGTGGACCCCAGTGGGGTATTGTTTTTGATTAACTCAGTTACTGTTGATTTCTCGCCCTCTTGCATGATAGAGTTATGGTTCTTGCTAGAGTAAAGCAGGAAAAAACCTATGCCTGGGTCATTTGAAATAAGGGCAATTCTTCATTCTGGGCGTGTTGATGAAAGAGCAGCTTTGTCTTCCTATTGAAAAAAGGCAAGAATGCACATCTGAAAGAGGTTTCACTGGTTGGCTTGCTCTTTTTTAATGTAGGCATTCCGTTTTTGTTATCTGTGGGGGGTGAATTTGCTTCACTTTCCACCCAGGGGAAAGAGACTCAAGGTGGCCTCTTCATCTGGGTGGGGGCTTGGTGCCACGTGGGGCTGAGTATCCAATGGGAGGGGGCACACTAGCCTGTTATTTAAGGTGCCTCCACCTCCATTTACTCACCTGCCCGCACTTAGAGGATCTGACAGTTAGCCAAATAACTAATTCAATATATTTTAATAGATATCACCCACCAGTGTGGTGTAGTGGTTAAGAGCGGTAGACTCGTAATCTGGTGAACCGGGTTCGCTTCCCCGCTCCTCCACATGCAGCTGCTGGGTGACCTTGGGCTAGTCACACTTCTCTGAAGTCTCTCAGCCCCACTCACCTCACAGAGTGTTTGTTGTGGGGGAGGAAGGGAAAGGAGAATGTTAGCCGCTTTGAGACTCCTTCAGGTAGTGATAAAGCGGGATATCAAATCCAAACTCTTCTTCTTCTTTTTACCTCTTAATAAGTTGCCTTTTTGAGTCTTCTTTCAGGGTGGGTGGGGCAAAAAGCAGGTATGTGAGTGACATTACTTGGCATGGCAGCAACACATGCAAAATGGATCTAGGACAGGGAGAGGAAGGGCAATTGCACAGGATTTTGTACGTATCCCTGTTTGTTTGAAACCCAAACTAAAGTTGGGGGATAGCCATGCCTGTCAAGGTGGTATAATAGGGCTGAGGTATGGATGTGACCAGAATGCCTGCTTTGTTCCCTGCACTGTTCGCTAATCACATAGCAAGGGAGCAGAGGTCACATTATAGGCCATGTCTCCCAAGTTAACCTGGCATCGATTGAAAGCCTAGGAGCCCTTGGAAATCCCAGCCTTTATCTTGATCTCACTTGTGCGATGTGATGATCAAAGAAGCATAGGAGTGGACATGGTCGTTCCCCACCTGGAATATCACTGGAATCCCATGATTTAATATAATTCCACACACCCTCACCTGGCTGCTGATTATTTCTTGGTATCCCAAAGAAAATTGGTGTGCTGTTTTGTTTTGTTAGCAGCTTCTGCACAACCCTGAACGACAAAAAGCACAGTTAAATTCTCTTCAATGCCTTTAAGTTGCTGGTAGATTTATCTGAAATCCAAGTCTCTGAGTCAAAGCCAGAAATTTCTTATTAATTAGTGTAGGTGATGCGATCACTGCTTTTTTAATTTGCTGAACAATTAGAGTATTGACTGTTTACTTTACAAGGACATTTTGATTTGTGATGGCTTAAAAAAGACCATTATGCTTTATTCTTTCCCCTGACTTCCCCTACAAGCATGTTGGAACCTAAACTGACAAATCTAAAAAATATGAACTTAATTAGTTGCTTTGCATGATTTAACAACCCCCCCTCCCCTACTTCATTTCAGACTTGTACAACATGGGGATTAAATATGCAAAAGGAACTGAGACTGTAGATTTCCTAACTGACAGTGACAAGCAGGGCAGGAGAAGAAGCGATGCTATTGGAGAACACCTTGTAGTGACAGCCCTCTTATTGGTCCTTGTAAAAGTCAGTACTTGGGAACAGGTGAAAGATGAACCTGTCCAGTATGATAAGCCGGGGTTGGGAACCTCAGCCCTGGGGATGGAATGTGGCCCTTCAGTCCTCTCTACATGGCCCTTGGTAATCTCTCCAGGCCGCACTCCCTCTCCCCAGGCCACACTACGGGCCCTGCTTTTCACCATCTGAATGTTCTTGTCTGGCTGAGAAGTGCTTGTGAAGCACCCCCTCCTTCTGTCAGGTGCTCAAGGCAATGTACTCAACATCACAACAAGACTTCAAATCTACCATAATATTGAATGCATCTATAAGGCAATATCTCCTTGGGCACTACTCCAGCCTGAATATATGTTATGTGATTGGTTCTGTTTTGTTTTCCTTCCTTTAGCAAAGCATATTCTTTTCAGACTGATGGAATTTCCCACCCCCCCCCTTCTAACCAAAACATCAACAGCAATTTTTATTCCCTCACCCAATCTTTATGCTAAATGCACGTGTGCAAACCACAACATACCAAGTTTACCCCTTGGAATGTGTTAAAGAATGTGTGGAATGAAATTACTACTACTCCGCTCCACAGATCTGATCATTAGCAGCAAATTGCAGTTTGCCTGGCAGTCTGGGGGATGGAACCGCAGAGCACACCAAAACTGGAAATCGGAACATTGTTAGTGGCTTTCAGCAGAGCACCCCTGTTTAAGAGCTCTGCAAATAGAGCAGTCTTCTATTTTCTGGCTGCTGCCTGTTTGATGCTCTTCCGTATGAAGATGTCATCAATGCCTCAGTGCTTCTAACAGAATGAGGCAGTCTCCCATGAAGTGGGTTGCTCCTCCAAATGGCTCCATTCAGTGTACTGGATTAGGAATGGAACAGAGAGATGGAGGCTGACTGCTCATGACAGCCAAAATATTTCTTGGTGTTATACATTTGTATTCCACTGACTATTTCATCGCTTCTCCTTGCATTTCCCCCCCAGCTAACATAAACTGCTCTAGATGCCATCAATTGTATTACATGTCCTGCTTGACTCTTGGCTGTCTGTATAACACACATCACTTGCTTTTCACACTCTGAATAGTCATGCTAAAGGCCACACTGGAAGTGATGGTAATTGTGTGACTGCAATTAACATGCACACTTTTTTGTTGTTGTCAAGTACATTAGCAGCCGTGGGGAATCAGGAGTAGACTCAGACTGTGGGGCAGGTGGGTGGGGGTTGAGTTCCACTCTTTCTCTCCCTGCCATAATTTTATGCATGTCTATCATGCTGCCTCTTCCTCTTTATTTTCTCTAAACTAAAAAGCTCAAAATGTCCTAACCTTTTCTCATAGGGAAGTTCCCTTGATAACTTTTGTTGCCATTTTCAAGGAGAACTCCCTCACCAGCCCCTGGCTTCCTCTTAACTGCAGTTTTCATCACCTCACCCCACCAAATGTTCATGTTAAATTGCACGTGTGCAATTAACATTATAGCAACTTTCATAGAATCATAGAATCATAGAATCATAGAGTTGGAAGAGACCACAAGGGCCATTGAGTCCAACCCCCTGCCAAGCAGGAAACACCATCAGAGCACTCCTGACATATGGTTGTCAAGCCTCTGCTTAAAGACCTCCAAAGTAGGAGACTCCACCACACTCCTTGGCAGCAAATTCCACTGTCGAACAGCTCTTACTGTCAGGAAGTTCTTCCTAATGTTTAGGTGGAATCTTCTTTCTTGTAGTTTGGCTCCATTGCTCCGTGTCCGCTTCTCTGGAGCAGCAGAAAACAACCTTTCTCCCTCCTCTATGTGACATCCTTTTATATATTTGAACATGGCTATCATATCACCCCTTAACCTCCTCTTCTCCAGGCTAAACATGTCCAGCTCCCTTAGCCGTTCCTCATAAGGCATCGTTTCCAGGCCTTTGACCATTTTGGTTGCCCTCCTCTGGACACGTTCCAGTTTGTCAGTGTCCTTCTTGAATTGTGGTGCCCAGAACTGGACACAGTACTCCAGGTGAGGTCTGACCAGAGCAGAATACAGTGGCACTATTACTTCCCTTGATCTAGATGCTATACTCCTATTGATGAGGCCCAGAATTGCATTGGCTTTTTTAGCTGCCGCGTCACACTGTTGGCTCATGTCAAGTTTGTGGTCAAACTTTACCCCTTGGAATGTGCTAAATAATGTGTGGAATGTGTGGAACAAATTTCCTTGCACATGGAAAAGTAGCCTGCCAGTGAGAAGGCTAGGCTGAACCCCTTCTTCAAGGCAGATCATAATCTGAGGCTGTCTTGGCTAGATTCAGACGAACCCCAAATCTCCCCAAATTGATCCAGTTATAAACTCAGTGTAGTGCTAGAATCTTGGAGACCCTGGGAAAATTGCATTCTCCAGGCTCACTGGCTTCTGGAACACTGTCCTAGCAGAGTTCGAGGAAGCACCAAGGCGGGGGACCTCTTGTGTTACCGTCAGGTCAGGAAAGGGAGAAAGGGGCAGTGGGAGAGGGTCAAGGGGATTGGATGAAACACTCAGATCCTCTCACACTCTTGATCAGGAGTCGGGTAGGATCTTGGATGTCTCATTCCCGCTCTGCTGAGAATGGAGAGTGGGTTCTGATCCTGCAGAATGCTGCTTCACAAAACCTTTCCTTACTGCAGCCAAGCAGCACCCTGCAGCCAAGGAATTGGGGTTTACTTCAAAAGCACATTACATGGGGGGGCATGCTGGCAAATGAGGCCCCTGCAGCCTTTCTGCCAGACTTCCTGCCCCCTGATAACCCTGAACTGCTCTGACTTAGCCCAAGTCTGGATGCCCCCAAATTGACCAAATTCAGCTCAGGATTTGGACAAAACCAGTGTGTAGCAGGATCCAGTTTCAGCTCAGAAGAAACAAATCTTTTTTATATATATAATGAAAATGGTTCAGTTTGTCAAGCCCAGTTCCAAATTGAATCAGAATGGGGCGGAGCTGCCCATTTGTTCTTTTTTCCATGAATAACTCAATAAAATGGTTGAACACAGAATACGAATGCCATTATTTACTTCATTTGGCCAACTCTGAATGTTTCCGCCTGGTTTCTCTAGCATTCCCACCCCTGTGCTAAATTGCTTTTAAACAATCCAAGAAGGGTTCAGCATCTTTTACAACAATCAAAGGTTTTCATGCATTGATGGGCCTAGTAGCGAAATAGGCATTTAATGTGAAGTATCTTTATTGCCCTGACAAAAGAGAAGTCATTTTCACAATTACATTGATTTTGCTGATGGGATGGAAGACCCTTGGAAATGTAATCATATCCAACACCATGTAAGATGGGTGCATTAAACTATAGACCAGATTGTTATGAGAGATTAATGGGGAAAATGATAAGCCTTCTTGATGTGCATAAAAACATTTACATCTGTACAGCCCAGAGAAGGTAAATGCATGCCATCTCTCTTGTTTGGAGGTTTCTGTCTCTTTTTTCAGTCAATAATAATAATAATAATAATAATAATAATAATAATAATAATAATTTATTATTTGTACCCCGCCCACCTGGCTAGGCTTCCCCAGCCACTCTGGGTGGCCTCCAACAAAGACCAAAAATACACTAAGATGTCACACATTAAAAACTTCCCTGAACAGGGCTGCCTTCAGATGTCTTCTTTGCTTCCAAACAGGCAGAAATGCAACAGGTGAAGCATCCTCCACCTCAGGATGAGAGATACTTGATAGATTTCTGCCTGTTCAAGAACCTGCCTGAACAAAAGGTGATTATGGCAACTCCACTCTTATGCAAGAGCATAAGTGTATTAACTATTCTATAGAATGCTAGAAGTATAGAGCTAAAAGGGATCTTGCAGATCAACCTGTCCAATCCGTTGCATACTTGAGGAGCTACACAGCAGGATGCAACCACAGCATCCCAGACAGATGACTATCCAGCCAGTGGAAGCTGGTTTATGAAGGCAAATGGGTTAAAGTCCTAACAAACTCAGCCTGCCCTCTGCCAGCTCCCACCTGTGTGCCTTCTTACCACTGCCTCCTTGTTTCCTTCTCCTCCGTAGTTTCAGTGTAGAACAGAGTGGGGAGGAAGATGGGGCAAAGACTAGGATGAATCGGTTTTCACTGCTGAACAGGGCATCATCACCACCATCATTTCATATAGACACTGCTTATGTGCCAAAATGGCTTCTAAACAATTTTACCAGTATAAAATTAAGTACACCCCATTAAAACACACAATAAAACAAAACATTAAAAACATCCACAATTAAATTAGACAATAAAGCAATCCCGTTAAAAAGCATAACAATTAAAACCGTCAAAACAGCAATCATAACAGGGGGATGCTTGAATAAACCGGTCAGTCTTCAAGAGCCGACAGGATGCTAATTTTGATGGGGCGTCTTGTATTTCAACAGGGAGGACGTACCATCCACTAAGTCAGGGGTGCCAACTTGAATAAAACATTGGAAGGGTCCAGGTATTTCCCACCCTGCACAATCAATCACAAGATCTGACACATGCACGCCATTTGAATAGCAATGCCCTTCAACTTGGAGGGGGGCCTTTGGCCCCCTCAAATATTTTATTGGGGTGGCTGAAGAGACCTCGGCCCCTAGGACATGGCTCCAAGGGGCAGGGAGAGGTGTGTGTTGAGCCATCCTTGCATTTATTGGCATCATGGGATGACAGTGGAACCAGCTTGAGATCCATGATGTCAGTAGCCTTGAACTGGACCCAATTGCTGCACCAGCTCTGGCCTGCCTGGTGCAACAATCTTTCTGCCTCCCACTTTCCATGTGTGTCTGTGGCTCTCATAAGCCCTGGAGCTGGGATTACACTCCAAGTAAACAAATGCGTGCCCAGCACCTGCTCATGCACATGGTTCCTCGTGCCCCTGCAGCATCTTTATGCCATAGCCCCTTCCTACATGCTCATGGACTTGGAGGGGTGAGAGGGGATCCTAACATCGAAGAAAGCTGAATCTCCCTTTCCTGTTTTCCATTCCTTTGTTCACTGATGGACACCTTGCTGTGATTTATTTGTCAAACCAAAGAAGCCAGGAGTATCGATCATAATCCCTGCTTGCATGCTGGGCCTGATGAAAGTATGAAGTCAAAAGTCTCCCCCCCCCTTATTTTCCTCCTTCTGTTTTGAATCTATATGCATGGAACTGCTGCTTCATCCCATGAACCCTGTCAGAAGCTTTCAAAAGTGGAGCAGGAAACAACATTAAGGTTGCATGATAATTGGTGAGGAATATTTCTGCTTGTTGTTTCCAAATCTGTAGATCTGGAAGAGCTTCTGAGCATAGCTGGTGTGAACTTCTTGAGCTTTTTGATATAATTCCATATACTTGTGAGGTATGGTAGTGATCAGTGGTTAATGGAGAAAAGGACGATTTCTCTAGTACTTATTGCTTTTTCTGCATAATTCCCTTCACTAGGATTCCTACATAAAACATGCATTTGGGGTGTGTCACTTATGTTATTGACAGATGCATTTGACTAGTCCATTCTGTTTCTATTTTTTTTTAAAAAAATATTTATTAAAGTTTCAGAAAAAGGAATTACATAAAAACAAGAATTACAAAAGTACAAGACAAAAAAAATACAAGAAAAATACAGAATAGAAAAGAAAATAAGTACACTAACAGAAAAAAATAAAAAAATAAAAAAATCAACCTTTCCATATCTTACATTCATATCCTTGTTTCCCTGACCTCCTCATACCTCCCTTTTTTGTGTTCCAATTCAATTAATTAATTCAGCAATTTCTTTCCCTCCTTATTATCCTGATCTTTGATCTTAATATATTATAACATTAATTTTTCCATATTCTTTTATATCATTACAGCTAGAAACCGCTTAACTTCAATCAAACATCATTCTAACATTCATTAATTTTGCAATTTTGCAATTTTCTGTAAATAGTCTTTAAATTTCTTCCAATCTTCTTCCACCGACTCTTCTCCCTGGTCTCGGATTCTACCAGTCATTTCCGCCAATTCCATGTAGTCCATCACTTTCACCTGCCATTCTTCCAGAGTGGGTAAATCTTGTGTCTTCCAATACTTTGCGATAAGTATTCTTGCTGCTGTTGTAGCATACATAAAGAAAATTCTGTCCTTCTTTAACACCAATTGGCCGACTATGCCAATAGGTTTCTAAACCTAAAAGCAGGAAATCTTTAAGTCAGGAAAGCTTGAACAATGCATTGTAGTTTTAATTTCTTTGCTGGGAGGACACAACTGAGCTGATTTTAAATCAACATTGGAATAAAATAGCACAATGCAAGGACAGCCAATTTTGTGCTGTCCAGATATGGTTGGACTATGACTCCCATAATCACTGAGCAAATATGTTCATTTTGACTTCTCTGTTTCTCATTTTTTCCAATCTTCAGTTCTCCACATTTCTACATCAGTTCATGATTATTACTACTTTTTAAGTCCTCATGAAAAATTGTCAGTATTTTGGTGTGAATTTCTCCTACTATACAAATTTTAAAAATGGAATTCTGCCTAATATGCACAATATTTTTTGCAAAGCAATTCACCTTAATATAATTTTTGCATGCTATTTTCACTAATATATGTATAATTTATACCACAGTGTTTGCTTATTTGTTCATGTTACTTGTTTGGAGGACTGTGAATTTGAAAGGATCATGCTGTATTTTGGTTCATGCGTTGTTTCAGAAAATACAAATTTGGTACATCCACATTTCACTGTAAACTGAATCAAATTTCTACCCTACCCTTACGAACCTCACCATTGGCCATGCTAGCTGGGGCTGAGAAGAGATAAAGGTCCAGCAACATTGGCCTTAATACACCCAGTAGAACACTGTGGTCTGCAGGAGAGTTTCAAAGATCTCAGAAGCCTGCACCACAATAACTTGGCGCAGGGCTTTTAATGTGGCAGTTCCTGTCCTGTGGAATAGCATTCCTGTATGTCAATTACCCACAATCTGCACTTTCTGGAAACCAAGTGAAGACATTTTTTGGTTCCAATAGGCTTTTCTAGCTGGATAAATGAATCTGTATGGATTTAGTTTGGTTTTGAATGTACTTGCTGTTTGGAACGGGATTAAAAATCAGTAGTGATAATAGTAGTAACTTGGAGGGCACAACGTTGGCTACCCCAGCCTTATGCTTCTCCTGTGGGGATCATGTGAGTCTTTCTTCTCTGGTTGAGGAGCAGTATTATGAGAAGTGAAGCCATGAAGCCACAGATCAAACTGTGATGCTCCCCTGCTTCCCCTCTTTCCAAGGATTACTTAAATTGGGATGACTTCATGTGTCGGCTTAGCACGTCAAAGCCTGAGTGCGCACTGCACAGGCCGATGTGCCTCGTTTGATAATGAGTGGATTGAATAATCAGGGGCTCTGATGATAGGAAGCAAGTGCCAAATGCAGCCGTTTAAGATGGTGGATAATGGGTCTGGGCAAGTCATGTTGCCAAGAAGGATTTGTGGATTATCATGGATAATGAGCTCAACAATGGGATGCTGCGGCATAAAAACCCAATGGCTTTGTAGGCAGCATTAACACGTTTATTAATAGATGCATTGCATTTAAAAGTTGGTAGGCAATGATACTCATCACATCTTGTTTTATGATGTGACCCTGAAGTTCCCTCTCCAGACAATGAGATTAGTTAGCCCAGAATTTCCTTATCTCTATGCTGTTAGCAATCTATTGGGCATGAAAGCTCACGGTGGCTGGAAGGTCCAATCCTGGTTCAGCCATGAAATTTGCCTTGGGTCAATCACTCTCTCATCTTAACATACCTCACAGGGTCGTTGTGAGAATAAAGGGGGCTTATCATACCCAGTATGCCACCCTGAGCAACTTGGAGAAATAAGGACAAGAATATGAGGAATAAATCATTTGTTAATAATAATAATAATAATAATAATAATAATAATAATAATAATAATAAATAACAAGTTTAATGCCACTTCAGTATTGCTTGATCTGCTTGCAAATTGTCATTTTCCGCTTGTGTAGAAGCCCCTTTAGTAATAATACTTTTAATTTTTAACTTTAATTAGTTTTCTTTCAATAGTAGAACAGCTTGTTTGGGGAATTTAAAAAAAAAAGTTTTATTCCTCCATAGCTGCTGCTTTCACGGGCAGGTGGGCAGACTGAAATATTGGAAGAACTTTAAGATATTTGATGAGGCAAAATGCCTCTTCTCAATTCACAGCTATTTAACATTCCCCCAAAGCAAGCAAGTTTTCTCATTAAAAACAAGTTGAGCATATCAAAGTGCACCCGGAACAACTGAATGACAGTTCCTGCTTTTTGTTTTCTTATAAGTGGAATTTATATTTCTTAGTAGAGAGAAATAGCATGTTTTTTTTTAAAGAAAGAAGCATTTCCTGAGCATTTCAGGGTCTTTTCTTTGTTTGAAATGACTCTTCAGTTCTTTGGCCAATGGGCCAAATATTCTCTTGCTGCAATTTTAGGACACAAACTAGCCATTTTGGTGTTTTTCTTACTTTCCCTCTCCCAAAGTGCATACAGTGGTACCTCAGGTTAAGAACTTAATTCGTTCTGGAGGTCGGTTCTTAACCTGAAACTGTTCTTAACCTGAGGTACCACTTTAGCTAATGGGGCTTCCCGCTGCCACCTCGCCGCTGCCATGCAATTTCTATTCTCATCCTGAAGCAAAGTTCTTAACCTGAGGTACTATTTCTGGGTTAGCGGAGTCTGTAACCTGAAGCGTCTGTAACACGAGGTACCACTGTACTTTGTTTGAATAGTAACAATTTCCAATCTTTTTCAGCAAGTGTGAGGAACCTCAGGATGGAAGCCAGATGGGGAGGGGGCAAATGTGGCCCTTGGGGCTTCCTTATCTAGTGCCTGAGTATCATGAGCAAGGTATGGTGAGGAGGAAGAGGAGTGGGAGATTGGAGAATTGGAGTTTGATCTGGGACACAATACTGTATAGCAAAAGAAGGTTTGGAGAGAAGGTGACATCATTGAAGGACCACACTGACAATGAGGGCAGTGGATTAGCTCCATCAAGGCTGAAAGTTGAGGATTGCACTGTGAGTAGCTGATGTCGCAACACATTTTGCATCGTTTTGGATTTATTTATGTGACGATGGTAAAGTGGGTGAAAGGAGTTGAGAGCTAGGGCTAGTGTGGGTGCTGTAAATCAGGGGTGGGGAACCTCAGGTACAGAATGCAGCCCTCCAGATTTCTCTATCCAGACCCTGGATAGCTCACCCTAAGCCACGTCCGCTTCCTAGCCCTGCTTTCTCCATTCCTCAATTGCTTTTGCCTGGCTGGAATGTGTCATTGAAGTGTGACAACCCTCGGCTGGATGGAAGAAGTAGAGATGTGTGGATGAGTGCAGAAGCCTCTGACTTTTGTGTGGCTGGAATGTTGTCTACCGTACCTGTTGCTCTCCCCACTTTTGCCTCTGATCCCACCAACCACATGTGGCCCCAGGAATAATACCCAGGTGGGACTGTGACCCCTCCTGGGCTGAATAAAGCTTCCTTACCCGTGCTGTCAGTGAATAAGTGAACATTTTTTACAAGAGGCACCAACAAAAATCTAATGGGACATTTTCCGTCAGTGCCTAATACATTCACAAAAACAGAATAGTTGTGGCTTGGTGTTACTATAATTGAACCAAAATTTCACTTACACCTCAGGGCCATGCTCTTTCCTCTCTGTTCTCAATTGATCTCAACATTCATGTTGTTGGCTAATGAGGAATTAATGTAAATTCTAATGAAACTACATGGCCCTTGGATAGCTGAACTCAACTGTTTATTTCCCTGGTGAAAAAGCAAACTCTCCAATTAAAACCTAGGAATAAAAATTAATACAAATATTTTGGGGGTGACTTTTTGTTGTTGGGGGTAAGATTAGTGTCAAGTCTACAGCTTTTTTTATTGGGTATATAAATTACTGGGGTAATGAGACTTGAAGGTGTGATTGGATACAATGGAGACTACTTAAGGGCTGAAATCCTGGTAAGTAAAGGAAACAGTGAAACCCTAAGGTGCCACTAGCAGAAGAGAAATATTTGATGCAGATCTTGGAAGAGTGGGACCCAAACTACAGAAAATATTTGAACTGAGTAGGATGGAATGATGTACATGAAAGTGTGAAGGAGCTAGCCTGAGTCAGCGGTGTCTGGTACCCATGAGGACTGCTGGTAGGCAGATCCAGAGCCAATGACAGGCAGAGGCAACTGATTCCAATTTTGTCCCCAGCCTCTTCCTATGTAGGATCAGATCCTTCAGGGGGCAGAAACAGGAAGAAGGAGAGACCTGGAAGTGGTGAGAAAGAGAGGCTTGTTGGGAAAGGCACCCCCTACCTTGTCTCACAAAAGTGAAACTACTTGGTAGGTCTCTTCCTTTCAAGGTTTCTTGCCGCCTTCTTGCTTATGCCTGTTTCTTCTTCCTGCCTGATTCCCCACCCCTGGAAGCTCCAGATGAATCCAAGCCCTCAACCTGGCCTGTAGTGATCCAGGGATATCACAACCCAACTCAAGCAAGACCCAGGGTTATCTGAGAAAGCTCGGTTTGACTAGTATTCAGGATGGTGAGGTTGCAAAGTCCCATGAGGAAAATGGAAAGAGCTGACCATATTTAACCTGGAGAAGAGAAGTTTCAAGGGGGTCCACAACACCAGTCTTCAAGTATCACAGAATACAGAGCCAACTTCCTGTTGTTGATGCTCTGGGGACAGGACAAGAATGAGTGGGTATCAATTACAACAAATTTTGTCTAACCATTAGGAGAAGTGGTTGGGAGGAAAAGAAGGAAAAAGAATTAATGGTAAGAGGTGCTCAACATTGGAACAGACTGCCTGGGAAGGTAGTGGGATAATTTTAAAGAAACTTGTATTATAAGAAACAAGTAATATTTCCAGATAACACACGCAACATAAACACATATTAAACAATGTATAACAATGCATGATATTAAACAATGTATAACAATGCATGATAGCATTAAATCTCAGGTGCAGGTGGGGAGAAGGATTTCTATATATTTTGTACTTCTCATATTTAGGTCACCTGGGGACGATTCTAAAAGGTAGCATTTGCTATTACAAATCTGAACAAACCTTTTATGAGTCCCATATCTGTATCTACCTGGCTGGGACCTCTGCCTTGCAGCCTTTCTGATGGACGAAAGTGGGAGATATTTAAGCAGAGGCCAAAACCAATCTTGCTGCAGTTGTAAGGCTAGCTACTGCATTGAGCAGAGGCTGGTAGAATAGATGACCTCCTAGGATTCTACCCACTCTAAAATCCTCTGATTATATTTTCCCTCTCCCATAAAGTACTTGTTCTGTTGATGCAGAAGCACCTGAGAGAACTGCAAGGTTTGCAAAAGTACTAAGAGCACACGTTTTGTCCTTCTTTGTTTTCTAATTTAGTTTTTATTAGTATACTTAATGCGCTCAGTATTGTTCATGCTCTCTTTTCTTGCTGACTTGACCCTATTCTGGAGTGGCATGCTCCTTTCGTGCATAATTAGCAGAGTCCCATTGTGGATGAGGGTTGTGGTGGGTGGATGTGAGCTCTGCTTTTTAAAAAATGTGATGACTCACAGGCCAACTGGGAACGGCTTTATCACAAAGCTCGTGGTAATTGCTCCTTTATGAAAAGGGTCTCCAGTGCAATTGACATAAATTTCTCCTATGGATTAATGAAGGCCATCACCCAATAATGGTGGTGGTGGGAGGAAATTAGAGGCAAATATCTGCATTGCCGAGTGCAGTAATTGTCTCTTTGCAAGAACTCTAAACTGGTGGTGGGTCACTAAGGGTGTGGAGAAATTCAATTTGGTTTGCATTTTTGTAGAGAAATGATAAAACTCACACTTTTCAAACAAAGATGCAAACCAAACCACAGCTGTCCATTGAAATCTGCACTTCCCCAAATTTTGTGATGCAGTTCTTTAACCGAATAATGTGTACAAAGGTGTGTATGTTAGGGGGGAAATCCTTGCAAAAATGGGCATCCCTTCCCTCTTGCACAAGCATCAGGAAGTTGCCTTCCAGTGGTGGGTGGGACCAGAGGCAAAAGTTGTCACGGCGATACCTTGGCACTGCTGATCATAGGGGGATGAGGATTGGACCTCCGGAGGAGCCCAGTGGTCTGTGCTGTGCTGATTGGGTTGCTGGGCAGCAGCTAAGTGGTTTTGCCCCTCAGGATGCAGTGATGGGCACCAACTTGGATGGTTTGAAAGAGAATTGGACAAATTCATGGAACAGAAGGCTAGCAATGGCTACTGTACATGATGGCTATGCTCTGCCTTCACAGAGGGGCAACAATGCTTCTGAACGCCAGTTGCTAGAAACCCTAGGAGAGGAGAGTGCTTTTGTGCTTGGATTCTGCTCACAGGTTTGCCACACACATGCACATGTGGGTGCCCACTGGGAGAAGAGGATGCTCAACTAAATGGGCCATTGGCCCGATCCAGTAGGGCTCTTCTTATGTTTGTATGTTGTCTGGAAAAGAGTCCCACCTCCATCATCAGATGCCCCCAATGCAGTGGCAAAGGCTCCTGATGTGAATCCAATGCTATTCCAGAAGTGAAGCAATTCCCACATCCAGGAAGGTACCATATCAGATAGTGAGCATAGTTCAAGGGGCAGGTCAAGTATACCTTGAAGATCTGCTCTGAACTTTGGAAACAGTATGTGAGCACTTGGGTTCCATGATGGAAGAAAGTGAAATTGCAATAACCTAATGATTAATAACAACAATAATAGTGTTGTTCACATACCTTGCTTTTAGATTTCCCAGAGGCGTATGTCTGGCAGCAGTCAGGAACGGAGTGTTAGACTCGATTGGGGGTTGTGGAAACTTTTTTAGTCCAAGGGCCGAATTGGGATGCCATATTTTGAAGAGCAAAAGAGGACACATTTGCCGACTTCTGCTTTTAACTATGGATCACTATGATGACTCTCATTTTACGTACCCATGAAAAAGAGGATGTGTCCTGGAAAAAGAGGACACACGGCAACCCTAAATCTACAACCTTCTGCGGGGGCCACATGCCAGTGGTGGACATGACCAATAGCAAACATAGAGCAATGGGTGTGACTCTTACTGTTGGACAATACTGTTGGACAGGTTACATTGCAGTCATGTCACACAGACACATCCTATTCTGCACCCTCCCTGCAGACAAGCAAGATGTGGCACATTCCAGCAAGGAAAAGCACTTGAGGGAAGGTGTATAGTTGAACCAGTGAGTGTTGTGGCCTGGAGTGAGTGCTGAGGGCTGGATAAATAAAAGGGCTTCATTTGGCCCCTGAGGCCCCCAAACCCCTCCTTAAGGGAAGCACGAACTAGCATGCAAAAAGTATATAAAGGCATCCCTTTTGTCCTGCAGTATTTTTTTCTTTTAAATGGACTGTATAACCTCCTGTAGGTTAGCTGAAAGAACTAATGCAATTATTCCGTTCATTCATGCAGGACCAAGTTCATGTTCCAAATTAGAGGTGACTTGTTATGAGAGACAGTTCATCTTAATAGCTCATTTTTCGCCAGGTGTCAAAGATTGCTATTTTATTTCTTTCCTCCACAAGCTCTTGATAATTAGAGAACTAGCAATGGTTGAAGGGACCCTGTTGGAGAGCAGGTCTTGTGGTATTTTGAAGGGATTTTGATCAGGACTGCATGTTCTTTGTTCTTCCATCAGAGTTCTGCTCTCAGGAGGTCACATTCTGTGTTGAAAAGAGTTGGATTCCTTGAGTTGGACAGGCCTCCTAATAGTCATGTGGATGCTCTGTTGGAGGCCACCAAGATACAGCTGGAGGCCAGTAGGACATGCTTAATGGCCACCGTGTGTCCGGAACGCTAACCAATGTTTTACTTGAAACAAGCAACAACAATAATAAAAGGGAATCTTCTGGGATGGCAGCTCAGTGATGGGGCATCTGCTTTGCATGCAGAAGGTCCTAGGTTCAATCCCTGGCATCTCCAGGAAGAGCCACGAGACACCTCTGTTTGAAACCCCAGAGAGCTGCTGCCAGCCAGTGCAAAATATACTGAGAAAGATGGACTGATGACCTGACTCAGTGGAAGGCAGGGATCATGGGAATTGCAGGGCCACAGGTTTCCCAGCCCAGCTCTGTTGCCGCAAGTCCCGCTTGTGGACTTTGCAGATATATCATCAGGTAAGCCACTGTGGGAAGTGGGATGATAGCTGGTACATCTGAGCATCACACTTCATATGTTCACTGTGGTGTTGGATCTGATGTTTAGGGCTCAAATGAAGGCAGATAAATATATCTCTAGTGAAGAATAGAGCTCTTCTGAAGGACACTGCAGTTAATTTGGCAAGGCACCCCACTGGAATGCAAATTCTGTCAATTTCCACAGATCTCTGCTGTACTGGTTGGATTTCCAGAGCTGCCTTTGTAGGCGAGACAACTAAAGCATGGCTTATATATATATCCGACATGAGTGTTGCCTATATGTATATACTTAGAAACATAGGAAGCTGCCTCAAAAAAATAAAAAATAAAAAATACAACCATTGGCAGTCCTGGCTCCCACTCTCAGACACATGCTTGGACTCTCTGTCCAAGGAAACCCAAAAGCTTTATTCAAGAAGTCAGCACATAGTCTAAGTGCTAGCTCATAAGTCTCTGACATAGCTCTAAGAGACATGACTAAGGAGTAGCTAAGTTGCTGCCCCAACAACTGACACTGCAGCGGAGCCAGTGTGGTGTAGTGGTTAAGAGCGGTAGACTCGTAATCTGGGGAACCGGGTTCGCTTCCCTGCTCCTCCACATGCAGCTGCTGGGTGAACTTGGGCTAGTCACACTTCTCTGAAGTCTCTCAGCCCCACTCACCTCACAGAGTGTTTGTTGTGGGGGAGGAAGGGAAAGGAGAATGTTAGCCACTTTGAGACTCCTTCGGGTAGTGATAAAGCGGGATATCAAATCCAAACTCTTCTTCTTCTTCTTCCCCTCCCCACAATGTAGTGGGACCTCCTCTGAAGTAACTGCTTGAACTCCCCCCACACCAAACCTCTGGTTCCTCCACCTCTGACCAATCTTGGTCCTCCACCCCCATCGTCCAGCCCGGACACTGAGGTCCAGCGCCAAGGGCCTTCTGGTGGTTCCCTCACTGTGAGAAGTGAGGTTATAGGGAATCAAGCAGAGGGCCTTCTTGGTAGTGGCACCTGCCCTGTGGAACGCCCTCCCACCAGATGTCCTACTTTTAAAAGACATCTGAAGGCAGCCCTGTTTAGGGAAGTTTTTAATGTTTAATGCTGTATTGTGTTTTTAATATTTGGTTGGAAGCCGCCCAGAGTGGTTGGGGAAACCCAGCCAGATGGGCAGGGTATAAATAATAAATTATCATCACCACCATCCTCATCATCATCCCATCCCTTCCCCAACCAATTTGGCACCACCAGACCTATAACATTGGTCCATCTAGCTCAGTATTGTCTATGCTGACTGGCAGCAGCTCTCCAAGGTTTCAGACTATGGTTTTTACTTTCCCATCCCTACCTGGAGATGGCAGGTATTGAATCTGGGGCCTTCTGCATGCAAAGCAGATGCTCCACCACTGAGCTGTGGTCCCAGCAAAAAGGCCCTTTATTGCTGTCCCAGTGAAATGTTGGCTAGTGTTTCTAGACATATGATGGCCATCAGACATGCCCTCCTAGCCTCCCACATAATACCAACATGACCGTTAGGAGGTGCTTACATCTGTAAATTGAAATGTCAGACCCACTCCGCCCCCCCCATCATGCACACACTTCTAATTGAACAATTCCTTCTCTCCCCCACCCCACTATTATCTTCATTTGTTCAAGGTGGCTGATGGTTGGATGGCAAATTGCTGCAGCGTTAGACAGTTGCAATGTAATTCTAGCAGGCAGAGATAACTTTTTAATTAAAAGGAAGACATTTGGACTAAATCACAGCAGAAATCGGTTTCTTCTTCTGTCTGAAGTCAAGGCCAATATTAGAAGCTTCAGATCAGCTGGTTTTATTTCAGAAGAGTCAGAAGTACAAAAGGCTACATGCCATATTCACAAAAGCTTTTATTTGCTTTTAAAAAAAAACCCCAAACCACCTGCAGGTTGGGAAGAAAATGTGTACACTCGCCACCCCCTCCCCTCTCTATTCCAGACAGAGATAGCATTTTAAACAGGATCTCCAAACCCTTTCAGTTTCCTTCCTGCACAGAGTGAGAATTTAACCATGGTGTTGGTGTGCGAGGTAGCTTTGGATAGCTGCATGCTGCAAGTGAAACATGAATGGCAGAATACAGCTTCTCATTGGGAAGATCATAGCTCAGGGGTAAGATGCTTGCTCTGCAAGCAAATGGCTCTGGGTTCAATCCCCAGCATCTCAAAGTAAGGTTGGAAAAGGTTCCTATCTGAAACCTCTTTTGAGACCCATGCCGTCCCTAATGCTTCATGTCACAAGGGATGAAACAGGGGAAGGGGCATAGCTCAGTGGCAGATTCAGTCCCTGGCATCTGCAGCCCTTGGAATGACCCATGCCTGAAACCCTGGAGAGACTGCCGAGCTGTGTAGGTAGCACTGAGTTTAATGGACCAGTGGCCTGGTATAGTTATGCCAGTTTTCTATGTTCTGAAGTTTTTGTTAGGGAATGGGGGCCCTAAGTCTTTGTTAAGTTCCTGCCTTCCAGCAAAGGGCCATCTCTGTATTAATCTGAAGTAGAAGCTGAAATATTATTGATTGCTCTGCAGATAAGTAAACTAACTTAAACACCCAACTGTGTGCGTTCCCAAGTTTGAAGAAGATAATGCACGAGATCTGGAATCTTTGGGGAGAGAACAGATTGATCCAAATAACAGTGCAATGGTTTTGAGGGTTATCCTATACTGTATGCGAATTTCTGATTCTTACGATATGGGATGGGGGGGGGGCAACTCCCATCTCTTGCGGGGTCGCAATTAGTGCCAGCACCGTCCATTAAGAGTTTGGGTGTAATCTTCGACACCTCCTGTCAGAGCTGCTTCCAGATCCTAGCTCACAGAGGATCACGCTAGCCAGCGATCATTAAGTAAAAGTCTTTATTGAGTTACAGTTTCCATTCTCAAGCTGCTGCGTGCAACTCTACGTCTAGTGGTTAGATCGGCGAAGCTCCGTCTGAGTCTCCGCCCCTTGTGCACCAACTTAATATCCTAGCCCTGCTCCACCTTTTCCGCCTGACTGTTCTCCTCTGGGTCCCTCTGCCCCCCGGGGTCTCTTCCTTCCGGGACGCTTCAGACGCTGACCCCCCAGACCCTTCTGTCTCCTTGCGCCGGGCTTTAGGACCTGGCTCCCTTTCCGGGCTGCCTACTGCGTCACTTTCCTGTGCATTTGAACTTGGCGCGCGCGCCCAACCTTCCACTTTCCGTCTGACCGTTTCTTCGCTCCCCGATGGAGGTGTGGCCACTCCTGACTCGTGCCCTCCCCCCTGTTGTGAGCTGCCAGCGCTTGATCCCTGGCGCCCTTCCTCTTCCCTGCTCTCTGGCGGTGACGCTGGTCCCGATTTCCAACTGCTCTCCTCTGAGTCCCCTCTGGCTCTATCTTCCTGGGGTGTCCCCCTAGGCTCCCCCCTTGCCCTGGCCACTGGTGCTCCTTTCTGTGAATCTTCTGATTCACTGGAAAGACTCGGAGATCTCGGGTCGTCGTCATCACTCATCTTTTCTTCTGCCTCCTCCCCCTCGCTCTCTGTTTCCTCCCTTGCCCTTGCCTCTGCTCCTGAACCCCTGACACCTCCCTTTCCATGGAGGCGCAGATTGCAGCTATAACAAAGGCGGCATTTTTCCATCTCCACCAAGCTAAGCAGTTGGCTCCTTACCTCTCTCGCCCTGACCTAACCACTGTGATCCACGTGATGGTCACCTCCAGACTGGATTATTGTAACTCGCTCTATGTGGGGCTGCCCTTGAGACTGACCCAGAAACTCCAGCGGGTGCAGAATGCTGCAGCGAGACTCCTTACGGGGTCCTTGCTGCGAGATCACATTCACCCGGTGCTATACCAGCTGCACTGGCTCCCGGTGGAGTACAGGATCAGGTTTAAGGTGCTGGTTTTAACCTTTAAAGCCCTATACGGCCTAGGACCCTCGTACCTACGGGACCGCCTCTCCTGGTATGTCCCACAGAGAAACTTACGGTCTTCAAATAAAAACATCTTGAAGATCCCAGGTCACAGAGAGGTTAGGCTGGCCTCAACTAGAGCCAGGGCTTTTTCAGCTGTGGCTCCGATCTGGTGGAACACTCTGTCACAAGAGACTAGGGCCCTGCGGGACTTGACATCTTTCCACAGGGCCTGCAAGACAGAGCTGTTCCACCAGGCCTTTGGCCTTTGGCCTTCGGCAATCTTCGCGGAGCTCTGGTCCAATGGTTGCCATTGGTTTGATCTGAATTAATTTTATAATGAATGGTTTTAGAGTGTAGTGTTGTGTTGTGTTGTACTGTTGTACTGTTGTACTGTTTTATTGTTGTTAGCCGCCCTGAGCCCGGCTTCGGCTGGGGAGGGCGGGATATAAATAAAATTTATTATTATTATTATTATTATTATTATTATTATTATTATTATTATTATTAGCAGTAGGGCCATAGCTCAGTGGTGGTTGAGCATCTGCTTTAAATGCAGAAGGTCCTAGTTTGAATACCTTATATCTCTAAGTAGGGCTCAGCGGAGGGGGAACGCTGCCTCAAATCCTGGAGAGCGGCTGCGTCAGTGCAGGCATACTGATCTAGATTGGCCAGTGTGTCTGACTCTGTATAAGGCAGCTTCCTGTGAATTGCCATAAATAATTATTTTGCTTGGCCAAAACCTGCTGAAAACGGCAAGATGTCAAGATTCTCTCTCATTCCTAACATTCATCCCCAGAACTTTGAAGATCTTAGATTCAAAGCCAGACTTCCAGCTTTGTCAGAAAGTGCATGAAAGGGACTCACAAGGCACCCCATCCAATCACAATTGGCATGTGCTGATGAGCTGGCCTGCAACTCTCGGCCTAAAGAGAATTATTTTCCAACCTCTCTTGGGATTCTGAAAGGGAGATAAAAGAGGTGGGGGTGGGTTGGGTTTTTTCTTTTTTTTCTTTTCTGTATTAGTTGAAAGGAACTAGGAGAAGATGATGATATCCTCCGAGTGGGGTGATAAGGAAGATGAGAGATATCAAGACAAGGGTGCATTGAAGTGCTCCAGGGTATAAAACTCAAATGGAAATAAGGGAAGATGCACCATGTATAGCATAGTGTATAGCATGTATAGCATTCACCATGGAGAAGGCAATTTTTGAGCTGTGGTTCCTGAGCTTTGGGACCAATAGTTCCTATATGTTGTGCCATAAGAGCATAGCTAGGATGCTATGAGGAATACATTGCCTGAGGGTGCAATCTGAACCTCCTTTGTGCCAGGTGTGGTGATAAAGGATTGGGTAGAGGTGTCCTAGTAACCAGACCTGCGGTCTTCTGATAGCCATTAGCCGTGGACTGACGCCAGTGCTGAACTTGTGGTTGGGTGGAAATATATTTTTCCAAGAAGGGAGGAGGAACAAAGTAAAACACAGAAAGGTGGGAACAGGCTAGTTTTTCCCAAAACATTCACCATCATATTTCAGGGGCTACAAATACTATAAACTTTCTTTTTCAAAAAGGAAAGAAATCTGGGGATTGTGGTTCAGCTGGGGTGGGGGGCAATTGTCCCTCTTGGCCACCCTAGAGATGGTTGTAGGTCGAAGAGTTCACTGCTGGTGGAAGCTAATATCTGGCAATATTATTTGTACCCACATAGATCAGACGGAAGGAGTAATGGTCAGTGGGGTTGATGAGACTTGGCAGCCTCTCTGTCTGCCACACATAAATCTGCCTTATACCGAGTTAGATTAGAGTCTATCTAGCTCAGCATTGTCTGCAACTGACTGACAGCAGCTCTCCAGGGTTTCCGAAATGGGACATTTCCAGCCCTAAGTGAAGATGCTGGGGATGGAACCCAGAACATTCTGCATTCAAAGCAAATGTTCTGCCCACTTTGTCTCTGGCCCTGCCCACCACGGACATGTGGACCTCAGGAGGTTGACAAGAAGGTAAGGTGGACCTCCGGCTGAAAAAGGTTTCCCACCCCTGCTGCTAAGGAATGTTATTTGTACTGTTGAATATGTTATCCTGAGTTTCTGTTTTTCATTTTATATAATGTTAAATCATACAGTGCTCTGGAACTGTATATCTTGAGAGGCATAGAAATCCCTACAAATAAGTATTATTATTATTATTTAAATTTCTATACTGCCATGCACCTGAGGATCACATGGTGGTTTACGATATAAAAACACAAAAATGCATAACAATGTAAGAAACAAAAACAGTACCCCACCACAGTCTGTGGTCTCCCTACCACCAGAGGGTACCCTTTTCAATGCACGAGAGCTTCATCTGTAGTCAGTCTGTGTCTCACAAGTTGCCTCCTTAGTATTCCTTGCAAAGGAATTTGCGCAAAATGAAAGGAAAAATCTGATAAAAGTATAGGTTGCTCACAGACTATTTGTGAGCTGAAATGACAAAGAGGAAAGCACATTTCATTGAATGTATTATTCGATCGGAATGAGTCACTCGTTTTAAGCAGGTGGGGGGATCACACACGTCTACACCCCCTTCCTATTTAATCCCTTAATCTACTGCCTAGAGTTCCTAGACAGTGGAGGCTTGATGGCACACTGCCCCACCAATCTCAGCCAGCTGTCAGCTAGCACCCACTTGCCTGGATTCCTATAGTCCAAGGGGGGGCGTCATTCACTATCAGCTTCCTCTGCAGTTTTGCTCTTGTAGATTATAAGAAGAGCCTGTTAGATCAGGCCCATGGCCCATCTAGTTCACAAGCAGCGCGAGGGCCCTCTCGCCTCCTGTGGTTTCTAGCAACTGATGTTCAGAAGCATTACTGCCTCTGATCCTGGAGGCAGGGCATAGTCATCATGACTAGTAGCCATTGATAGCCTTTCCCTCCTCCGCTAATTTGTCTAATCCTGTCACTGGCTCCACCTGCTGTTGACCTCCCAGCCTTCCATCCCACTTGTCCCAATGAGCATGAGCTGCCACTGTTCCTAGAGGAACCTACTGAGATGCTGGACTAGATGGGCCTTTGGCCTGATACACCAAGGCTTCTCCTATGTTGACCTGAACAGAGCAAGGCAGAATTTCTATCCCAACTCTATGAAGGAATGGAGTGTGAGATCAGCCATTAGGGATCTTATTTTTGTCATGTTAGGGAATCATTCTGCAAAGAAACAACTAGAAAATTTTTAGAAGGTTCCAGAGTTTTCCCTTTATGTATGGGAGTGGCACTCTGAACTTAATTAGTGACAGCTAGAAGTGCTAATAAAAAGAAAACCACTTGGCTTCATTTTTGCAGACGCCCAATGGCAGACATCTGACGGAAGAGTGTTGCCTATGAATTCTGTTGAAGGACTGTTGCTGTGATTTATGACGTGCTGGAGATAAGACTTTTGTTTGAATTGCTGTTTATGTTAACAGTCGGAAACATTTCTTTTGCAACCGTAATGCTTGTACCCGGTCTGGGAATAAAATCTTTTGACCGAGACTTCACAGTTTGGTGAGTCATCTTCAAACAACTTCGTCAATGTTCACCACTTCCGCGCACGAGAGAGAAAGAAGATAAACTCTGCTAAAACAGTTCAAAAGAGGTTTTACCAGTATCTGCGCAGCGAAAGTGTGTGGACGGTTACCTCTAATATGTCATTCTAGGATGGGAGCTCTTTTCCTATGTGCTGGACAAATCCTTTTGAAAGCGATTTCTAAAATATAAACAAATGCAGAATTTTTAATCAGATGGTCCCCATGGTGGCTTTGACAGAATAAAAGGATGCAAGAATGGACTGCACACACTCAGCCAAGGAGGACAAACAGTCTGTAGTTTAATTCTTTATTGACAAAAGCACACAATTACAGCAGCTCCTAAAGTGCACAGAATATACACGCACACACACTTCTAGCGACTACATTAACTTTCCCAGGTAGAGTAGCTGAAGCAACAGTGGGACCAGGGCTAGATTTAGGTTTGATGAGGCCCTAAGCTACTGAAGGTAATGGGACCCTTTATATGTCCAGCTGTCCTTTGTCAACAACAAATTGTCACTGTTTTTTGGGTTGAACATATGCTATATGGTAATATATGGACCTAATAGGTATCTAAAGCCATTTGCACATGTTGCCATGCAACCAGTCCATGCAGAATGTAGGTACTCTATATATAGAAATGAGCAAACCAGTGATATTTTAGGGAGCAGGCTAGCAGGTGGGGCCCATTACTTACATCACAGGAACCTACACAACACAAAACACTGTGGGTGTATGTAGGTTTTATTTTATTTGTATTTTATCTTATATTCTGGAAATGTACAACCAGTTTTTTCCCTTTGAATTTTTTTGGGGGCCCCCAAGAGAGTGGGGCCCTAAGCTATAGCTTGCAGAGCTTATCCATAAATCTAGCACTGAGTGGGACCACACCTCTCCTGCCAGGTTGATATACCCTAACCTTCTACCCCGAAGTTGATGCTGTGCTTGCCTCTTCAAGACCCTTCTGGTTCTAGGAGACAGTGGGGCAGAGGATGACAGGGATTCAATGGGCCCACCCCTCACCTGAACAGTCTCTTCCTCTGCTTCTGACCTGTCCTGCACCCCATCCTGTCTCCAACTGCTCAAATTCTCTCCAGTGAGAGAGCCAGTGTGGTGTAGTGGTTAAGAGCGATAGACACGTAATCTGGGGAACCGGGTTCGCATCTCCGCTCCTCCACATGCAGCTGTTGGGTGACCTTGGGCTAGTCAAACTTCTTTGAAGTCTCTCAGCCCCACTCACCTCACAGAGTGTTTGTTGTGGGGGAGGAAGGGAAAGGAGAATGTTAGCCGCTTTGAGACTCCTGAAGGGGAGTGAAAGGCGGGATATTAAATTCAAACTCTTCTTCTTCTCCCTTCCTTCAGCCCATCTTCCTGCCTTGCTGGTGGCACAAAACCCCATAAATCACTGCCCCCCTCCTCTCCTGGGTTGGACTCCAGCCTCCTGTCCCTGCCACACCCTCGCCAGAGCCCTGCCAGTCCCTGACAGAGAATAAAACATGTCACAATTAAGACAACTGGAATCGGCAACAGAAAGGCACAGTGAAACATTGGCATTAAAGCATGAGTGAACAACCACCCCCTCGGAAAAAAAGAAAGCCTCCCCTCTTCATTTGTCATAAAAAGACAATAGCACATCCCAGGATTATTGTGAGGATTCCTAAGATCAGGAATGCAACATGCTTTGAACACTCAAAAGGCGTCATCATAATTGCAAGTATTCTTATGCTGCTGCAGCAAGGCAATTCATGCTTAAGTGTCTTTTGGTTAGAAAGCGTTAGATGTGGATTATGCTACTCAGTGAAGGGGCAGTGGCAGGATTTCTGGCCATCAGGATTTTGTAGTCAACAAGCAATGGGAGGGCCACCCTCCCTTGTGTGATGTGCTCCACTGCCCTCTGTTGGGTGGAATGGATGCTATCAGATTAGGTAATCCAGGCTCATATTAAATGTCTGTGGTGTATCTTATTCTCTTTGAGGGCCACATTCCCTTCAATGCAAACTTCCAGGAGCCACATGGGTTGGGTCAGAGGCAAAAGTGGGCATAGTAATGAATGCAAGTTTTACCTCTGTACAGTAGGCTTGTTTCTGCACACACACACACCAGACAAGCAAGAAGCATTGTCAGAGTTCAAGGACACATTCCAGCCAGGGGAAAAAACACAATCATGGTGTGAAGCAGGGCTGGTGAGGGGTGTGGACTTGGGAGAAACAAGATTCAAGAAGGTTGGGCCTCTAGGTACAATGGTACCTCGGGTTACATATGCTTCAGGTTACAGACTCCGCTAACCCAGAAATAGTACCTTGGGTTAAGAACCTTGCTTCAGAATGAGAGCAGAAATCGTGCAGCGGTGGCACAGCAGCAGCAGGAGGCCCTATTAGCTAAAGTGGTGCTTCAGGTTAAGAACAGTTTCAGGTTAAGAACAGACCTCCAGAATGAATTAAGTTCTTAACCCGAGGTACCACTGTATGTGCAAGTTGCCTTTTCCTACTGATTAACCAGTGCTCCTTTCATGGAATGAATGCAGACCAAGGGAGGTGGGTCAAAGTCAAAAGTCAAAAGCAACCCCTTTTTTCTGCCTCTGCCGCCCATTTCTCTCTCTTTCTTGCACTTTTTCTCTGTTTCTCTTTCTGTTACCCTCTCCCTCTGGCTTTTGTATCCCCCCATTCCTATTCCCCCATATGAAACAACCTCAAGTGCTGCAGATTCCCAACCATTCAGCAGGCTGATGACCAATGAGCTAGATTTCCTTAAACCTTCCTTTCGGGGGGGGGGGAGAGTAATGAAACAAGGTCCTGTCTGGAATAAAAAATTATCTATTGCTGTTTCAGTCAGAAAGTCTTTTCCCAGACCTGCCAAGGGTTTGTAGAATGCAAAACAGATGCTCTACTACTGAGTGATAGTCTTTCCCTCTTGTTGGATAGCTCAGTTGGTTAGTGCATGGTGTTGATAATGCTGAGGTTGCAGGTTCGATCCCCATATGGGATAGCTGCATATTCCTTCATTGCTGGGGACTAGATTATCCTCAGGGATACAATTCTATGATTCTATGAGTTCCATAATCCCTGGATTAGGGATGAACACATGCAAGATTATGAACATAGGAAGCTGCCTTGTACTAAGTCACACCACTGGTCCACCTAGCTCAGCATTGTCTACACTGACTGGCAGCGGCTCTCCAGGATTTCAGGCAGGGCGTCTGAACCTGGGACTGAACTTTCTGCATGTAAGGAAGGTGCTTGACTATGGTCTCAGCAGATTCCCATCCTTGCTGTTGCTGCTTCTCTCTGTGAATTGTTGGGAATGTTATGGTTGGAATTGTTTACTCCCAACACAGTGCAACAAATAGCTTCCACACGGTTTCATGTTCTGCCATATGGCTTGGGGAGTGGCTGCTTGAGAAACACAAGCCCAAAGCTCCGTCTGAATACCTGGAGCTAGCAGCACAGGGCTTAGGGGTCCAATAAGTTGCCTTCAAGATCCGCAATCTGCCACGCAGCACAAGAAGCAATTTGCAATGTGTTGCTTGTCGAACACAAGGGCTGGAAAGCTCCAACACGAACCAGACTGGCAGCAATTGTTACAGTATTTGTCTTTTCAAAGCGGGAGCTCAGGCAATCAATATATCTGTCTTTAAACTTCGCCGTGACACTCACTGTGAATCCAGTGAAGAGAAATGACTCCTGGCAGCAAAGTTAGCACAGTTCCCAAAGCAAACGCCCCCCCTGCAGGTGAACAGTGTGATGTGCACTTTTCACAAAAGATCCAGAATCGAAAACAATCCAGCTCACATACAAAAACCAAACACAATATTTACGTAGATTTTAGAAACTGTGTCAGGATTTTTGCAATTATTTCTGTGCCCGTTGCAGTGCAAAGAGGAGCAAAGAAGAAGAAGCTGTTAAGGTTACATCTGACTTTTCCATCTGATGGCCAAATCGCTTTCAAAATGGTGTTGCTTGGAGTTGCCTGGGAGAATTAAGCCCTCTCTGGTTTGGACAAAAGGACCACTGAATCCAGGATTCTGTTTGCAAAGCAGCTAGTGCAACTATCCCCAATCCAGTTCTGTCCAGATGTTTTTGCACCATGTCCACTCAGAGGCAGTACAGTGGTACTTTGGGTTAAGTACTTAATTCGTTCCGGAGATCCATTCTTAACCTTAAACTGTTCTTAACCTGAAGCACCACTTTAGCTAATGGGGCCTCCCTCTGCCGCCGCACTGCTGGAGCATGATTTCTGTTCTCATCCTGAAGCAAAGTTCTTAACCCGAGGTACTGTTTCTGGGTTAACGGAGTCTGTAACCTGAAGCATATGTAACCTGAAGCGTATGTAACCCAAGGTACCACTGTATGCCTTTATTTTGCCAATTTAGGATTCACTTTCTATATTAGCTTCATGGCAATTTACTAACATATAAAAGCAGCTAAAATAGTTGTAAAAACAGTACCAAAAAACCCCATTGTAATAAGTTTAAAAGAAAAATTTACACCTTGTACAACTGGAAAAGCCTGTCAAAACAAAAATGTATTGGGCCATTTTAAGAATGTGCAGATAGTAGAAACCTGTCACATCTCAACAGAGATGCTGTTCCACAGAACAGGGGCAGCTACACTGTGAGCCCTGCTCTGAGTCACTGTGGAGTGGGCTTCTGATCTTTTGGGGACTTGAAAGAGAAACTCTCCTGCAGAATGCAGTGACCTACTGGATATATAAGGGACAAGGCTGTCTTTCAAGCATCACGGTCCTGAGCTGTGTAGGACCATCTATGTTAGTACCAAACCCTTGTACTTGACCTGGTAGCAGACTGGCAGCCAGGGCAATCAAGGTGTTACATGCTGGTAAGTAGTTGGTGTCCACAAGCAGCTTACCCTACTCCATGTAGACTCATTTGAATTCCCGCACGTGGCTGGTGTAGGTTTATGCATTTCAATAGTACTACTCTGAATGGAACTTACTTGGCTACAACCCGTTAACTTGAAATTTGACCAGAGCAAATTGCAATGTCTAGATCACCCTCCTGCAAAATACAGTGGTATTTTGCGGGTTACATACACTTCAGGTTACAGACTCCGCTAACCCAGAAATAGTACCTTGGGTTAAGAACTTTGCTTCAGAATGAGAACAGAAATTGTGCTACGGTGGCGTGGCGGCCGCAGGAGGCCCCATTAGCTAAAGTGGTGCATCAGGTTAAGAACAGTTTCAGGTTAAGAACAGACCTCCAGAACGAATTAAGTACTTAACCCGAGGTACCACTGTAGAGTTAAAACTCAGGTCTATGCAGGGGGAGGGGGAGGGGGAGGAGAGAAGACATGGAGGGAAAGAACCCTGACAATCCCTGGATTGTGTGCTTTGTACTTGAACTTGACCCAGAGGATTGCATCCAACTAAGGCCTCATTCAGTCAAAGGACTATGATGCTGCTTTAAACTATCATGCCTTCCCCAAAGAGCCTTCCCCGCATGAGAGTTAAGGGTGATGAGAGTTGTTAGGAGACTTATTTCCCCCTCCCAGAGCTGCAATTTTCAAAGTGTTTTAACCATCCATTGCTCCTCACAGGGAACTCGGGAAATTGAAGGGGATAGGGGCCTCCTAATACATATCAGCACTCTTAACATGCTCCCAGAATTCTTTGGAGGAAAAATCGTGACAGTTTACAGAGGTCATATAGCCCTTTCATTGTATGATGTGAAAGTTGCCTGAGTTATATTCAAAGTAGGCCCCCTAAAATTAATGGGCGTAACTTAGACAGGTCCATTAATTTTGATGTGACTATGGATAACACTGGAAAGAACCCATAGGCGGCATTATCAAGAGTGCACCCTTGATGGACCTCAGGGTTTGCAAAACCAGAGACTAACTGCGAGGAGTAATAATAATAATAATAATAATAATAATAATAATAATAATATTTATTTATATCCCGTCCATCCGGCTGGGTTTCCCCAGCCACTCTGGGCGGCTCCCAACAGAATAAAAACAGAACAAAACCTCAAACATCAAAAACTTCCCTATACAGGGCTGTATTAGGCAGTACAGTGGTACCTCGGATTACATAATTACATACGCTTCAGGTTACATATGCTTCAGGTTACAGACTCCGCTAACCCAGAAATAATACCTCGGGTTAAGACCTTTGCTTCAGGATGAGAACAGAAATCGTTCTCCTGTGGCGTGGCGGCAGCAGGAGGCCCCATTAGATAAAGTGGTGCTTCAGGTTAAGAACAGTTTCAGGTTAAGAACGGACCTCCGGAACAAATTAAGTACTTAACCCAAGGTACCACTGTACAAGGAAGAAGACTTTAGGATTAGTCTTTTGATTATAGCCTTCTAATATGGGGGTAGTTTCTGTTATGACTGGCTAAATGGAGATGAATTGAGGGGCTGACCCCAGTAATTACTGACACTGTATAGGAGCATAAATTAAGCTGAGGAGGCCTCGGGATACTAATTTCAGAGCTGCTCTGTTGCTTTTGCAGTTTTCAATGAGAAGGGCAGTATTGGTAGAGGTCAGAAGCCAGGTTTCCAGAGGAGAAAACAGGGCAGCTTTGCATCCCACCCAATAACACAGAGAAGAGACACAGATTGCACCAGGCATGGCATGATTCAACCTGCATTCGCAAGGCTGGCAGAAAAGATCCAGTAAGCAGAATATCAATTTTCTGCACATACCAATTTCATATCCACAGCTGTATATTAAGCAAGCTTGTGTTCCTTGCTTGTTTGAGTGACCACTCACAAATAAGGCTTGATCCTACTAAGGGTGCCAGCTTTATTTTGAGTGCTGCTCTTGCACATTTCATGGGAGGTCAGCATGCAGAAATTCAGAATGCCCCCAACTCACCTGCAACGGAACATGCAGGCTGGAGAAAGCTTCATCTGTTGGATTTCTGTCTGTCACATGCAACTCTAATGGGGAACCATATGGCCAGGGTTCTGTGTGCGCACCACAGTTCTAATGGAGTGCTGGGGAAGAGTGGAATATGTTTGGGAATGGGCACAGAATTTGACTTCCCAAGAACCCAAAGCTTTACTATTGCTGTGTCTAAAAACAAGCTTATAGTCCTCATGGATGAGAAGATATTCTTGAAAAGTAAGCTGCGTAAGATGCCAGAGGAATGGTTGAAATAAGAGGGCCTGAGGTTACAGTGCTCCACTCCTCCCTCTTGACTAGCAAAGTTAGAATAAATTATGAAAAATAAGAGAAAATAAACAAATATGGCCAATTTGCATGATGTATATAAGACAATCACCTTGCCAACAAAGGTCCGTATAGTAAAAGCTATGGTTTTCCCAGTAGTGATGTATGGAAGTGAGAGCTGGACCATAAAGAAGGCTGATCGCCGAAGAATTGATGCTTTTGAATTATGGTGCTGGAGGAGACTCTTGAGAGTCCCATGGACTGCAAGAAGATCAAACGTATCCATTCTTAAGGAAATCAGCCCTGAGTGCTCACTGGAAGGACAGATTGCGAAGCTGAGGCTCCAATACTTTGGCCACCTCATGAGAAGACCCTGATGTTGGGAAAGATGGAGGGCACAAGGAGAAGGGGACGACAGAGGACGAGATGGTTGGATAGTGTTCTCAAAGCTACCAGCATGAGTTTGACCAAACTGTGGGAGGCAGTGGAGGACAGAAGTGCCTGGTGTGCTCTGGTCCATGGGGTCACGAAGAGTTGGACACGACTAAACAACAACAACATATAGGACAATGATGTCTTCTTTTCTCTTCACCAGATTTGGATAGCTTTAGTATTGCTTCCTCCCCCCGCCCCCACATACCTGCTGCAGCCAGCACCATAGATATTTTCCCCCAAATTCCTAAAGTAAAGCAGCTTTACTTTATTTGAAACAAACAAGATGCAAACTTGGGTTCCAAAGGAAAGCATTCGCTTCCCTTGATATATTGCCTCTCTGTCAAGCTGAGCATGAATATCTTTATTAAGCTTGGCTAATTTTCTAGCACCCTCAAGTTCCATAGATTTTCTGTTTTATATCCAGGGAGATAATTACTTCTCTCCATCTCAGAAATCAACAGAATAGGAATGTGTAATTCCTTAAGCTGGCAATTAATATGTGAGTTTAAGTGCCAAGGCTTGGATATCAAGGGACAACCCCTCTTGCTAGAAGACTCAAACTCTTCAGGGCAGCCGGTAATAACAGGGTCCTCTTGTGATTCACTGGATTGTGACCTGGAGTCAATATTACTTGGCCAGGAGGTCTCACTGCCCCTGAAGCAGCCAGAAATGAAGCAGAGGGTGAAACACCCCATTAATTTATCTGGGGCAGGGAAAGAAGTACCAGACCTCTGCCCCCATCCTGAAAAGCATAGGAGGGGAGAGTGCTTGGATCCTGCCTGACAATTTCCTATAGGTTGGCTGCTGGGTGCTAGACAAGATGGGCCATTGGCCTGATTCAGCAGCCTCCTCTTTTGTCCAGAAAAGTTCTTTTCATCTGAATGTCACTCTCAGATTTTGCATTTCACCTTCTCACTTTTGCCGCTGTTGCTTTTGTCATTTGCTGGTTCTCAGATTTTTCATTCTAGCACACTTTGAAGTGGGAAAGGCTGCTCCACTGTGGGGCAGAAACACACATAGCTGCCTCTACCTCTGTGCTCCAACTGAAGTTTCTGGGGGACACTTGGGGACAGGTGCGCTGGGTTCTGCCCAACATTGTGGGTGCCTGTTGCACGCACATGGCATCAAATGGTGGGAGGAGGCCTGACAGAGCCTGCCACGCCCTCTGAAAAGCCCGACAGGGCCTGCCACAGCACGTCAGTTGGGGGCCCTCCTGCTGCAGCGATGGGCTCCATTGGGTTTTCATTGAAAATTGGGGTGGGGGCTTGGCCTCTATGGCTTTACAGAGATGGTGCCCCTCTCCTTAGGGGAGTGATGGGTGCAGTTAACAAGACTATGAACAAGACTATGTTCATCCCAATCTGGGGTGCCTCATCTTTGCAAGCATCCCTGCTGAATGCTCATTGCCTCCTAGGCCTCCTACTTTGACTGGCACTTCATTGATTGATGCTCACATGAAGTCCAGGGTGACCTCCTACCTTCCATGAATCTCTTTCCCTCCTCCCTCCATTGTCAGAGGTAGGATCCCTCTGCAGGCCAGTGGCTGGGCATTACAGGTAGGGAGAGTGGTGTTGTGCTCAGGACCTGCTTGGTGGCTTCCCATCGGGGCATCTGGGCAGCCACTGTGAGTACAGGATGCAGTGGACAAGATCGGCTGTTGGGCTGATCCAGCAGCCAGGCTCTTCTTACAATCTTATGCCTTACTCAGACTGAAAGCTGCAAAACCACAACACTCTTCTTTCCTTGCAGCACCTGTTCTTAAAGAAAAGGTCGGGACGAGGGGTGTGTGTGTGTGGGTGGCAAGCAGATGTAGCAAAAGCGTTTGGGAAATAGCTTGGATGAGGCAACTCCAGACCCCAATCTGGCTGCTGCCTCCTAAGCACTCCCCACTGAAATCAGAAAGCTCTTCTATGGAAGATGCTCAATGGCTATTAGACAGAACACTAAGGGGAGGCCTGCTAATTAAGCCTGCAAGCTTTAATTGATTAATTGGTGCGGTTAATACACTAAAGCTTTAATTGGAGGTTAAAATCCTCTCTGATTCAGCTGGTATGATATGGAAAGACTGCAGAACATAGGTCTGGTAATGGCCTGGCAGCGTGCAGGTAGCGCGGTTGTTCTGGACCTCTCAGTCCTGCCTTTTGTGTGTTGTGATGCTGTCACTGTGGGAGTTGGTCCACACACCAGGCTTCTGCGGTAGGTAGTTCTATTACTGCTTGCCTAGTTCTACCCAAAGAACTAGGCAAGCAGTTTAAGGGTGAGCAGGGTATCCCTTGGAGCTTAAAGAACAGAGAAGTATAGCTACAGATTACATAAGGCAATGGTGGGAACTCTCTTTTTTCAGCCCAAGGGCCACATTCCAGGGTGAGCTTAGAATCATAGAGTCATAGAGTTGGAAGAGACCACAAGGGCCATCGAGTCCAACCCCCTGCCAAGCAGGAAACACCATCAGAGCACTCCTGACATATGGTTGTCAAGCCTCTGCTTAAAGACCTCCAAAGTAGGAGACTCCACCACACTCCTTGGCAGCAAATTCCACTGTCGAACAGCTCTTACTGTCAGGAAGTTCTTCCTAATGTTTAGGTGGAATCTTCTTTCTTGTAGTTTGGATCCATTGCTCCGTGTCCGCTTCTCTGGAGCAGCAGAAAACAACTTTTCTCCCTCCTCTATGTGACATCCTTTTATATATTTGAACATGGCTATCATATCACCCCTTAACCTCCTCTTCTCCAGGCTAAACATGCCCAGCTCCCTTAGCCGTTCCTCATAAGGCATCATTTCCAGGCCTTTGACCATTTTGGTTGCCCTCCTCTGGACACGTTCCAGTTTGTCAGTGTCCTTCTTGAACTGTGGTGCCCAGAACTGGACACAGTACTCCAGGTGAGGTCTGACCAGAGCAGAAGACAGTGGCACTAGCTTCTGGGAGCTGCATCTCAGAGATGGGCAGAGCCAAAGGCAAAAAAGTGGATGAAGCAATAGATGTGACCTTTATCTCTGCACAGGCATTTCAGCCATGTGAAAGTCAAGGGGTTCCTCTACACAAACACAAACAGGTAGCAAGAGGTATGATCAGAGTTCAAGGATACATTCTGTGACCCAGGGATGGTAAGGATGGTGGCCTCAGGCCTACGGGCTTGACACAGTAATCCAGAGGGCCACATTTTGTTCCTGGGCCTGAGCTTGTCTTAACAGAAGGGGTTCTCCTCCTCCTCCTCCTCCTCCTCCTCCTCCCGCTTTGCCCTTCACCCTCCAAAGTATATAAGAACATAATAAGTGCTTGCAGGATAAGGCCAGTGGCCAGCCAGATGCCCCAATGGGAAGCTCGCAAGCAGCACCTGTGTGCAACAATGTTCTCCACTCCCATGATTGCCAGATAGTGGCATTTCAGAGGCATACTGCCTCCGACAGTGGAGGCAGAACATAGCCATCAGCGTTAGTGGCAATGGATAGCCTTGTTTCCCATTAATTTGTCTGCAGACCTTCTCATGTATTAAGGTATTAAGATTGGTAGGGGAGGCCATCTTGGTAGTAGCAATACTCTGGTGGCTTAGGAGACGGCATTCTCTGCAGCAGCTCTGAAGTTACGCAACTTCCTCCACCCAAAGCTGCACCTGACACCTTCACCAGGTGAAAACACACCTTTGGCGCTGTGGGTTAAACCACAGAGCCTAGGGCTTGCGAACAGAAGGTTGGCGGTTTGAATCCCGTGAGTTCCCGTTGCTCGGTCCCTGCTCTGCCAACCTAGCAGTTCGAAAGCAAGTCAAGTGCAAGTAGATAAATAGGTACCGCTCTGGCGGGAAGGTAAGCGTCGTTTCCGTGCACTGCTCTGGTTCGCCAGAAGTGGCTTAGTCATGCTGGCCACATGACCTGGAAGCTGTCTGCGGACAAACGCCGGCTCCCTCGGCCAATAAAGCGAGATGAGCGCCGCAACCCCAGAGTCGGCCATGACTGGACCTAATGGTCAGGGGTCCCTTTACCTTTACCTTTGACCCTTGAGGTGGATGTTTTAGGACTCACTTTATTTCTGTGATTGTAAGTTGTTTTAAGTGAGATGAGCCCGGGAGGGCCCAAGTTCTTTATAGTTAGGTAGGAGCACTTAAGTTTTCTGGATCCTGATGCGTGCTTGATGTTGCAGCAGGTCTTAGACTTTGAAAAGGAGAGGAGCGAGGCTGGAGCTCAGGGGGAACAGCTGGGGGGTCCTGACTGGCCTCTTTCCCATTGGCAACTGCCCTGCTTGCGATGTGTCCCTTCACCCACGCAAGACAGGTAAATGTAATAAGAGCTGAATGTGAATGACAATACCTATCTGGTGAGATTGATGGAGAGTCTGGCCTTGCTCCCCTTGGAGGCTCGGCTTACTGTTGATACAGCAATAAGTTTGACTGATCTGCTCATTAAAGTTTAATATTTCCAAACTTCTTTATCCTTCCCATCTGAGATCTTTCCTAATGTAAGATGTAACTACACTGGAGACTGATTAAAAAATCCTCCCCCCTCCCAATCTCTCTCTTCTCCCCCCGCAGCTCTCCTCTGCTCTCTGGCTGAGATAGTATTTCTGCAGCAACTGCAAAAATCTGAAATTAATCACCAATGTTTGTTAGTTACTATAAGGAGCATGGAGGGAAAACCCAGCACAGCAAAGGTGGACGGGTCCCCAAGCAGTGAGCTCAGAATGAGAGCTGTTCAAAACATCTCTGAAGGAAATTGGACACCAGGGAGACTGCACTCTTACCAGAGTTGTAAAGATGGTAGAATAATGCATGGCGAAGGAGACTAAAGTCCTCTTCAGGTGTTTTTTTTACTGCCTACTTACTCCAGCTCCACTCCAAGTAGACATACCCACTGACCTCACCTGCACAAATTAGCCCCTCCCAGTGCACTTTTCTGCAGGGAGCAGGATTTGGTGCATGTAGCTGCATGTGGAAGGTCTTCCAGGTGACCTGGAACCCTGCGCAAGCAGAGACCCGGGATGCATGGATCCTTTGTGTCTGCAGGTACATTGCTGACCTGGAGTGAGGCCTGCTCCTGAGTGGGACAAGGGAGTTAGGGAATGGTTGCAGCTTGAAAGAGTCATATCTGAGAGACAGAGGAAGGGGAAGCTGAGGGAATGATCTCAAACATTTCTTGATCATTGCAATGCAGTTCCTGGCAATTTTAATACCTCCGTTGTATTAAAATAGGCATTGGAGTATGTGCTTGGGAAGAAAACTCCCATTTACAATGCATCAAAATTTGCATTGATAAAAATATAAGTAAATTATTGCGGGAATGGAATTGTGGGTAAAAACATGTAAAACATGTCAATAGTCAGAAATCGACAGTTTGCCCCATCCCCATCAAACCATGCAGACCACACAGGCATAGAAAATATAAAAGAACTTGTCAACAGTCTTTGTTTAAATTATGAATATGTTAAAGTTCATTGGGCTTGTTAAACCTTTGAAAACTATGAACCTATTTGATTTTACTTACCGACCAACTAATTTGGCCGCCTTGGTTGTTATCCATTTATTTCCATTATTCTAGTTAAGACTGTATAAATTGCTCTACAGTCACCTGAGCAGTATCCAGAAATAAAATATAAAGCACAATACCAACCATAAAACAGCATTAAAATGCAAAAACCAAGTAGAATTAAAAACTGCAGAAAATAAAATAAACAAATATGGCAAGGCTTGGAGAATGAAGTTTTCAGCAAGTGTCAAAATAAGATTTGAGGCAAGTAAATTGAGAGTAAGATCTGGATGCACAAGGAACAGAAACAAAGCAATAATTACTGTGAGGCTGATGTCAGGCTGGCACATGTTGTATAACTTTCTAAGCAACTTTGAAATGGTTGATTCGCCTCCCTTCTCTTCACATTTTACCCTCACAGTGGACTCCCCACAGTAATATTCTGAGCTGCACTAAGCCAGATGCCTGACACAAGTCACGTTTACCCGGCAAGCGTTCATGCCTGCCGGCAAAGATCTGCTCCAGCTCTGAGTCATTCACACATAAACAGATGTGCGATCCCAGTAGGAGAGTGGCAGGTTTCCTGAAACCAAACAAAAATGCCCAATCCTGTTGTTGTTGTTGCATTTTGCCAGAAGGGAAGGTGCCTGGCACTCCCCACCCCCCGACCTTAACATACACCAAAAAGAAAAAAACAAGTATCCATCAACATAATGCAAAAAAGGAAATTAACAAATCTCAAAATGGTGCCTGGCACTTCTTACTGTGCTAACATTTATGACAAAGAGACTCGAGCCTAGTGCATGGCTTATTTGCACTAGATGCCTGTACACTTGGTGAGTGCAAAGGATCAATGTGAACTTGGGGGAGGGCCATAGATCAGTGGCAGCAGAACACCTGCTTCACATATTGACAGTTCCATGTTCAATCCCTGGCATCTCCAGGTAGGGCTGGCATGAGAAACGCCTATCTGCAACCCTGGAGAGCGACTTTCATCAGCATAGACAATACTGAGCGTCTGACTCAACACAAGACAGCTTCCTATGTTCTCGAAAGCATTGCTCTCCAGGGAATATGAAAGTCCCATCCACACCTGCAAAAACCATGATGCAACGAAGAGTTCTGAGAATGAGCCACAAATCTGTCCTACTCTTGGAGTTTTTTTTGGAGGAGCATACACAAATTGGGTAACACACCAGACAGAATCTTGGAGGAAGCCATTGCGATGACTTAGGCCATATTAACAATGAAGGGCAGTAGCATTTCAGACTAGGGTACTTTGCCCAGATGTTCCAGAGTTGATGCTTTAGTATGGGGGTGTAGAAACTGCAGCCTCAGCCAATTTTATGTGGGTGGGAGATAATGAAGGTGCTGTGGTGGGGTGCCAGAATGGACGGAGGAATGGAAGGAAGAAGGGGGAGATCCCTCTGCAAGGACTTTGGCAAGAGAGACCTGTCCTTCCCCCCAGCAGCCCACTGGTTGGGAAAGGTGGGCACAGAAAGAGAGGAGGGAGAAAGGGGTATAAGGAAGAGGGAGAAGGGGGGACATTGTGTGTGAGAGAAAGGGGGTCACAACAATCGAGAGAGGAAAAGTGGGTGCAAAGTCTTTTGATTTTGGCCTTACCTAACACCAGGGATTGCCCAGTCCATTTGCTGGCATGCAGCTATCAAATACCATCTTCTAAAGGAATATAGGCCCCAAAGGAAAATGATTCCCTACCCTTGTGTAATAAAGAATTCCCTGGGGAAATGCCTCCATCTTCCAGGGCAGTCCTACATGGGCAAACTTTGCAGATTGGTGGAAGTAGAACATAGCCATTGTGGCTTAGTAGCCTTATCCATTAATTTTCCTAATCATCTTTTAAAGCTATTCAAGTTGATTGCCATTGCTGCTTCTTGGGGAAGCAAAGTCCAAGAACATCTAGAGGGACACAGATTCTCCATCTCTGAGAGAGTTCTTGTATGATCCAATAAGACATCTTATGTTCTTAGAAGTTTATTACAATGGAAGTATTTTTTTAAAAATACACAAATCGAGTCAACACACACACCTCTATTGTAAGCAAATGGAAGCAGAATTGGGTGTGTTCAACTGCCATTCAGTCTTCCATGAAGCTTGTAACACAGACACCCACTGTGTCACGCATCCAATGCTGTACCAAATTACAGATGTAGACACACTTGCTTGCATGGAGGATAGAGAAGGGTGTTTGTAGAAACGAGCCTACTATGCAAAAGCAAAATTTACATTTGTTGCTCTACCCATCGAGGGGAATATGGTCATTGGGCTGAAAAACATGCCCCCCATTTAACAGCTGCCTTTGTCCAGTCTTTTACTGGCTGCAGAATCCCACTGACAGTGTGGAACCTGAGCCTCCATACCCACAAGGAGGTCAGGATGAAATCTCCTGGCACCCAGGGCTTGGAGGAACATCACGAATCCCAGAAACTCATTATGAGTAACTGGAAGACAAAGGGAAGTAGTAAAACATGAGGCACAACCAATCCGTGGAACACTTACAAATTAGAAGAATGGAGCTAGGCCCCTTTTTTTCTGTGGCCGCAATGGAATGTTCACAATCATTCCAGGGGTCTTGGAAAGGGGCTCAGTGTCCCCAGAAGGTATCTCTCTTCCTGTGCTGAAGGTCCCTCCTGGCTGCAAGCTTTCCTGTTCTTTCTCTCCTTCTTCCCCCTCTCCTTTTCTGCTTTACCTGCTCTTTCTGCAGATTAGTGCTGGCTGCTGTAGATGGCAGCACACGCTAAATAAAAAAATAAAATAAAACACACAAATCTGGGCCGCAGAAAATAAATATCACCCTTGAATTCATTTGGGTCTGTGTTGTGCCTGGTTTGTGTTTTTTCTCAAAGTCTCTGCAGGCTATTCTCTCTCTCTCTGTGTGTGTATGCGCCCGCACACACACACAGATTAGAAGTGATGGGAAGCATGCTATACTAAGCAAAGCTTTTCTGGGTGAAAGGACTGTGTTCATCTCTAGAGGGAACAGGGAAGCCAACACAGCTGCTTGGGCTCAGTACAAGGACTGTAGTCAGCCCCTGCTCCCATCTCTGTGGGCTTGGCCCCCCTACGTGTTGCTCTGAGTTCTTGCAGCAAGGACAGAATGAAAATGTAACAAGCTGTGGAAAGAATTATGGAGTGAAAGGAGAAAAATATGCCCAACCCCACTTGCTGACAATGAACCACCCCATAATATTTACATAGGAAACCTGCTTGAAGATGAGGTTGTTGTGTGGGTCCCTAATGAACTGTGAACCTTTAGTGGATTTCAGATTAGGCCTGAGACGGAATGAGTCTGTAAGGGACACCTGCATACTTACACCAACGGTGTGGAACCTCCAGACCCAAATATTGGCCCATGAGACTGATGTCTTATGTGATGTTAGGTGTGGGACAAGTGCCAAAAGTTGTCCATCAGCATCTCAGATGTTTTCTTTGTCTATAAGAGAGGCTTCCATTTTTCTACCTTAGTCTCAGGGCACACCAGAAATTCTTTAGAGCATCTATCAGTGACTGGGTATGAGTGTACCTGATCATTGTGAGATGGTCAAGGGTGGCGTTTGTGGGGTTACCCCCCAGTAAACATTTCTACAACACTCTGTAGTCTCTTCTGATCTGGTTCATCCTCCTGTCCCAAAACAGAACAACAGTGACTCTAATTTATAAGGCATATATCTTTATTCAATCTAAGAGTGGTACAGGCTCAAGGTCCAGAAGTTGAATCCTGTGTGTAGAATTCCCAGAAGGTTCCAAGGCAAGAGGTCCATAATCCAAAGGGAAGCAACAAAGATGTTCTGACAGCTGATGTGCCCTTCCTACCAATATTTTATATATGAGGTGGGGAGAGCTCACAGATGGGGATTCATCTGCTGAATGTACACATTCAAGCTCCATCTGGGCTGATGCTTCTGATCCCACCTACGAAAGCAGTGCCTAGTTCTTGGCATCAAGACAGTGCCCTGCCCCTTTGTCTCCAGCTCAGATGCCTCTTCCTCCTCCTGTTCCACCCCTCACTCTGGCTGTTTGAAGTCCTCCCCCTTCTCTGATAAGGCTCTACACTCTACACGAGAAATGTAGAAGGCGTGGTGGTGGTGGCAGCAGCTCTGCTTCTCCCTCTCTGGCATCTAGAATCACAAGGGGAGGACCTCTCTCCTCTGTCCCTGGGTGCCAGCCTTCCACCCACCACCAGCTCCTCCTTCCTCCTCCTCCTCCTGATCTATCTAGGGCTGCCAAACCATGCCAGATCCTAACAGAGCCAAGGGGCCCATGACTACCTGCAGCTTTTCATGATCTGAAAAAACTCCATGGGGTGAGTTGCCTCAGTCTAACTGAAGCACAGTCACCTGGGGAGGCTTCAGAGTGCCCTTAGCCACTTCGACAGTAGGATATATGCACATCAAAAGCCCTGCACCCCACCCATGGGAATGTCACCGACATTTTCCTTCCCCTTTGATAATTTTCTAATGCAATTTCTTTTCTCATTAATTAATGGAAAATCCCATCGTCAGGGGGGAAAGGACAGGTAAAATTTCCAGCACAGCATCATCATCATCATCATCATTATTTAAAGCAAGCATTATTATCATCATATTGCAGGTGAGGATGCTGAGACTTTGAGGTGGAGATGAGATTTGACCTGAGAGCTTCATGATTTAGAGTTCAGCCTTTTAACCACTTAGGCCACATTCACACCATGCATTTAAAGCCCTATGATAACACTTTAAACCAAAGTTTTCAACCTTTTTGAGTCCATGGCTCCCTTGAACAATTACCTTCTTTCTGCAGCACCCCTGTGGGGCTCAGGAGCCGAGTTATGTCACCCCTTGCCTGCAGAGCTGGTAGCCCCTCACCCTTTTTCAAACACCCTCCTTGTGGAGTGTTTCCTCAGCCTCCTCTTCTCTCCCCTCTCCTTGGGAGTCCTCTGGGCAGCTGCTGCTGGCACCCCTGGTCTCTGAACTCCCCCCCCAAAGAAAGGTGCTTCCTTACACTGCCCCACAGGGGCCTGGGACTTGTCTGTCCATTCCCAAAAGCAAGGGCTGGTGGACTGGCTGGCTGGGCTTCTTCCCTCACTTGCTTGCTTACTCTGAGGCCCTCCCCAGAGGCACCATTCGCCTGCGGAGCTTGTAGCCAGGGCTGCTGCAACAAACAGCTGTGAAAACCTTTGGGTGGCAGAGACACGAGAAGGCATCAGAGGAGGGATGGAAGGAAAGAGCGACAGAGGCCAGGGTGCCATGGCACACTGGTTGGAAACCACTGCTTTAGACAGTCGTAGCTTCCCCCAAAGACTCCTGGGAACTGTAGTTCGTTAAGCGTGGTGGAAATTGTTAGGAGAGTTCTATTCAGCTGCAAGAGCTACAACACTCAGTGTGGTTCAATCCCTCTTCCCTGCGAACTCTGGAAATTGTAGCTCTGTGTGGGAAACGGGTCTCCTAACAACTTTCACCACCCTTTACAAACTACAGTTCCCAGAAGTGTTTGGGAGCAGTAATGACTAATTAAAGTGTTATCATAGGGCTTTAAATGTATAGTGTGAATGTGGCCTAAATCACCCCAATGATGCACAAATCTCTGCTTCAGACATTTCTCTGGCTCTGCTTTATACATTCTCATTGTTCATCTCCCTCCCATCGCTTCCCATCCTGCCTGTAAACTGCCATGTTAAAACAGCAGCCAGAGGCAATGCTGACAAAGAGGTTGCACTGTCTCCTTTTCATGCAGCTGTTGCTAAACATCCTGGGAGAAAAGGAAGTACTGTAACTCAAGACATAAATTGGGTAGAGCCTTCCCAATTCTCCTTGGTCCACTTCTTAATGAACAGTTGGAGTGACCCACGCTAACCCTTTACCCTACATTTTGATACACTCCCCATGGAAATCAGTGTGTGGACCAATAAGATAATGGAAGACGGAGACAAAACAAAATAGAGAAAGGTAACTGGGCTTCTGAAGCTAGGAGTACACCACCTTAGCCTTCAAAGCCTCCCTATTTTAAGTGAAGAGATTTCCACCCCATCCTGTTGAGGAACAACCTCTCAGGGTGCAGAAGCCCTGTGACTAGGATATGCAATGAACAGGCTGACCTGGATTTCCACTCTGCTCTCTGAACAGAGGTGAGACGCTCTGAGCTCCATCTGAACCACAGAAAACAGAAAGGGTGAGATGTGAGTCACTGCAAGTCCCAAGCGAGATTCTGCACATTTTGATTAAACTCGCACTTGAATGTTCACACAAGGGTGTTCACTGGTCAGATGCTTGTGACACTGTAAAGGATTTGGTATCCTTGAAAATAATTGACCTGAATGTTCAAGCAAGCTGAAGGTTCAGATGTTTTAAGGTTGGGAGAGGGTCGACAGTCAGTCAGTCAATAATAATAATAATAATAATAATAATAATAATAATAATAATAAATTATTTATGGCCTGTGCATCTGGCTGGGTTTCCCCAGCCACTCTGAGCAGCTCCCAACAGAATATTAAACAGAATAAAACTTCAAACATTAAAAACTTCCCTAAACAGATGCCTTCAGATGTCTTCTAAAAATCAGGTAGTTGTTTGGGGTGGGTGGGGAGAGAGGCTATGAGGCGGCCATCTTTTTTTATTGGACAATGCACCTGGGATCTATGCTTTGTCACCACATTGCATTATTTCCAGTGACATTCTTAATAGATTTTTTAAAGCAACTGTCACCTGGCTGCTGAGTGCAGATACTTGCTTTTATCTGATTTTTTGTGTGCTAGCTGAAGCTTCTGGACTGCCTTCAAGCAGAGCACATTACAGTCATCAGAACCATGGAAGGATGATCACCAAGACAAAGTGAGGCAAAACCCTGCCAGCATTTTTACTACTACATTTCATAAATGTCAACAGTATATTTACAAGGGAAGAGGATGGGGACAAAATCACAACAAATTGGCCCCACTTCCAATGATCACCAGGCCTAGTGATTACCAGCCACCACAGATCACAACAGAAATAACTTCTTCCTAGTGTGGCTCTGTGTGGATGCCATTTCAATAACAAAAGGCTCAAGAAGGAGCGATTGCCTATACTCCAAAGCCAACTTTCAGAAAAGCCTGTGTCAGCAGTGTGCATGAAAAGCCTCATTTTATTAGCAGAACTGCTTTCAAAAAAGGAGCCAAGAGGCCCAAATCTCTGCACTTTTTGTCTTGACTCTGAGACCCATCAGACTCAATTTTCTGCATGGCAGATGTACAAAAATTAAGTAAAATGGACATGCAGTCAAAAGGGTAGGGCACTCCCAAATTATTTCTAAACTCTCCACTTCGCAGAGGCAAACTGCAGAGCAACCACTTAAAAAATGTGCTTAATACATGGCGAATGAACACTGAAAAGAACTGGGTATTAAGGTTTATGAGTCTATTAATGCACTGCTTTGGGAGAAATTAAAGTTTAATATTGATAATAAACCTTCGGTAATAAAAGGTAGAGTGAGTGGGAACATATCTCCCCAATTGCACAGGTCCTGGTCCTTTCTAGAAGCAGGAGGCTCAGAAATTAAGTGGCAGAGTATCTGCCTGGCATGCAGAAGGCCCTAGGATCAGACTGAATCCAAAGTCTGGCCCCACTGCTTGCCACTTGTCTGGTGCCATGGCTTAGTGGCGGAGGAACTGTCCTGAATACAGAAGGTTCCAGGTTCAATCCCCAGCATTTCCACATAGTCCCCTGCAAGAAAACCTGGGGAGATGCTGCCAGTCAGTGTAGACAGCATAAAGCTAGATAGTCCAATAGTCTGCTTCAGTATGTGTCTTTTTAAATCTGCCCTTTATTCAGAAAAATAAAGACTGGGGTCTTGGGGGGTTAGGCTGTAGCTCAGTGTGAGAGCACCTTCGTTGTATGTAGAAGTTTCCAGGTGACCCATCCAGCCTCTGCTTAAATACTTCTAATGAAGGAGAATCTACCACCTTCTGAGGCAAAGTCTGTTGCATTGCTGAAAAGCTCGTGCCCACAAAAAATTTCTGAACTGAAAAAAGCCCACATACTTCCTCTATCCCTCAAAGGAAAGGCAGACCACCTTTTGGGGGGAGGGTTCATTTTGAACCGCTGTTTTCTGTATTTCTTCAACTGCTGCTCATTCTAGTAACAACAGTGGTGGCTGGTCCCCACTGAGACTGGTAGGGCAGAAAACAGAAAGACCAACAGTAGGTGGTGCCACAGTCAGGCCCCACCTGCACTGTACATTTAAAGCTGTATCATACCACTTTAAACAGACACAGGTTGAATTCTCGGAAGTATATTTTTAAGGGTGCTGATAGGAGACCCCTAGTCCTCTCACAGAGCTACAACTTCCAGAGTGGTTTAACAGCCAACCCCTCTTCTTTCTGGGAATCTCTGGAACTGTAGCTCTCCCAAGGGTTTAAAGTGGTACGATATAGCTTTAAATGGATAGTGCAGATGAGGCCTAGTTCTAGTTTTGTCTCCCACTCTCTTCCCTGAGACCCAGGAGGATTAAGCTGACAGGCAAAGCCATCTGCTGGACTGATTGTAAGTAACAAGGCAGGCAGGTGGGGACTGGCTGAGGGCACACAGAGGTTGGTGGGGCAGTGCCCCATTCACCCTAATGGATAAACCACCACTGTGTTAAGTGGTGAGACTGTGAGCTGGAATCCTAAAGAATTGTTCAGTATGCTGTGATTTCTTAACAGTAGCTCTAGGTAGCTGTTGTGGTCCTCAGCTTGCAGCACTGTGTGCTGGTGAGATATTATAGCAGTCCTCACCACACCTGGGGGATTTTATTGCTTCCCTGTGACCTGAGTTGACTTCTATCTTGTCAGCCCTGTGAGCAGCTGTAATCACCGCAATGTGGTTCCCTGCTCCTGTCACATCATTGAACAAATTAAATTTATTTGCTTAAAGTGTTTATAAGCTGACTTTTAGAGCATTGACCTCACAAGGTGGCATCCTCAACAAGACACATTAAGATATTTCCGTGACGTCTGATCGTAATACAGCTCAGGAATTCAAAAGCTAGCCACACAAATCCCCAGGCAAAGCTGCTTTCTCTTGAGGCAGACCACTGGTCAGCAGCATCAGGAACAGGGATTGAAATTAAAACTGCAGGTGAAACCATATTTGGAATACTGTACATTGCTAGTATAACTTAGTAAATAAAATGCAATGTGTAATGATAGTTAAGGTGAAAGATCCCTCTTATTATATTTGCTACATGAGCCCAAAATAGTTCAGCTTTCCTACATTTCCACCATTATTAATAGAAATCCCTTCTTTCAACTTTGCAGTACCACTGTTTTCCTTTTCCAGGGCTTCTTACTACAGTGGTACCTCAGTTTTCAAGCGTCTCGGAAACTGAAAATTTTGGTTTTTGAATGCCGAAAACCCAGAAGTAATTGCTTCCGTTTTTGATGCCTCAGAAGTAAAAAAATGTGTTTTCCCATTTTTCCAATTGAACTTGCAGCCAGCCCTTTGTGCCTCAGTTTTCGAACGTTTTGGAAGTGGAATGGTCTTCTGGAATGGATTACGTTCGAGAAGCGAGGTACCACTGTATTTCATGGAGAGCAATGCCATACTGGCCAGCTTTTACTCATGGAATGTGAGACAAGATGCCAAAATGCAGTTGTCTTGGGCCAGCTCTGCATCCTTTCCTCACTTTCCTCTATTCTGGGACTCTGAAGGGTTGAGGGATAAGTAGGGAGGGCATGGAAATGTCTGAATGAATCAGAGGCAACATATATGCCTAGGACGGGGTGGGGAATCTTTTCCAGCTTAAGGGCACAATGCCTTCTGGGAAACCTTCAACATGCCACTGGAGCGTGGAGCCAGAGGCAAAAGTGAGCAGGGCAACCAATGTGAGTTTTGCCTTTGTACAGTAGGCTAGTTTCTACACCCAGCCACAGACTCACCTCTCTATGATCCATCCAGGTAACCAAGATGCATTCTCAGAGTTCAGGGACTCATCCCAGACAGGAATAAACACTCGAGGGTGCGAAGCAATGCCAGTGAGTGGTGCAGCTTGGGGAGAGTTCTAGGGACCAGCTAGAGAGGCTGGAGGGGTGCAACTGAGCCCCAGGCTTGCGATTCTTGGCCTGGGACAAAGAGGGAGAGGAGAGAGAAATGGTAGAGAACAATGCCAAAGGAGAGCAGAGAAGGAGACAGTCCTTCCTTTGCTGCCTCAGCGCACCGTGCCGAGTTGTCTCCTTGAACTTCTTCATTACCCAAAATGATGAGTGGAGCCCAGATATGAAAGTTAGTCATTGGCAAAAGGGGAAAGCTTTCGTGAGGAGCAATATTGGAAGAAATATATTCTTAATTTCCAGCTAATGGGAAATCCTTATGGCTGATCAATTTGAGACATTTTGAAGCAGATGCTGCGATTGCTGATCTTCATCAAAAGCGACGGCTGTGGGGAGAAAGTCAATCGGAAACAAATTTAGGCCAGCTCAACTAGAAGAAGTAATTCTGCTGCAGGGCTCTGACAATTTTACTGGTCAATGTATTGGAGCCTCAATGCCACATGATGTCTCCATGTCTGATAATTTTGTGAAATCAATGCTGTGCTCTGAATCCTGCTAAGCCATTTGGCATGCAAGTTTATCATTTTGTTGTTGTTTAGTCTTTTAGTTGTGTCCGACTCGTTGGGACCCCATGGACCAGAGCATACCAGGTACTCCTGTCTTCCACTGCCTCCCACAGTTTGGTCAAACTCATGCTGGTAGCTTCGAGAACACTATCCAACCATCTCGTCCTCTGTCGTCCCCTTCTCCTTGTGCCCTCCATCTTCCCCAACATCAGGGTCTTTTCCAGGGAGTCTTCTCTTCTCATGAGGTGGCCAAAGTATTGGAGCCTCAGCTTCACGATCTGTCCTTCCAGTGAGCACTCAGGGCTGATTTCCTTAAGAATGGATAGGTTTGATCTTCTTGCAGTCCATGGGACTCTCAAGAGTCTCCTCCAGCACCATAATTCAAAAGCATCAGTTCTTTGGTGATCAGCCTTCTTTATGGTCCAGCTCTCACTTCCATACATCACTACTGGAAAACCATAGCTTTTACTATACAGACCTTTGTTGGCAAGGTGATGTCTCTGCTTTTTATGATGCTGTCTAGGTTTGCCATTGCCTTTCTCCCAAGAAGCAGGCGTCTTTTAATTTCGTGGCTGCTGTCACCATCTGCAGTGATCATGGAGCCCAAGAAAGTAAAATCTCTCACTGCCTCCATTTGTTCCCCTTCTATTTGCCAGGAGGTGATGGGACCAGTGGCCATGATCTTCATTTTTTTGATGTTGAACTTCAGATACAAGTGTGTGTGTGTGTGTGTGTGTGTGTGTGTGTGTGTGTGTGTGTGTAGTGGGAATCCTCTGCAGAAAATCCAAAGTTCTGGAAAAAAAGTTCTTTTCTTTGTAAGGGTGTTGCTTTGCCTAATCCTGCTGCCCTCACTAAGCCTCTGAACAAGCTCTCTGGCTTTCAGGTTAGTATCTTGAAGCCAGCTTAGATGTTCTATAATTTGAAGGGGAAAAAAGCATAATGTCATCAATCTATCCACCTTCGTTGCACACTGTTATCACACTGGGCACTCATTTAAAGACCCATCCCAGCAGATACCGCAGCCCTGGACAGAAACATAGGACGTTCCCTTATACCGAGCCACACCTCTGGTCCTTCTAGTTCAGTATTGTTGACATTGACACTAGCAATAGGAAGAGAAGCAAGTCTGGTTCTTTGCAATTTTCATCACCTGTACTGTACATCACCTGTACTGGCTATTGCTGAGTATTACTCAGGAGACAGAGAAGCAATTGCCAGTTAGGAATTATAGAGCCATGTGGTGCTTTTAACTGACGTTGTGAAGAACTGTAGGAAGAGAAGCAAGTTGGGCTGCAGTTCTGCATGCAGAAAGTCTAAATATTTATCCCTGGCATCTCCAGGTAAGGCTGAGAAAAGATACCTGCCTGAAACCCTGGAGATTTTGCCGGTCCATATAGAAAGTACCGCGCTAGCTGGACTGATGGTCTGACTCAGTATAAAGGCAGGCTGCTAAATATAGCCTAGATGACTTCCACCCAACTCCACAGATGACAGACAGCTCTTCTTTCCATCATGGCAGGAGTGAGGAACCTCAGGTAGGTCCAGGGGCCTCTGGAGCTCTCTATCTCAGTGTTTCCTAACCTTTTTTGGGCAAAGGCACACTTGTTTGATGAAAAAAATCTCGAGGCACACCACCATTACAGCCCCGTGATGTCAGCGCGCAGCGTCACGCCGGGAGGGACGCACGAAAGTGTAAGTTTCAATTTTTTTCCCTCCCCCTTGCCGGGGAACCTCCAAGCTTTGGGTGTGTGTGTGGGGGGGGAAGGAGGCAGCAAAGCGAGGCAGGAAGGAGAGCGCGGCTTGGCTGGGTGAGCTTTGGCAGGGGCAGGGAATGAGAGCCGCGAGGCGGGCGCTGCGGACGGAGGCGCTGCCCGCCGAGCTCGCAGGCAGCCAGGCAGGCAGACGGCGAGAGCACCGCGCTGGGCGGCCTCTCCTCGTCGCCGCCGCCCCGCCTCTCGCCGCCCGACTCGCCCGCCTCCCTCCAGGCAACATCTCGCGGCACACCAGGCAACATCTCGCGGCACACTAGTGTGCCGCGGAACAGTGGTTGGGAAACACTGCTCTATCTGGCCCTTGGTCCTCTCCCTAAGCCACACCCATCACTGATCCTGCTTCCCACCCTCCTTCACTGCTTTTGCCTGGCTGGAATGTGGCCTTGAAATCTGATCATGGTGGAATCTAGACACATATAAAAATGCTGTGAAAATGCTTTTTTAAAAAGCTTTTTGAAAAATATATTGAATTTGCCATGAGCTCACCATCGCCATCTAGTGTCACATTTGTATAATGCACTTTAAACACACTTAAAACGTTATATTTGCAGCTGTATAGCAGAGTCCCTAGGCTCTTGCTTTCCTAGATGAAGGACTAAGAGAGGGGTGTGCACAAATGTAAAATTTTCGTTCACTGCTCCACCCACTTTTGTTTCTGGCCACACCTACCACTGGTGTATGGCCTCCAGAAAGTTGTCCAGGAGGAGATGTGGCCCTTGGGCTGAAAAAGGTTTGCCACCACTGGTTTATGCCATCTCCTTGTAGAAGGGTGGGATAAAAATGGAAGGTGAATGAATGTGGAGAGCCTCCGTGAAGATGATGGTTTAGCTGTGGAACTCTCTAACCAGTGAAGTTCAACTCTCACCCTCTTTGCTGAAAGCAATCTTCCTTGAAGCCTCTGTGTGTGTGTGTGAAATTCTGACTTTTCCATGGCTGAAATATCATCTACTGTACAAAGCTAAACATTTACAGCCATTACTCTATGCACTTTTTGCCCGGTCATACCCATCATTGGCACGTGGCTTTCAGAAATATAAAGGTAAAGGTAAAGGGACCATTAGGTCCAGTCGTGGCCGACTCTGGGGTTGCGGCGCTCATCTCGCTTTATTGGCCGAGGGAGCCGGCATACAGCTTCCGGGTCATGTGGCCAGCATGACTAAGCCACTTCTGGCGAACCAGAGCAGCGCACGGAAACGCCGTTTACCTTCCAGCCGGAGTGGTACCTATTTATCTACTTGCAGTTTGACATGCTTTCAAACTGCTAGGTTGGCAAGAGCAGGGACCGAGCAATGGGAGCTCACCCCATCGCGGGGATTCGAACCGCCGATCTTCTGATCGGCAAGTCCTAGGCTCTGTGGTTTAACCCACAGCGCCACCCACGTCCCTTATGGGTATATTCAGAAATATACCCATAAGGAAATTGGGCTGCAAGGATCCCTATCCCTGCATTACATGCCCAACTAATCACTGCATTCTGCAGAGGCATCTTATCAGGTGGTCCATTCTGAACAATGTAGGAATCAGGCCTTTAGTGTTGTAGCACCTGCCCTTGGAAATTCCCTCCTTTTAAAGATGCACTTTTGTGGCACCTACTGAAGGCCGTCCTCTTTCAACAAACCTTGTAAGCTGAGATATTTCCCAGTCTACATCTGTATTGGAATTGTTTTTAGATGCTTTTGCTGTTTTATCCGCTGTATGTTTGCCACCCTGAGCTCCTTAAGGAGGAAGGGCAGGATATCAATTTTAATGAATAAATACACAGATAAATAATAGGATGGAAAGTCCCGACACCCCATTCATACTTTTCCTGGTCTGAGATTCATTCCCCTAATGCTTTTTCCCATCCAAGGGACACCTTTTACAGTCATTAGCTGCAGAATGCCAGTGCACAATTTTTATTTTATTTTTATTTTAAAGGAAGCGTTAACTGGGCTATTGGTAAAATGTCAAAAGATCTTTTAAAGCGGAGAAGCAAATGCACTTCAGGAGAAGTAAATACATGTATATTTATAAGCTATTGTGCAGCGCATATCAATGCACTTCAAGAGTGTTCTCAGCAGAGGAGAACTGCATTTCCATAGTCATTAGAAACCACTAATGTATGTTAAAAAAATTCAAAAGACCAATTTACCTGCTAGATTTAATGATCCTGGTGGAACTATTAGAAGCTAAATAATAAAGCCTTTTTAAATGCTCTAAACACTATCTCAGTGATCTAATGGTTCCTGAGGACTTGCATGTTGTGCTCTTTCTGACGACTGCCACAGTTGCTATATTCAATCTTCTTTTAAAAAAACAACTATTTAAATTAATATGTTTATGAAGATAAATGCTAACTGTATTAGAATAAAGGAAGTGGAGAAGCATCAAAATATAAATGGGTAGACCTATTAACACTTAATAAACCAATGCTTCAAAAAGGGACTTGGGGGTTGCCCAATACAAGGAGTGCAATCAAAGAGCGAAGCTCAGGCTGCCAATTTCAGGTTACAGGTGTCTGTATTTCAGATACAGACCTAGAATATATTTTGGAATGTGGTTTTTTGGTTGGTCTGTCTCTTGGTCTGTTTTCTATAGGTTTGCCTGCCTCTAGAGATACCATTGCCAAATTCCTGAAGAGGGGGTGACAGTCCTCGTCAATGTTTGGATGCCAGATGTCATTTTGAATCAAGATGGCGGACCAAAGCCTGACTATTTGTTGTGACAGGCCCAAACTCACAAAATGCATTAATTTAAAAACCACAATGCTTTTTGGTTTCTACAAATTCTCGGGGAGAGCCAGGCACTTCCCGATAGTCTACTATATATTTTGGAATGTGGCTTGTCTGTCCGGCCACCTGTGCATTGGCATGTCTACCTGTTCTCTAGAGGATCATACACCTCTCGACATATCCTTGCCAAACACAGCATGAAGGTTCTTTTTTTAAAAAATAATTTTTATTAACCGGCCAATCACATCAAATCAAATCACATCACATAAATTCCGAATTACAAAGCCGAATTTTAAATTTTGTTGAGGGAACCCATATTTCAAAGTCCGAAGGAGGATTCTGATCATCTTCTTGCTACTGCGTTAATGTCCAAATCAGTCCAAACAAAGTTCATAATTCTATCCAGACTTATCTTGCTTTTTCCACATCACATCTTGTTCATATATTTTCTCTTTTTTCTTTATGATCTCTTCTCCTTAAGCCGATAAACACCAATAACAATCCTGTGTGGGTTTTTCCGTTCTTCCAGTCCTCAAATCGAGATGGTTTCCATATATCATCGCCTTCATAGATAACAGCGCTCTTTCCATCGTTAATTACAGAACTGTCGTTCTTAAGTCCCACTGAGGAGTTTCATCCACAATATAAAAACAGCTCTATTTCTCTATTTCTCCTCTCAGACTTAAGTCCTCTGACAGAACTTCCCAATATGGCGACGGTATTTTTAACTGCGTCATTCCAAAGCCCTTATACATTCCACGCTCTTCTTAAAACATGCTCTGGTTCAAAAGTTTATCTCCACACAGCCTTAAATCCACAGCTTAAGTCCTTAAAATGACATTTCTGACTTGTGGGTGGGGGGGATTCTTGTTTAATCACATAAAGGAAAGAAAGGAAAGTTTTTTCCCCTCCCCCATCAGTCCCTTTGCCATACCGAGTCTTGGTGTATCTTCTCATGATCTATACTTGTTCCTCCGACTCGTCTTGTTTTATCAGAGATCTTTTCTGTTAGCAGTCTTTACTCCCCCTTCTTCCTTGAAATATGTGCATTAGCTTCATCCAGATTATTTCTTTTGAAGTTCTTGCAGCTAGTGGCGCGGATCAGAGATGGCGTCCAGGAGTGCCGAAATCCCACAGGAGGGCATTGTGCCTAGTGCCCCCATCCCCACAAATTCGGGGGTGGTATAGGGCACAGCAGGCAAGGGCAGTCCCCCACCATAATCCTGGGGGGGGGGTAGGGAGGCTATTTACTCCCATCACAGCCTCCAATTTACCTCGTGTGGGTCGGAGAGATGTTATTGTCAGCCATCTTCTGATGCGCCCCTAGTGGTCCCTCCAGCATGAAGGTTCTTGAGGTGGGGGCAGTGGCCATTGTCAAGCCACTGTTTGGATCAATATGGCAGATCAAAACATAACTTTGGCATAGCTTGGCCCAGTTTTTGGTGTGACGCGTCCAAACTTACAAATCATACCATCCATTTAAAAACTACATTGGGGTGGGGGAAAAGGCAGTGATAGCCACCAATACGGACGGTTTTGAAAGAGTATTGGACAAATGCATGAAGGATAAGGCTGTCAGTGACTACTGGTCACAATTGCTATGCTCTCCTCCATGACTGGAGGCAGTAATGCTTCTGAATACAGTAACTGGAAACCACAAGAGGGGGAGAGTGCTCTTTTGCTCAGGTCCTGTTTGTGGATTTCCTACGGACACCTGGTTGGCCACTGTGAGAACTGAACTAGATGGGCCATTGGCAGGATCTTCCAGGCAGTGGGGGCACTTGCAGCAGAACACTAGAAGGGATATTAAGGGGCTAGAAATGGTGTCCAGTGTTGACAGATCAAGTGGTATACATGCATTGATTCTTCTTCTTCTATCATGTCACCTCTTACGTGCCTTTTCACTAAATTAAAAAGTCCCACACAATGCAATGTTTCTTCATAGGGGAGTCTCTCTGGGCCCTTTGTCATTTTGGTTCCCTTATCCATTTGGTTGGATGGCTTTAAAGTCGATTAGACAAATCCATGGCTCCTAGGCAGAACAGCTATATTGAAGGCAAGATGTCAGGAGAAGGAGATGCAAGATATCAGGAGAAGGAGAGGGCTATTGAGCTCATCTGGCTGGCCACTGTGTGAGCAGGATACTGGACCTGATCCCACACCAAGGCTCTTATGTTCCTCACTTGCACTACACCATGGTTGTATCTCTACTTGTGTCAATTGTCAGTTCCACTTAGAATGATGATTGCCACCTTGCTGTTTCCTTCAAGTGATGTGGACATGGACAGTGCTTTCTTCCCCTGCTGTCAGTTATCTGCCTAATCTCAACCATCTATTTGTGTAACACCCCGCCCCCCAGAAAAGCAGCTGTGAATGAAAGCATTTTTGTTAAGAACAGTGACAGCATTTGTTTAACAGCCATAACGACGTGTAAACTCTTCAGCATTTTTATATCTCATTCACTTGGAAAGCAGAGGCATCTCCAAAACCCCTTCCACACTGCAGTCATTTTAATTGACCCATGTTGTTAAGAATGTATTGTGACTCCTGCTTTTCAAGGCACTGCTCCTTTTCAGATGGCGGTAATTATCCACGAGCTGTGTGAGGTGCCGACTAACAGTGGGTGCCTAGAAACAGCATGACGGCTCATGTATGAGCAGTGGCCTGAAGCCCGAGCTATTAACCAAGCAGTCTGCCTTTCAAAATCTTGCTACTGCCATGAACTTTACTAGGTAGTTTCAGGCAAGCTGCTTTTTCAGGGCCAAACTAGAGTTGATATGAAATTGGGAAGCTGGGAAGCCACGAGCAGAGATGTTTTCATCTGCAAGCACCCCTGCTCAAATACTTGTGAGTGGAAGAGATGTGGGCGCAGCCTGCTTGCCTTGATTCTGCTCACACCTCTTCCCTCCCCAGTCTTTAACCTCATCTCCATTCACCAAGGAACAGTTGGAAATGGTTGGCACTGTTTCAGCTGCCCCATGTGGTGAATTGTTGAACTGCAGCAGACAACCTTCTGGACTGACTCTACCTACCCAGGTTGACCATTGGATCCTCCTGGATGGGAAGGAGTAGAAAACATGTCTTCCTGGTTCCACTAAGCCTTGTGTGAGCAAAACAATACCTATTTGAACTCTGTATTTCTGGTCTTGTTCCTTGTTTCTCACTTGTCATCCTGTCCTTTGCTCTGGTTGCCCTTTGATCCTGATTTATCTAAGGTGTTGACTCAAGGCATGTCCTCCATTTCTGCTTCCTGCTTTGTATTCTCTTCCTGATGTTGTGCGGAAGCTCAAATAATTGTGTGGAAATAAACAGTTGGGGAAATGGAACCAACTGCCCTGTGAATGCAGCCTTGGCTATGGCCTGATTTCCCCAGACTCAGACCATCACACCTCCTTCATGGGGGCCATTGAAAAAGGCAGAGATGTGGCAGAGATGCCCATGGCTTCCCTGCCTCCCAAAGCGCTACAAATGCAATAGTGATTTGCCTGAGTTGAATGAGTTAGAAAGAGGAGACTCCACTGCCGTTGTATTCTGAATGGCAGTACTAGTATCTCTGTGGAAGTGATGACATTTGGCTACCAGGGAAATATTTATGTGAGGAAAACTGAACGCATGAAAGCTGTCGCAAACGCTTTTGTTTCAAAACCAGGCCCAAAATATTGTTTTGACATCTGACTGTTTGGAAAGAATGAGTTCAATCTGTAGTGCCTGGAGACAATAAGTCAGGTTGTGTATCCACGACAGTGACCAGAGGAGGAATGACTTCTGGGAGGAGCACGGAAGAAGAAACGCCATGGTACACCTGCATCAGCTCAACCGGATGACTTCACCTGCTCCAGATGCAATAAATCGTGCCTCTCCCATATTGATCTCTACAGCCACCGCAGGCGCTGTTATTCTCGAATGGTTTGACTTCATCCTTGAAGCTGCACTCTTCTATTGTCTTCTGAAACAGAAGGAAGCCAACAATGTTACATCAGAGGCATTTCTTAGCAGATCTTTCTGTAGCAGGGCCCTGTAAGGCCCCTGTCTCTAGAATCCTGCCCATTCAGCACAGAAAGCTTTTTAGACATTGATAAGAAGTCTTCTCACCCTTTGTCCTGACTGGAACCAATCAGAGTAAAATGAGGTAAATTAGCCACTGAGGATTGGCTCCCAGGGCCACTCTGGAGAAGTGCACAAGAAGAACACTGAGGAGGAATCGTTCTGTGTGCTTCAAAGCTGAGCATTTAGAAACACCAAAAACATAAAGTGCTTCAGTTATGCAGGGGTGAAGCTGTGAGAAGCCCAGGGGTGTCCACTGGCATTGGTGACCATTTAAAACCATCCTAGATGGTGCACCAGTGGTAACATGTTTGACTTTTTAAATTTCCATTATCCTATTGAATTTCCACAAGTACCTTCCCAAGGTCTACACCAGAAGAGTTGTGTCCATGAAGCTGTGTTTGGCCTTGGTGTCCTTCCTGTAGGAAATGTAAGGGCTGCTGCTTAACTGTAAAGAATAAATGGGGGGAAGAGGAATCAGTCAAGGCGAGGATGTGCTAAGTAGGGATGAGGAGGAATTCAGACTTTTTTTTTAATAAGCAGAGAAGAGATGGTGATAAATAATTTAACACTCCTGCAATATTAAGCTTGCTCTCCCCGTTAATTCATTTCCATCAGAGTATTTTAAAGTCAGACGCTCCTCTGTCTTTCGAAATAATGAGGAAGAGTTCTCGGTGAAGGAGTCCTCGTCCTCTTTTCTGGCAGAGGTAGGGAACCTCAGAGCCAGGAGGGGGCACAAAAGCAGCCCTCCGAAGCACTGGCAGAAATGGGCTTGGGTTGGCTGGCCCCAAAATAGGAGTCGGGGAAGATGGAGCCTCAACTTCAGCCACTTGAGACGAGGGACAGAGATGCAGGCTACTCCCGCTGGCTTCTTGGCAGAGAATCTTAGTGAAGACTGGGTCGGGCTGCGGGCAGCTGAGGGGGAAGCAACTCAGGAGACAGCAGTGACTGATCAGGAGGGTGCAGCAATATTGCCTAGAGCCAGGCACTGGCTCCGCAGATGGGAGCAGACCCATCCATCCCAGAGGAGAATGAGCTTGCTGTCCTGACATTCTCACAAAATGAGTGAGTCTCGTGAGTCAGTGTGCCATTCCTTGTCTCTAAAAGCTTTGGCGGGTGGGGTGTGGAAACTGAGGGGGGAGGCATTTCCTTTGCTTCTGCCCAGTTCTGAACATCTTGCTTGCTTGCTGAACTCCTGAATCTGGACTCCTGAACTTACTCAGTGTCTGCCACCAAGCCTATACAGTGGTACCTCGGGTTACATACGCTTCAGGTTACATACGCTTCAGGTTACAGACGCTTCAGGTTACAGACTCTGCTAACCCAGAAATAGTACCTTGGGTTAAGAACTTTGCTTCAGGATGAGAACAGAAATAGTGCTCCGGCGGTGCGGCAGCAGCAGGAGGCCCCATTAGCTAAAGTGGTGCTTCAGGTTAAGAACAGTTTCAGGTTAAGAACGGACCTCTGGAATGAATTAAGTACTTAACCCGAGGTACCACTGCACTGGTACTTGCCTGAACAAATAACTTTCTTCCTTACACGTATGTCCACTCTGTTGGGTGCAAAGCTGGAGACTGCTCCATAGGACTTTCTGCCCACAACGCCCTGCTCTGTGCCCTCCTCGACTGCTTTTGGATTGTGTCATTGAACTGTGACAATGCCTCTCACTTGCCTGAATGGAGAGAGATGCTTGGTGGATATGGGTGTGTGCTGGAACTTCTGAATTTGCATAGCTGCAGCACAGCCTATGGGACAAAGACAAGTGTTGTGTCTGTTGCCCCACCCACTTTTGCTTCTAGCCCCACCCACCTCTCTCATGTGGCCCTCAGAATGTCACCTCTGAAGGAATATGGCCCTCACAGTGAAAAGGGTTCTTGGCACCTGGCTTGCAGATTACTTTTCTTTCCAGAAAAAATATAAGCTTTCAGTCCAAGAGCTAGCTGAGAGCTCATCAGCATAGGAACACACTAGAAACTGCCTTATACTGAATCATGCCATTGGGCCCTTCTAGCTCAGTAGCATCTAAACTGACTGGCAATGGTTCCTCGGGATTTCTGACAGGTAGTCTCTTCCTGCCCTACCTGGAGATGCTGGGGATTGAACATGGGATTTTCCGCATGCAAGGAAGATGCTCTACCACCATGGATAGGCAAACTAAGGCCCGGGGGCCAGATCCAGCCCAATCGCCTTCTAAATCTGGCCCGCGGACGGTCCAGGAATCAGCGTGTTTTTAGATGAATAGAATGTGTCCTTTTATTTAAAATGCATCTCTGGGTTATTTGTGGGGCATAGGAATCTGTCGTCTTCTTCTTCTTCTTCTTCTTCTTCTTCTTCTTCTTCTTCTTCTTCTTCTTCTTCTTCATAAAGTCGAGCCCCCCACAAGGTCTGAGGGACAGTGGACCGGCCCCCTGCTGAAAAAGTTTGCTGACCCCTGCTCTACCACTCAGTTACATTCCTTCCCCAAATGCGCTCCTACATAGTTGCGCAATTCATTTGCCATGCTGCTGAATTATTCATTTATTCACTAGAAATTATTTATCTATTGCCTATTATGAAAACATCTCAAGGTAGTTTATAATAATAATAGTAAGTCAATTAAAAATATGATAGCAACAATAAGATAAACCCAACAGGGTTAGCAGGCAGTGCAAAATTTATCTCAAAAGAGTTATGACAAATGGCTGGAGTCAGTAGCTAGCAAGGGCCTCGGGAATCAGGTGAATTTGAGTAAGCAACAAATTCACTTCTTGATGATAGTTTGTCACACCAAAGCAAACAGGGACCCTCCTCCTCCTGGAGGAGGATTTAAACTGTGTAGTCCATTTGCATGTGGCACAAGTCCTGGATAGCTCTGTTAGTTAGAGCATGATGCCAATAATGTCAAGATTGCAGGTTCGATCCCTGTATGGGACAGCTGCATATTCCTGCATTGGATTAGATGATCCTCAGGGTCCCTTTCAACTCTACAGTTCTATGATTTAAGTCTCTGAAAGCACACTACTTCAAAGAAACACACTATAGCTTGCATTACTGGATGCTCCCATTTGTCAAAGCCCCCCCTGAGCATCCCATGTGAGCATGTCAGGGAGAAGGCTAGCCGAGGATAAATCATTCTGTTTCTTGACCTTGCCACTTTCACATGTGTTCACCCACAACAGAGTCAGTGTGGTCTACTGGTTACATGAAAACCTGGGAGACCAGGTTTCAAATCCCCGCTCAGCCATGAAGCTCACTGGGTGACTCTGGACAACCAGTCTCTGTTCAAACTACCTTGCACGGTTTTTATGAGGATAAATGGTGAGGGGACAAGAACCATGTCTTCCACCTTGAGCAACTTGGAGGAAAGTGGGGTATAAATGTAACGACAGAGAAAAAAATTAAATGGATAAGTCAGTTTCTTCCCATTTCTGCATTTCAGTGCAATTTTTTTAAAAAAACCTCCACACAATAATTTGGATTTAAATATGTATTTTTAAAATTCTATCCTCCCCCCTCTCAAATATGCATTTTAATATGTCTTTTGATTTCTGTATTGGAAAATAGTTAATGCTGATGCATAAGTCAGTTCTGATCTTCACATTGATCAGTTCCTTTCAGAATCCTCAGACCTCTCCACCAACAGCCTTGCTCTTTGCCAAAATCCTGCCACCCCTTCAGAAATGTAACTATTTCTCCTTTAACTGTCTTAACAGCTCCTATTATTTTTTTCTGTTTCTTTCTGAAGAGCAAAGCAGGTGGTAGGCTGGGGTGTGTGGAGAGAGACAAACAGAATCAATACGGGGAGCTCATTTCTACTCTCCCCCTAGGTGGAAACGCTAAAGCTTACCTTCAGTGCTTCAGTGTGTAAGCAGAATTGGATTTCACAGGCAGATGCATAGAAAGGCATACACAGCAAGCAAACAGTTGCTGGGGGCCAAGGAAGGAAGAAGAATATCCACCAATTCCCATTTGTCAGAGTAGAAGGAGATCTGGGTTTGTTTTATTGAGCAAATGAAATGCTAAATGACCTTAATGGCCATTCATTTGCACCTCTGGCCATTGTATGGTGGCTGTTTTTAGAAATCTTCCTCTGCTGCTCCTGGAATCAATGATTAAAGCAGAATTGTTAATCAACCCATTAAATACTACTTAGAGTGATAATTTTGGATAATGGGCAATTTTAAGGGCATTAATGACAATCTGCAGTCAGCCTGATGGAATGTGGAGGGGGAACAGAGCTCACAGACTGGAGTGATGTCATATAAGCTGCTGCCGGTTTTCCATTGGTCGGATGTGACTTTGTTTCAGATGATAAAGATGTGCCTATCTGTTCTTGTTCCAAGGAGTTTGCCATCTACATTTTAAACAGAGGTGGCAATAGAGAATCACAAGTAAATAAAAACTAGGTGGAGTATTCAAAGCCCCGTGGACCATCCCTGTCTTGTCCAGTTCAGAATGCCAGATCCAAGATGCAACATGCCACATGTTCCCTGATACCAAGGGGAGAGAGACTCTGTGTTAAGAACATAGGAAGAGAGCTGGTGGATGAAGCCAATGGACCATCCTTTTCTCACAACAGCCAGCTAGATGCCACTATGGGAATCCCAGCAGCAGAACCTGAGTGCAACAGCAACTCTCCCTGCTTGTGATTCTCACCAACTGGTATTCAGGGATATACTGCATGGGTAGGCAAACTAAGGCCCGGGGGCCGGATCCAGCCCAATTGCCTTCTCAATCTGGCCCATGGACGGTCTGGGAATCAGCATGTTTTTACATGAGTAGAATGTGTGCTTTTATTTCAAATGCATCTCTGGGTTATTTGTGGAGCATAGGAATTTGTTCATTATTTTTTTTCAAAATATAGTCTGCCCCTCCCCCCAAGGTCTGAGGGACAGTGGATTGGCCCCCTGCTGAAAAAGTTTGCTGACCCCTGATCTACTGCCTCCAACAGTAGAGTTAAAACATAGCAATTTGGGCTAGTAAGCTTTGATAGCCTTGGGGCAACTGTGCCTATACCTCTTTTAAAGCCACCCATGTTAGTGGCCATCACTACCTCTTCTGGGAGTGAGTTCCATAGTTTAATGATGCACTATGTGAAGAAGCACTTTCTTTGATTGGAAACAGGAGTGGGGGGGGGGTGGCTAGTTCCTCCTGCTTTGCTCCAACTTTCAGCCCCAGGAGCCTTCATAATGGAGCTGTTGCCTTCCTGCTGTTGAGTTATAAAAGATGGCAGGGGGCAGGAATCAGTTGCTAGATGTCATCAGCTTGGAGATTGCCTTTGGATGTGACATGCTAGATATTGTCACTGGATATTCAAAATTCACACCTCTAAATTTTGCAGTGCAGTTTTCTAACCCCCAAAAAGGTCTGTATTAGGAGAGAAGTATGCCCCAGAATATCTGCATTAGTGAAGACAATGTACAATGTATAACAATGCATTGTATCAGGGAAATAGTTTGCAAAAATGCATATATTGGGTAACAACACATACAAAAACTAAAGTATATTAGGTGATATGCACATAAAATGCATACAAAATGCTGACTTTTTAAAAAAATATCTAAAACTGATGGTGGGAATGTGATGAACTGAACTTTAGATTGGAAAAAAAGACATCAAGAAACTGAAATTCATCCATCTCTATGTACACACTCCAAATGGGTTGTATATTGGATTGGACTGGAACTTGTTAGGAGAAGTGACCCTTACAGCAACACCACTTCCTTGCACCCACTACAGCTCCTCTGGCTATCATTGTTGGGCTCAAAGTTAACTCACTACTTTGCCTGGCCAGGTTTATATAATTTAACATCCCATGTTAGGGTTAGGGTTTTTGTTTTAATTCTTGATAGCATCATGTACTACTAACATGAGTTTGACCAAACTGTGGGAGGCAGTGGAAGACAGGAGTGCCTGGTGTGCTCTGGTCCATGGGGTCATAAAGAGTCGGACACGACTAAACAACTAAACAACAACAAGCATCATGTACAGTAATAGATATTTTCTTTGGCACTGACCTGGCATTTTAAAAAGGAGAAAACTAATGATACTAACAAGTTCCCCCAAGTACCTTGGCCAGTTGGAAAACTCAGACTGCCTGAGATGAGAGTTAAGGAAAAAAGTCATCTGTAGCGAGTAATAAACATTTGAGAATATTGCCTCTAATCATCCCTTTCCTTTGTTTTTTGTTAAGCTTGTTTGTTTTAATACTATTTCATGAGTTTGATGATGCTATAATTTTCTAACGACTTACTCAAGATAGTGATAGAACTAATATAATATTTAATTGAGAACATTAATCTAATCATGCACTTATTGGTGCCTTATGGTTGAAACCAAGTTCAAGCTTCTATTTCTTTTTGAAGGGTGCATTATTTTACACAATAAAGTTCAAACTTTCTATCCTCTTGGAACCCTTTTTACATTCTATTCTTCCCTGAAGGTCTCCTTGAAGACTTTGTGAGTGATGGACCATGACTTGAGCTAGGAGCTGAGAACCAGGATTCAGGACGAAAGGGTTAAGTGAGAACCAGGAGCAAGGATACAAGACCACACACCAGAGGTCAAGAAGCCTATGCTAGTCCTACTCAGGGCAGACCTATTGAAATTAATGGACATGCCAGGTTCATTCCTTTTAATGAGTCAACTCTGAGTATAACTTAGTTGAATAGAACCCCAAGCCTCTTCTATCATCCAGAGGCAAGCCACAGTAACAATAGTACATGACATACTGTTATTTTTCAATTCTTTTTAGATTGGATCCTTTCTGCTTTTTAAAGAATCTGTAGCTATTACTGTAACCACAGTTCATTGGCTCACTGGTAGACTCATTCAGATGCTTCAAGTCTCCTCTTCCCCTAGAGTGGTATTCTGTTGCAGCTTTGCTTAGCTAAAATATTTGTTAGTCTCAGCATGGAACTTTAAACTTCTAACATCTGCTCTGGCATGGTGGTGGTCCAGTTGGCTTCCATTTCACTTCCACATGTGTTTTGCCATCGTTGAAGGGTGCTAACACAAACCTTCCAGTCATTGCTGCAATCTTCGCAACTTTTTGTGCATCGCTAAATCATTTCATATTTTTTTTCATTCCAAAGACAATTATAGCCCAACGCAGATGCTGCTGAATCTCTGCTGGAGCACAGGAAACTGCCTTGCACTGATCTAGCTCAATATTGTCTATACCAGTTGTTTTCAAGCAGTGTGCCGTGGCACCCTGGGGTGCCTTGAATGATAGTCAGGGGTGCTATAGAAACACTGGCCTTTGTCCCTCTTTCCTTCTCTCCCTCCTCTAATGTCCTCTCACACCTCTGCCTCCCCAAGGCTTGCACAGCTGTTTATTGCAGCAGCCCTGGCTATAAGCTCCGCAGGTGAATGATGCCTTTAAGAGGCACCTCTGTTGGGGGGGAGCAGCTCAGAGACCAGGGGTGTCAGCAGTAGCTGGCCGGGGGACTCCAAAGGAGAGGGGAGACGAGAGGAGGCTGAGGGAACACTCCACAATGGAGGGTGTTAGAAAAAGGGTGAGGAGCTGCCAGCTCTGCAGGCAGGGGGTGAAATAACTGTGTTCCTGAGCCCCACAGGGGTGCCGCAGAAAGAATGTAGTTGGTTAAGGGAGCCATGGACTCAAAAAGGTTGAAAACCTATGCTCTACACTGACTTAGGCAGTGGACATTCCAGCCCTACTTGGAGATGTCAAGAATTGAATTAGGGGCCTCAAGATCCCTGGCACCTCCAGGTAACCCTGAGAAAGAATCCTATAGGGAATCTTAGAGAGCTGCTGGCAGTCAGTGTAGACCAGTGTTTCTCAACTGTTTTGTGGAAGCCTGAATGGAACTATGAAGCAGTTCAAGGGGTTCTGTGAAGAAAAACATTGCAGTGGTGGGCAAGCACAATGTGTGATGCTCCTGGCCCATGCAGCGTTGAGAAGGCTGCCCACTCTGTCCCACTACTGGGTCAAATGTGGTGTTTGAGCACTTGCTATGAGAACCTCTTGTCCCCTCTTAGCTTCAGGAATTGGTCTCTCCTAGTTTAGGGATGGATTTTCCAGGACATTACTGGGATTTCAAAGGTGGAATTGACATCCAGGGGGAATTTCTGAAAGGCGGCACTTCGTCCTGGATCTTAGGTGAGTCAATCGAAAAATCGTGGGGATTTTTTTGGTGTTTTTGTAAAAATAAAGCTCAACAACAAAGCTCAACAACTTTCAGGGTGTCCTGGTTTTTACTTTTTGAAATATGGGAACCCTATCCTAGTTTTATTTAGAGATGCTGGGGAATGAACATGCATGCAAAGTAGATGCTCTATGCTGAACGACGGCCCTTCCTTTGCAAACTATTTATTCCAGAATGGAGCAATGTAGAAACTAAAGCCAATGTTCCGTATCCTAGCAGGAAATGCTGCTGGTGTGATCTGTGGTGCACTTTTGGCTTAGGGGACTTCTGCCTTGAATTATGGATTGCTTGAAGTCTCATCATCATTATCATCATCTTTTCCTACATCTACACCTCTTTTCCTACATCTAAGGTTCACTGGCTTTGTCTCTCCACACACGTGTCCATGTGCATTGCACTATTGGTCACCCCTGTTGTGGATGCAGCATTTTTAAAAAAGAAAGAGCGCCAATATGGGAGGGAGCGGCATTTTGATTCAGCATTAATAAAAGCCATTGAAGCACTGCAGCCAGTCTTCAAAATGGTATTTTATGTGTAAGAACCCCAAGGGGATGGAGTGGGCAAAAAGTTGAAATTAATGACTAACTAGTGGAAGCCAGGTGCTGCTCGTGACACCTGTCCTTTGCTCTGCCTTTCCAATAAAAACAACCACCCACCTGACCTTTAGCATAACATTTGTTTTTGAGTTGCCCTTTAAAATACATTAATGGAGTCTTATTTCTTTTATTGAACCAGGCTTGTCTCTCCCCATACGTACTTCTTACAGGCTGAATGAGACCATTGGTCCACCTAGTTCAGTATTTTCTACACTGACTTGCAGTGGATCTGCAGGATTTCAGAAAGGGTCTCTTTCCAGCCTCACATGAAGATGCCAGGATTGAACCTGGGATGCTGCATGCAAAGTAGATGCCCTGTCACTGCGCTAGGGAGTATAGGGATCTGCCAGTCAGTGTAGGCAATAGGCCTATGGACCAATGATTTGAGTTGGCGTAAGACAGCTTCCTGTGGTCCCTAGTTCCATGGTAGATTGCCTGCTTTGAGGGAAGAAAGTCACCGATCCCAGTGGGGGAGGGAGTGCATCTGTATTTCATTTTACAGATGTAAGCAACTCATAATATGGGTTTTCTTCAAGCGATCTCTAAGAAAAGAAAAACTAAGCTGCTTCCAAGGCAATTTAGGGTAGCCCTGCCCCTCAGTACTCACAGTTGACATCTACTCAGAGCTAACGTTCTTTCTAACTTGTGCTGCATTTTTGCGTGCATTTGATATTAGTTCCGACTCCCTATAAATCATTGCAATCTAGATGCATCTTTCCTTGTCCCCCTATAAACTTACTGTACCCTACAATTGCTTGCCAAGCTACATAAAGATTTTCCCCACCCAACCACACTTAAAGTATACAATTTTAAAATTAATCCTGGGCTTACACAATTTATATTGTTTTTTTCCTTAATCCTGCTCTAAAGTGATATTATATTATGCTGACTGCAAGGAACACAATACCTTATAAGTGCATTTTTTGCTGGAGCCTGGCATAAGCTTTGGGTAATTGCTTGCTATTAAATTCTCCTCTCGCAGTTATTTGTTGGGGAGAGTTTGGCCTGAGGATTTTCCAATTGCTTCTTGCTTTATTTTGCATGCATTTATGTATGATATTTTCATAAGGAAAACAATGTTTCCCATTAATTCAGTCACTTGTGATCTGGATGCTGATGTGTAATTCCTTCCATGGCCCACTGGAAATGGCAGGATGAATGTCAGGCATCTTCAGTTGTGGGTGGTAGGAGTCTGGAAACCTATATGCTCTAGGGTGCTTAAGTTGCTGCCAATATGCTCAGCAACAGCTCAGGTGTAGGGAGCCCAGGCAGATGTCATTTCCAGTGCACCTAACATCTATGCTTAGAATATGGAACCCCTGGGAAAGCTTTGTTTCCCATGGCCCTTAGTCCCAGAGGTTCCACCATACCAGTGTATCTAGCAGAGGTTAGTGCCCACTGGGACTAGTAGGGCAGCAATCAGGGAGCCCAACAGTAGGTGGAAATACCAGTTCATGGAAACCACAGGAGTGGAGAGTGCTGAGATCATGTCTAAGGGCTTGCTATTGGGGCATCTGGTTGGCCACTGTGAGAACAGGATGCTGGACTGGATGGGCCTGATCCAGCAAGCTCTTTTCTTGGTCTTAAGTTGCACATTCTCTCTTTGCAACTGCATCCTTGCTTGACCTGCACCTGACATCGCCTGGGCATTACAGAAAAAGATGCTTGATCTCTGAATCGTCGTACCTGCAATGGAGTTCTTAATGAACCAAGACCTAAATACATTTCTCAAAGGTCCCAATTTACAGGGAAGTCACTCAGCTCAGTCTGTATGATACATTTTCTTCCAGGACTTGTATGGAAAGCTTATCTTCAACCAGCATGTGTTACGCTTACAGACATTGCCAGTGGGCTTCTGAAGGTCTTGTGAGTTACACAAAGGGTAGCAGGTGTTATTTAGGCTAAATTGACCTTGAAATTGATTTCTTTATTTTATGACTTTCTGAAGGGAGATTAGCACTATTTCTTTCTTCCCTTGCAGTGTGAAACAATTTACATGGTAATAGATGGTTGAGACAGTCAAATAAATTGCTGGAAAGTGGTATTATTCAGAGGTGGCAATATGGATCTTGCTTGCATTGATTTCTTAGCCTCAGGGATACACTGATTTTCTAACATCTGGGGGCAAAAAGCCCAAATTTAATTCTGCTTTAAAGACAGGTATATGAGCAGTATTGTCTTCTTTGGCCTGGGATTTACTCTGAAATGATTTTTTTTGGCCAAGCACCCATGTGTTCCTAACAGCAGGGGGGAAAGTATATCATGTTCTAGTATGTGGGGGTCTTCCCCAAATTACCCCACCTCCCCATGGATACATTACTATTGTATGCTGCTGCTCCACATGTAATGCTTATACTGCCTCCAAAATTTCCACACTGCCAGCAGCAGATTGTGTGTGTGTGTAGCATGCTAATGGGTTTGCAATTGGGCAAGTCTGGATTTAAGGAATGGGGAAGCTGTGGCCCTCCAGATGCTGTTCCACTCCAACTCCCATCAGCCCCAGCCACCATAGCCAATGGACAGGGATGATGGGAGTTGTAGTCCAAAATATCTGGAGGGCACCAGGCTGGGGAAGGCTTGCCATTAGCCATGGTGGATTCCAACAGCATCTAGAGAATAGCAGGTTGGAAAAGGCTGGGTGTGATGGAAGAGACTACGAAGCGTTACAATGTGAGGGGGAGATTTAAGGATCAATAAAACTCAAGAAAACACAGGAAACAAGCTACAATACATCAATGGTTAAACATACAAAAGCCAACCACCATGGGCAGCTACTGTGGGGAATATGTTGTCCTTTCATTCACTTTTACTCCTGGTACAATGAACTTCTGAGAGGCAAAAAGAATACAACGTGTAAGTAGCTGCTGAGGTTATATTGAACAATTTAGCACCAAGGTTGCGTCACAGTTTATTTAGCCTAGAAGTTGTACTTTGAAAGTGGGAGGGAAACTGGACGCTACCTATTTGTGGGCCTTCTGACAGCACTACCTCACAGGGTTGTTGTGCGGATTAAATGGGAAAATATATATGCCACCCTGGGCTCATTGTAAAAATGCAATAAAGAAATAAGTTCACTCACTGGTAGTTCTGGTAACAGCTCCAGTTGGGTTCTCCCATGTTGGAGAGCGCCATTTCTAAAGTGATTTTTACCCACACATTGGCTCTCATTCTGATTTGGCTTCATGATTGCACCATGCAGCCAATGACATTTGATGACTGATGACATCTGAAGCCAAAGCAGAGTGAAGGCAACAGTTCCTGTCTTCTCTCTGATTTGGCTCCTGAGTAAAAACGAAACCTAGCTGTACTGTGGTTGCTGCTGCTACCAGGATCCCCAGTAAATCCACAGCCTGCATCCTTCAAAATTTCCATAATCCAGTCCTGCTCCTGCAGCTGCCAAAGAAAAGTTGGATTGGGAAGAATGCAGCTCAATCCTGTTTAAAATCATATTTACCTTTTGCCACAGAGTGGTAGCCTTGAGATTTGATTTCTCCCACCCATTTTTTATTCTGTCCTTCCTCCAACAGACTCAAGGAAGCACACGTAGCCTTCATTTTCCCCCTACAACAACCCTATGAGGTAGTTTGGGATGAGTGGGAGACTCATCCACTGTACTGTGCAGCAAATGAGAATTTTCCTCTGGTCCATCTAGACTGAACACTCCTAGCCATTATGTATGTGTCAAATTCTGCTCTCATATGAGAGTTTCTCATGCCTCCTTCTCTCTGTCTTAATTCCAGGGCTATAAATCTGATGCTATGGAGCTAGGCTGCAGTGCCAGGAATCTTCCTCAAGGTCCAGTAAGTCGAAACATTTTGCTGAATGGATTAGTTTCTGTAACTGCATTTTGCATTCTTTTTGGTGTGTGGCTCTTTTTGATCATCCATCAAATGCAATCTTTTTCTTCTTCTTTTTATAAAAACCCTGAGATGGATCGTGCGCCTCTTGGAAATAAGTGCATCAGAGTTTGCTAAATGTTCTCAAAGGTTCAGATGTATGACTTTAGCAGACTTGTGATTTGCTTGTCAGATGGAGGGAAATCGTTCAGAATAGCTGCAACATGAGTTCATTAGGGAACCTGGTAAATCCATCTTGCACTGAAGGGCTTTTGAGCCCTCGTTGTATTGATGATCACAAGATGGAGTGCACCTGACTTTTGTGAATAAGGGAAAGCAATGCAGGTGGGGGAGGCTTTTGCTATGTTTTCAGTTAGATGATAGCTGGAATGTGTATCTCATCCCATGGCATCCAAATCATACACCACTTCATGTCCCCAGGACGGGGAAGCCAAGTGCAGTATAGATCTCCAATCATCCCCACTAATAGCTTATAGGAGGGAGTAAGGGTGTGCTCAGAACTCCCAGATATTCTAGCATCATTCTGAGAAAATGTCTTTTGGGAAATTTTGGCTTAGCTCTAGAGGGATGCTCAGAAACATCATTGCCTGTTCTTGAACACTGCATAGCAGAGGAAACAGAGAGAATGGAACCCCAAAAGGATGGATTAACTGGACCAGCCCCTGGCTGCAGGAAGCGTTCATCTATATTGTTCTTGGATCTGATGGAGAATTTATGCATGAGCCACTATGGGCGTAGCCAGGATTTGTCTGTGTGTGTGTGTGTGTGTGTGTGTGCGCGCGCATGTGTGTGCATGTGTGTGTGTGTGAGAGAGAGAACATCAGTTAGTTAAGTATTTTTATTGATTTCCTTGATTGGGATGGGGCAGCTGCCCCTTGCCCCACTTGACTATGCCCATGTGTGCGCCACTTAAAGTACTGAAGTGATGTGTACATTCAGGTTTACCCTTCTCCTCAACACCGTGCGTGAGACTCGGTCTCATTGGGCGGGCAAAAATAACCATTGAACAATGATTGCTGATGTTAAAGGTACATCTTTGATTCCTTCCATTCTGTACCAGCCACAATAGTGTTTTGATTCTGTTGTCTTCAGTGTTTTCAGACCAGCAACCCACCTTTAACCCAAGTATGACTTTGGGGTCCCATTTCTTTCTTTCTTTCTTTCTTTGTTTCTTTCTTTTAATATATATATTTGTATGGTGGTAGTACTGCTGTTTGGGACGCGGGTGGTGCTGTGGGTTAAACCACAGAGCCTAGGACTTGCCGATCAGAAGCTCGGTGGTTCAAATCCCCGCGACGGGGTGAGCTCCTGTTGCTCAATCCCTGCTCCTGCCAACCTAGCAGTTTGAAAGCATTTCAAAGTGCAAGTAGATAAATAGGTACTGCTCCGGCAGGAAGGTAAACGGCATTTCCGTGCACTGCTCTGGTTCGCCAGAAGCGGCTTAGTCATGCTGGCCACATGACCCAGAAGCTGAACGCTGGCTCCCTCGGCCAATAAAGCGAGATGAGCGCCACAACCCCAGAGTCGTCCACGGCTGGACCTAATGGTCAGGGGTCCCTTTACCTTTACCTTAGTACTGCTGTTGCAACCTATCTTGAACCAAGTCACAGCCTGGTAGTGGATGTTCTACCACCAGTTGAAGGCCAGTGCTTTAACTCAGAGAGGCAGTTTGCATAGCTTCTAAAATCATGACAGGATTTTATGAGTTTGATGAAATCCCCATGTAGTGTTGCTTTTTAAATATATATCAAAATGGAGATTGACTCAGAGCAGACATAGGCAAACGACCCTCCAGATGTTTTGAGACTACAATTCCCATCATCCCTGACCACTGGCCCTGTTAGCTAGGGATGATGGGAGTTGTAGTCCCAAAACATCTGGAGGGCCGAGTTTGCCTATGCCTGACTTACGAGTTCAGCATAACATCATTTATTGTGGACATAAGATGCTCTTTACCTCCATTAACGATGACTAGACATGTAGTTATACTAATAAAGATTATATTTATGAAAATATAACTTAGTGGATCTGCAAATAAAACCAAAAATCAATTAACCTGTTGGTTAAAATTCTCTTTCCTGCCTGGACCAAGAGCTAATTAAACCAAATCAGAAAAACACACACCATAAGAATTCCCAGCAGTGTGAAGTAAATGCAAAGGAAGATTACTAAAGCCAATTGGGACACCCCCAAGAAAATTCGTATTCAGACCCCAAACAGGTGACTAGCCAAGCCCCCCTGCAAAGGGAGGTGCAGGGGCGTAGGAAGGGGTGTGGGGGGAGTGTGGTTCGCCCCAGGTGTCATCCCTGAGGGGGTGACAAAATGGCACACTGCGGGGAGCGGCACTTACCGCGGGGCCTGACCTGCAGTGCACCCAAGCCACGCATCTCTCCTGGGAGTGATGCAGTGGCTTGGGGCCCCGCGCTGCCTGAAACAGCAGTGTGGGGCTTGCGTCCGCCAGGCAGACTCTGTGGGCAGCTCTCCCTGCCCCTGCCACTGTGGGTGCCAGAGCAAGTAGCTACGCCCCTGGGAAGGTGCCATGAAGAGAAAGAAGAGTTTTAGGTGGCACAGGCTTATAAATCATGATCCTTTCCCCTTTGTAATCATCCCCCACATGGCATCCCTGCCTTCTCCCCTGCAAAAAACAACATTAGAGTCTTCTTTCCCAGGGTGTGGAAAATTCGTCCTCACCCAAGGGAAGAAGCAGCATTGTGTGTTGACTGTTGGGGTGGTGTTTAGAGGCTGATGACATGGGCACCTTACTTGGGGTGCTTTGTTTGGGTGGGCTATGTCCTTAGCTGTCCACTGGTGTAGTGGGACGGGCAGTGAGGAATTTGTATCTGTCATGAGAAGACTGAATCACAACACAGCAGGGACATGTCTTGCAAAATGATATAATGCCAATGGGGAGGGCGCTTTGGTGGACCGTGGCCTTTTCAAACCCCAGGGATGGAGTAATGGTTTGTTCTGCTTGCTGGAACTGGGTGATCTATGGATGCTATCCAGTTATACAGAAGGCAGGATTTGCCAAGGAGGACATCACTGTGCCGTATGTTGCTCTCATGGAAAAGATGCTACTTACCCAAATAAGTTACAAGCTAGCCTCTGCTGTCCTGGCAAATCTAATTGTGAGACCGTGTGGAGCAACTGATAGCTGCACAAATTGTATTGCTCCTCCTGAGATTTTGTGTACTGCATAATAAGTGTGCCTTGATAGCTGGTATTCAGCACAAATTCCTTTGAATGCACATCAGCAACGCCAACATCTGGGTGCAATTCTGCTGACGCTGTTCTTGCAGAGGCAGTGGATGAAAATAAGCAGGTTTAAAAACACACACACACACACACAACAGAAAACGGTGGTTTCAGAGAGAAAATAGTGTGCTCTGATATTCAGTAGTTGATGCACGTTATCCTACATCACTAGGTTGCAAAGAGGAAACATTAAACCTATCTTTTGCTCACGTGACCTCGCCCACTTGCAGTGGAACAGATCTGATTTGGTGCAGTCCCTTGGCTGTGGGGAGACATTCCCTCCACCCACACCCCTGGTACAGGCAGTATGCCTCTGAATGCTGTTTGCTGGGAACACAAGTTTATCTGCATGATTGCCTTACCCCACTTGACTACTTAGATCCATGCACTTAGGCACTTAGATGCCATGTGATACTCATTCTGCATTTGTAAGGAATCAGTCTTTTAATTTGGTGGCTCTTGTGCTTTGGAACTCCTTGCCTATTGAAACCAGGCAGGCTAGCAACAAGAGAAGAGAGGGTTGATTGCTGGGCCATTTTAGAACAGGTGGATTTGCAGGAAGCATCCAAGCAAGGTGGAAAATAATGCAATTCCCTCTCCTTCAGTCCTACTCCATTTTTCATTTGGCTTCAGATGAAAGTGGCATCTTTGTCATTGCTTGGATTGTGCCTTAGACATGATTCTGTAGCTTCCTGAAGAGTGATGTTGGTAAACATCCAGTCTCTGGAAGAAAAGCGAAAAGGGAGTTGATTCAGAACAGCTTTGCGATTATCATTTTGAGAAGTGAAAGGGATTAGATTAGACAAATGCACGGAGGATGCATGCATGTCAATGGCACTGGATTGATTATATGGGTTCAAGAACCACACACCCACAAAACCTCTGTCTTGCCAGGATTCAAACTCAAGTGTGTGGACCCTCATCCAGCCAAACACTGAGTCCAGGCATTAATCCAGGGCTTGCATGGCCTCTTCTGATCCAAATGTTGCAGAGTACTAGAACTGCATATCATCTCCACACTGATGACACCTCTTCTGTTGATCACCAAAGTGCTCTGTTGAGACCACAGAGAGTTTCAGAAGTTCATTGCTTTAGAAGGGAATCAACCCCTGTGGTGCCTGTCGGCCTACAACCCATTTTTCATCCATTCCCATTTTTCATTTGGCAGACAGTCTTCAATTTTTATTTCACACCACGCTGGAGGTGAATTACAACTGATCATGAATTCATAGAGCTACCAAGCGAGTCAGTTGGCTTGTGAAACAGGCATTAATGAGCGGTTACAATTTACATAACACACACACACATCCAATCTAATACAGGAGCTTGCTGCTGGAAGTTTTCTGTATTGTGAGTGGCACTTACTTGTGCTCTGATCAAAGAGAAATTGGTTGCCTGCCACCAAGGGAAAGACTGTTGCCCCCTTCTCTCTTCCTGGCACAGCTGCTCTAGTTTAAAAACCTATTAAAGTGGGATCAAACTCATTTTATAATACTAATAATCCCCCTCTGCCCCTCTTGCAGCAGTTAAATGCTTTATTAAAGACTCGATGGCCTTTGGCTCAAGTTGGTCTAAAACTATTTCATTGGTGTTGAAATTGCACTATGCATGTTGCAAACTGCCTGTTCACACCTTCCTGTGCAATGGAGGCTGGTACCCATTGGGGCTGAAAGGGTGGATGGCAGGAAGCCCAACAGTAGATGAAGCCAGAGCACATGACAGGCAGAAGCAACTCATTATGGTTTTGTTTCCCTCCCCCTCCCTTTTGAGTTTTGCAGACTCGGGAAGAGGAAGCTGACAGTGAGGCAGCAACCCTGGGCAGCTTGAAAGTATGAAGGCAGGCAACTGGGGGCTAGCTGAGGGCAGACTGAGCTTGATGGGGCAGCTGTCCCATTTGCACCAGTTGAACAGCCTCCTCTGTGCTTTCTTGGTTCTAGAGCCAAGACTGTTCCATTTAACATCCCTCTTTCTCCTGCAAGTGTTCCTGCCTACAAACCCCTCAGGCCCCACTGCATTCCACCATGCACCAGGTGGCTGGCGTCATGTGAAAGACAACAATCCCATGACTGCAGTCATGGAGCAGGAATTCTAACAGGAAGCTATGCTCTACCTCCACAATCAGAGTAAGCAATGTTTCTGAATACCAGTTGCTAGAAAGGCAGAGTGCTCTTGAGCTTGGATCCTGCTTGAAGGTTTCCTAAAGGCACATGGTTGGCCATTGTGAGAACAGGATGCTGGACTAGATGGGGCATTCGCCTGATCAAGCAGGTTCTTATTTTATTACAGCTGGTATAGGCCAAAGAGGGATTCGGATTAGTGCTGGTTCAACCCAATCAATAGTCCAGGTGTGTGTGTGTGTGGGGGGGAGAAACCTTTTTCAGACAGAAGGTCATATTCCCCTCTAGACAACTTGCCAGGGGCTGCATACTGGTGATGAGCAGGCCAGAGGTAAAAGCAGGTAGAGCTTAAAATGCAAATGTTGCAGTTGCATGGTATGTTAGTGTCAGGAACTGGACTGAGGAGGAATGATGGAGACCGCCCTCTCCTCCTTAACGTTCCCGAGAAGAGGAGGACAGTATAGATTTACAACAGTGGTTCCCAGAAGGTCATAGTTCAGAGGCTGCAGAAGGCAGAAGCTGGGAAATATTGGGAGAGGGGCAGGATGAAGCAGCAGCACCAGGTGAGAGACAGCTAACAGACTCAGTGTCTTTAGAAGCATTCCTGACCCCTCTCCTTTCCCAGGACCTGGCGGACATTGAGAGTAGGAGAACAGAAAGCTCAGAGGCAGAAAGCACAGATTGGCTGACGCAGGGATGATGTAGAATAGGAGAGGCGGAGGGGGTGGGACTTTACTCAGAGCAAGACAATTACTGAAATAGAGGCACCTTTTCTAAGCCTCTCATTGTGAATATTGAATAAAAGACTTGGTTAGAGCTCTTCTTGTTTATCAGATTCTTGGCTGCCCAGCATGGGAGGGATTGGATTTCCTGAAGCCTGACAGTCAGAAGTTTCTACACACACCCTTCAGTATTTTCCATCTCAGGAAGCAAGTGGGATTAACAGAGTCTGAGGACACATTCCTGCCAAGCAAAAACACTTTAGAGTGAGAAGCAGGGCCAGTAGGAGGTGTGGCTTGGAAAGGAGTGTTCTGAGGGCCAGATAGAGAAACATGGAGGGCCACATTTGGCCCCTGGGCAGAGGGCCCTCACCCTTGCAAAGTCAAAGCCAGCAGCAGGCTAGAGTGCTGGGATTCCAGGTCTCGCAAGAGTTCCCCCAAAATCCAGTAAAACACCACCCCCTGCAGTTTGGAGAGCATTGCCCAAGCACGGCCTTTAAGTTTCCTCCAATTTCCCATCTTGGTATCCTTATCAGGAATAACAAGGCAATATATATCCCTGTGTTAAAATAATGAGTCCCCTAAAATTAGTTCTCTCCCTACCCTTCTGACACAAACCTCAGCTGTGTGACCCCCATTGTTGAAAGCCCTTCACAAACATAGCAAACAGAGGGATGTGCCTAGTTAAAACAAGTGGCTAGATAAAGTTCCACACTCAGAGAATGAGTCTGCTATCAGTAGATCATGGGTGGCAATGCTTTTTCTGTTGGAGGGCTGCATTTCCTTCTGGGCAGCCTTTTGAAGGCCACATGCAGGTGGTGGATGGAGCCAAAGGCAAAAGCGGACAGAGCAGCAAATTATTTTTTTAGCTTTGTATAGGAGTGCTACACACTCCTTTCTGTCCTCCATCCAGGCATGCAAAGGGCATTAGTAGAGTTTCCCAGACACATCCCAGCCTGGCAAAAATACTTGAGGAGGGTGCAAAACAGGGCTCAGGAGGGCATGACTTGCTGAGAGGGTGTGTCCCAAGGGCTTGGATGGGTCCCAAGGGCTAGATGGAAAGGTTTGGAGGGCCACACTTGCCCCCTAGGCCTGAGGTTCCCCACCCCTAGTATATATGATATGGTAGCCATATCTACAGGCAAAAGTAGAGAGACAGGCTTCAAATCACTTGGTGGCGCTTCCCTCTGGAAAAACAAACAACCCCTTAATACTTCTAGTGGCATTCAATCTCCCTCTAGAGCCAAATGGGCTGTGATGGCTTCCATTCAATGTCTGAAAATTATATCACTATTTATTGCAGTGTTTTGCCCTCTGCTAAAGTGCCCTTATTTTCCTTCCCATTTCTGAAAGTTGTGCAAAATATTGATATTGGATAACAAGAAACAATCACGCTTGGGTCTGTTTGTTTAATCAGGAGACTATGAGAAAAGAGTTTGGCTGGATGGGAGAAGTCTTAAAGGTAGTTCAATGTAGGCAATAATGATTTTTCTCCTTTTCGTCGTCTTTTTTTTTTTTTTTTTTTTGCCAAGAAATAAAATTGCTGCAGGAGTGCAGTCTGTGATCTGAATGGAAATGAGATGCCGAGCTACCTGAAATTACCTGACCATGCGTCTTCAAGGGAGAGACAGCATTTGCTCTGGTCCAGCAAGGCAGATGTCTGGTCAGAAAAGGTAGTTGCGAGGTTTCAAGGCACATTTAGTGTGTCATGCATGCAACATGGGCTTGTTTTTAAGCCCTTTAGTTGCCCGTTGTCAACTGCACTGGAGCGCAAATGGGAACAGGAAGCCCAAACCACCTGTGTGAGGAGCTATATACACACACAAACTTGTGGTGGCTAACTTTGTTTAGTCAATACACTTCTTGTAGGGCCTCATGATAGCCCTATGGATAACATACATGTATGTATATACAGCATATATACCAAAAACTTACACAGGCACACAGCACTCTCTGGATTTTAGTCAACTGCATTTTACTCATGGAAATTATTCAGCCTCAGTAAGTCATGCTCATTAATTTTAGTGAGTCTGCTCCGAATATGGCTAATGTTGGATAAAACCCTCTCTTTCCTGCACCCATCTCTTTCTTCCCCATACCAAGAACCACATTTCCAACGTTCTAGGGGCAACACGCCAGTGGTGGGCAAATCCAGAAGCAAAACTGGGCAGAGCAAAACATATGAACTTGACTTTTGCACAATAGGCTGCTTTCTATACACACTCCCACTCCTACCACCACCCTAGTATCCTCTGTCCAGGCCAGCAAGAAGCATTATCGGAGTTCAGTAAATGCCATTAGTCCAGATGCTAAACTGGGAATCTGAGTGCACATTCTCCCAATATGCAGATTTTTGTACGCAATTTTACCCAGTACACACATTTTTGCAAGCAATTTTCTCTAATGATATGAATTTTTGGATATTACTTTCACAGATCTCTGCATTTTTATGCACTTTCCTCTGATACATGCCTTTTTCTGTAAATATTTTGGGTTGAATAACGGCATCCTAAAATTGGGAAAAGTGTGGATTTTGAAAGATAGCTGTGTTACAGTTTGAATACAGGTTTGGGAAATGTAAATTAGGTAAATTTGCATTAAAATGCAAACCAATCCAATCTGCCCCTTCGTTCTTAGATAATAGTGCCACGGAAACAGATTTTGGGCACGTTTTCCTTGAAATATAGCTTCCCCTCTATGCTTCTATTTACAATTGCTTGCAAAGTGTGATTACATATGCATTTATTATTATTATTATTATTATTATTATTATTATTATTATTATTACTAATAATAATTTAATTTAAATCATGTTGTTCCTCCCAAAGGAGCCATCGGTGGCAAAAACATAATTATCATCAACAACATTAATAACAGTAATAATAATTTGCGAGGACAAGTTAGTGTGGGAATGTAGAGAACTGAACTTAAAATTGGAAATATCAAAAACTGAAAGTGTGGTTTGTTTATCCCTACTCTCTGCACATTCTGTTTGGATCCTGACAGTGCGAGCAGATATATAGGTACTGCTGTGACGAGAAGGTAAACGGCGTTTCCGTGTGCTCTGGCTTCCGTCACGGTGTCCCATTGTGCCAGAAGGGGTTTAGTTATTCTGGCCACATGACCAGGAAAGCTGTCTGTGGACAAACACTGGCTTCCTTGGCCTGAGAGCGAGATGACAGCTGCAACTCCATAGTCGCCTTTGTCTGAACTTTACCATCCAGGGGTCCTTTTCCTTTTCCTTTACCTTTACCTTTAGTTGCTTGTGCAATTGCCTTTTTTGCCAAGTTGATACTGATGAATGGTTAAGGATAAAGAAAAAGAGAAAAGAATCCTGTCTTTCCAAAAGTCTTGTTTCCTTTCTTTCGAGACACAGAATCGTGTTGACAGAAATGTGTTGACGGCAAAGAAAAATGCAATGCTGAGATTTCAAGTGTGGTGATCAGATGCCATCTAGTGACAATTTCTAGGAAGTTGTGGTTCGTGATATCTATGACTCTGTCCCATTTTAAAAGCCACAAACTTGATATTTGGGTTCTTTGAAGTGTGTTACGTTCCCCCCTTTGGATATATGCAGTTTTTCTGGGCATAAATTCAGAGCATGCAACTTTTTTTTTTTACATATTCATTTGTTTGTTTGTTTCAAATATCCATGCTGTCTTTGTACACACAAAGAGCCTTCAAACTGGCTTTTTAAAAAAATGCCCAAGAGCAAAGTAAAGGGGGGAAAAGGTTTACAAAGAATGGAAGATAAAAAAGGCACATTGGCAACAAGGATGAAATGTTTGGTAGCCTATCCCCAAACAGAGAACAAAAAATGGCAGTTCAATCCTCACAGGGTTGTGTCAGGTTCATTAATTTAAATTGGTCTATTATGAGTAGGATTGGGTACAACTCCTTGGAATTAATGGGCCTATGTTGTGTCCATTCATTTCAAGGGGTCTACTCTGAGTTCAATTTACACTGGATCTCACCAAACACAAAAAGCTTGTGTCCTACCATAATTACACAGGGCACTTCCTCCACAACTGCCCATGCCAATGGCAGGTGATCATGGCAAGGAAAAATCACATCCTTCTAATAGAAAACTCATTTGGTGATGTCAGCAGGACTGTAGCCCAAAGAAGGCTGCGGAGAAACAAGAGAAAGGTACCTGCATTCATTCATTAGATTTCTTACCTGCCCTCCACCATAAGATCACAGGACAATCTGAAATAATATATCAATGCAATATTAAAATATTACAGTAATTTACATGGGAAGAATCGGATGGGTCCTAAAAAGAGAACATGTTGGAAGTTGACAGATAAAAGAAGGAACTTTTTCCAGTGCATAGTTAAACTATGGAACTCACTTCCACAGGAGAAGTGATGGCCACCATCTTGCATGGCTTTAAAAGAGTATTAGGCAAATTAATGGAAGACAAGGCTGTCAGTGGCTACTAGCCATTATGAACATTATGTTCTGATTCAGTATGCTGTTGAATCCCAGATGTTGGAAACCTCAGGAGGGCAGATTGCATTTGTGCTTGTAGACTTTCCCATTGACAACTGTTAGAGCCCTGGCGTCTCCTTCACAAAGCCGGGGGATTTTATCACATGCCGGTGTGAATACTCTACTATTGAGCTACAGCCCTTCCCTTTAGGAGCATACATGCACACAGCCACTTTTAAGTGGCAAGAGAAACATAGGAAGTTGTCTCATACTATCTCAGGCCATTGGTCTGTCTAGCTCTGTAAGGGACAGACTTTGTTCTTCCAAACCTTTTTATTTAGAAAAACAGCACTGGTAAAAATGCTTCCTGTTTTTGCGATCGTAACAGAAGAATGAATGTAAATTTATGGCAGGCACAGGCAAACTCTGCTCTCCAGATGTTTTGGGACTACAACTCCCATCATCCCTAGCTAACAGGACCAGTGGTCAGGGATGATGGGAATTGTAGTCTCAAAACATCTGGAGGGCCGAGTTTGCCTATGCCTGATTTATGGAATGTAAATGAGTGCAAAGGTACAGTAGGCCCGTTTACACACACACACACACACACACACACACACACACACACACACACTTCTCCCTCCAGATGAGCAAGAGTTCATTATCAGAGTTCATGTAGACATTCCAGCCAGGCAAATATATTCAAGGGGGTGCAAAGTAAGACCAGAGTGGGGTGGTGGCCTGGGGTGATGAGGTGCTGCTTGAGGAGGGTTATGAGGGGCAGATAAGAGAGCCCTGGACAGTCACATTTGGCCCCTAAGGTCAGAGGTTCCCCACCTGTCAGAGCTGTGGGTGTCTCTCCTCACCACAGATGCCACGGGAGCCTCTTGAAGTTTTTATAGTCTTTATTTACAATATTTACAATGGGTCATTAGCACATCGTTCATCCATCAGAGTCACTCAGTTCAGATCTCTGCTGAAGCCTGCGTTTGCTCCTCCAACAGCTCATAAAATGGCGAAGTCTCCTGCCCCGTTGTTCTGCCCTTCTCTTTTCCACATGGCTCTCGAGGGCGGTCGTAAATCTTTCCACCTGATTCTGAGCCTGAGCTTAACCCCTGCATTCCCTGTGAACTTTCTGTCTCCCCAGCCCTTTCTGGGCTTATTCCAACTGCTCTCTCATCATTGCCTCCCTCCCCCTTAGGCACCTCGTCCACATCTTCCGCTCCCAGGCTCACCTCCCTCTGGGGAACCTGAGACCTCTGGTTCGCCCCTGACACCACCCCGCCATGATGAAAGAAATGACTTGACTTGGTAAGGGAGAGAGTGGAGCCAAAGGTGGAGCTGAAGCAGAGAACCTGTTCAATCAGGAATCATTCATCTGTTGTTGAATGCAGAACCCCAGCCACCCAGCCCTGCTGCCTTGTTCTCTTTCTAACTGTGCCCCTTGCCGCTATTGCCCACTGGATAATAGTGCTTACCTTTACTTACCATTCAGCTTGGGGCTTAGCCACTAGGTGAGGTTGTAGCTAAGCCGAGAGTCAGGACCAGTTCCCTTGTACGATAAAGATAATGGTGCCTTTCTTTCTCCTCTCCTGCCCTTCTTGGATGCAGGCAGTAAGATGTAATTCTCTCTGTTGGATACTACTCGGGTCGATCCAGGATAGAGCAAGGTCTTAAAAAATAACATGGCCACCAAAGGCTCTTCTTAATATTATGGTTGCGCTAGCAGGGCAAGGAGGGGGAAATCGCTGTGCGCTTTCTGCAGGGTGCCATTTAATCAACTGGTGCTGGTGACCATGAAATGCCCGAGTGTTGGGAACATACGCCGAGAAAATCCTGGCCAATTTGTGCATCAAAATACCCACGACCCACCTTTCCTTACTGCCTGCTGAGCCCATTGCAGTGTGTGTGGGAGGCAATGGCTTGGGGGACACACACACAAAACTGAGGAGGGGAGCTTGCCTCTGTTTTTGTGACTTCTGTCTGAAGTAAAAATATATCCCCAGGGATGTTCATAGGGGAGGGGGGGACTTTCTTAATTGTCTCTCCCCTGGGTTCCTGCTTCATTCCTCAAAGCAGGAGGATTTATCGGGCTATAAATAAGGTGACTCTGAAAGTCATATGCTTTGCTGCTAATCTGACAAAAAAAGAAAAGATATAAGAGGGAAAATAACCTTGCTTCATCAGTGAGAGATTCAGGAAACCATTTGGGCTTTCTCCCCCTCCGGATATATTATATATCTCTATGTTCTAAACATTTTCCTGACCTTTTAAGAAACTTTCAAAAACTGGTGTAGAGTAATGGCTAGGCCTGTAAACTGGGGAGTCACCAGTTCAAATCCAGAGTGAGATCATCAAAGGCCAGTTCATCTGTGCAGAAATAGTGAGTGGGAGGACCCTTTTTTTGACTATACCACTTCAGAAAGGAGATGTGGGGTACATATTGAATATTTCACCATGTCAAACAAACATTCTTGCAGGTGAAAAGGCTCAGGGAAAGAATTATAATGTAGTGATATCCTTTATGTTTTCTGTATCAACGGCTCCCCACCCCCCAGCATCATGGATCATTCAAATGAACAATGCCTCCCCTGCATTTTGAAGTGGTTCAGTCGAAGAATGAAAGAGCCACATGCTATTTCTGCATGTCTGATTCGGCTCAAAGTATGATAAAGCAGGCTGGCATTCTCTCATTCCTATCTGCAGTGCAGGGATGAAAGTATTAGCCTACCTTACATGGCTGTTGTGGAATGTTTGTGGAATGTTTTCCACCCTTGAAAATGAACAGCCTAACTGCCCATGTGTTGTCATTGATATGAATGCTTCACTGCAGGGTGGCCCTTGGCAAGATTTTGGGGGTGCTCTCTGACAATTACCTTTTTTATTTTCCCAGACTTTTATTCGAAGTCTTTGCTTTAAACCTTTTCTACTCTTTGCAACAGGGGTTTTTATGTGTGTGTGCTGTAATTATACTTTTTTCCCCATTGTGAATTTTAAATTGTTTTGCGTCTTCTTGTGAGTCATCCTGTGAACAAAGCACCACTTTGTTATGGTGTGGACTATAAATATTGAAAGTTAACAAATTGCAAATTGTCTGATGTAAACATGGCATTGAGGTATGTGCCAGGTGAGCCTCTTTGAAGAGGACATTATTCCACAGGTGGGGTGCCACTACTCAAAAAGCCCTCTCTCCTGTAGGTGTCCACCACACCACACTCAGTGAGGGAAGTTGAAAAGTGCTCTATACTGAGTCATATCATTGGTCTATCTGGTTATAGTAAAGGGCCATAGCTCAGTGGTACAGCACATGCTTTTTGTCCAGAAAGTCCCATGTTCAATACATGGCACCTGCAAGTTGAGCTGGGAAAGTCTCCTGTGTGTGACAGTCTTTTGCCAGCTCTACCTGGTGATGCCATTGGGGACTGAACCTTAGGCATTCTGCAGGCAGAGCATGTGCTCCCTCAATCAAGAGTGGGTCAATCAGATTTGTCATTGCCTCTTCATTGCTTCCTGTAGGTCAGCCCCAGAGCTTAACAGAAAAATAATAGTGCTTGCAGACACTTTATTAATGACTTTAACAGAGACCCACAAGGGCAGTGCTCGCTTCAGCCAAGATACGACAAATAGCTACCCATTCAAGGTCCATCAGGCTTTCCAAAATGTGAAGCCTGGGTTAGCGGTTGTTGCTCAAATTGCTTCCAAGAGCACAAATCTAATTCTGTTCCTCTACCACCACTCCTCACATGCTCCCTCTTTTTTTGTCCCTTCCTCTCGGACTGTTAAACAAGCATCAAATTCCTGCCAAGACAGATCTCTCCCAAGTATAGAAGCGAGACGTGAGAGCTTGCGGTGGAAGGTCACTGAAAGAAGTCTGCTGTTCTTTGCTGCTTTATTTATCAAGGTTGGAGGGCAGTTGATTATTTAATGTACAGTCTGCTGTCTTAATAGAAAATGAATGGCATGTACAGAATGTTTACAGATGTCCTGGCAAGGCAAGATAAGGTTAGGAGAGGCATTTGAGTTCCCAATGAAGACTGTGTTAGTTAAAAAAAACACCCCTCTCTTTCAAATAGGCATGTGTGAGAGTGTGTGTATGACGTCTCTGTTGCTAGATTTATTTATTTTTACTCATTGAGATGAACAGCCTCAGAGGGAGGGCAGTTAAAATGCTTTTGGGTGACCTTGCACAGGGATATTCCAAGGCATAAAAAGTGGTTAAGTTGGAGCCCATGGTGAATGTTTTTGGGACTTAAGGAGAAGAAAGAAATGTGAAAGGACTGCTGAGGAGGCTAGCCATGGCTGGAACAGCTATAAGATCAAAAGAAGAACCTGCTGGAACAGGCCAATGGCTCATCTACTCCAGCATCCTGTTCTCACAGTGGTCTACCTGATACCTGTAGGAAGCCCTCAAACAAGACCTGAGCACAAGCTCACTCTCCCCTCCCGCGATTTCCAGCAACTGCTGTTGAGAAGCAGAACTCCTTCCAACCAAGGCTGGTAGTCACTAACACCCCTGTCCTCCATGAATTTGTCCAGACCCATTTTAAAGCCATTCAAGTTGGTGGCCATCACTGCCTCCTGTGGGAGTCACTGTATGAAGAACGACTTTCTTTTATCTGTCCTGAATCTTCCAGCACTCACCTTCACTGGATGACCATGAGTTCTAGTGTTATGAGAGAGGGGGAAAATATTCCAGTATTTACTGGGTGCAGAATTTTCAGTTGCGTGCATAGGCAGAGGAATTGCAGGAGCCTCTTGAGGCAGACCGAAGCTGTGCAAAACAGTGGCAGAGAAATGAAGACTCTGCATTTGAACACAGTGATGGAATAAGACAAGATGGGAAGCCTCAAGAACAAGATATTCCTTGGCTAACCCTCCCAGGACCATTATCTCCAAACATGAGTTCAATACATAATCTAACCAGCATAAGGGATATATTTATTATTCCTCCTATCTTCTAGCATTAGTGAAAGATTAGGCCAAATGAGTCACACTAGACTACAATATATATGCAAATTCCTTTTTCCAGCAAGCATCTCTATATGACACATGATTTTTGATTATTTATAAGCTATCAAAGATCATACACAAATGCACTTTGCCAGATAAAGTGTTTATCGGGGAGTTACATCCATTGCCGCCACAGTGCCAAATGTTGCACAGAATAAATGAAGAGTTTGATTAAATATTTCTATAATGATGCTCTCAAAGACCTCAAGCATCCCAGAGACGGAAAACAAATATGTTAGTGTAGCAGAAGGAGAACGAAAAGTAAAAGCATAAGGCCCTAGCAATGTGGTATGGACATATGCCAGAGGCAGAAACCTCAGGCCCAGGAGGCAGCCCCACAAGCCTCTCTCTGTGGCCATTGGGACTCTCCCAGGCCACACCCTTCCCTCCAGGCCACATCTCTTACCTGATCTGTGCCATTGCCTCCTTGAATGCTTTTGTCCCACTGGAATGTATCCTTGGACTGTGGTCAAGCCTTTTACCTCTCTGCATGGAGGTGTGTGTTTAGTAACCTCTGGTTTTGGTCTGGTGGGAATATAGCCTACAGTAGAAGGGTAGAAGTCATATTATCCATTTGTCCGCTCACCTTTAGGTCCCACCCCTGATGTAAGCTCTTCAGCAATGCATAAAAGCAGGCTTCTGATCTAGTCCTATCAATGGAGGTTGGCCTAAGGGAGAAAATTGAGGGATGCCCCACCAACCTGAGTGTGCTCTCAGCAGAGGCACCAGCTTCTCAAGATGATTGAGGTGGCCCAATGTGACATCACCTCAACGTTGTGAGGAGTCAGGGGTGGAGCTGAACACCCTCTGAACATTGTGGGGGGGGGTCTTCCCCCCTAAGAAATACACAACCTAGGGGTCCAAAGTGCCTTGGGGCCCCAGGAGCTGGCACCTATGGCCCTCTGCTAGCCCCCACCTGCCTACCTTCCTAATTACAACCAGTCCAGGGTCTGGAACTGTCTGTCTCATTGACAGAGCATCAAATTCAACCCCCAGTCTTCCCAGGTAGGTCTGGAAATGCCCCCTGCCTCGAATTCTGAAGAGTTGCTGCCAGCCAGTACAGATAGCAATGAGCTTAATAAACCAATGGCCTTACTCAGGATAAGGCAGCTTTCTATGTTTCTCCTCCTTAGTTTCCATATTGTGCTTGCAGAACTCAGCAAGGAGGAGGAGGATGGGGACAAAATTCAAACTGGATTATTCTAACGATCACTGGTTCTGGTACCACCCGCTGTTGGCTTTCCTGACTTCTGCCCTACCTGTCCCAATAGGCACCAGTCACCTCTATGAAGTAAGTCCCACTGAACTCTCACTGAGACCATATTGGCTGTGAGCCATGGAAGACCTGTCCCCTGCCTTACAGGGTTCTTTCCACCTGGCCTGCCAGAGAGAACAGGGCCCTGGCCGTCTCCAGCAGCAGCAGCAGCAGCAGCAGCAGCAACAACAACAACAACAGTTCATCACCAAACAGAAGTAGCCAAAATGTGAATCTGCAAACATTCTTTCCATAGAAAACCAGTTTTTAAGATCAGAAAATTGCTATATATAAAATAGCACAAGAGGCCCCTCAGAGTTCACGGTTAGTGCATAAAATGAGCTTTAGGTTTCTGTGAGAATTTTGCACCAACCCCCTGCCACTATCAAATACTTTGTGGTAAGAAAAGCAGGATGACTTCTGAGCCACAATTCAAACCCATGCCTGGAGTAATGAAAGAAGACATGTGCTATTGGGTGAACTAGGGCCACCACTGTATTTAGCTCTAACAGAACAACATATGCAGCAAATTTATAAATATGCAGGGTACTAAAGGAAACAACAACAACAACAATGCAGTAGCCACCCTATGATTGTCATTATGTCCAGGTAGGGTTAACCTGAACTGGCCCTGAGTTGGAGGAAGTATGATTACTACCGTCTCTCTTTCTGGCTACACCTATTCAGGTGTTGGAGAAGACCTTCTTGAGTGCACTTTCCCACTGGTAACATCTGGAGGACCAAATGTTTCCCATCCCTGAAATACACAATGCCATTGTTGAGGAAGGCAGAAATATATCGGTGGAAGTAAAGGGACAAAAAGGTTTTGGTACATCTATGTTTCAGTTACCTTTAGGTCCATTGTTTTAAAAAGTAGGGGATCCAATAGTTTTCTAAGTGCAAAGTATATTTACTGAGCTTTTTGCGTTTCCCAGCCAAGATGCAGCTCTACAAAGCACCTAGATTCTGCCTTTGCCATCTGTTGTCATACAGCTGCTGAACATAACTTTTGACATTTTAATATGTGAAGGAAAATGCAGATTGGCAAAGATGTTGTGTTGTTTTTTCAAACTTGGAAAGGTTGCTTCTCTGCAGGCTTGCTCCCTGGTGATTGTGAATGGGGAGAGAGAAATGTCTGTGACATGACAGCAGGGGATTAAGAAACCAGAAGGGTTAGCTTTGATGTGGCATGAGGCAGGCCAGAACTCAAGGGTATCTTGAGTTACTGCACCAAAGAGAATGACTGCAACCCCAGTGGCAAAAATTGATTGGCAATAACTGAGCTATCACAGCAAACCATATTTGCCCTGGAAGGGGGGAGCAATCCCCAAAGAAGAACTGTATTGAGAACGTTAAGAACATAAGAACCTGTTGGATCAAGTCCCGCAGTGGCCAACCAGACGCCTATAGGAAACCCACAAAAAGAGCATGAGTGTAACAGCCCCCTGCCCAAAACTTACATGCAAAAGTGTACGTACTAGGATAAATTCACACCAAAACACTGATGAGTTTTCATGAGGCCTTTATTTTTAAAACTGCAAACTTAAGTGGAAATGTGGAGATTGGAAAAATGAGAAAATGAGAGAAACTGAAGTTGACAGATTTCCCCATCCCTACGCCCACTACAGCTCCTAATAGCGAGCTGTAAAATGTAGCATACCTTGAAATGAATATGCATAGGCAAGATGGTGACTGGGAAAGGGGGTAAAATTAGAACCAAGATGGGGTGCAGGGGGGGGGGAGAGTAATCACATTTCCTAATGATTTGCTGTGGAAAACCCAAGGCAAAAACAAGGGCTATATGAGCCTTGTGTCCAATGGAGGCTGATGCATCAGGGCAAATGGGGCACTGCTCCACCAACCAACCAACCAACCAACCAACCAACCAACCAACCAACCACAGTCTCCCCTCACAGTCCCCACCTGCCTACCATCTTACTTGTATCCAATTCAAGGAGTGACTTCCTTCTCCTTCGTCTCAATGGTACTCTTGTAGAACTCTGCAGCAAGAAGGATGGAATCAAAACTAGAACCAGATGACTCTATCCTTGGTTTTGGCTCCACCTATTGCTTTGGCTTCCTGCCTTCTGCCCTACCAGCCCCAATGAGCAACTGCAACCACTGCTTGTAGTTACTTCCTTGTTCAGCGTGGATCAATGGAGAGAGGGAATTTAAGCTAAAAATATAGTTTCTATTATTTGGTCTATGAGTGGTTTGTATCTTTTTAAAAACAGGTTGGTTGGTTTGGTTTTTCAATAGATTCTTAAGGCTGAAATCATATTCACACTGACCTGGGGGAAGTCCTATTGAAACCAGAGGGCCTTTCATCCCAAGAGTTTATGATTGCAATGTAAATGTCAGGGACTTAAGCTGGACTTTATGTGATGTCATACAGTCCTCCTAGCCACTGATATTACTGGAAGGCTTTTTTTCTTCACCTGGTCAACCCTTACAGACCTTCTGTTCAGAAAGCCCTGTGTTGTTTTTTTTAGACATAATCCGAGGACCAAAGAAAAGGAGGTCTTGCCACGTTTTCATGAGATTTGTATCCTGTTTATCCATCACTCTCTGTGCTGCAGTAAATCAAGGAAGATATTGTGCTAAGAGCTTGTTCTCCGCAGGCTCCGAATCCCTGCTGTTTCAAACTGCCGGTGTCTTATTGACTTGCGGAAAATTGCTCTGTACTGGGACTGCATTGGTAATATGAAGCGTTTTGCAGCTCTAAACAGTGCAAACAATGAAATGCAGCAATGATAGCGGGGCCCAGTGTCGTAGCAGAGCCAGAGAGATTAAATTCCAGTCTCTCAATTTTTCCAATGACAGTAAATGAAGGCAGGGCACATCTCCCCTCTCCCCACCCTCCACCGCTTGGTATCTGAAGTACATAAAAATAATGCATTAGAAATCAAAAGATCAAGGCTGATTCACTTTAAAAAGAAGGAGATTGGGAGCTTTTGTGGGATTGCTACCATTTTCGAATAGAAGGATTGAAATGAAATTCTTGATTCAAGCATTTATCACCATCAGCTAGCAGGATTGGAGGTGGTGGCGAGTGTCCTGACACACGGCCATATACATCCTTCATTGAATGGAAACAGACAAGTAGATAGATTTAGCTTTTGCAGAAAGTAATTACAAGGAAGATGATAGTCAATACAATAGGAGGTTGGTCACTCCTCTCCCCTTGTCCCCATATTCTCAGCATGGAAAAAACTTGTTCTTTAAAGCATTGACATTGTAAAGAAGAATCCTCTGAAGTTCTGGTTCCATCCGAGAACGGCATTTCTTTCTTAAGCTTGAGCTAAAATTTCTCAAATTTTGAAAACCATGCTCAGCTCCCTTTTTGTATATACTTTTTCAGTAACTCTTGAGAAGATGATCTGATCATTTGTCTTACATGGTGCCCCCCCTCACTCTCCACCGAGTTCATGAGGGTTGCTGGAAGCATGCAAAGGACACCATGCTGACCACAGCTGAGCTACTTGAGCCCTGAATAGTTGGGACCACCAATGTGATTAATGTAGTAAGGAGAAAGAAGCAGCACTCAGTGAAAGAATTGGACAGTTCAATGCACAACTGAAGCATTTTAGGGAAAACATTTCCAACCCATCACAATGGATACATTGGCATGAATATAAAAAGAAGTATTTTAACCTCCTGTTGCTTGAGGAACTTTGAGGAAAGCAAAAGGAGAGTTGTTAAGATGGAGACATTTCTTCAAGCAGTTTTATGCATCCTTCTTTATGTCTAACTATTGATAAGTTACCACTTGTTTAGTGTTCACCTATATTCATGCAGTGAATGAAGCTAATGGAAGCAATGTGTCCTATATTGTGAGATATTGAGACTCACTTAGGAAGCCCAGCAGTGACCCCATCAAGATCTCAAGTAAATAGTCTGAGTCAGCAATTCAAGGAAAGAGCCCATGGCAGGAAGCCAAGGTACTCAGTGTACCTCCAAGGCCTTGGAGCGCTCCCAGGGTCCTGATGAGTCAGCTGTTTTTGCAAGCACTTGGGTCTTACATGTGTTGGCTGGAGGTGCAGTGATATAAGTCCTTACCACCCCACTGCTGCTTCCCAGAGGACCTGGCTGGCTATTAAAGACCCTTCACTTCTTCTTTTGCAGTTTTTAGCTTCTGCAGGGCTAGCGAATGGGGGACTGTTATAGTGTAGAAAATATTAAACAAAATGTTATTTTCAATTACTCACCTGCCAACAGGTATGCAATTGGTCCCTGTTTTGTAGAGTATTTTTTAAGACATCATTTCCACCACCCCCTTCATTCCTTTACATCAGTGCAAGTTACTCCTATTCCAAGTTGAACTGGCAGGTGAGTGTGGGCCTAAATTTTGAGGATTTGATCTAGGACACATAACTGAGATGAACAGGGTGTGGGACAGATATAAACCTCTCCCTGTCCCATCCCACTCCACTTCTGCCATTCTCCAGAACGCCACTTTTTGAGGACTTACACCAGCATATGTTTGACCAGTATCAGTGCTGCTGACTGAGCTCCTCAGTCAGGCCTCTCCATATGGCTTTCAGAACTCTCCCCAGGACACATACCCCCCCTACTGATGCTGATTTGCACCCTCCTTGAGCATTTTAGCTGGCTGGAATGTGTATTTAAGAGACATACAGTCGTACCTCGGGTTACATACGCTTCAGGTTACATACGCTTCATGTTACAGCTCCGCTAACCCAGAAATATTACCTTGGGTCAAGAACATTTCTTCAGGATGAGAACAGAAATCATGCAGTGGCGGTGCGGCAGCAGCAGGAGGCCCCATTAGCTAAAGTGGTACCTCAGGTTAAGAACAGTTTCAGGTTAAGAAAGGACCTCCGGAACGAATTAAGTTCTTAACCCGAGGTAGCACTGTATATACCATTTGATTATTTACATTTCTAAGCAGTGTGTATAAGAACAATCCACAGAAACGAAGAAAACAAAGCAATAAAAAAAAAATCTCACAAAACAAGTTGTTATCTTAAAAAGTCTGTTGGAACCAGAAAGTCTTTGAACTCTGATCATGCCTCTTGCTTGCCTGAGTGGAAGACTCGAGAGGGGTGTGGATGTGAAGAAAATCCCCTGCTGTTCAAAGGCAAAATTCGCTTTCATTGCCCCACCTACTTTTGCCTCTGGCCCTGCACCCCACTAGCATGTGACCCTCTGATGGCTACCCAGAAGGGAATGCAGCCTTCCAAGACTGTAAAAGACTGCTTCCTAGATCTATAATTAACACCCAGTTTTTATCTGTTAAGTAATCTCCCATATTTTCAGCAGCAGTGATGGTGTAGATGCTTCATTCACCGCCAACCGTGGTGCAGTATGACTTCAGCCATGGCTGAGCCTAGAGTGCCCTATAAACCATCAGAATCATCACTTGCAGAAGGGAAGTATAACTCAACCCCTAACCTTTCTTTCTTTCCTTCCCCCCTCTCACCTCCAATGCAGCATTAGTGAACATTTTTGATGTCAGAATGATGAAGTATCCACTCTTTTTAAATCGAGACTCCTCAAATATGCCACGCTGTATCTTTTAGCCTCTGGAGAAAAAGTGAAAAGTGACTCTTCAGTTTTGAGAAGAGAATCATCAAAGTCTGACAGGACTGTCAAAAATAATCACTTTAATTTAACAAGCACTTACCACCGGTTGTATTATAAACGGTGTTTTGAGAATTCCTCTGTGTGTGTGTGCGCGCACGTCTGCCTGCCTGTATCTGTTCGGGTCACCTTACCAATACTCCATCAACATGGCATGAGAAAGACAAAAATATAGCCAGGAGAAGGGTAGGAATGGAAATGTATCATCAGCATGAAGGTGTGAGCTAAATACAGAGATTCTTGAGAACCTTTCAGAACTTGCAAGTCTCACCAGTGCAACATCTACAACAGTTAGATCGCGGTGAGCAACCTCAGACCAGGGGGTCAAAGATGGCCTTCTAGGCATCTCTGCCTGGCATTTTGGACCCTTCACAGGCAGCCCACCTTCATCATACCACTCTTCTTAGACCACACCCTTCACCAGCTTTGCTTCACTCCCTCCTTGAGTGTTTTTGCCTGGCTGGACTATGTGCTTGATAGTGACTCATGCTTCTATGGATGGAGGATAGAGAGGTGTGTGTGTGTGTGTGTGTGTAGAAATTAGCCTAGTGCTGCTAATTGCTACCATATAGGGCTAATCTCAGGTTGATAGTTGCTGAACTGAAAGGGTGGCAGTGGTAAGTTGATCTGTTTACAGCTTTGGTGGGGCATTGCGCTCTATGGAGTGGCTAATACAAGGCTGGGATAATTGACTGAAAATTGTAAGGTCTGTGGGGTGGAGTATATAGTTGACCATGTTAGTGGGATTGTTTGAATTGCAAAATTGTCTGTGGGGGCTGCCCTCTGAGAAGAGTTTCTCTGGGGTTTGGTGTGGGAGACTTTAGGGAAGTTTATAAAGGATTCCAGGATCTACAAAAGGTTGTGACTGAAATGTGATCTGTTGCCAATAGGTTGTGGCAATCTGAACTGTTGGCAACAGGGTCTTTCTGTGGCCTTGTTAAACTATGAGAAAAAGATGCTTGCTCTCCCTGAGAAGATGCTCTGCTCTCCCTGAGTCTCATACCTGCCTTACAGGACGTTGGGCCCAAATAAAATTTGCCCACTTAGTGTGACATCTTCAAAGATCCATTTTATATATAGCCACATTTTCTGCCTGGCCCAAATATCCAGCCCAACTTCTTTCACAACATTTCTCTCTGTGTGTGAGAGAGGCCCTCACTATAGATTGCATTAACCTCAAGGCATGTGTATTTAGCAACACTTGAGTGAGTGTATGTGTGTGGAGTGTGTGGGGGACTTTCATTTCAAAAGTCCAGCCTGGTCTCAGTATTCAGCTCTGGCCAGAACTAGAAACTGGGGGCTCCTTGAAGGTAGAGCAGATATCTGCATCACCAATATCTCAAAGAGGTGCTGGATCTACTGCACCACTGGAGGTATCTAGACCAATTCCTGGATGACTCTCATGGGCTTCCCACCTCTGCTCAATCACTACCAGAGCCATCAGAGCAGAAGAGATGGTGAGCTGGGTGAGAGCTTCAGGAGAGCTGGCTAGCTGAAAGGAAAACTACTCGGGATGAGAGGAAGCCAGTGTAAGCAACTGCTCAGATCAGAGCTTAGCTGAAAACAAGGAAGGAGGTAGAGTCTTCAGTTCCTATGAAGTCTTCCTTATGAGGACTGGGGTGCTTTGCTGCTGAAGCAACAGCTCCCTTAAAGCTGCAGTGTAAAGTTATCCAGAATCTGATGGAACTCTGGCACAGGAAGCCTTAATACTTCTTCCTGTTGTGGACAGCCAATGTTCAGCCTGAGTGGGTGGAGTCATTTCAGTACTGGAAACTCTTTACTGTATAGGGAAATGGAGCCTGTAGTCATGGTGGCAATCCACATGAGGCAACCACACAAAGACAGCCAAAGGCTGCTATGTCTACTTTGGACAGCTCCTGACACAGCCTCATTCTGAGCATTATTACTAATCTTGTCCTTCATTAGATGTCACTAAATCAGAGGCCAAATTGGCAACCCAGTCAATCTGGTGTTATAATGTGGTTCTACTTTTTTTTTTTTTTAAGAGTCATCGTAGATGGAACATCACGCCCAGTTTCAAAAATGAGAGTAATGTTAAAATTCCAGCATCTGTTCAAGCTACATAGCAAAATTGCACCCTTACTTTATAAACTCCTGAGGACATTAATCAATCTCATACTTCTGCTGGGATTCCGGGGAAGTTTAAAGGTTATACAGTTGGTTGGAGTGCTCAGGGTGATTACTTCCAGCTTGCTTATTCAACACTATTTCCATGAAACAATAACATTTTATGCACAGTAAGCTCTATTACCTCTCATCTGTTCGTGATGCTTCACTTCACATACAGGTGCCAGCTACCTGGGATATTAGTCATCTCTGAAAAATGCTTAGTGGTGCTCCTTCCATTGGCTACTACCGCAAATTGCTTCTGATTAATCATACTCAAGTTGCTTTACCTCTTGAAATGGACTCCGTAAGGAGCAAGGGCTGGAAAATGGAACAGCAACTCCATGGTTTAGCCACCAAATCCAAATGGGACTCTCTGAGGTGAGAGAACAGAGGATTGTCCTTCTAATTTATGAGAATAACCTTTAAGAAAATTGAATTAGGTTTATAGGAGAGCATATTACTGTTGATGTTGATAAAGAGGGTAATGAGAAGCAGATGATGAGGCAGATAAACGAGAGGTGCCTTTGCCTTTAGAAATTTTTTTTATTAAATCAATAATACATATTAAGTGTATTTTTGTATGATAAACAGAATGTAATCTACTTAGCCTATTTATTAGTGAGTTTGTCTTTCATTTAAGTGAAGATCACCTGGCTTTGAGGCCTAACTCCTGGTCATTAGTGGTTCAAACGTAAAAGAGAACAGTGTACAGTGGTGCTTGTTTTACTGTATTATATTATCTATTTTGCATGTCACCTCAGGTCTTCTAGTGGAGAGGTAGTTCATAAATTCAACAAATGAATAAATAACAGTACATAATGCCATCATGTTTCATCAAAATCCATACAGCCATCAACAACTTGGGAATGCAGGCATAATTTATAAGAATTAGATTACAAATTGAATGTCCATGTGAAGATGTATGGTTTGTTGTGTTAGACTGTGTGTGTAAATATATATCTTAAACAGATTTATGTAAATCATAATAGCTCTATCACTGACCTGGGGCAGTGATACAATGTGGGTGCTGGGTCCCATGGGCGAGGCAAGAGGATCTAAATAGGGGATCAATGAAGGCCTGCTCCCCTCCCCTGCTCTCTGCTGTCAGGCCTATCAAGATGAGCACATGAAATTCTGGCGTGTGTAGGGATCCTGCTTGCAGTGCGGAAAGTGTTTCTAATATGAAAAGTTTGTAGTGGTTAGAAGAACCCTATAAATTAAATTCGTATTGTTTTCTCATAATACAGCATGGAGGCTGGTGCGATATAAGGAGTTCATTGCAGCTGACATAAGAGGTGAAGCCATTCATGTCTTAAGCGCGTACAGTGCAATATTATGCATGTCTACCCAGAAGCAAGTCCCACTGAGTTCACTTGGGCTTACTCCCCAGGTGGGCAGAGGATTGCAGCGTTGGCCAGTACATTACAGCAATTCCCTTCATGTTCAGCATGGATGAGGGCAGTTCCTCTTCATTGCCCCTGACTTAAATCTAATAGAAAGAACTCAGCTGCTCCAGCTAACTTCTGCCACTTTTGCTGCCCATGAAAAAGCAGTACTGTCTTTACCCAGAGATTATCTCCTAGTACTCTCTTGGGCTCACAGATTGATAAATATATCTTCTGTGACATCCATGGCTGTCCCCTCACACCACAGTGACCCCCTCACACCACACCACACTAATCTAACCTAAAGTGAGGAAACATTTACAGCTCAAGGGCCACATTCCTTTGTGGGCAACCATTTGGGGGCCATGGCAAAGGTGTGCAGAGCAACAGAGCCCTGCCATGGGAGAAAGCAGGGGTTCTTGAATCTCTCCAACATCTCCAATCCAGGCAACCCAGATGCATTGTCTTGCTTCAAGGATACATTCTGGCCAGATAAAGATACTTGAGGAGAGCACAAGGAGGACTGGTGAGGAGTCTGAGCTGAGGAAAGAAGCTGCAGTCTGAGGAGAGTCTGAAGGGCTACACAGGTCCACATTTAGACCTTGGTTGTGAGGTTCTCCATCCCTGATCTTATACCCTGTCATCATAGTCAAGAGATGAATTGGATATGGAAAGTGGCCTTGTGGTCAGGTTTGCAAATCCTAACCTTCAAGTTATAATCAGAACCCTAATTATCTAAAGCTGTAATTGATGGGGGTCCATCTTAACTGGCGACAGAGCGTGTTAATCTTACCACTGTGAGTTAAGAGGGCACTTAATGACCTGGCTTCCAAGATAACTTCAGGAAGTTAATGGAAGGAAAATTTTGTATCCTCTCCTACCTCCTAAAAGCTTATTTAGGGAAGGGCTGTGGGTCAGCAATACAGCATTTGCCTTGCATGCAGAAGGTCCCAAGTTCAATCACTTCAATCTTCAGGTAGGGCTGGTTGAGACTCCTCCCTGAAACCTTGGGGAGCTGCTGCCAGTTAGTGTAGACAGTACTGATCTAGATGGACCAATGGGTCTGATATAAGACAGCTTCCTATGTTCCTATGAATCAAGAAGGCTTACTGGAATGGTGAAGCTGTGTCATTAGTGTTTTCCTAAAAAATTAATAATGGAGGGAACCATGCATATCTCTTTGTTAGAGCGGTTTGAAAGTGGTAGGGACATTACAGTCACCTGGATCTTTTGATAACTGGCTAGAATGGTGACCAAGAAGGTAGGTCATGGTGAGGATGGCAGGTGGTTCCAAACAGGCCAGTGGAGGGGGCCTTTGGAGATTCATATTTTTCTCTCTGATGATAATGCCATGTGGAAGTGGCTACTGGTGGAACAGTTTGGGAGAGTATATGACATGGAAGTGCTGAGAGATTATGGTATGAAAGTATTTTCCTAGTAATAGCCTGGAATTATCCCCTAACCCCATGGCTTTCTGCACCATGACTAGTGATGTAAGAAAGCATCATTCCCCATTCCCCCCTGTATTAGTCTCATGCATCACTGTTCCCATTCCTCTGCAGTTTGTCTTCCACTATTCCATGCTATTCATCTCACTGTCAATTGTGGATAAATTGCATAGCCTAGTTGCATAAATTATGTAAAGTACATTATATTATTCCATCCCATTAATTTCAACACAAAGAAAATGTAATACAAATGGGGGACATAATCAAATGTCCATTGTAGTTGTTGGATTGAGTGAACACTGGCAATTTCTGCTCCCATTTCTGTTTTTGTTGGAATTCTCCAACATCCTCAGTCATGACGAAGGGCACTCAACAAGGAAGAACTTTTGAAAGCATGTTCTCAGATTACAGAAGCAATGGGAAACCCATTGCTGGATGACTTCCCAGATTTAGACATATTTGACAGATGGAACTCTGCTGAGTCAATTGTTAGGCCACTTTTCCAGCTAATAGAAAGCAAGAGCAAGGCTTCCAGAAGAACATCATGAAATTTGCACACAAAAGCATCCCCAGTGCCAAAAGTGGTTCCAAGATTAGTGTGTGTGCATGTGTATGCACTCAGGCAAAGCATCCTCATCCATTTGTATAAGAGGGAGAGCATGTAAACTGAGCATTATCTCACGCGACATTTCTCGTTCTATGGGTGTTGCATGCAAGGTGACATCATGAAGTCCTGCATGATGCTATATGAAAAAGCAGCCTTGTTCTTTTTAGAAGGGCTTGAAACAACAGTGAGACAACTATATGAAAAATACTGATTTTTGTGCATGCTTTTTGCAATCAAAAAATGGATTGCAAAAGCCAGAGAAGTGTGTAATCTGACTGGCAGTTGTACTCCAATCCACAAGTAAGTTTGGGAGCATTGGATCAAGTTGCTCCTGTGCAAAAGAATCATTCCCCATCCCTATGTTTCACCCCTCTGTACACAGGACCTACTAAGGCAGGCTAAATCAGAAGCATCTAGCCAGTGGAATAAAGGGAACGGTTAATGTGTGCGCACACACAAAAAATCCAACATGAAATAAGCATAAAATTAGCTAAACTAGAAATAAATGGATGGAATGAAATTTTAATTACTTTTAGATGATATATATTATGATGGATTCATTATGCTATAAAAATTAAGCTGACTGCAGGAATGGTAGGGATAAAGAACTGTGCTTATTCTGAGCACAGAAGGTTTGCGAGAAAAAAGATGGTGTCAGGAACCAAGAATAAGATATTATTATTATTATTATTATTATTATTATTATTATTATTATTATTATACCACCGTTCATCCAAAGTTAAATAGAGAATAAAACAAAAAAGTACATAATAAAAACAAGAACAGAACAAACCAATAACACCCCCCCTCCCACGAGTACATTTAAAGGATATTGACATTAATCAGCCAAAGGTCTGCTTGAAGAGGAATGTTTTCACTGTGCACCTAAAGATGTATAATGAAGGTTCCAGACTCCTTCTTGGGGAGAGCATTCTGCAAATGGGAATCCACTGCAGAAAAGGCCTGTTCTCATGTTGCTACCCTCTAGACCTCTCATGGAGGAGGCACCTGAAGAAGGGCCTCAAATGATTATCTCAGGGTCCAAGTCAATTTATATGGGAAGAGGTGATCCTTGAGGTACTGCGGTCCTGAGGCTTTAAAGCCTTTATAGGTCAAAACCAGCACTTTGAATTGGGCTCAGGAACTAATTGGCAGCCAGTGCAGCTGGGCCACGTTCGGTGTAATATGCTCAAACTGTGTTGCCCTGGTGTGCAACCTGGCCGCCAAATTCTGCACCAGCTCAAATTTCCAAACTGTCTTCAGAGGCAGCCCTACACATCGCAGTAATCCATCCTAGAAGTTACCAGAGCATAGATGACAGAAATTAGGCCATCCCTGTCCAGATAGGGATGCAGCTGCACCACCAGCCAAAGCTCTTGGGAGGCACTCCATACCACTGAGGCTACCTGAGCCTTAACAAGGGCACATTTACCCATCTCTCTCCCAACAGAGGTCATCATACAGGGTGACCAAAGCAGTTTTTTTGCCCAAACTGGGCCTAAACCCCAATTGAAAGGAATCAAGAAAGTCAGTTTCCTCCAAAGCATCTGATCCACAACCACCCACTCAAGAACCTTGCTCAAGAAGCAGAGATTAAGTAACTGCCAACCAGCAGTCAGGTTGAGTCCAGTGAGGGTTTCTTAAAGAGGTGGCCTTACTACTGCCTCCTTCAGGCAGGCAGGAACCACTCCCTCTCACAAGGAGGCATTAATCACCTCCCAGGGCCAGCCAGCTATCCCCTCCCTGCTAGTTTTTTTTTATCAGCCACAAGGGTCAAAGGTCCAGAGTGCAAGTGGTTGCCCTGACCAATTCAAGCACCTTGTCCACATCCTTGAGCCTTACCTACTGAAACTCATCCAACAAAAGAGGACTAGACAGGCTCTGGATACCTCTTGAGAATCATCTGCTGGTGAATACAAGCCATTTTCTTCAGGTGATGGAGGCAAGGAATCTGCAAATGCAGGAGAAAGTCACCCATGCCATCCTCAAAGGTGAGAGGCAGAGGGGTGCTACTGAAATTTGAGAGCCCAAGGTTCACCACTGCAGAACCATTTAATGAACGTTGGAAGCTTCCAGATGGACAAAACCAGGAGCTTCTTTTCATGACACATAGTCAAACTAAGGAGTTCACTCCCACAAGAAGTAATTGACAGATTCATGGAAGTGAAAACTACCAGTGGTCCTAGCCTGTTCCCACAATGGTGGGAGCAGCAGCTCCATGGTTTACCCTTCCCTGGTTACCACTTTGCTAGTAGCAAAACAACACTGACAAGCAGTGGGCTACAGACCATTGTAATGGGCCAAGACATCACAAAGAACTATAGACCTCTCTAGGATTAAGGCTGCTGAAGTGTTGCATCAGCTTGAACAGTGGTCATTTAGGTGGCCCCATACATCTCCTTTAGGCAGAAGGGATTCTGGCAGATGAAAGACTCTACAGCGAGGAGAAGTAAGTCATTTGGCACAGGCAGGAGGGGCTCATTAGGACTGTTATGATTCTGAGCCTGCTGTTTTCACAGCCACCTCTGCTTGCCATTTCAGCTGCAGATTGATGCTCATTGAAGTCCTTTTATAAACACATCTGGCAGGAAGTGGCATCTGTAACAACAGCTGGCAGCCAGAAAGGGAGTAGGAGACAGAAGAACAAAAAAAGAAAAAAGAAAAGAAAAGAGCTGTGAATGGATAGGGTGGTGGGGTGATGGCTTGTAAGCTATAATTAAGTCTCAGTGTTTTCCCAAAATGGACTTGATCCTATTAATATAAAGCAATAGACTAGCAGCCTTTTGTGTTATATTTAACAACTGAACTGCATGAGAAGCTCAACATTATCTAAAATAGTTTTGCATGCTCATGTGATAGTCTCTTATGAATTATTATTTAATGTGGCAAGAAAAATGTGCACCTTGGATTCTGCCCCCAGACAGATCATACCGCTCAATGTGGAATGTAGGAAGATGCCTTATATATTGGCCTATCTGGGGGTGGAAACCTCAAGCCTTGGGACAAAATGTGGACCTCTCATTCTCTCTCTGTGGCCCTTCGGACTGTCTCCAGGCCACACACTCTCCCTAGACACCCTACTGGCCCTGCTTCAAACTCTCCATGAGTGCTATTGCCTGGGTGGAAGGGGTGTCCTTAAACTCTGGTAATGCCTTCTGCTTTCCTGGATAGAGAGGTGTGTAAATGTGTATAGAAACAAGGCTACCATACAAAGATAAGATTTACATGAATTGTTGTGACTGATTTTGCCTCAGGCCCAACCTAGCCCTGGCATTTTGCCCCCAGAAGGGAATGCTACCCGAGGTCTGAAAAAGGTACTCACCCCTGTTTTATACTGACTAACAGTGGCTTTCCAGGGTTTCAGATAGAGGACCCTCTCAGCCCCACCTGGAATTGCTGGGGATTGAACTGTCTATCAAAATCTATTTTGCTCTGATCTTAACAGAAAGTGGGAAGAGGTTTGTAAAAGCCTTTGCAAATCTGCGCCCCCTCTTTAAGAGCAGAACAAGATCGGGAACTTAAAGGGGAAGCAGAGAGATTCACAAAGGCTTTTGCAAGCTTCCTCCTGGTTCCCTTTTAAACTCCTGAGATGAAGAACCAACCATGCTCCAGTCTCATTCCAATCTTTAACCTCCACCCATCAGATGACAAGTGGAAATTAAATCCTGCTGCCTAGTCTATGTGTTCTTGTTCCCTACTGGGAACATAATGACTCAGTCAATGCAGGATTAAACCCTGTCTTCCCACTCTTCAGTTTACATCTACAATGATTTCTGCTGACATTCAGGTTGACATACTTTGGGGGAAATAGCCTGGTGGGCCAATATTTGCCCATGGGCCACAGGTTCCCCACACCTTCCCTAACACACAGTGGAATTCTAATGGTGCTTTAATGGTAGGTGACAGGTATAGTCAATCTGCAGTTTCAGGACCTTGGACAGTTCCAGCAATATAAAATGAAAGGCCAAAGATAAACAACTTTTTTTTACTGTCCCAAATTTCTTCTTACATGCAGAAAGATTCTCTCTTCTGTGGGAACAGCACACTTATCATTGTAAACACTGTGCTGTCCCTGTGTGTGGGAATGTTCCATTTTAAATGGCATTCTATTTGCACTATTTCCTAGAAACCAAGGGTGCGGAGGGAGGCAGAACCAAACCGCCCAGATAACATTAAATGAAATAATTCTTAAAAGCCATCTTGTTCTATATAGTAGTTATTATCAGGGCAAATAGCATTTTAGCTGTCACATCAAGGGAAGGGGATCATTCTGCTGTGAATAAGATTGAATCTGAAGGGAGCTCAAACCTGACCATCAGACTTATGATAACTGACACTCAGATGAAAACATTAAACTTAAAAAAAGAAGAATCCTAAAAGGTTTGCCTGGCCCTGAAGCAAATCTGCAACACTCACTTGTTCCATTGACTGTGTCATTGGCTCATGAAATTATCATTTGGACTCTGGCTTCATTCTTGTTCATTTAGGGAAGCCCAGGTTTATTTATTTTTCACATATAGACTGTTTTCCAGTAAGATTATTTTTAAAGGAATGAAAAAACACAAAGTGATTAAATTAATACTGTAACACATCAGAAGGCAAATTATTTTTTATTGCTTCCCCAAATATGATTAGGATTGATTTATAGCATATAGTTGCTGTTTTACTTCTATAATGCGATATGTGTGGGAGGAACCCTTGAATGTGACCCAGTAGCTTGAGCCAGTGTGGGATGCAGCAGACCCACTCTTGATGGATGTGGCCAGAGAGTTGAAATGTATCCAGCCAGCTTTGCAGGGACTTCCAGAACTAATCAAAGGTTCTACAATCAAAGACTACATTGCCTGGAATCCATATAATGCCATCCACCACATTAAGTAGCGTCTTGGCTCAGTGGTAGAAGACACACTTTGCATGACAGATGTCCTAGGTTCAAACCCAGGTAAAGGTAAAGGGACCCCTGACCATTAGGTCCAGTCGTGACCGACTCTGGGGTTGCGGCGCTCATCTCGCTTTATTGGCCAAGGGAGCCGGCGTATGGCTTCTGGGTCATGTGGCCAGCATGACTAAGCCACTTCTGGCGAACCAGAGCAGCGCACGGAAACACCGTTTACCTTCCCGCCAGAGCGGTACCTATTTATCTACTTGCACTTTGATGTGCTTTCGAACTGCTAGGTTGGCAGGAGCAGGGACTGAGCAACAGGAGCCCACCCCGTTGCGGGGATTCAAACCACCGACCTTCTGATCAGCAAGCCCTAGGCTCTGTGGTTTAACCCACAGCACCCAGAGAATCTCCCTGACCGAAACCCTGCCAGTCAATGCAGTTCCTTGCTCTGAATAGCTTACAATCTAAAATTCAACAATGGGAGGAGTGCAGAAGTGAACGGGGAATTGAGGCAGAGGTAAATAGGGAACCAGTATGGGGAGGGAACATGGCTCAGTGGTGGACCATCTGCCCTCAATGTAGAAGGTCCCAGATTCAATACTCAACATCTCCAGGTAGGGCTGGGAGAGACCCCTGCCTGAAACCCTGGGTAGCCACTGCCAGCGAGTGTGGACAATACTGAGCTAGCTGAAGCAAGGGTCTGACTCAGTATAAAGCAGCTTCCCATATTTCTAGACATAGGCTTGTGTCCCGCTAAATTTGACTCAGAATAGACCCGTTTAAACCAATGAACCTAATTTAGTCATGTCTATCATTTTCAAAGAGTCTGCACTGAGTAGGACTAAAATGCCATCCACAGCAGCCCCCTTTGCCAGTTCAGCGTTTCTTCATCATGGTCCTGCTCCAGGTACTTTACCCATGCTGTTTTTATTTCTTAATTTTGCTTCATCCATTTCTTTCTTTCTTTATTAAAACATTCATACCCAACTCTAAAATCAAAGATTCATGAAACAGGTTTTTTAAAAACAAACAATAACACAATAAAATCCACAGTAAAATGTAACACACATAAAACTAAACTGATAAAACAGCTCATCAGGAACTGTGTGACTATGAAATACCATTACAGCTAGTAAAAATAAAATACTTTTTGTCTTTTAGTCCCCACAAAGACAAATTTTCCTGTTTAGGGTTTCTTCTTCCCATGACGATTCATAGAATCATAGAACTGTAGAGCTGGAAAGTGACCCCACGGTCCATCTAGTTCATCTTTCTGCAATGCAGGAATTAAAAGCTATTCTGCCTCTCTTCCGTTCCTCTCCTGCATTATGCCTTGACCTTACTGCATGATGCTAGCTGGTAAGACGGCCCAGCTATTTAGATCTGGCTATTAATTTCAATGGGCCTACTCTGACTAGAATTTAGTTGTATACAACCCACTGTAAGTGGGTTTATTTTATAATAATATTATTTCATTTATTATAATTGTATTTCATTGTGGTTTTATAATATTTAGTCACTGTTTTGATTGTTTAACTGCTTCCGTTGACCATTTTGCTTGCATGGATTTTTGTTTCCTTGTAAAACAAGAGAGAGAGAGGGAGGGAGGGAGAGAAAGAGAGAGAAGTGGGATATAAATGTGTTAAATGAAGAAGCAAAAAAGAAAGAGGCCCAGCAGGCTGATGAAACAGCATTTCAGCAGGGGCACAGATGAATGAAAACTGATTTGTAACGAGCAAGCTGAAACAGGAGAAGAAGTGTAATAAGTGATCTGAAGGAGAAAAAAAATGTCTTTGACGAGCACAGAGGTTGAGTACTCAGTTAAAGCTGAAGAAAGCGGCTCTGTGAAAAATGACCTGGTGAAAAATAGATTTGCTTCTTGCAGAGGCAAAGAATTGCTTCTCTGATGTTTGGCTAGTTGTTTTTCCTTGGCAGTGGGTTAGAATATTGGAGCGTAGCATCTTCTCTTTGTCCCCTCAGCTGAGGCTCTGAACACGAAAGGAACCTAGTTTTAGAGTGGGATTCCAGACACTGAAGGAGAGAAGTGAAATTGCAATTATGGATGCTCAACATAATATAGCAGAGCATAACATAGGCCCTGCTGGATCAGGCCAGTGGTTCATCTAATCCAGTGTTTCCCAACCGGTGTTCCCCGGCACACGAGTGTGCCGTGAGACACCGGCTGGTGTGCCGCGAGATGCCTGGAGGGAGGCGGGCGAGTCGGGCGGCGAGAGGCGGGGCGGGGGCGGCGAGGAGAGGCCGCGCCTCCTGCTGCTGCCTGGCGCTCCTCCTCGCAGCCGGCAGCGCTGCCTGGGCGCCTCCGCGCGACTCTGTCTCGCTGGGTTTGGTCTCCCAGCAGAGACGGGTCACACGCGCCCCTCCCTCCCTCCCTCAGCCTGCGCGGAGGCGGATTGAGCGCAGCTGAGAGGAGCTGCCGAGGGAAAAAACGTTCACTTTTGTGCGTCCCTCCCGGCGTGACGCTGCGCGCTGACGTCACGGGGCGGGGCTTTAATGGTGGTGTGCCGCGAGATTTTTTTTTAGTACACAGGTGTGCCGTTGCCCAAAAACGTTTGGGAAACACTGATCTAATCCAGCATCTGAGGGAGTTGGGTATGTTTAGCCTAGAAAAGAGGAAACCCTTGGGCTCCCTTCCAACTCTATAATTGTAGGATTCACAGTGGCTGACTAGGTACCCATGGGTAGGCTGCAAGCAGGACCTGAGTGCCATAGCACTCACACCTCCTGCGGTTTCCATTAAATGGTTTTCAGAAGCATTCTACTTCTAATAGAGGTAGGGCATAGCCATTGTGGTTCATTCATTTTTAAGCAAATCAACCCAATTTGCACTTCTTAGACTATAATGTACATCAAAACACAATTATCCTCTGGCTTTCACATTTTCTGCAGGAACTGAGAGAGGTGAAAATGTTGACAGGGTGAGGAACATGTCTCAGGGGACATTCATCCATCACTGGTCATTGCCTACAGCAAAACTGAAGGTGAATTTGGAGGTTTCTGCTTAGTTGACTTCTCTGTAGGAATTATGAGGAATGTGCACCCTCCTCCTCCTCCTCTTCTTCTATAATATTAGTTAAATATCTCGGGCAGGTTTCATACATCCCTAGAGAAAGGTCTTTCTGCTTCATGTCTCCATCTATTACTTTGTATTCATGTTCCCAGCCTTTGTCTTCATCAAAATCGCTTTGAAGAGGTGGACTAGCCTGTTTCTTTCCTATTACATTCTGCCAGAGGGTGGCATTGCAGATTTTGGGTGATGAATGAAATAGATTTCTGTATATAGATAAAGTTTTGTGAATTCAGATGTGCATTTGTCAAGGGGGAATTTGCCAGTGTGTGCATTTAATCCAAGAGTGGCCAACAAAATGATATCTTCCAAAGGTTGTTGGACCTCAACTCCCATCATCCATGATCATTGGCCACTGACTGGGAGCTACTGGGAATTGTAGTCCAACAACATCATCAGCTGCTCCAGATGTAATCTGTTGGCTAAGATTATAAATTATACTGCCTTATCACTCCCTGTTTCCCCAACATGTACAAAGGTGGCAAACATTTCATTACCACTTTGGATTACCATTAGTGATCTCCAGATGCAGTTGGACTACAGCTCCAATCATTCCTAACCACTGGCTACATTGTGTGGGGCTGGTAGGAACATAGGAAGATACTTTATACCTAGTCAAAACTTTGGTCCATCTAGCTCAGTATTGTCCACATGGACTGGATCTCCACAGGGTTTCAGAAATGAGTCCCTTCCAGCACTACCTGGAGATGTTTGCGATTGAGCCTTAGACCATCTGTATGTAAAGCAGTTGCTCCACCACTGAGCTACAGCTTTTCCCTATTGTTGTAATTCATCAATATTCTGGAGGATACCAAGCTTCACTTCCAAAGGGTTGTAATCACCAGGCTTTGAAATATGGAGTGGAGAAGTCTGTTGTCCCCCAAATGGCAACTCTTCTTTCCTCCTGCAACACTACCTCCATCTTTGAATCCTCCCTCACACCACTGGTGGACAACAAAATTTACTAGCATCAAAGTACAAAAAAAATAATAATAGTGTGCCATAATGAACTAGTCTTGTTACCTTTGGTCACACAGTTAAAAATTATACCACAATCAATCAGCTAGTCATTACTGGATCAAGCTGCCTGTCTCTAGACTCATGCATTGATGAGGAAACACTCTATGTTTACTAGAAATACTCTCTGCTGACAGTTTGTGACATCCACACAATACTCTTTAAAGTTCTCATCACATAAGTTGTCTTTCATGTTTAATCTCAAAGTACGATAAAGGGGTTTGGGGGAAGACAAAAAAGGGAATTGAGAGCTGTACTTGAGCCACTGCTGAGCTGAAATTCAAAAGCAAGGACACAGAAGAAGAAAGAGGATCTTCTTATTAGTGTCAGAGAATAAAGATGATCAGGTTGCAATGATCCATTATTTATAGGAATGCCGTTTTCTTCACTGAAACGTATTGATATATTTCTGTTCAAGTTGAACATTGATGTTGCACCCCTTTTGATGTCTGTATTCGTTGGCTGAGATGCATGTTGGAATTCAGGACTTTCAGACAGAGGACAAGCAAAAAAACCACCACTAAACCAAATAGCCTTAATTAGGAATGTCAGTCATGGGTCTTACGACATTCAGAACAGCTAAGTTCTGATTGAAACCCCACAAAAATTGGTCATACATAATTGTTTAAAATTGTCTTCATCCAGAGCAGGTCACCTTCATGCCTTCCTGTTCTGCAGCTGGTTAGAGGCAGTAATGGCTGGTGCCCAGTGGGACTGATATGACAGACGTTGGGGAGCCCAAGAGTCAGTGGTGCCAGAGCCAATGTTAGATAGGGAGAAATAATTCTGGTTTTGTCCATATCCTTCTTGCTACTGAGTTCTCCCCAGACAACTATGAGACTATGGAGGAGGAGAAAGCTGACAACTAGTGCTATCACCTAGGCTACATTTAAAGCACTGTGATACTACTTTAAATTGCCATGTTGTTTGTTAAGGGTGCTGAGAGTTGTTAGGAGACCACTATTCCCATCACAGAGCTACAATTATAGATTGGTTTAACCATCAGTACCTCTTTGTAGGGCACTGGGAATAGTCGCTCGGGGAGAATAGGAGTCTGCTAACAACTCTCAGCAGCTTTAGCAAACTACAGGTCCCATAATCCATGACTGTTCAAAGTGATAACTTGTTGCTTTATTGTATGTTGTGAATGTGGCCCTAGACTGTTTGTAAGTAAGGAGGTTAGAAGATGCGGAATGGCCGATGACAGACTGAGCAGGGTGGGTCACTGCCCCCTGCTGCCCTAATAGACCAGCCTCCACTGATTGGAAGACATTGGTCAACCACTCTGCATAATTATCAGGCTCCTGGGTGCCACTCTGCAGCCAGCCCAACCTCCACAGACTTCACTGTGTCCTTGAGTCAGCTCTTCCATTCATATGGATGCTGATAATAGCCATGATGATCCAAATGATCTCTCTCTGTGTGTATATAAACATTAGTAAATACTGGTTAGGGACGCAGGTGGCGCTGTGGTCTTAACAACAGAGCCTAGGGATTGCCGATCAGAAGGTTGGTGGTTTGAATCCCCACGATGGGGTGAGCTCCTATTGTTTGGTCCCTGCTCCTGCCAACCTAGCAATTCGAAAGCACGTCAAAGTGCAAGCAGATAAATAGGTACTGCTCTGGCGGGAAGGTAAATGGCATTTCCATGCACTGCTCTGGTTTTGCCAGAAGCGGCTTAGTCATGCTGGCCACATGACCTGGAAGCTTTCTGCAGACAAACGCCGGCTCCTTTGGCCAGTAAAGCGAGATGAGCGCCGAAACCCCAGAGTTGTCTGCGACTGGACTTAATGGTCAGGGGTCCCTTTACCTTTACCTTAAATACTGGTTGCTGTTATAAATTCCACTGGCCTGCTTTCCCAAATAGCTGCACCTTGTCTAGTTTTGGGGTAAGAGACGGAAGATACAAACACATTTGCAAGTCCAACACTGGCAAATTCAGCAGGTGTAAATACTTTCTTGGTTGCCACTGAAACACCTTGCTTCTTCCCCCTGCAGAAGTCTGTGGGTTGTTATAGCATGTGGGGCGGTGATATGAAGCAACAAGGGAATCAACTATTTTGGGCCTGATCCTCACCAACAGAGAATAATGGGTCAATGAGGTGGAAGTAGTGGGAACCTTGGAAGGAAGTGACCATGCCCTCTTGGGATTCAATATATGCAGAGAAAGGGTTCAGGCAGGGTTCTTTCCTAGCTGTACATGGAGATGTCAGGGTTTGAACCCAGGACCTTCTGCATGCAAAACAGATGCTCTATCATGGAGCCACAGATCTTTCCCCATGTTCAAGTGAGTTTCGCAGAGGACTACAGCTCAAATGTGCACCAAACATCCAAGGTGGGGCATGGCCAAGGTGGGGCAGGGGGGTAGCGACCCCCCCAATCAATAAAAATCAATAAAAATTCATTCAAATATGAGGTTATGCCCCCTCTAACAAAAATCCTGGCTACACCCATGCAAATATCTGCTTTCAGTCTGCTGCAAAAGTATCTAAGCACCTTTCATTTTCTCATAAAGTGAGTGAGCCAATAAGCAGATTCTCTCAATCAGACAGTTAAATGTTTGAGTTGCAAAAACTGCAATGTGCTAATTCAGCAAATGGCTGCAAGCTTCAGCACTAACATCCACTGAGATAATTAAGACTTGGAACTAAACGAGAAGCGAATATACCAGGAAGTGCAAGAACAACAGTATTCACTTCCATCTCTAAACACTGTGCAGAGGCTCATGAAAGAGATTGAAAGCGACATGGAAGGATTTTCTTTTTTGGGGGGGAGTGAAGAATCTAACAGTTTTGCAAGATGGGAAGAAGAACATATTCCATAAGCTGAGAGTGTTTTGACAGTATCAGAACAAAAAGCGCCGTTCTGGTTTCCGACTCCCTTCCCTCCCACAGCTCCAGCGTTAATTCCCCAAATGTTATGGTTCAGTGTTTCCAATTCAGTGTTGAAATATGACTCGCTTTGTTCCTAAACGAGATTCCAAGCACCACTCCAGCAGAATGTTGAACCTTGTTTCCTTGCAAAAGCTAATCCGTAGCGCATGTTGCTATGGTTGTTAACATTTGGCGAATCATCCTGAGTGACGCCAGGAATGTTGATTCTGCTAATTGCACAGGGACTGTAATTCTGTGTGAAACAACTCAATAACCCAACAGATTTATGAGCCATTTAAAGATGTGCTGCTTGAGGCTGTTGCTCATGTTACCTCTTAATGACACTATCAATAGAGAGAGGGATGTAACTCTGTGGTAGAGCTTTGCATGCGGTAGGTCCCAAGTTCAGTCCCAGGCATTTCTAGTTTGGGTTGAGAATGTCCCATTGGAAAACATGCGGAGGTGCTGTTGGCCAGCGTAGACAACACTTAGCTTCCTCCCCACTGCCTAACATTTCTCTGTCATCTCCTTTCCCCACTGCTACTGCGTGGCCTATGATATAAATCAGGTGTGGGGAACTTTTGACCTGTTGGAAGTACAACAGCAGGGACCCTGAAAATGAGACAGGAAAACAGAAACCTGTGTGCTAAGGGCAGAAAACTTCTAAGAAGTTGGAGGACAGTAGTTTTCAATGAAGCACATACTTAAAGGGTTTGAGCGCCTTCCCTGATGCTTACACCAACACAGAGCCATCAGGACAGTAAGACTGAAAACAGGATATTCAGCACCACCTGAAAGCTCTTACCCTTGTGTCTAATGTCAAGGGTGTGTGTGTGGGGTGAGTCACATTATATGGAGGAAATCCTTCCTGACCTCAAGTAAGACGAGTGAAAATTCCTCATGCAATAACCTTCAGAGAGGCTTCATGCTTTGAAAGTACCTCGTTTGTCTTCTCTCTGCATCTGTTCTGCAGAGACTGTACCAGAATTTTGCTCATCCAATCAGCCGGGATTCAGCGTCTTCTTCTCTGCAGCACCATGGACAGAGTTATTAATCTTTGGATGTGAGTTAAAAGATTACTACATATTACTGTGCCCTTTTTGTAAAGAAGAATCCAGTTTCAACACGGGGCTAGAAAGTGATGATTTATATTACACAGTGAAGGGAGATTTAAAATGAGTCTTTCTTTCTTTTTTAAAGGCTGGCTTTTATGTTCTTTTCCAAGCTCAGAAGAGACGTCCTGGATGCTGGTACAATTTGGCATTTTGCAGCTGGAATGGTGGAGGCTGATGAGTTACAGCACATGACGAAAAATAATAATAATACAATAGACCATGACAGTAGGGAGCTATAATTACTTTGCATTGCTCAGGGAACATTACCTTTTAAACCCAGAGCAGGGGATGTAACTGAAGTTTACAGCATCATATCGAGAGAATACCTTCCAAACTTATTCTCTGACTTCTTCTTTACAAACACTGAATACTCAAAGGGGATGAGGAAGCAGTATAACTCCCTCAGCAAGGACATGAATGGCATTGTGTTACAAGAGCTAGGGAGATTCAAAATCAGGGTCTTCTGAACTAGGCTCTGATGCCCCTTGAGGCTTCAAGATAAATGCTCAGACACTTATGAGTATCTTCCTAGGCTCAAGCATAGCTTCACCCTTCCAGGAAGGACATTTGATTCCATGGCTTGCCTAAATATGTTTCTTAAGGCAATGTGACCACAATTACCTTGCCAAGAGGCCCAGCTCAGCATGTTTTGCTGCTTGAGGCAAAGCTGAAAATGGTGGCCACCTCCTTCACCACTGGAGGTGATCTGGGGAAGCCCCAGTGCACTGAAGGTGGTGGGGGAGAAAAAAGGAGGCTAGTGAGGAGGATGTAGTGTCAGGGTGGGCAGCAGCAGAGGAGGCGGGCATCAAATGCAGTAGGTGGCAAGCAGTGCGCTCTTCGAGGCCCAGATCTGCTGCCCCTCCCAGTCTGCCACCTGAGGCAACTGCCTCACTGCAGCTCATGGGTGGGCTGGCCCTGCTTCCCAAGTAACTGCAACTCTCAGTTTTCTTCCCTCTTCTTGCCCCCTCTCCCTGAAACAGAAGGGACCATGCTTTGCATGCAGGTTCAATCTCCAGTATCTCCAGCCAGAGCTAGGAGAGAACCCTGTCTGGAATGCTGGGGAACCACTGCCAGACAGTATAGCCAATGATGAGCTAGGTGGGGGAATAGTCTAACTTGCTATAAGGCAAGTGCTTTTGTATATTAAGTGAAGAGCTGTAGCTCTGTGATAGAGCACTAGCTCAGGCTTGCAGGAGATCCCAGGTTCAACTCCTGGCACTGGGAATGTTCCCTGCCTGAAACCCTGAAATGCTTCTGCCAGTCAGTGCAGATAATACTAACTATAAAGCTCTTGCAGTTTCATTCCAAATGTCTTGGGTGAGTTGCCTTTCTGTGCACAGGCCTCTGCACTCCCCCTCGCATTTTAGTCTATGCAGGGGTTTGTGGTCAGCTAGGAATGTAGAAACTGTTGGAGTCTTTTCACTAATCTTATGAGTCAAAGTTTTAGCTACCCTCTTACATTCCACTAAATCCTAATCAGATTAGATCCGCTGAAATTGGCCATAGCGATTAATTTAATTGGGTCTACTCTGAGTAGGTTTAGCATTGGATGCAGCCCCTTAGTGGTTCTCAAATGCCTTGTGACTCGAACATTTTGGCTCCTGAATGCCATAACCCGGAAGTGAGTGTTCCAGTTTGCAAACATTTCTTGGAAGCCGAACATCCAACACGGCTTCCTGCAGTTTCTGATTGAGTGCAGGAAGCTCCTGCAGCCAATCAGAAACTGTGCCTTGGTTTTCGAATGGTTTTGGGAGTCGAACGGACTTCCAGAATGGATTCCATTCAAGAACCAAGGTACGACTGTACATATTGTTTGTGCTGAGATAAAACTTCTGAGTGTAATGACATTTTCCACAATTCCTTTGTGCTTCCTTTACATAGTATGGAATAAGGTAATGGTAATTAATTCCCTTAAAATCCACCACAGTAGACAGCAAGACAAATAATGCCCTTGTTGCTGGAAGCCAAACTGCAGCCAAACTGAAACAGCATTGCATGTAACAAAGACAGGGTAGAATAGAAATAAACGGCCTTCTTGCATCACTAATCTAGGGATATTTGCCATCATACTGCCCTCTAGAGCTGGCCCTCCTATCAGCAGAAGGGACACTGTCTTTTCTAGGAAATGAAGCTTCTGGGCCAGCCTCTGTGGTACACAGCCTATTAATCTTCTCTAAAGGTTACAATGCCTACATCCTTTACTGATGAAATTGTACCTGAATTCTTCAGAGCAAATGAAAAACTCTTCATAATGAGGAGACAAAACTTCAAGATAGATGGACCAAACTCTTATTCCCCCCCCCTCTCAATAATTCATACTTATTCGCCATCATTGCTATTCTGTGGTTCTTATCACAATACAGTCCCCCTCCTCTGTTTTTCTTCCCTGGGATATTGTAATAATAAGGGAAATACTTCTTTATAATTTTGCAGGCAACCGAAGTGTTGTTTCCTGCACTTTTAACTGCTTCCTTCCAAAGGTTTTCCACCAACTTTTGTGCTCTGTATGGCTTTCCTTTGTCATTTCCATGAGGAAAAAAAGGCCGGAGTTCTGAAAGAAATTTCCATTTGACAGAAAACTTTATTTTATAAATTCCATTTTCCTCCAATAGCGCCACCACCAAACACAATGAAGTAAACTTAAGAGATGAAGGGAGTTTGTAGTGGGAGTCTGGGGACTAAGGAGAAAAGCACAGAGTGGAGATAACAAATAAAAAATTCCCTTTTAAGGAGAGAAATTGGTGTTGATTTCCAGAGTGTCCTGTCATGATGACAGTTCCCCCCTCCTGCCACACACACACATAGTTTGGACTTTTTATTTTTTTTTAAAAAAATAAAATGTTGCAGCCTGCAGGACTGCAGCTGGTGCCAAACATCCAGCTCTTTTATAGATAATTGAATAGTTGCTAATGTTCCAGTTGCTGTATTTGTTTTCAGGCCAAGAGAGTGGTACTTCTAGTTGCAAGAAAATGTCAAAGGGATACTTCATTAATATCCTCTGAAAATCTTAAATGCAATATAAAAGGGAAAAGGTGAAAGCATATGACTTTGGAACACAGCTAACTAGATTAGAAGTGCAGTTCTGACTGTGGGCCACACCCAACATTATCTGTCTGCTATTGCAAGGGTTTGGGTGATAGTGGATGGCTGAGTTTTAATGTTGCACAAAAGAGGAATCCAATGCACTCATTGCAATAACAGAAGCTCACTGCTCGAGAGATTGAGCAGTCTGTTGTGCAACAAAGCTACCAGCAACCTGCTTGTGAGTTCTCTTTCACAAAGTTTTCCTGGCACAAAACTTCTCACCAGCTGAACAAGAATTAGAGCTTAGTGACTCTAACTTAGTTCTACATTGGATGCAACCCTAAGTCTTGTTAGACGTAAGTCTTATTGAATTCAGTGGGGCTTAACTCCCAAGTGTGGGGTTGGAAAAGGAAATATGGCCATGTTAAGGCCAAGTCAGAGCTCTCCTTGCTCCATCACAGCAAGTCATTAACTGTCTTGAAAACTTAGCTAATGAATGGGGAAGCTTTTTGAGATAAAAGGGCTTTGTTCCCCTCTGGTCAACCACCTGAGGGGCACATGACTGTGATGAGAGAGGGCAGAGGCAAAAGAGGGCAGAGCAACAGATGTAAACAATACCTTTGTACAGCAGGCTAGTGCCTGCACACATTCACACCCCCCTTTCTGAGCAACATCCAGGCAAGAAAGAGGCATGATCGGATGTGTTCAAGGATGCATCCCAGCCAGGCACAAATGCACCAGGATAGTGCAGAGGAGTGAGGGGTAAAGTTTGAGAGGAGTGTGTGGCCTGAGGAGAATCCCAAAGGTCAGGTAGAGAAGTCGGGGGGGGGCTGCAATGGGCCTGTGGGCTTGATATCACTCCCTGCTGTAAAGCTTGCTGGAGAGGTTTTATTGCTCTTAATCTTGTAATTTGTACTCTACAATGCCTTTTTTTTTAAAAAAAGTGCTTTAGAAAGATTACTGTTGTTGTAATTGTAGCCTGAGCCAGAAGATGGCACTGCAGAGTTGTTACAGTAGCAGAGGTCAGCATACAGAGGGGGGCCAAAGGGATCCCAGTGCAACCTAGAAAGCCTGGAATCCTCTGTGTGCACAACTTCCCTTCAAGGTGAGGGATGCGCTCCCAGAGTCTTGCCTCCCTGCTATTATATTCCTACTCAGAGGCATAGCATGGGTGGGGCGGGAGGAGGGAACTACCAGGCTGATAGCCCTGGGTGCAAAAAAATTTAGGGGCGTGGTTCTGCAGCTGCTGCCCCAACTGGAGACCCTTTCCGTTCTGCCTACCGCCCCCCGAGCAGCAACCTGAGCAGGAGCTGGGAGAGGATGAGCCCTAGCACCCCTTTGCTGTGCTGTGTCCCCCACTGGCAGGGGAGGTGGGCAGATGGCGAGACTCATGGCGGTGGTGGTGGCATCACCCCAATCTGAGGAGGCATGTGCAAATGTCCTGCCACTGCTCTGCATCTTCGTCTGGTAGCAGCAGCAGTGCTGTATGGAGGCCCTGATTAGGGGGCACAATACATGTCTTAGTGGGTGTGATATTTTCCTTTTCCTGGCCACTGGCAAACCGTGCTATGTCACTGTTTTAACTACACACCAGCTCACCTATCTCACAGGTTCCTCTGTCTGCTTTGCTTCAAATCCTCCAGATCACCAGCTCTGAGCATCATGGCCTTGGAGTTTCTGATTTGGTGGGGGGCACTTGGGCCATAGCTTAGTAGTTGGACTTTGCATGCAGAAGGTCCCTGACGTAATTCCCAGGATGTCGATGTAGGGCTGGAAAAGACTCCTGCCTGGAATCCTGGAGAAGAGCTGCCATTCTTTGGAGAGTAGGAGTGGTGAGCCTTTCACCCTCCATATTTTGTTGCACTCCAACTCCCATCAGTCCCACCCATCAAGGTAAATGGTTAGGAAAGGTAGGAATTATAGTTCAGCAATATCTGGAGGGCTGCATGTTGTCCTCCCCTGAAATGGGCAATATTGAGCTAAAAGGACTCACGGCTTGGCTTGAGGCATGGTCACTTCCTGTGTACCTACATCCTTCTCTCCACATTCCTCCACTCATTTGTTCTACTCCATGATTTGGAAGAGGACAGCTACTCGTATGGAATGTGGCATAAGGTCATACTGTAAGCGTTGCCTTGCTAGATCAGTCTGGGGCACAGCTGATCCAGAGATGTGGAACTTCTAGCCCCCCCAGATGTTGCTTGACTACACATTTATTTATTTACTTTGTGTGTCAGCTTCTGGATGAGCCTCAAGGCAATTTACATAAAACCAACGAAAAGTATTGTTAAAAAACAGAACAAACACCTAAGGCAGAGACCTCTTCACCCAGCTGAAAAAAACTTGTGGAAACTAAAATGTCTTCAGTTGTTTCCAGAAAGTACATAAAGTGGGCCTTGTTGTGTCTCTCAACAGGGATGCTGTTTCCCAGAACAGAGGCAGCCACACAGAGTAGGCTTCTGATATTTTTGGGACTGGAAGCAGAGACTTCCCTGCAGATTGCAATAACCTACTGGATATTTTAGAGGGCCTTATATGTTAGTACCAACAACTTGAACTTGGCTCAGTAGCAGATTGGCAGCTGGTTCAGCTCCTGCAGTCAGGGTATAATATGGTGACAAAAGTTGGTCCCCACTAGCAGCTTAGCCACCATTTTCTGCACTACCTATGGCCTCTCCATCAACTTCAATAGATAAATAGATCTGTAGGGAGGGAGGGAGGTAGCTATCCTCTCATATATCAGTGCAAGGAGGATGTGGAATTGCGTGTTGATACTGAACAGGTAATTAGATCCTTTTCTTCAATAAGAATGTGTTGATGATGTATGAGAATTCCACCTTCACTTCTGAGAAAGGTCACATCAAGTGGGAAGGGTTCTGAGTAGGAAGATGATCAGTGACAGGAAAGGCGCTGAAAAACTCTAATGGGTGCAGGGGAGGAGATGACCTGGGATTTAAGGAAAGATTAGGAAACATGATTGATCTGCCACCTCTCTACCCAGAAGGATTTTACCACTTTCCCCTTGGGATTCTATTTTTAATGAATTTGGTTTTTTGTCCTCTTGAACTTTTTGTGAATAACTATAGCCCGTCAGAAGGAGATGGACATTCAGTGAGTGAGGGGCGGGGGAGGAGGTAATAACAAGAATATTAAGTCGCAAGAAAAGAAGAAGACCCCAGTTCGTAAGAAAAGGTCATAAGAAAAGAAGAAGAGCTTAGCTGAATCAGACCGGAGGAAAATCTAGTACAGCAGGTGTGCAGAACCTTTGACCCTCCGGAGAACACAAGAAGAATCAGGCCAATGCTGAATCAGGCCAATGGCCTATCTAGTCCACCATCCTGTTTTCACAGTGGCCAACCAGGTGCTCCAGTTGGAAACCTGCAAGCAGGACCTGGGTGCAGCAGCTCTTTCCCCAGTTGTGAGCCCCAACAGGTATGCTGCCTCGGGCAGTGGAGAAAGAACATTTTATTCAGGGTTAAATAGCCATGGATAGCCTTCTCTTCCATGAACTTATCTAATCATCTTTTAAATCCATCCAAGTTGGTGGCCATCCCTGTGGGAGTGAGTTCCATAGTTTAACAACGCACTGTGTGAAGGACTTTCGTTTTCCATGCCTTGAATAATTTTATACACTTCTATCATGTCACCGCTTACTTGCATTTTGGGGCTAAAATAAGGGCAACTTGCTTGGGATACGCATTCAAAAAATCTGACGTTGGCACAGCATGCATGTATATGTGTGCCAAATCCCAAAAGCAAAAGTCAGCCCTCCTTGCTGCCATGGGCATCAGTAGAAACATAATCTTTAGCACACCCCATGGCATGGTTGTGTTGTGTTATGTGCAGAATGCAAATGTTATTATTTTTGATGCAAAAATATATATAAAGTTGTCACAGCACGTGTGTCTGCCAAAGTCTGAAAAACAAGAGTCAGCCTTCCTTGCTGCCACAGATACCAGCAGAAGCATAATATTAAGCCACCAATGTTTCATTACTTTTCATGTACACTGTGCACAATGCAGGTTTGTTTTTTAAAAAAAGAAAATAAAAGAATTGCACAGCTATTTCTATGCACTTTTACGAGAGTGCCTTGTATTGGCTAATGAAGACTCGGCAGGATTCTATTTTGGAATCGTAAAAGAAACATATATTGGGTTGTGGCTTATTTTATTTTATTTTTACAGTCTTTCCCCAAATTGCTTTCTGACTAGGGATTGCTACTGGCACATCTCATGCACTGTTAAACGCACTAAGTATTTGGTATGTAATTATGCACTTACAGGGTTTGGGTTTTTTTCTTCCTAAAGAAGAGGCAAAGAATGCAAATAGTGGCTGTGGTACAAACCATTATTTCTAGCACTTCAGGCTTCTCTTCCCCCCACCTCGACTCAACTCAGGCAGTACAGGACTCAAACTGAGAGCTATTAATGTGAATTAATTATTCCTCCTGCCAGCTTCTTTACAACTTACTCAGATGAAGGATTCTTAAATGTACTGTGCATTGCAAATTTGCATGCATTAAAAGCAGTGTCTTTGCTGCTGTGCTGCCTCCCTCCCCAGTACACTTACCAAGTTATCCACGAATTAAAAAGAAATGGCTGAGCCATTTCAACTGGGGGTGTCTGGCAGCAAAATAAGAACCTAAGAAGGGCCCGCTGGTTCAGGCCAATGACCCATCTAAGCCAGCATTCTGTTCTCCCAGTGGCCAAGTAGATGCCTGCAGGAAATCCGCAAGCAGGGTTCAAAGACAAAAGCACTCTTCCCACTCGTGGTTTCCAGCAACTAGTGTTCAGAAGCAGACTGCCTTCAACCATGGAGCCCGCAATAGCCTTCTCCTCCATGAAATTGTCCAGTCCTCTTTTAAAGCCACCCAAGCTGGTGGCAATCACTGCCTCCCGAGGGAGTGAATTCCATAGTTTATGAAGATAAGGCCATCAGTGTCTATTAGTCACAACGGCTACATTCTTCCTACCACCACTGTCACCAATGCAAACAGAAATGGTACTATTGCACATGGGTCCTGCTTGCAGGTTTCCTATAGGTATCCATTGGCTACCATGAGAGCAGGATACTAGACTAGATGCTGGAGCTTTGGCCAGCAAGGCTGTTGTTACGTTTGTTTGTTCTTACATTGATCCCAGGAAGAAGTAATCTTCAGAGGCAACACAGGTGAGGGCTAACATCCTTGTGTCCTTGTGAGCTTCCCACAGGGATCTGGTTGGTCACTATGAAGAGCATGATGTTGAACCAAATGTCCCCTTGATCTGATCCAACAGGGGTTTTCTAGGTTCTGTTGTCATGCCCTAAAGATGCACTTGGACTACAACTCCCATCAGCCACAATGTCATGGATGATGGAAGTTTTAGTCCAACAATATCTGGAGGGCACCATGTTAGCCACCCCTATTCCTCCTTATTTTAAGTGCTTTTTTCCAGGGGGTACTTAAGGGTATGAAGTACCAGCACCCCTTTTTTGATATAAAAAGGTGTGGCACTTACTGTAACAACTTCATGGGGAGTACCAACACCTGTTTTTGTAGGAAAAAAGCACTGCTTGTCATATACAACTGGTTTTAAGCAACTAATTTAAGACTATATTCCACCCCCACCCACTGAGTTCTGTTTTATCTAGCCAGAATGTTGTTTACTGAAGACTTAAATAGCCATATTGGTGGTAGCTGATTTTTTTATTATTTTTTAAAAATCATATGCTCAATATTTGCATTGCAACAGCATTATTTCTGAGGAAGAGTGTTGCGAGCAACGTGGGAGTCTCATAGGTGGAAGTAGATGGTATTGTGTACATTTCAAAGGGGTGGTTGTCTCCCAGGAACTTAGTAATTTTCTAATTGTTCCTCATGTCAGCCTCACACTGCTTGTAGTCATTGGGAAACAATAGCAAAAATTGTGCTTAAAATAGTTTAGTGCTTAGTGCTATTTCAAATGAAAAGAGAGGGGGAAGAATGAGATAAAGTAATACCTTCACTTAATTGCATTGTTTAAAGTGGTATGATACTGCTTTAAATGTATAGTGCGGAGGGGACCCAAGACTGAGCAATTTTCATGCACTGAAGGCCTTCTGCCAAGACAGATGCCAGCCTAAGGCTTCTGCAAAGAGAAAGCAAAAGCAAAATCTCATTATTTACCTTTAATCTCGGCACTGTTGTGCTTAGACTGCCCTTTAGAGTGGATTTCTAAAAACGAGTCAGAGGGATTTTTTTTTTATCTTCACGCTCAACATGAAGTACCACCTAGCTGAGATTGGAGATAAGCCCTCTGCCCGCTCATTAAGAGTAAAAATGTCATGACCCCTGAATCTAGCATTGTCATGACATGGAGTCTGGGGCTGCTGGGGCACCAGATTGGGAACTGAGTCAGAGCTGAATGCTGAGCATAGAGAGACCTTTTGAGCCTGAAGCTGTGAGACAGGAGCTCCCAGCTTTTGCTGGAGCAGGTGGCTCAACTGGAGCTATCCATGGTGCTGCAACCTTTCCCCAGCCTCAACACTTCCAGCATATGTCCAGAACAGGACAAAAAGACTGAACTTCCACAACCACCTCAGAGCTGGAGTGTGAGTGGGTAAAATGCTGCCTTTTTATTCTTGAAGAGCAGGCAGGGGTCTTATTTCCAATCTCAGCACTGTGGTGCTTAGTGGTAAGATTGAAAATGAAGGACCCCTATGCCTTCCCTTTAGGGAAAATCTCTTAAGTTAGATGCAGAGACATCTTTTTAATCTCCTGATTTGTAGATAAATCTGTGGGGGCTGGCGGGCAACTTCTGACTACTTGGCTGACTGTTAGCCATCCGCGTTGTAACTAAAAAATAAAAATAAAATATCGAGCTCTGAGGCACTGCAAAGAAAGCCCTCCCCCTTTGCTGGGCTGGCCAGCTTTCACAAATGCCCATGGAAGAATGTATTCCAGAAAGCTGTGGGAAGATGAATCTTAGTAATAGTAAAAGAAAAAACAAAACAAAACAGACTTTGGTAATTTCATGTCATCCTGATGAACTTGTTGTAGGGGTTACTGAAGAGTTAGTTTGAATGGCTCAATGAAATTTTGCCCATCTCTTATCACATGAATGCTGTCCAGATGATGTTTAATAATGATCATTATCATCATTATTATTTAAAATGCCACTACCAGCATTGGGTCAGCTTAGAACCCTATTAAACTAAGTGCCAAACCTTCTGAGCCTGTAATGTCAACTGTGTTTTCCCCACTCTCCTCTTTTTAGGTGATTTCTTTTCAGATGCATCCCAAATGTGCATTTTACTGGTGAATGTATTGAAGAGCATTGATGAAAAGTGTGCATTTTATGTAAAGGGTGTGCATTTTACATAAAATGTGAGCACAAAATGCATATGATGGGATAGAACAGACCTATGATTGAGTACCAGCAAGACTGCAACATGGCAGAATAAGTTGTTCAGCGCATATCTATGTATTTTAGAAAGGTGCATACATTTTTGAGCAAGAATCAAAAACAGAAACTCTGAAAAAAAAAAATCCTGCTGTAGATACCATTAAATGGAAGTCAAAAGATGTGGCTCAGGTAATTTCCCTTAGGAGATTATCTCATTGTCTAGTAGATGCCTCTGCCAGAAAGGCATTTATTGCACCAATGCAATTTTTTTTCATTTGTCACCAATTATTCCCATTGTTCAATCCTGTACTCCAAGAGTGAGGTTTCAACTCCTCCTCTGCATTTACTAAAGTTGTGTTGAGTTCATACATAAGTGTTGGTGCTGACCTTTAAAGCCCTAAACGGCCTCGGTCCAGTATACCTGAAGGAGCGTCTCCACCCCCATAATTCTGCCCGGACACTGAGGTCCAGTGCCGAGGGCCTTCTGGTGGTTCCCTCGATGCGAGAAGCCAAGTTACAGGGAACCAGGCAGAGGGCCTTCTCGGTAGTGGTGCCCGCCCTGTGGAACGCCCTCCCACCAGATGTCAAAGAGAAAAATAACTACCAAACTTTTAGAAGACATCTAAAGGCAGTCCTGTTTAGGGAAGTTTTTAATGTTTAATAGGTTATTGTATTTTAGTATTTTGTTGGAAGCCGCCCAGAGTGGCTGGGGAAACCCAGCCAGATGGGCGGGGTATAAATAATAAATTATTATTATTATTACAATGACTTCCTTGTTTTTAACCATCTTGCATTGCAACAGAGCAGATTGCTTTGCTATCTAGGTACCTATGGGTAGCCTCAGAAATAGAAGCTATGCATACTAGTGCTCATTCCCCAGAAGGTTATATTCAGGCATCATGACTAGCAGCCATTGATAGCCTTATCCTCCAATAATCTGTCAAAATTTGTTTTAAAGCTGTCCAGGTTGGTGGCCATCAGGGTGGGATATCTTTGCAACAGCAAGGATTATTTAGTTTGTAACTTAAGGGTTAATTCTGTTATCAGTAAGTCAGCTAACCAAGAGGTTGGGGAGGGGTTACTTAGAAGAGTGAAATGGTTTGCTGAGGCAGCACATGCCCTGATTGATTCTGTTGTTCCTCTGTATGTCTGGTTGAATGTCTCTGCAATATACAAGCATAAATTTAGAAAGACCAAGCTCCTCTGCTCCTTTTTCTCCTCAATTATACACTGTTTTTGTTAAGTTTCCTCAGTGAAGTGTTATCAAAACTTCTCTCTCGGGACATTATTTAGATGACTTTGCTCTCTTTTTCTTTAAACTAAAAAGCCCCAAATGTTGCAACTTTTCTTCAAAGGGGAGTTGCTTCCCATCACTCAATTATTTGGGCTGCCCTTTTCAGGACCTCCCCCCCCCCAATTTCCCATCCCTGTATTATGATATTTCCTTGGGGACCACCTGAACCCTTACATTTCAGCTCGATCACTGTGATAATCTGTTGCAGCACCACTGTGCTCATCCTTTGAGTTGGTGAGGATCATTTGACATCAACATGGAACCAGGCCTTTCATATCATTGCCCCACAAATACGAAACGTTCTTCCATTAGAGATTCAGCAGGCACATGCTATACTAGCCTTCAGGCATCTGCTGGAAATTTTTTCCTTTGCTGCCAGGTTTACACAGACAATTGAGAAAACATTTCCCATAATGGTCAGATGGTGCTTCTGTTTTTTTGTGTGTGGTTTTTATTGCATTATAATTGCTTTTTTTTTGTAAAAATGAAACTGCAGTATACAGATACTTTTATAAATAAATAAATGTTGGCTTTTGTTTTATTTCCAGCTTCTGTGTGTACCTATTTTAGGGAGTGCAGATTTGGGAGTTTCCCATTAAAATGCACACCAAACAGATTTCTCTCCCACCCCATATTTCTTAGGGCAATGTAGGAAGAACACTCTGAACAGCTAAAATTATTCTGTAGAGCGGCCTCTGTTCATATGATCAGAGATGTGATTTGGCTCATGTCGCTTTTTGTTAGCTTTCGAGAGAAAGAGGAAACATTACATTTTGATCTGATTTCCCCTGGGTGAAAATAAAAATCGGTTTTGAAGTCTTAGATGCAATAATGCTTCAGCCACTGTCATAAGTGAATCCCATGGCATTTTGTACTAGCTGTGTTTATATTGCTCCTGCAGATGAAACACTAAACGGTTAATAAATGTATCGTAAGACCTCCGTGGCATTTTGTTTCCATGACTGGTAAGCTCCAGACGTGTGGTTTAGCCGGTAGCTACTGTATATCAGAAAGCTAAAATAGATGGATCTCATAACTTGGTGTTGGAAAGAGGTGTGGGGGCGTTGGAGGTAAAGCATTAAACCCAATTAGGAAACAACATCACAGCTCAGACTTGCCAGTTTTTAACCACCATTAAGGTCAGTTTCCTTCTCCACGAGAGATTCAGAAACTTGATGTGCCACCTTCCTTTCTATTATGTTATCAAGCGCCCATTAAGTTTGTCCCATCTTCTCTGGCCCATCCTCGTAAACCGCTAGCTTCAGAATCCATCATGCATCAAGTGTTTATTGCAAGGTACGGTTCAGCTTTGCAATGACATTATGGCTTCCTTAAAGCCATCAGCTACAATAAGAGCTAAAGTGAGTTACATGGTTTTGACATCCCATTCATTGAAGCCATTTCCTGATGGCCCAAGAGTAATGATTGCAAGGGGAAGCTGATTTCTTTCTGTTTAAAAGGTGGGAGTGATGGTTTGTGATTAGACCTGGGTGGGGTAACTGAGCTGGCTTATTAATAGGGCCTGGAAGAATCAGAGAGCCAGACCTACTGTTATATCAGATGAGAGCAGTGGCAGAAAATTTTGCTGGGCAGAAAACTAGGCTAGTTATATATACATTCTAAAAAACTTAGGCTAGTTAGGCTAGTTATATATATATTCTAAAATTAGGCTAGTTATATATATATTATAAAAAACAGCACGAAGGATGCCACTTTGATGTTCTGCCTCAAATGCCAAAATGTCTTCCTGGGGCCTTCTTGGAAAAAAGATTATCCATTCAGTCAACACTAGGGTTGCCACCAAAGTTCACCTTTAAACCTTGAGGTGAATTTGGCAAGTCCTGTTCGAGCAAATGGCCCCTCACATTTTAAGAGAAGCAAAATAAGTTTTAAGAGAAGCAAAGCAAGAAAAACCTTGGCATGCGCTTGCTCAGGATTACATCTGGTCAGACCTTCGTCTAGAATATTCCATTCCATTCCATTCCATTCCAAACCCCAGTTTCCCTCTCAGCCAGTCACTACCACTACTGGTAGTTCAGCATGGTCAGGGTTGTATCTCATGCTAGTCCTACTCTGATTAGACTCATTGAAATTAATGGGCATGGCTAAATTAGGTATGACTAACATTGGATGCAACCTTCTGTTGGCTGTTTTTGATCTGCCCTAATTTGTTCTCTCACCCCCAGGGACAAGGCGCCATTGCATGCCAGTTACTGGGAAACAAACAACAGGTATTTGCACCCTCTTGTAGGCATCCCAGAAGCATTTGCCAGGCCATTGTAGGAAGCAGGTTGTGGACTAGGTGGACCTCTTGCTTAATCCAGGAAAGCTCTTCTTATAAGTTGCTCTAACAGTGAACTTGGTGGTGACCAGTTCTCCTCACAGACCTACAATTCCCAGAGTGGTTTAATAAACAATTCTTTCCAGGGAACTCTGAGTGTTGTAGTTCTATGAGGCCAATAGAAGGTCTCCTAACTACTCTCAGAACAAACTCAGAGTTCCCAGGATTCTTTGCGGGAGGCAGAGAGCCATGACTCTCTGGTATGAAACTCCTTTAAATGTATACTGCAGAACAGGTCTTAGTGCCTCAGTGGCATTCAGTGTTGTGGGCACTGCAAGATTCTTACATGTATATTACCACCAGGGGCTGCTTCATGGGAAAGGGAAGAGTATACATGGAATAAAATAATATTGGATCATTTTTTAAAAAAAGCCATGTAAGCCAGTGGCCATCCCTTTGTCTTATGGCAGTGAATTCCATGAGTTAATCAATGCCATCTTGGAGAAGAAGCAGTTTTGTTTGTCTCCCTCAATCTGACCAGTAATTAATCTCCGCAGGTATCCTCTTGAGTTTCAGCATTTGGGAGGGGGGGAATTTCTTGTCCTTGCCTTGCTGGACAGAATAGGATGGCCACACCAGCACCATCTCCCTCCCCTCCTCCCTGTTCCCTGTTCAGCTATAGATGTTGCTGCTGTAACCTTACGATCTTTCTTCCTGTGACACAGCTGCATTTCAACCCCAACCCAACCTGTCAACCCCCACAGTCTGGGGCTGCAACAGACGGTGGTCTGATTAGGAGGCTGGTATCAGCACTGGGTGCAGCCAACAGCTGGTTGCTTGGCTTTGTCATCAGGGTTGGCATGTATGGCAAATGTTCCATCTGTTCAGTCGATGGCTTGATCTGTAAGTAGCTGCTGGGCTATTTCCTAAGCAGCTTGGCCACACTCATGTGGGGGAAATTCAACTCTGGTCCCCAAAGTCCCAAACAAGGGCTCCAATTACACAGCCTCGGCAGCCTTCTGCTGTGTTAATAACATTTGGACTCGTTCAGACACCCCTTTAAGTTAAGATTGCATCTGCTACTACAACGTCCTGGAGTTAGGAACCCCCTTGCCTAGTATTGGGGACTATTTGAGGGTAGCTGTGTTATTGCAGGACCGGCATAGTAGTTAAATGCTAAGAAAAGATGAAATGTAAATTCTGGAAGTCTGTGGAAAGCAACTTGCTATTCCTTGCCAAGGAACACTAGGCAGATTTTGAGGATTTCCAAGGACTTAATAGACAATTAATCCTCAAGAGGTCCCAGTAGAAAATATAAATGCCATATCATTGTCAGTTAGGATGAATTGTGTCAAGAAGTTTCCCAAGGTTAGCAGGCAAACGTAAACAATTAGGGACACCCAAACCCTTCCTGGATCCCGACCCCTGCTGGTAGATTCTGTTTCAAGGTTCACTGTGTTTCAATTACAGCCTGAAATTTCATAGTTTTGCTTCATGGGTCCAGAATCTAACTACCCACCAAGTGCCAGAAATGTTTGGAACTTCAGGAAAAGTAATTTGGCCAAAGCACACACTTTATTCAACATTTCTTCAGTGCCTTTGTAATTCCACTATGAACTTCAGGAACTTCCATCAAGCTCCAAATTGCACAGAAGTCGGTTTACTTAAATCTAGGTAACTGGCAAGCTTAGGACACTGAGTGTTCTCACTTATCTTAGAATCAAGAGTTGAAATGGACCAAATGGCTCATCTCATTCACCCCCTTCAATGTTCACTAATAATGTTATGGGTGGTATGTTTCAATCAGGGCAAAACTTCGTTCAGTGCCACTCATTGAGCTCTGGTACATATATATGTCAGGGCAGCTTTCATAAAGAAATGTAAAGTCAGTTTTGTGTTTTTATTACCAATTGTATCATAGAGTTGGGTGGGGGCTTAGGTTCAGAAAGGGGAAATCAGAATACTTAAGGAAATGGAGTAATTCCCCCATGAGGAAATGATGCTGCATTTGGGGCACTTTGGAGAAAAGACAGGGGACACGGGTGGCACTGTGGTGTAAACCACTGAGACTTGGGCTTGCCGATCGGAAGGTCAGCGGTTTGAATCCCCACAACGGGGTGAGCACCCATTGTTCGGTCCCAGCTCCTGCCAACCTAGCAGTTTGAAAGCATGTCAAAGTGCAGGTAGATAAGTAGGTACCACTCCGGCGGGAAGGTAAACGGTGTTTCCGTGTGCTGCTCTGGTTCGCCAGAAGTGGCTTAGTCATGCTGGCCACATGACCCGGAAAAGCTGTCTGCAGACAAACGCCAGCTCCCTCGGCCAGTAAAGCGAAATGAGTGCCGCAACCGCAGAGTCATCCGCGACTGGACTTAACTGTCAGGGGTCCTTTACCTTTAACTTTTTTTTTAGAGAAAAGACAAGCGAGAAGGGACATGATCGAAGTTTTAAAATAGTGCATGGCATGGAACAAGTAGATAAGGAAATGGTTTCTCTCTCACTTGCATAACAATGTAACTCATGGACATCCAATGAAGCTGAATATTGGAAGATTCAGGACAGATTACAAAAAAGCATTTCTGAATGCAGCATGTAGATAAACTATGCAACTCAGACCCACAGGATGCGCGGATGGCCCCCAATTTACGGTAGATACAGTGGTACCTCGGGTTAAGTACTTAATTCGTTCTGGAGGTCCGTTCTTAACCTGAAACTGTTCTTAACCTGAAGCACCACTTTAGCTAATGGGGCCACCCACTGCCGCCGCACCGCCAGAGCATGATTTCTGTTCTCATCCTGAAGCAAAGTTCTTAACCTGAAGCACAATTTCTGTGTTAGCGGAGTTTGTAACCTGAAGCGTATGTAACCTGAAGCGTATGTAACCCGAGGTACCACTGTAGCTTTAAAAGAGGAGCTGGCCATATGACCCGGAAAAACTGTCTGCGGACAAACGCCAGCTCCCTCGGCCCGTAAAGCGAGATGAGTGCCGCAACCACAGAGTTGCCTTTGACTGGACTTAACTGTCAGGGGTCCTTTACCTTCACCTTTAAAAGAGGATTGAACAAATTCACGGATGATGAGGCTGCCAGTGGCTATCTTATTCTCGCAGTGGTCACCCAGATTCCTGTGGGAAATGCTCATGCACGTTCTGAACCCTCTCCCTCTCCCTGCCTCCCCACAGTCTCCAGCCACCAGTAGTCAGAAGCATTTCCCCCCTGTCTGTGGAGACACAGCACAGCAACCATAGGTAGAAGCAATTGATAATAGTTTTATTGCTATTCCTAACAGGGTAGGAGGAGACAAAGTTTCATAAAAATCCCAGTTGTGCCACTTGGGTGTGATAGCTCTCACACTCATTTGGCAAAGATAATCCCCCCCCCAAAGACACACACACTGAAACCCCCTAGATAATTTTAAGGTAAACAGTAGATGGCAGGATGCTCCTTGAAACTCTTTCCAGGTTTCCAATAGCTAGTGGACTGGAACTTAAATTCTGCCAGGAGTTATTTACTTCAATAAAATGCTCAGTGGGCCTTTTTTTTGCGGTGGGGGTTGTTTTCCTCACTCACCTGCCCCCGATGCTGGGTGACATATAAACAAATCAAGAGGTTAGAATCCCATTTGACTATCATTTTGAGTGAAGTTTCAGGGAATGCCTCCTGACAGGATCCATCTCTTCTCTCCCCCCCCACTCCCCCTACCTGATATCTTCACAAGGACATGGAATATACTTTATGTCGAAATATATGTGCTCACAGCATGAGGCGCAGCGTGCAAAGCCATTTCCAGATATGAGTTAAGGGAACAACAGGATGTAGTGGCGCTGGTTACTGCCTGGTCATGGGAGACAGATTCCTCCTTTTACAACTTCCGTTGATGCTCCTGACAAGTCACCATTTGGTGGAGGTGGCAATGGGGATGGGGTGGGGGGTGAGACTGCTACTGAGGGCTGCCCATCTTGGCCAAACCTCCAGAAGGTTCCCAATTGAGACAGTTGTTTTTGAGGCACAAACACAATATTGTTACAAGCTCTCCTCTCTCCTGAGCAGCAAGAAGCTTTGGGGAGAGAGGGCTAAAGGGGTTGCACTCTGGAAACTGAGGGGCACTGGGAGCAAGGATGGAGCTCAGTGGTATAGAGCATATGCTTTGCATGCAGAAGTTTCCGAGGCTGACCCCCCCAGCCTCTCCGGGTAGGACTGAGAAAGACCTCTGTCTGAAACACTGGAGAATTGCTCAAGAGCTGGTGTTGGTCTGTATGGACAGTACTGAGCTAGATGGGCGAATGAAGTGCCTCAAGCCACATTCATTGAATACATTTAAAGTCCATGCTCTCCAACGTTCCACCATTTTGAATCGGGACATGTGTCTTTCAAGGACACACTTCCCCACCCCTGGCCCCTGTCTCCATTACCGACAGCATCTCCCTCAGAGAGCACTGGACTGGCACCTCCAGCTACATCCAGTGTGGTGTAGTGGTTAAGAGCGGTAGACTCGTAATCTGGGGAACAGGGTTCGCTTCCCCGCTCCTCCACATGCAGCTGCTGGATGACCTTGGGCTAGTCACACTTCTCTGAAGTCTCTCAGCCCCGCTCACCTCACAGAGTGTTTGTTGTGGGGGAGGAAGGGAAAGGAGAATGTTAGCTGCTTTGAGACTCCTTCGGGTAGTGATAAAGCGGGATATCAAATACAAACACCTCCTCCTCCTCCTCCTCTTCTTCTTTCTCCTCCTCTTCCCTGTTGTCATCTCCTCCTCCTCTGGTGGGGGTATTATCAGGCAGAGGAGGCGTGGCCTCTGGGCCTGGCAGGGGCAGCCTGGGCTGCACCAGCAGCAGCCCCCCCCCATGGGCTCTGGCTCAGGCACCTTCTTTAGCATGAAAGATGTGCATCCTTGGGTGCTGAGCTCTTGCGAGAGCCAGCTGAATCGCATGAGAACTTGGCACTGAAAAATGGGACATCCGATCAGAAGCTGAAGTGCCTTCTATAATTCCAGGATGTCCTGGTCAAGTGAAACCACTTTAAGTAGTCATGGCTTCCCGCAAAGAATTCTGGGAGCTCTCGTGTGTTAAGAGTCCTGAGCATTTTTAGGAGACCCCATTCCCTGCTCCACTGAATTGAAATCCAGCCTTCACGACATAGGAAAATGGCCAAGTAAACAGCTATTTTTGTGGAGGAGGGTCAAGATATTTACTGATATACATGAAATTTCATATATAGCTGTATAATCCCTAGTGTAGTAAGATAAGACCTTTGGAGCAGGCATTTTTTTAAAAAAAGTTTTTTATGAACCACCCTAGTAGGGCAGTAATTGTTCCTTGATAATTTGTCACCCCCCCTCCATGATGGAACCCGGGGCGGACTGCCCCCCCGCTCCCCTTCCTACGCCTCTGCGTACAGTGAAGGCTCCTGCCTAATATCAATGGCCAAGGAGTTCCATAAGTATAGGTGCTGTCACACTGAAGGATTCATGCATTGAAATTTGGAACCAGCAATAAATATTACTTGTGAAAGTGCCATTTCCACAGACTACAGCAGTTGAGGTAAGATGACATTTTGAATAAACGGATCCTAAACTGTTAACAGCTTTATTTACAAGTAGTAACACCTTGGATTTAATATTTCCATCATTTTCAAGAGTGCTCTGTCACATCCAAACATTCTAGTCTCAGACGTCAGGTTTGGGTCTTGAAAAGGCAGAGGGTTGTCAGATTTTTAATTTAATGTATCGGTGTATGGTGTGTGTGTGTGTTTGTCTCTATCATACTGCTGGCAGTAGGGGGCGCCATTTTGATTTTGAGTCTCAAGTGTCTGTCTGGTTTGAGCTGGCCTGGGGGAGAAAGTCTGGAAGAAACGCACACAAAGTTTTAGAAAAATAAATAACAAGAAAACACAGGTAATGACAAGACAAAATGCTGATAATTAAATGACTTTAATAGTGTGTCAAGATGAGGGATAACAGTCTTGGGAAATGAGACTGGTAAATTATGATCCCTCGGGCGACTTCAGCTGATCGCCATCCAGGCGTGGAGAATGCAATATACAAACTACCTGAGCCATATATTTAACTTTAATATGATATTAACGCCCGCCAACCTCGGGTGACGATCATGAGGGACTCATCCACTCTTATTCTCACATCCTTAAGGCTAGAATATATTTAAGAAGAAGATTTCAAAGACAAATCTTCGTAGTGGAAGGAGAGAGATTATTGGGTTGTTTTGGTTTGTTTTTTATTCTGTATTTTCTGTTTTTTATATTGTGATTTTATGTTGGGAACCACTCTGAGATCTACGGGTATAGGACGCTTTACAAATTTAATAAATAAAATATAAATAAAATAAAACAGCAGCAGCTGCAACAACAACAACAACAAATGCATCAATGGGCTTTCTAATTAACCCCCAACAGACCAGGAAGGTACAACACCTAGTTTTGAAAAAGCAACTTTTCTTCACATTGTTCTTTTCAGAGTTGTGAACAAATGGTATGCCAAAATTAAATCTGACCATAAAAACACTGTTAACGTACAGGAATTAACTCTTGCTTTTTTTGCAAGAAATGTGAAATGTGCTTATTCAGCTTAACTTCAAACGATGACTACAAGTTATCTGACAGGTGAGTTCTTTAATAAGACAACACCTGACTGTCTTTGTGTATCCAGAGCAAAGATACTCTGCACTCAGGACTGTTGCAGGCTTCCCATTGGCAGCTGCTAGATCCATGTGAAACTTGGATGATGCACTAGATGGGAAGGGATGGGAAGGAAATTGAATTAAGTCCACCTTAATATTGTAGGGCCATCCTTCGAAATTCACACTTCTCTGAAATTTGCAACGCAAATCTCCAGTCAAGAAATCCGTAGGAAAAGGCCTGTACATATTGCCAAAAAAGGGACAAACGTGTTTAGGTTTTGCAAAAAATGTGTATATCGGGCAAAAAGGTACATAAAAATGTGTACATTATGTGACGTTTGCACTGAAACACTGGTAAATTTTCTTGAGCGCTTAAGAAAAATGTCAATTGATGTGAATATGTGGAGAAGGTTGGAAAAATGGTCCCTGCTCCTGCCAACGTAGCAGTTCGAAAGCACGTCAAAGTGCAAGTAAATAAATAGGTACCGCTCCGGCGGGAAGGTAAACGGTGTTTCCGTGTGCAGCTCTGGTTCGCCAGAAGCGGCTTAGTCATGCTGGCCACATGACCCGGAAGCTGTACGCCGGCCCGTCAGCCAATAAAATGAGATGAGCACTGCAACCCCAGGGTCGGTCACGACTGGACCTCACAATCAGGGGTCCCTTTACCTTTTATACTAGAGGCAACAGGCACCCAACTCCTCCACTTGCAGATATTTGACTTCTATAGATCAACGAAAAGGGGGCTGAAGCTTGAAGACAGGTAGCTGTAGATCAGTGGTAGGGAAACCAGGTCCAGGAGTCAAATACGGCCCTCCTCTGCAGCTCTCTGGTTTGACTTGATACTCTCCCCATGGCACACCCCCTTCTCAGTTTGACCTGCTATTCCCAGGCCTCACCCCTCACCAGCCGTACATTGTGTCCTCCTTCAATGTTTTTGCCTGGATGGAATACATTCTTGAACTCTCATCATGCCTCTGGATGAAGAGGGGTATACAGTGTGTGTAGAAACTAGCTTACTGTACAAAGATAAGAGCTACATTCATTGCTCCACCCACTCTTACCTCTGGCCTTGCTCTTCACCGGCATGTGGCCCAGGGAAGGTTGTTCAAAAGGGAATGCACACTCTGGTTTTAGATGCTCGCAGAAAAAAGAGATTTAAAATCATTTTCAGAGGAGGGGCTGTACTATTCTGTTGCAGCAAAACAACAACAAAGAGTCCTGTGGCATCTTAAAGACTAACGTGTTTATTTTAAAATGTGCCACCCGTCCCCCCCAAAAGGCAAAATATGAGCAGTAATTTACCAAGGACAGTTGGAGCATGTGTATAATTACATCAGTGTTGACAATCACCTTGAGATTCTCCCTGCCATGTGTGTTTCTACTAATTAACCAACGTTTTGCTTGTGGTTCTTGTCCATAGAATTGTAATTTACCCTGAGATCTGCCAATTTGCTCTTGCTTTCCCAGTGAGTGGCAGTCAGGTGTTTAAAGGGGGAATTCTTTAAGTCAAATGGAGGTTCCTTGAAGAATCATACTCAAATGAGGATTGATGTGTCTGTCAGTGGGCTTGCTTTCGTAATCTGAAAGCCTGCAAGTCACAAAGGATTTTTCAGTTCCGTGCTTCCTGTAACTACAGCGGGAATGATCAGAGGAGCATTAAGCTATGATTTGGCTGGCTGGATTGCTGCTTATGTTGAAAATTCAATTTTAAATCAAAATGTCGTGTTGCCTTCAGCAGTGGACTGCTCTCCATTACAGTGCCAATCCCAGAGGGTTTAACGTAGAATTTCTGTCTGAAAGCTTATGAAAATTCATAAATCCAACTTCTAAACTTGGCATGTGAGGTCTATATTTATATCTTGCACTGGCAGTTTGATCTTAACCCCCCTGCCCACAGTGGCTCTTAGGAAATTTTATTTATTTTTTGTATTTATTTTATTTCTAAGTATTTATATCCCACTCTTCACTGAATATTTCAATCCCAGAGTTAGGAACAATGAAATAAAATACTAATAAAAGTGTGGGGGTATGTGGGGGGGGGGATAATAGTATTCAAAAAATGACAGGATCCATAAAAACAAGCCCAGTTAATAACCAGTAAATTAGCAGCTCCATCATAAATGCACAAAACTAAGCAACAGTAAGGGCAACAACTGGAATTTCCAAATAACTAGATGAAGAGAATAGGACATCTATCCAACTAAAACAGTCCAAGGGCCATTGCAAAAATTCCCATTCCATTTATTACCAGGGGCATCCTAATTATTCCCTCCCTCCATATCTCACCCAAAGACAGCCCCACTCTGTGCCAACAAATTCGAAGACTGTGGATTATAAGTAAGTTAACGCAGCAAAAACTGCCCGCTCCATTATCCACATTATAACACACCAGATGGGGGTATTTACCTACAGAGATAATAGTGACCTCTTCTAGAACTATACATTGACTTCTCAATCTCCCCTGACTCTAATTGTTGTCATTTCATTCATGTTGAGCTAATGCTTTATTCCATGCCATAGTTCTTTGTATATGCATTTTTCAGATGTATTAAACATAAAGTATCTTCACAGAAAAAATAAAAAAGGAGAGGGTGGTCCATTGGTCAGTGACAGAGGCCTGTGTATGTCTCTATTTGGTTCAAATGTTTCAGACCACCTTTTGTAATGTTTTATTAATGTGCATGGTGGGCACCAGTAATGCGGTGGAGAGACATGAATGAACACCACAGACAAATGGGCAATGAGACAACAATAGAGCACATTCAGGTGTAATTGGGAAATTACTAGAACTCTGGAGGTCTGTTCCCAGTCACTGTAAACAATCCTGACTGAGATGGGACAACACCATGCATTGAAAGCAAATATAAATTCTTTACTTCGGAACATTGGAAGCTGCCATATACTGAGGTAACATCATAAACTGCATACACTTAAAGCACTCATGCAATTGTCATGCCCTTCAGAGATGGAAGCCTCTTGCTGGGGCTGGCATATCTGCTCCTGAGAACCATTGAATACAGAGATCCCATCTTAATCAAGGTGCAAAAGTTGCTCTGTATGACATGAAGTTTAACTAGGGAGAAGGATATAACAGATGGTTTTTGGTCATTTGTGAGAGGAGTCAGCCATAACTGATTTTAATATCAGAAACCACACAATTGTTTCCCTTCCATATGACTCACTCTCCAATCCTGCCAGTTACACCTGGACGGGAGTGAGGTTGGGGATATTTTCATTACCCAGTCCTCATTAGTCACAGCTGCCCAGCAATGAACAACAAAAAAAATTAATGGGCCTAGATTAGAATTGGATAGGTCTATCAAGGGCCAGGGAAATTGCTTCAGGGGCCAGATCTGGCACACAGGTGACCAGTTGCCCATTTCTGCTTTATAGCATTATTTACTAGTAGGATTTTATCTGAGAATTATGAAAATGATTTCAGAAAAGAAAGAAGAAAAGAAGAAAAAGGACTGGTACTAGATTACAGTGGTACCTCGGGTTACATACGCTTCAGGTTACATATGCTTCAGGTTACAGACTCCGCTAACCCAGAAATATTGCTTCAGGTTAAGAACTTTGCTTCAGGATGAGAACAGAAATTGTGCTCCTGCGGCATGGCAGCAGCAGCAGCAGCAGGAGGAGGAGGAGGAGGATCCATTAGCTAAAGTGGTGCTTCAGGTTAAGAACAGTTTCAGGTTAAATACAGACCTCCGGAACGAATTAAGTACTTAACCACTGTATGTGGCTTTCCTTCTGACAACTCAGGAAAAGAAGACTGTTCCAATGTGGGGTGGGGGGAGAGAGATAGTTGTTGCTCTCTTGATTACTCAAAATAAAGGGCTGTAGCTCTATGGTAGATTATCTGTTTTGCATGCAGAAGGTCCCAGGTTCAAATCCCACCATCTCCAGGGCAGGGAAGTGTCTATGGCTGGAAACTCTGGAGAACTGCGGCCAGTCAATGTCGCTGTTCCAAAACTAGATGGACAAATGGTCTGACTTGGTATAATATAGCTTTCTGTGTTACCATTTAAGTTAGCCCTTAATTAATAACTATGAGGACTACAATCTTAGTTCAGTGAATAAAGCAGGTTCGATTCATTTCAGCTTCCTGTGTTCTGAAGATTTGTGCTCTCCTTTGGTTTTTTGTCAAAAAGAAAATAGCTCACCACTCATTTGAAATGGAAAGCCCATTCCCCCCCCTCTCTCTCTCTTTCACACACACACACACACACACACACACACACACACACACACACACACACAAACAGAACCACAAGAGGAAAATAACATTGTTTGTTTTAGAAACAGATCTCTGGCAAATTCTGTAATCCCCCACCCCTGTGTGTGTATACACTTTTGTAAAGTGAAACTTTTGTACTTCTTTCAGTTGAATGAATTCTGAAAGCACAATGCATCACTGGAAAATATAAATTAAACAGCCCTTTCTTTCTTTTTTTAATCTCAAGAAGAACTGCTGCACTCCCAGTGCCCCCGGAGTAAAGATGTTTGCTGCAACAAGCTGGGAATTTGGTGTGTGTGATTTATTATAATGTGTCCCGCTTCTTGCCTTTTTGTTCTCCAAGCAGCATGGGAACACACCCAATCGAGCTACTTTGCATACTAATAAAGATTGCTGCCTGTAATTATTCAGCAGTTACTGTATTATCCCCTCGAGATAAATCATTCCGAGTTTATTTACTCTTCTTTGTTTCAGTTATTTTGAAGCTTTCATCCAGCGTGGCTGGGTTTCTTGTACCAGGAATGCAATCTGTTTTCTTTTATTCCTTCTCTCTGGAAAAGGATGTAGCCCCCTCCCCCCCCAAAAAAGGTCTTATCTTTCTTACCATTCCTTTTGTGGGTGGAGTTTGGGTCCTGTCCAAATGATGAAAGAGGCATCTTTCTTTCTTACATTCTCTTGTGAAGTTAAGACAAGTGGATGACGAGGAAGGGCTGTGACTCAGTGGAAGAGCATCTATCTGCTTGGCATGCAGAAGATCCTAGGTTCAATCCCTACCATTGCCAAATAGGACAGGGAGAGAACCATATGCATCCTATGATGTATCCATTGCTGGAAAGCAAACTGGTCCTTTGGAGCTCAGTATAATCTGTACTAGGAGGAGCCATGGTGCCCTCCAGATGTGGTTGGACCCTGCCTCCCAACTGTTAGAATTCCTGCCATGGGATTGTTGTCTATCACATAATGGTATATGTTTGGACACCACAAAGTGGGAAGTGATGGAGGCGGGATGTTTGTGTTACTGAGTTCCGTAAAGTGGGACTATTGCCCTTTGTTCTTTTCTCTTTGCTGTCTGATGCTAGAGAGAGAGGGAGCCATGTTGCAGTGCTCCGTGTGTGTTTATATGTAAATAAAGTAGATTAGCCAAAATGCTGAGTTGCTGAGGTCTGTCACGAAAAGCTGCAAAGACTCTGCAGATCCCTAAGTGTGCTGATGTTTGGTCGCTGTGATGTTTGGGCAGAAGAAAGCTTTTGAAGCTCTCAAATGAACGACCAGGAGGGAGGGAACATGCCAGTTGGGCATGTGTCTCTGCCAGGGTCCTACTCAAGTGTAGGCTGAACTCCTGACACCATCATCCCTGGTTGACTACCCTAGTCTACTCTGACTGGTAGCTGTTCTGTAGGGTTGAGGCAGAGGTCTCTGCCAAACCTAGCTGGAGATACTGTGGCCAATGAGTGGCCAGTTTTGCTAGTGAACCCTGAGCCGGAGATGGTAGGGTGTAGGCACAGAGCAGACACCAGCACTGATGGGTTATGCCAGTGCACTGTGGGTGCTAGGTGATGACACTAGCTCTACATGTATGAACCTTCTCAGCAATGATTCTGCTACCAGGTTTTTAGTGCAGTGTCTGAAAAATGAAATGAAAACTGGCAAGTCATTACTTTGAGTTTTGCCTCTTTCACAAACCTAAAAGGTGGTCTTGGGTGAGTCACCTTCTCTGAGCTCTCCATCTGCAATAAAAGGATAATAAAACCGTCCCATCTTGCAAGGATGTTGTAAGTATTAAAACAATGTGATATATGGTGAGTGCCACAAACCCTCCAAGGTTTCGGTAATATCCATTGTTCTTATTTCTTCTCCAGTGAAATGGAGAGATGTGTCGTCGAGTGCTGCACCAAAATCTGTCCTCCAGTTTATCCAAAGTTTTATTCACCTCCAAAAGAGGCTTCCATTTTTCTGGATAATGCTCAGAGCATTTTAGGATATGTTTTATTATAATTTTGGTGGGTGTGGGATATTCAGCTTGCTTTATCATGGTGCTCAGTGGGTGACTTTCTTCCTGTTAACACCTTTCTCCAGCAATCTGCAGCCTCCCTAGCTGCCCAGACCTCATGATCTGAGAAAGCCCCACGGGAAGAGTTGTCTTCCACGTGACCTTAATTGAAGTATGGGCAGCCAGTACACTGCAGAGTGCATACCACTGGTGAATTGATTCATATAATGAAAGGAAATGGCCTCTTGGATACCTCAAAAGTAAGAAAGCAGCAGGGGGACATTTTTTCACTTTCAGTGGCAATGCCTTCTCGCATCTAAATGTTGGACTGCCATCTTTTACTTCAGCAGGACAGGAAATATTCCTTCTTCTTTCCCCATCTGGGTTTCACCTGTTTCTTATGGTTCTCACCTCTCTGTGCACTCAGTGATCAAATGTAGCCCCACCAATGGAAACAATGGCTGATCATACTGCTGGCTCCAATAACTCATTTTTTTTTTTAATAAAAAATGCTGCCTTAATTGCTTACATTACAGAACTGTCAGGTCTGGAACATTTGTACTCTCAAATCAACTTTCCAATTAATCTTTCCCCCTTTCTATTAGAGAGTTTTTGTTGTGGTGTAATTGTCATTGGGGGGAGGGAGCAAGAAGTGAAATAAAATGCTTGGGCGATGATACCGAGGGCAAAAGGACCCGGCAACTAATGATGGGACCATTAGCTCTGACATGTTCTTTTTTAAAATAATATAATCTAGAATGTAAGGCAATTATATGATCTCTTCAGCTCCTTTTTAGGAATCTGCAAGTTAGATTTCTGTAGCCTGTGACAAATGAACATCTTGCAAGCGGGTACTTGTAGCTGCCATGTCTTACTCTTGGATGGAGTCCTTCTTATGACCCTAAGTAGCATCACCATCCTTTTTTTCTGAACTGAAAAACAAAGCAATAAAGGCAAATCTGAACCACACAGACTGTCTGTGATCTGCATTGGCACTCTCCTCCATGAGGTACTGTATCTCTCAGAAACTAAAAATATCTGGAAAAGTGCCTCCGTTCCCATATACTACCCTGGGAATTAAGTTAAATGGAAGGAGCTCTTCAGATGGTTCCTTTGTTGACATAGGTAGAGAGGAGGAGTCAGTGGGTCGATGAAAGGAGCTTTTTGGTGATTCCCCAAACCCCCGGCACTACTGCAAATTCAGAACTCCCTCCCTAAAGTGGTGTGTCTGGAACCATCTCTGTACAGTTTCCATTGCTCCTCACCACCATCTGTTGACTGAAGCAGCTGCCCCACTTTGCCTAACAATAGGGCCCAGATTCTCTTTTGCACTCACACATACTGAAGACACTGAAGCTCTTGGCACCACAGCCTTTCTTCCCACCATGCCCCTCTCTAAGACTTCCCTTGATGAATCTGTACCCTTGTTTGCAACTCACCATCCTCCTTTAGGATAATTATAAACCTCAAAAGAGGTGCCTTTATATATATATAAAACCCTCACTATAAACCAATATTTCCTTATTTCAAAGTCTAATTCAATTATGAACACACCATAACTCGTGGATGATTAAATTGCAAATTGTGGGTGTCCACTAGGCAAGCAGATGTATTAAATTTGTTTGCTGCTATAATTCACCTTTCCAACCACGCGGTATATTTTTCAGGACCACTCAAGGATGTAGTTGCCTTGCCTGAGGTTTCTTACGTCGTCTAGTATTTATGGTGCATCTGATATACAGAATATCTTCTTCAAGGAGACACACATACATCACTTGAACTTCAGCACATATTACATTGTCCTAATGGAAAACTGTTATAGGAGAATGATTTTTTTCTCTCCCATTTCCCCATGCACTTCCTCACATCTGAGCACAGCTTTTTTAAAAATAAAAATGTCCTCATTTATGTTTTATTGGAACATGAACCTTTTGGTTTATTTCTCACCAAAGTTGTGCTCTTACAAAAGAAAACTCATTTTCTTTTGGGGAAGATGGAACAGGTGATAATATTTATAAAGACAGGGTTGAAGTCATCATCATCAGCATGCTTTAGTTTTCATTTTAAAATGCATCTGAACAAAACAGAGCATCACACTACTTCATCTGCAGCTCAGCAGGTGAGGGGAATTGCTTTGTAGCTAGTTTGGGGGAGAGAGTTGAGATTGAGAGTTCACCATTCCTAACTGCATCTGGGTTCTGGTGGGAGGCGCACCAGTAAAGGATTTAGGACCAAAATCTTTATTATATTTCTTAAATAAAAACAGAACAGCCACATGAAATTCCTTTCTCCACCCAGATATGGCTAAGTCCAGTGCCAAATAGTGTATGCTTACCAGATTTTTTTCAGTGAATTGGGGGACACTTTTTTTTTTTTGAAGCTGAGTAGCAACAGGGAGTCAGTAATGGGGATGGTGAGGCAAAAGACCCTGGGCTCAAGCACACATGCATATTGTATAAAGGTGCAAAGCCCTTCTTTCGCACCCTGTGAAACATAAATGCACAGAGTTTTTAAAAAACGGCAATGGTGTGCTGCCCACCCGTGACACCTGAGCCTCCCCCGATCTCCTTCCCCGTTCCCCCTTTGTTTTGACTGATCGGGGGAGGCTCAGGAATCGTGGGCGGGTGACTGTTGCCCAGCTTTTTTTAAAAAAACTCTGCACATTTATGTTTCACAGAGTGGCAGAGAAACTGTGCACCTTGCACGCCTCCTGGGCAACAGCCACCCACTCATGACTCCTGGGCCTCCCCCGATCTGTCAAAACAAAAGGGGAAGGGGGCAGGCGATCTGTACTGCCAGATGTCCCCGGTTTCCCTTCAGCAGTGGCAGTGGCAGCAAGCAGCTCCTGAAGCCAACCAAAGCCAACTGGGTTACCAGGCTGGCTCTGGGCTGCTGAGACTGCCGCTGCCACATTTCCCAGGGACAGATTTGCAAATCTGGGGACATTCCAGGGATGGAATTTGTCCGGAGACAGATTGCAAATCCTGGGACTGTCCCCGGGAACTGGGGACATCTGGTAACCCTAAACTAGTTTCTCTACCATGAAACAGTGTGAACAGGTATGTGAATCTGAACATGTGAGATGTTTTATCTCTGCAGATCATGGCATAAGTAAAGGTTGATATAACTTAAATATGACACGAGATTCTCCAACAAATTGAATGTGTAAGTGCAGGATAGGAAGGGGTCAACGGGCTCATCCCCACTCTCCCCCTCATGTGATAGTGATTGTGTTTGTGTGTAAGAATGATTGAAGTGGGTTCAGTCATCATGTAGCATCATTCTGAGTGGCATCCTAGGGGAAATTGTGCCTGTCTTGGGCTCTTCAGTTCTGTCAGGATCTGCTTTGCCAGCTTCAGACAGAGGTGGAGGAAGGAGGAGAAGAAGCAGGGTTTGGCAGTTGCTGGAAGGCTGACGTGCATGGGTAGACCATGGATGTTCTCCACTTGTGACTCTGTATGTTGGAGACGGGGAAGCAGATCTCACCCCTCCTGCAGAGCACAGACCCTCCTTAGGGAGGGGAAGAAGACTTTGGTCAGCCAGAGGGAGGAATTGGGCAGGAGGAGGGGGTGGCAGAGGTAGAGTCAGAAAGGCAAGACACAAACCCTTGTGACTGAGAACCTGGCGTTGCCTTCATAGGTGGGAAGAGAAGCACCTGCCCAGATGGAGTGCATATGCGTAGATTTCCCATAGAGTGAGAGAGTCCCATGAGTGAACTCATCCCACCTCATCTTTAAAAACTTGGCAGGAGGGTCAAGTTAACTGTTAGAACTTCTCCATATCTACTGTTTAATTTTCAACCTATTGCCTTGTGTCAAGGTTTTGGGAATTATATCCATCCCCTGGTGGCAGCAAGAAGCAGAGAAAACAAGGTAGAGTCCTTTTTAAAGAGTTTATTCATTCATAATAGCGAGAGACAAAAGAATGCAGTATGCCCTGATAATGGCATTGCTCCAACTGAGCCCCTCCTCCCTCCTTCCTAGCAACAGCATTTCCCTTTGCGGTGGCCACTCGTGGTCAACTGTCTCTGAGTCCTTTGTTCCTGCACCCTTAGCAAACACCTAGTTCTGGGAGAAGGGGGGTCAGAAATACACACCAGTGACAACGTGTCAGCTGGCTGCTCTGCCTCTCCTCCTCCCCTCTCCTAACACCTCCCGACTCTTCTGTTCGCCTATCTCTGTGCTGTGACCCTCCTCAAACCCCTGCTGCCAATCAAAACTGCTTCCCTCTCCTCTGGAATCATCAGAAGAAGGGGGGGGGGAGATCTCCACCATTCCTCCTCCTCCATCTTGTCTGTCCCCTTCAGTCCAGTCCCTGACACCTTGCTTGTGCATCTTGGAATCTTCTGGATGTTGTTCTTGTTGCTAAGTCTGTACTGCTACTAGCCTGCATGAATATCTCTTCCTTTATTCACAAGTAAAAGCCACCATTGTTGTGTTTTGGGACAGAACCATCCCAAACATCAGGATAGAAAAATGGGTGAGAGGCACATTTCAACTCAGCCCTGTTCCATAATGAATACTGAGGAGGCCCATATATCCTCAATCGAGGGGACCATCAAAGCCCCTCCCACCACTGATCTTAAATAACAGGCAGCTTCGTATGGGATGCAGTGCTTTGGCAAACACCCAGGTCCCAGACCCTAATAGCAACACTTTAAATCTTTCTGGGAATGTAATTGGCAGCCAACCTACAGAATGAATTGGCTTTTGCTTTTGCTGCCCTCATCTGAATGTTATGAATTCAAAGCTATCCTCTTGTAATATCAAACTGCTTAAAGGGCAGGAGGTTTTTCTAAACTGCACATTTGGGAAACATTGCCATTTTTGGCTCTGGATTCCAGAGAGGCAAATGGGAATGAAAAGGCGTCGTTCTCCATATTGACAAGGCTTTCTAAAGGCGAGAAATCTCCTAAGCATGCCTGGCCTACTTTTTCTTCCTTCTCTCAGGTTAAAGGCATCAGATTGTTTTGGATGTCTTCTCTAGAGAACTTAACATTTGCTTTATCTCTTTTGGTTGTTGTTGTTGTTTGTCTTTTATATAATTGCACTAGATAATATTGCAAAGTCGTATAAAATTAAAATCAAGTTTGAAATAGGGTTTGTTAATTACAGCATTTAACTGTTGTGGTTATTGTTTCCTAGGAGATTAATGAGGTGAATTATTGTAACATAATTAGACTACAGTATATCTAATCTCTTACATACCCTTGTGGTTTACTGTTATTCAAGTATCACTTGAAGGTTAATTTCACTTAGCTGGTGTATGCTTGACTTTGGCAACACACTTTATATTGAAATACGTTTATAATTATATTTGAAAGTCGTTAGGCAACAGCTTTGCCAAAATTATCATTGTAAACCGCACTGATAGAGGTAAGGATATTATAAACTGTGCAATCTACACACACAAACATTCTTATAAAACTCAGAGGGACCATATGCTATCAGCAGGATCACAATGAGATTCATGAATGCATTCTGAGAGCAGTTCTGCTTTGCCTTGCCTGTTTCGATTGTCCATCGTGATATATTGCAATCATTCAGAGAACCCAAGTTGGAGAGAAGGAGAATTCCATTAGATGGGTTGCAAAGGATATAATTTTTATGTGCTAAATTACAAATCCAATAATCCCCCCCAGCTGCCCTAAAAATGTTTTTAACTGCAGCTCCCCCCCACCCCAAACCCTTATAAGTTACTGAATTCCTCATTTCACAATGAGAGGCTTTGGGCTATTAGAATGGAAGCGCTGTTAGTTTTCTGTAGTACCACTTCAGAGGTTGTTATTATCTTACCCTATTTTGAATAGCAATATATGGTATTACAGCTAAGAGTCAAGATAAGGCCAAACATTCATCACAGTCAAACTTCTCCCCCCCCCCACCCAAAGGAACCAATCAACCTATGTTGTCATTATTTTAATCCCAAGAATGCAGCATCTGCTCCCTCCCTCACCAACCTCTTTTTTCACACCAAATCAACCTGTCTCCATCGTAAATTCATGCTTGCTGTATTTCCTTTCATGCTGACTTCAGCAAGATATAAGGAATAGCTGCACTTTGGGGAGAGGGATACTGCTTATTATTTGCTTATATGATGATTTCCGTCAACTCACAGTATATGATACACAGTGCGTGTGGCTGGCTTTTAATTTGTCCGCAGTTGAGTTCAGCTTGTCTCCTTATTCTGGCTGTCAAAGGGCATTCATCAAAGGAGAGGTCTGCATGAAAATCCCACAAGGGATCCCAAGGTGTTCTTTTAGGAATAAGTGAGGACACACAGACGTTCCACCACTTTTATCAAAGCTCCTTTGGCTTCCCATGAAATGTAGTATATCTTGTGGAAGCCATTTACCCATCCTGCCTGCTACTCACTCTGGTAATTGTTGTTGTGTGCCAAGGCCCTGTGACCTGCAGTACCCTAGTGGATAATAAACACACGGACAGAAGTATTTAGGTTTATGGGTTCAAATAGGCCACAACTTTATTGGCTACATGTGGGAGCGGTTTGGCTTAGGCATTGGGTGAAGCCAGGCTATATCTTGACTCCCACCCATCTGCAAGGAGTCCATCTAAGGGTAAACCACCAATAGGGTGCCCCTATGACTTACATCCAATAGGGGCACCCATAGGGGTCCCTATTGGGGTTGTGGCATGGCCCTAGCCCACACGTCTGGGCATCAGACAGAATCCAAACCCCCAGATCCCTTTAACAGGATACCTTTCATGAGGAGGGGCAGGCAGAGGCTACAACCTCCCCTCCATTCAAACAAAGGCTTACCCAATGCCTAACCTCACAACGTTTTTATGATTGCTACAAGGTAGGCGAAAACCAAATGGCTGGTGCCAATTTGCCAAGTGGAAAAAAACATCCTACCTGGCCCCAACAATATGGCGGCCGACATTTGTCCATAGCAAGGTCGTGTTATAGCAAAGCATAAAAAAGAGGGTGGGTTGGGAGATCTGGCAATGGGAGAGAGAGGAGGGCTCCCCGGCCATGTCACAGATTAAATTCCTGCTGCCACACCTCCAACCAGTGCTGATTGGACAGCAGGGCCACCCCTGGGCAGGGGCCTGCCCAGTACCAGTGACATGGCCAGGACAGCAACAAGGGGGCGCATCAATCTCCCCCCCCCCTCCGCTGGATCACTGCAGGGGACCAGATGCCTGGCCGCAACGTCGAACACCAGAAAAGGTGAGCAGACAAATTGCCTAGTGTTTTAACCAGGGTCCTTTCTAAGATGAGAAGTGCCCTTCTGGATCAGGTTAAAGCCCGTCTAGCCCAGCGCCCTGTTCTCATAGTGGCCAGCCAGATCCCCCAAACAGGACCTGAGTGCAACAGCAACTTTATGCACTTGTAATTCCCATCAACTGGTATTCAGGGGCATACTGCCTCTGAAAGTGGAGGCAGAACAGTGTTTCCCAATCTTGGGTCTTCAGCTGTTTTCAGACTACAATTCCCATCATCCCTGACCACTGGTCTTGCTAGCTAGGGATGATGGGAGTTGTAGTCCAAAAAAAGCTGGAGACCCAAGTTTGGGAAACACTGATAGAGCATAGCCATAATGGCTAGCCGGTCATTGATAGCTCCTCCATGAATTTGTCTAATCTTCTTTTAAACTACCGTATTTTTTGCTCTATAAGACTCACTTTTTCCCTCCTAAAAAGTAAGGGGAAATGTGTGTGCGTCTTATGGAGCGAATGCAGGCTGCGCAGCTATCCCAGAAGCCAGAAAAGCAAGAGGGATTGCTGCTTTCACTGTTCTGGCTTCTGAGATTCAGATTTTTTTTTCTTGTTTTCCTCCTCCAAAAACTAGGTGCGTCTTGTGGTCTGGTGCGTCTTATAGAGTGAAAAATACGGTAATCTAGGATGCTGGCCATACCTACAGCCTGTGGAAGCAAGCTCCATAGTTTAACTATGCGCGTGTGAAGAAGTGCTTTCTTTGGCTCTCCTGAATCTTCCAGTGTTCAGCTTCACTAGATGGTCCCGAGGTCCAGTATTATGAGAGAGGGAATGGGGGGAAATATTCTCTGTATCCAATTTCTTCATACCAGGCATGGAGACTGAACATAGTCATCGTGACTACTAGCCACCGATAGTCTTATCCTCCATTAAATGTCACGTGAAACTATTTGTAGTATCTGGTCTTTAGCATACTGATTTTTGGCCACTGGTCCATGCTAAATAATTGTTGTTGTTGTGCTTGTGCCTTGCATTAGCCATCAAGGTGCAATCCATTGTTCTTTTCCTTTGGCACTAAGGTAGATGAACAGGGCTCAGGTGGAGAGGTATCAATGACTGGCAGATGGGAGAGAACCACAGTGTTGTGATTAAAGTAGCTTCTGAAGGTTAATTTCACTTGGCTGGAACATATTTTGACATTGGCAGGGAACCTTATATTAGAATATGTTTTTAATTATATTTGAAAATCATTAAGTGACAACTCTGCCTAAGTGATTGTGCAGCTCTGCCCCACTTGGTTTATTTTTTAAAGCCTTTTATAACACACCCACCTCAAAGCAGGGCCACTGAAGTATGTAGCCTTCAGTACTCCTCAAAGTGCATAACATGCCATTAACAGGATTCAGTCAGTTTCCGTTTCTCCCCTTTCCAATCTTAAATTTTGTTCTGCATCAATTTGTGGTTATTATTTTTAAATGTCAATGTGAAGATTTGTATGCGTTTGTGTGTGTGTTACATCTAATGCTGTGTCATGTCACTTTAAGCAGTCAGGGCTTCCCCAGAAGAATCCTGGGAGCTGTAGTTTGTCAAGGGTGCTGAGTATTGCTGGGAGAGTCCTTGTCCTTTCACAGAGCGGCAATTCCCAGAGTTCCCCGGGAAGTGGCATTGTTTGTTCCCACTCTGGGAATTGTAGCTCTGTGACCGGAACTTGGGTCACCTAACTCTCAGCACCCTTAACAAACTACAGAACCCAGGATTATTTGGAGCAAGCCACAGCTGTTTAGAGTGGTATGATATCCCTTTAAATGTATAGTGCAAATGCCGCCCCGCCCCCCGGAACTTTCCTTCTGGTTCTTTAGTGGCCCTATTCCACTAGCCTGCACTTACCACCAAGTTCATTGTTGTTGTTGTTGTTTAGTTGTTTAGTCATGTCCCACTCTTTGTGACCCCATGGACCAGAGTACGCCAGGCACTCCTGTCTTCCACTGCCTCCCGCAATTTGGTCAAACTCATGTTAGTAGCCTCGAGAACACTATCCAACCATCCCGTCCTCTGTCGTCCCCTTCTCCTTGTGCCCTCAATCTTTCTCAGCATCAGGGTCTTTTCCAGGGAGTCTTCTCTTCTCATGAGGTGGCCAAAGTATTGGAGCCTCAGCTTCAGGGTCTGTCCTTCCAGTCAGCACTCAGGGCTGATTTCCTTCAGAATGGATGCGTTTGATCTTCTTGCAGTCCATGGGACTCTCAAGAGTCTCCTCCAGCACCATAATTCAAAAGCATCAATCAAGTTCACTGTTAGAGAGACTTATAAGGAGAGCTTTTCCTGGATCCAAAAGGCTCATGTGGTCCATAGCTTGCTTCCTACAATGGCCAAGCAGTTGGTTCTGAGAAGGCTACAAGAGGGCACAAATGCCTTTAACAAATAACAATTCCCAGGATTCTTTGGGGCAACTATGATTGTAAAGGTGGTATGACCCTGCTTTAAATGTATAGTGCAGATGAGACAATTGCTACCCCAATTGAAGCTCTTTATGATTCCCACTTGAAATGTGGTCTTTGCGAAGACATTTGGCTGCCTGGAGATTGAATGATACACCCTTGCCCACCGCCACAGGCCCAACATGTTCAAAACTCTCCTTGCACTATGGCTTCATAGTATCTCCTCCTCCTCCTCCTGAGCCAGATGCAACTCTGCTTCTGCCGTCCAATCCAGTATCCTGTTCTCACAGTGGCCAGCCAGAGGCTTGTGGGAAACCTGCAAGCAGGATTCAAGCAAAAGAGCACTCTTACCTCCTGCGGTTTCCAGCCAGTGGTATTCAGAAGCATTTCTGCTTCCAACTGTTTTGCTGTGCAGAAACATATGATTGAAGATGATGAGAGCTACACTGTAGACTATCCAAGAAGCAGATTGAAGGATTCCTGGAGAGAGTGTCATTCCAAACATATTGAAGAGGGGTGCCAAACATTTCTGGGAAAGTGACACATTTTGATCGAAGCGCGGAGGAAATTGCAGGGAAATGTGAGTCATTTTGGCTCAGTCCGAATCTGATCCAAAGAATGTGGAATGATGAACTGGCCTGTGAACTTCTGAATGTGTCCACTCATCCTTTGAAAATGCTAACATGCTCTAATTCAGGAGAAGCCAACGTGGAATGGTCCAGATGACATCCATCATCTACAACCATTGACCATGTTGGCTAAGGCTCGGGAGAGTTGTAATCCTAGTACATACTGAGGGCATAATGTTTGCTATCTCTGACCTAGAAAATCCCTCTTAGAATCATATACTTGTAGTGTGGGGCTTGAAGACACAACCTGAGTTTAAGAGTTTCATGTTATACCAACAGAGCTGGATTAGACCAATGACCCACTTTATTCAACCTTTTCCCCTACTTTTTGGAAATGATTGCAGACCTCCTACTCTCAAAAAGGGTCTTATCTCTCTTACCGTTCCTCTTGTGAGTGGGTGGAGCTTGGGTCCTACCCACATCATGGAAAAGGCTTATTTCCATCTTGCATTCTCTCATGAAATTGAAACAGGTGGGAGACTGTAGCTCACTGGAAGGGCATCTGCTTTGCATGCAGAAGGTCCCAGGTTCTATCCCTGACATCTGCAGGTAGGGATTGGAAAAAACCTTATGCTTCTTAGTTGCCACCTGATGTCTCAATTGCTGGACTGTGCAGTTTAAAAATACAGTATGTTGCCATATTCCAAGACAGAGGAGCATTGGCCCTTTTGAGCTTGGTATCTCTACTCCTAGGTTAGCCAGCATGGCTGCCTCCAGATGCAGCTGGACTTTACCTCCCATCATCCCTGATGGCCACATTGGCAGGATTGATGCGAGCTGGAGTGACTACATTGACTGCTCCTTCCTTAGTTAGTCTACGGTTTATAATTTTAGGTTCCTGCTTTCAACGTTCTTAGAATCTCTCTCTCTCTGTGTGTGTGTGTGTTTTGAGTGGGGAGCATTGTATCAGTTGCTACTTCAGTCCTCTTCAGCACTCTCCTATCTACTTACTAAAGTGTTACAGATCCTGCCAAGGGCTTTCTGTTCCTCTTCTGACAGATTTCTTGGTTGTAATTCATCTGGGCCTGGAGCTTTGTCGACTTCTAATAGCTCTAATTGCCTAATTAAAGTATCGGCTGTGGTTACAACTCTGAAGCCTTTCAAAGACTGTGTTTTCTCTCGCTCCCCTCCTCCTAAAGAAAGGAAACGTATTTCAGCGTTGCGGTCTCTACTTATTCTGTATGTCTTTTGCAACCTATAGTTAATGCTGCTAAGCCTCATTTGACTTGAATGACTTGCTTCTCCGGCTAAAAGTGGTTATAGGGTTCAGAGTAGAATTGAACTCCATAAGACTGCAACAGTTCTGCAGCTAGGAAAAGGCATGTGGATATTTAAGCAGAGACATCACCTTGCCAACAAAGGTCCGTATAGTTAAAGCTATGGTTTTCCCAGTAGTGATGTATGGAAGTGAGAGCTGGACCATAAAGAAGGCTGATCACAGAGGAATTGATGCTTTTGAATTATGGTGCTGGAGGAGACTCTTAAGAGAGTCCCATGGACTGCAAGAAGATCAAACCTATCAATTGTTAAGGAAATCAGCCCTGAATGCTCACTGGAAGGACAGATCCTAAAGCTGAGGCTCCAATACTCTGGTCACCTCATGAGAAGAGAAGACTCCCTGGAAAAGATCCTAATGTTAGGAAAAATTGAGGGCACAAGGAGAAGGGGACGACAGAGGACAGGATGGTTGGACAGTGTTCTCGAAGCTACGAACATGAGTTTGACTAAGCTGCGGGAGGCAGTGGAAGACAGGAGTGCCTGGCGTGCTCTGTTCCATGTGGTCACGAAGAGTCGGACACAACTTAACTACCTGAGATGTGTGGAAATGTGCAGTGCTACAAAGAACGCAAGAATATAAAGAGCCCTGTTGGTTCAGGCCAAAGGCCCATCCAGTCCACAATCCTGTTCTCACCATGGCCAACCAGATACATCAGTGGGAAATCTCAAAGCAGGACCTGAGTGCAAGAGCCTTCTCCCCATGTGTGATTCTCAGCTGCTGGTATTCAGCGCCACATTGCCTCCAACACTGGAAGAAGTACATAGTCAATATGACTTGTTGTCCTATCCTCCATAAAATCATTAATTAATTGAAGGAAAAGCTCTTCAAAGGCCAGTTTTCAAATCTGCCATGAATGCCGTAGGAGAATAAAGGCAAATAAATGTGCCAATAAGTGCATGTAGCACACTTTCCCCACATGTGTCTTTATTTCCATTGATATTTCTGTCTTCATGCACGCTGGTAAGACATGCATCTAAAAGGGCAGAGATGAGATCTTTCAAAATGCAGATCTGAACCACTGCTGCACACTGTAGGCATACTATTATCTGCAATCGGATTAACTGTGCATCACTTGGGAAATATGAGGCTGCCTCATATTGGTCCACATAGCCTGCAACTGTCTGTTCTGACTGGCAGGCCTACAATTTATCTCAAAGGATTTAAAAACAAAAACAAAACAGTGACAAACAGATCTGGAAATGGGGAGAACTGAACTTAAACTTGGAATGATGCAACGGGAAGGGAATTAATTACATTCTTAAATCTAACCACAACAAACATCACACCAAATAAGCTTGCTTTTGTGGAACCTTAATTGCAGTGCATGCAATGGATGTAGGTTGGAACGAAAAAGGAGTTCTCCTTACATCCCAAATTATGAGAAAGGGAGGATTGTGTGAATGGAATTTGCTCATCTATCCTCTCTCTTTTTTTGGGGGGGGGAGGGCAGGCAAGTGCTCAAGTTTCATTACCTGCTCATCTTCTGTATTTCCTTTAATCACAAAATGGAATGGAGGAAAGTCATTCCAGCTAAGCCATCATTTCAGGCGGCTGACAGTTTGGGCCCTGAACACTGTGTCACCTTCTTTCTTAAACTCGCTGTGATAAATTATGGCAGGTTGAACTTTACACTCTTTTGTCCAGATATTTTATTATTGCTCCTTATCTTGGACCTTGCCTGCATAAAGGTGTGCTACTGGAACATATGAGCCTTCAGCACATTGCTTTGCTTTGGCTGATCACCTGCAGAAAATTATGGGTGGAATCCAGCAAAAAGTTCCCGAAAGCGAGGTTTTGTTCCTCTGAGATTGTCAAAATCTGTGCTGTCAGCAAAGGAACCTTGAGTCCTGTATACCAAAGTTAAAGCATTCTTGACTGTCTTGTTTGATATGAAACATCTTAAAGGGACTCTTGAGTTTTAAATATATTGGTTTCCAATTCAAATTCATATTTGTAGTCAAAACAGTCATTCGAGAGAGGGAGCTATTGGCTATTCTGCCCTGCATTTGCCATATGCAGAACTGCTTTCATTCTGCTGCAGTTCACCTGCCACAAAACTACTCTATTCTTCTTATTGTCTGCTGTGCCAAGATTATGGTCTTGAAAGACCTACATTGGCTCCCAGTACATTTCCGAGCACAATTCAAAGTGTTGGTGCTGACCTTTAAAGCCCTAAATAGCCTCGGTCCAGTATCTGAAGGAGCGTCTCCACCTCCATCATTCTGTCCAGACACTGAGGTCCAACTCCGAGGGCCTTCTGGTGGTTCCCTCACTGCGAGAAGCCAAGTTACAGGGAACCAGGCAGAGGGCCTTCTTGGTAGTGGCACCTGCCCTGTGAAACACTCTCCCACCAGATGTCAAAGAGAACAACGACTACCAGACTTTTAGAAGACATCTGAAGGCAGCCCTGTTTAGGGAAGCTTTTAATGTTTGATGTATTACTGTTTTTTCATATTTTGTTGGAAGCCACCCAGATGGGCGGGGTATAAATAATAAACAATAAATTATTTATTATTATTAATATTATTATTATCAAATTTATATAACTTACGTAAATTACATTGCCATTATGTAATTTCACCCCATTTACTGTATTTCACTGCAAAGGAAATGCAATACAACAGTATGTGGGGGTGGTTGGGGACAATTAGTTACGTATTGTGTGATGGTGCTGTTGTGCTTGGGTCCTATTTGCTGGTCTCCCATAGACATTTGGGTAACCACTATTCAATCAGGATGCCGGAATAGATGGGCCATTGGCCTGATCCGGCAGACTTTTCTTATATACTTATGCACAGAACAATGAAGTTTTGGAAGTCTCATCCTCCTGAGCACAGACTCCTATTCTGTTGCTTCCAATGAGATGTCTGCCTTTTGCAGGATAGGCACAATTGTACTTAACAAGGGATGCACACATACTGTAGAAGCTGTGTAGGACACCAGCATCCCATCAGCACCAGAAGGATGCCCTTTAACATCTGAAGGAAATAAAGCCTGCCGCTCCAATGCAAGGAATAACAAGACAAGCAGATTTGTGCCTTCTTCTCCTTCTTTTAATGAATAAATTATCTTCCCATTTGTTATTTATCTTCTTTTTTTAAAAAAATAAATATCCCAAGTACTTCTACTCATAATTATGGCAATTCATGTTTTTGCAGAATATTGGCACCTGCTGCATCTAGGATAATAGCATCATTCAAATCCCTACAGTAGAAAGAATAGAGGGCTCAGCTAATTTCTATCTGGAAATGGTTGAGTTCCTAGCAAAGCTGCCTGATACAATTCATATGCATTGTAGACCAAACGGGAGTGATGGATATCATTATTTTTGAAATGTTTGGGAAATTAACAGACAAACAGCAGATGTTTTCCTACATCACCAGGGCAGTGGTCACATTGCAAGGTGAGGATATCATAAGTATTGTAGCATTTGTTGTTGTTGTTGTTGTTGTTGTTTATCTTTTTCACTTCTTCTCCCACCTCACTCACCCAGCCGTTGGAGAATTCTGCCTTCTACCCTTAAAATATTCAGTGTAATGACCGTTCACATTCTCTACACAAGATTCAGAGGTATTAATGCTGAAAACCACAGGAGGAGAGCTTGGTCTTCTGCTTGGGTCCTGCTCGCCAGTTTCCCAGAGGCATCTGCATGGCCATTGTGAGAAGAGAATGCTGGACTAGATGGGCCATAGGCCTGATCCAGCAAACTCCAATACAAGGGAGGATTGTGAAAGGTTGGGTTGTCTCCGATGTTGGTCCTACTCAGAATAGATGCATTAAAATGACTAAGCATGAATAAGTTATTTCAATGGGTCTACTCTGAGTAAACATTTGGATATAACCTGATATTCTCCCTCAGGCTTAGGTTGTGGGGATGAACAAATATGTCAATTTTGGTTTCACCTAGTTTCTCACTTTTCCAGCCTTTTGTCCAGTTAACCACACCAGCATTGGTTCATGATTTTTGTCAGCATTTTAATGCACATTTCTCCAAACAGACACATGTTGCATACAGTTTTGCCAACTACACACTTCTAAGCATTTAAATGCACACCTTCTACTAATAAACACACTTTGTACACTTTTGGGTGTGTGTGTGTGGAAAACAGCATCACCAATCACCAAATTTGGAGAAGTGTGGAATTTGAAGGATGAGTGTATTTTAGAATGTGTGATTTAAGTAGGTTTGCATCCCTACTTGGTTGTCAACCTGGCATGGACTAGGTTCATCTTGACCACGTTGTTTGCTTCTCATCCTCAGTTTTCCATCACCAGTAGTCTATACAGGAACATAAGAGCACTGGAAGCTGCCTTATACTATATCAGACCACTGGTCCAGCCAACCAGTAGAAATCAGCAGAGTGGGACAGGCACGGCAGTGCAGCTTAATGGCCTTCTGAACAATGAGCATCACTGCTGGTTCCTGAGCAGGAAAAGGAGACAGGGTGAGGTGCAGAGCGCTCACTATGGTGTGAGCATGGTGGCAGGAGTCTTGGATCGGCTCTACTGCGACAGTCATCTCCAGGCTTGACTACTGTAACTCGCTCTACGCGGGGCTGCCCTTGAAGCTGTCCCAGAAACTCCAGCGGGTACAGAATGCTGCAGCGAGGCTCCTCACAGGGTCTCTGCCATGGGAGCATATTCATCCAGTGCTTTTCAAGCTGCACTGGCTCCCGGTGGAGTACAGGGTCAGATTTAAGGTGCTGCTTTTGACCTTTAAAGCCCTTCACGGCCTAGGACCCTCGTACCTACGGGACCGCCTCGCCTGGTATGCCCCACGGAGAGCCTCAAGGTCCATAAATAACAACACCCTAGTGGTCCCAGGCCCTAAGGAAGTTAGATTGGCTTCAACCAGAGCCAGGGCCTTTTCAGCACTGGCCCCAACTTGGTGGAACGCTCTGTCTCATGAGACCAGGGCCCTGCAGGATCTGATCTCTTTCCGCAGGGCCTGTAAGACAGAGTTGTTCCGCCTGGCCTTTGGATTGGAGCCAATTTGATTCCCTCTGCCCCCTTTTTCTTTTTTCTTTTCCTTCTCCTGCAATGAGGCTCCATTTTAATATTTTAATGTTCCATTATTTTAATGTTGTATTTTATTTTTGTTTTTAAGTTGTAATCACTCATCTTGTTTTTATTATTGCTTGTAAGCCGCTCTGAGCCCGGCCTTGGCTGGGGAGGGCGGGGTATAAATAAAAAATTATTATTATTATTATTATTACTGCCAGCCCCACACTGTACTGAGCTTGTCAAGCTTCCAGGAACTTCAGCGTTAGTTAATCCACCAAGATAAGCATCAGAGGTTGCCCAAAGCCATCCCCAACCTCTTGAAAAACAACAGCACCCCAAACCCTGCAAAATGAAATAAATCACAACTCCTATTTTGTGAATTGCTTGAACAATGAAGCTGAGATTTTTTTCAACTCCATGTAGCTAGCACAGAACCCTTGAGTGTTGCCATTTTGCCATTTTAACTGCTTTAAAACACCTCAGCAGAAACAAACTCTTGAGTTCCAGGCTTCACACAATGCCTGTCACATAAATGAGATATTTGCCTTGGCAGCTGCACACCTGTTTTAAATTAGGTACCTGTCATCCTTCAGTCATCATCTAGCTCAGAGAATTTCTTGCTAAGCAGGGCTCAGGCTTATGCTCACCACCAACCCCATGCACACACATTTCAAGTTGCAATCCGTTGTCTTGGAAAACACCTGCCAGGAGTTGGGGAGTTGGGCCCAAATAAGGCAGATTCCAAAGGTCTGTGGGCAGCTGGCTGTTTATCTAGAGGGGGGCAGAACATGCTGCAGTGAAGGAAGGGTTTTTCTATAAGCTCCAACCAAATACTGGAACAGCCAGAAGGAGCTAACATAGTCCAAGAAGAACAAGAGGTGAATTTTCAGTGGTGCTTGGCCTTGAGTCTTTTCCAGTGACAAGAGTTATTTAGGTTGAAAACCAGTGTTCTGAAGTTGGTTTTTTGGTGGGGCCAGATTTACTTACTTACTATACCACCCTTCATCTGAGGATCACATCGCTGTTTACAATATAAAATTGGTCCTCCTGGTTAGTTGTCTGTGGTGAAGTAAGAATCATCTGGATTTCAGTCTAAATGACTATATTTTATTTCCACCATCAGAGACAGCCCCCGGATACCAATTGCTGGAAACTACAGTGTTGTCGTGCTCTTACAAGCTTCTCATGGGCATCTGGTTGGCTATGGAAAACAGGATGTTGGACTAGATGGGCCACTGGCGTGATCCAGGAGGGTTCTTGTGCCCCAAAGAACTGATTTGGAGAAGCTCCTTCCCAGCTGAGCTTTGATATCTTCCAGGTGTTCATTAATGGGGTTCTTCTAACAAAGGGTTACTTTGGGCTGCCTCCTCCTCCTCCTCCTCCTCCTCCTCCTCCTCCTCCTCCTCCTTCTTCTTCTTCTCCTTCTAGAAAACTGAGCAGGGGGGATAGGGTGGGAAGAGGTAGGCCAGAGTGTAAGCCTTCATTGCTGGATAAATAAAATCCATTGCCCTCACTGCCTCCTCAGTTTTTACCTAACTTATCAATTGGCAAGACCGCGGCTATTAGTTTGATGTTCAAGCCTGTGTTCCAGCTCTGTGCCCTGTTCCTTGACAGTAATTACTTAATGCCAAGGCACGTCTCTCCCTGACTGTTTCATTAGTAAGTTGCATCTAACTGTGTGCCAGAGGCTTTCAGAGCTGCAAGTTCTCCTGTCTGTGGAGACCACAGTAATGAAGAGTGGGAAGGAAAAAGGATGACCCTCAGCTGCGAGGGTCACCAGCTAGCTTCACCCTCTTGCCAGGAGCTAAATTCAGCACTCTGAACAGATCTGCAGCTTTTTGATCACCACAGGGTTATTTTTATTTATTTATTTGAACAATGCTGCCTAAAAACAAATTAATTTTCCTAGTATTTGGGGGGTGGCAAGGAAGGGATAGTTGTCAACAGGGCATGGGCACAAAATCCAGATGCTTGGAGAAAATGATCTGCTCAAGAAGAGACACCAATATGCTACATGGAGTCAAAAGGGCTATAGTATAGGGTTGAGCTCCTAGCCCACTGTATAAAAATATTGCCCTGCTTCGACAAATTTGCATTGTACGGGGGCTTGGGAAAAAAGAAAGGCGCTACACATTTCTAATTAATTACATTTCGTCAGTTCTTCCTCCTCACCCCCAAAATCCTCCAACATTGTGTTTGAAATTCTAGCACATTTAAAAAGTGTGTTTTGTGGGACAGAAGGTTGGCATGGAAACTGCCTTCAGAGAAAGTTCCATCCGTGCTGGTGTGTTATTTCTTCCCTGAGATTGCCTATAAACAGCTCCAAGGGGCAATGCAAACCACTGGCCCTTTGGCCTGCAATGTGCCAAGGGTAGAACCAGGTGTACACTTACCTGGTAGTAAGCCCCATTAAACATAGTGTGGCTTATTCCAGAATTGGCATGCATAGGATTGAAAGGTGAATGGTCTCGATCTGGAATGGGGAACTTGTGGTCCTCCACTGGTTGGACTCCCAGCCCCCAGTTTGCATGCCAATGGCATTCATGAGTCCTGAGCTTTTCCTAAAGGAAAGCTGTTTGCAGAGAATCGCATCACACACACAAGCTGCAGGATTGCTCCTTCCTATCAACAGCTGCTGAGCAGAGAGAAAGATCCTGGGGTGGAGGCATCAGGCAGACATGAAGTTGTGCCTACCTTCTCCTAGAAGACCCAGCTAGCAATCAGTCGGCTTTTTCATGCATTTTCCTGTCCTGTCCCCTGCCAGCCACAGATTCGTTGGGCCATCCAGTGCAACCTAAAGCAACCCATGGCTGTTTGAAACTGGACCCTCTGGCTTTTGAGTCCCTTCAAAGAGGCACAATTTGGCTCAGGACTTGGCTGAATCTGGTGCACAGCCCTAGCGTTTCATGACTTTCTTTGCACAGGATCCCCCCTCCCTCTGATTTTGTTGAGTTTCAGTCCAAGGACATGGTTTTAACACACAGGAGATTGCCAACTATGTCTGTGTTTGGTTAGTCTGTTGTTGGGAAACTGCGTATGTATAAATGCATGCTGCCAAATAGGTATTTGCAAGCCATTTTGAAGTCTTAGCTGGAAAATGAGTTTGAAACTGGGACAGTGGGAGGGGAAGTGAATGGGAACAGCTATATTTTTTTTAAAAAAATGGGTACACACTCAGTTTCCCACAACCATTTCCTCCAAATGGATAATTTTGTAGACATCTTAAACACAGGCAAGCCAGCTTCCTGCCCTCTTCATTCCACTTGGCCCAGCCCATTTTCATCATCCCCTTTGGCTGGGATTAATAGCGCCTCGTATGTTCTGGAACCAAGTAACTTGTGTCGAGCTATCAATCCCTGTGCTATTCATTTTTTGTTGTCGTTGGGGAATATTATTACATTGAAATGAGACTCTATCAGAGAAAATAAGAAATTGGATGGGCAGCAGAGCAAGGCACATTTCTGAGCGCTTTGCATAAATGTTTTCCCAACCATAATAGCAGCTTCAGAACAGGAAAGAGAAGAAGGCGAGGGGAGGGGGGGGGAGAGAAAAAAGAGAGAACTCAACTGTCAAATTGCAATTTCTATTCATTTGTGCTTGAAGCACTCTCTCTCTCTCTCTCTCTCTCTCTCTCTCTCTCTCTCTCTCTCTCTCTCACACACACACACACACACACACACACACTGTGGTGTGTGTACATGTGCACCCAATTTTGTTGCCTGTGCTGTACTCAAAGATGGAAACACACGCACATACACAACAAACAAACATACAAACACACAACCTATCTAAATTAGCAATGACAACCAAGTTTGCAGAGAATCAGCTCATTATAAAGATTTTCACTACTTATGACACTCTTTTTTATTGTGAGTTGAGCCCTTTTATCCTGAAATTCATATCCTGCTTGAAATTAATAATGCAGCCTACTTTGAGGCAAGAACTCTCTGGTTTCTTGTACACACATTGTCAACTTTCCTCGTTCCAGGCTGGCAAGAGGGGTAGGTGCCATTGACACATGCCTAGAACTTGATTACTCTAACCTGGTTGTGGGAGGAAGCCCCAGACCTGTGGGTCAAATGAGGCCCTCCACCATTCTCTGGCCACTTTCACAGCATACATTTAAAGTGTTAAAATACTTTAAACAGTCATGGCTTTCCCCAAAGAATTCTGGGAACTGTAGTTCATTTAGGCTGCTAAGAGTAGTTAAAGAGATTTCTATTCTCCTCACAGAGCTACAATTACTAGGCAGGTTTAACAATCAGGGAACTCCAAGAATTGTAGCCTTGTGAGGGGAATAAGGGGTATCTTAGAATCATAGAAGCATAGAATCATAGAGTTGGAAGAGACCACAAGGGCCATCGAGTCCAACCCCCTGCCAAGCAGGAAACACCATCAGAGCACTCCTGACATATGGTTGTCAAGCCTCTGCTTAAAGACCTCCAAAGTAGGAGACTCCACCACACTCCTTGGCAGCAAATTCCACTGCCGAACAGCTCTTACTGTCAGGAAGTTCTTCCTAATGTTTAGGTGGAATCTTCTTTCTTGTAGTTTGGATCCATTGCCCCGTGTCCGCTTCTCTGGAGCAGCAGAAAACAACCTTTCTCCCTCCTCTATGTGACATCCTTTTATATATTTGAACATGGCTATCATATCACCCCTTAACCTCCTCTTCTCCAGGCTAAACATGCCGTTCCTCATAAGGCATCGTTTCCAGGCCTTTGACCATTTTGGTTGCCCTCCTCTGGACACGTTCCAGTTTGTCAGTGTCCTTCTTGAACTGTGGTGCCCAGAACTGGACACAGTACTCCAGGTGAGGTCTGACCAGAGCAGAATACAGTGGCACTATTACTTCCCTTGATCTAGATGCTATACTCCTATTGATGCAGCCTAGGATTGCATTGGCTTTTTTAGCTTAACAACTCTCAGCACCTTTAACATACTACACTTCCTAGAATGCTTTTAGGGAACCCATGTTGAAAGAGATATCCCAGTGCTTTAAATGTATGGTGTGGATGTGGCCCATTTCTCAATATATTGAAGAATGTGAAATCTTTTTTTCCTGATCCATACATTAATCTGGCAGATGCAGATCAATTTAGCTCACATTTGGAATTTGCAAAAATTGAAATCCTCTAGCACTCCTTTATTTAATTTTATTATTAAGAATGTATTCTACCTTTCTTCCAAGGTGACCCCAGCTACACATGTTATCCTCACAACAACCCCAAGTGACAGTGACTGGTCAAAAGTCACACAGTGGACTTTGTAGCTGAGGAGGCAATTTGATCGCTGGTCTCCCACATCCTAGTTCGAGACTTTAATAATTATACCATACTGGTGCCCATCTTCTCAATCTGAGATATGTATCCAACAAGAGAAGATATTGCCAGGCCCAGATCCTGTTTTCTTCCTTTGAATCTGACTTGGAATCTTTCAAGGGTCACCATCCTTATTTGGGCCAGTGGGCATGTTTTTGATTTTAAAGAGAGGACCTTGTAAGGGATTTTGTGGAACCCAGTCACAAAATGGCTGCCACAGAATTTAGCATAATACAAAATGGCTGCCACATCTAAAAGAGCAGACAGGGTCACAAAATGGCGAAGGCATGCCCCTCCCATCAGCTCCCCAGCAATTTAGGGGAAAGGATCCACATCTGTCACAGAAATAAGTTCTTTGCACCTCTCCTCTGTTTTAGCATGGAAGGGAAGGTGGGCATCCAAGCCTGGCATCCAGTGAAATGGGTGCATGCTTAATGGGGCATGGTCAATATAGGAGTGGTTGAGTGAGTGCAAAACAGGATTTGAGCAGGAAGAGCAAATAGTCTCTAATGCATTGCAGATTTTTGAGGGGCTATTTACTGAGACCTTGTGTGGATACCACAGACACCATCAGGAGTAGCAGCTTGGCTCATCATCAGTGGGTGCCATGCACCTGGCTCTGAAATTTGTGGTGCCCAGCCCCTTCACAGGGAATTTTGTGGGTGCTCAGGCACCCAGAGCCCCAGGGAGTTGTCACCTATGGACACCGTATTGGAGATCGATGTAACCTGCCTCTGACCCTCTGGATCATCAGTTCCTTTCATTAGAAATTGATACCTGCCCACTTTGAACTATATCACGTGCTTCTGGTCTGTTTGACTGCCACCACTGGAGCTTCACCCTTCCCAGATTTGGGGCCATGTCTCTTGCACCTGCGTCCTGCACCCAATGAATAAGCAGAACTGCCTGAGGATCTTCTTGGACATTATCCAACCATAGATCACACTGCAAAATGCTTGAGACATGTTTCCTGACACAAGCTTGCCCTATCATGAAATGCAGTCCACGTGGCAAGATGAATCGTGGAGCCTGAGTAATTTCCTGGTATTGACCAGCATTCTGCTGTCACAATTTGTTATGAGCCCAATCATCTTGCAGCAGCAGCTGCTGTATTGATAATAGGAGAATGCTTTGAAGAAATATATATATATGGAATCATTTTTGCTGCTCCAAAAATGCCCCCCTGCCCAGCCGCCTGTATCAACAAGGTCCTTTTGCATAAAGTCTCATTCCACGGAATGAATTTCTGAGTTATCCGTATCTGTTGGCAAACATTCCAGGACACACTTGGTGTAAGGACCTTGTTATAACTCATCAGCCCCTGCTGTGTTGCTTAAAATGGACTTCCATTTCTTTACTTCCTTTGTATATATTGGGAAAAAAACGTATAAAATGAAAAAATAAATAATCTACTGTGGTTTTCTTCAGCCTGCTAGCCAAATTTAAAATCTCTTTTTTAAAAAGTATGTCAGTAATATGAATATTATAGCTGGATTCAGCTCGGTGATCTTTTTGACTGTCATTGAGTGGCTGGCAACATTTTGATGAAATCTAGGAATCAGGTCCACTTGAGCTTTTGACATGATCAGTTATATGTGGCGATGCAGCTATTGAAGGAGGGAGAATGTATGAAACTGTGTGATAGCTCTCATGGTTCAGGGGCCAGCCTATGAGGTGGTGGTGACAACAACAACAACAACATCAACAACAACAACAACAACAACAACAACAACAAGCTAATGAAACAGTGTTATTTGTCTGTTAAGTCATCCATGTGAGGAGAGGTACAGATGTTCTGGGAATCAGATTAGGAAACAGATGCCACTATGAGAAACCTATGGCCCTCCATATGTTGTTGGTCAGTCCCAGCCAACATGGCCAATTGTCAGGGGTGATGGGAGTTGTGGTTCAGCAACATCTGGAAGGCCATCCTTGGGAATCCCAACACAACGACAATTTATTTCATTAAAATCTATCAAAACAAGTCACAACAGTAATAGTTGGGTCATTGTGGGAGGAGAACATTTGAACAGACATTACCCTGAGTCAGATCATTGGTCCAGTATTGTCTACTGTGAGGGGCAAACACCCTTCAGTGTTTCAGACAGATTTTCTCCCACTACTTTCTCCATGCCATTCATAATTTCTTAAATTTCTAACACACCACCTCTTATGCTTGCTTTTTCTCTAAACTAAAAAGTCCCCAATGCTGCAGCTTTCACCACAGAGGAGTCAATTTTCCCCCTTGATCATTTTGGTTGCCCTTTTCTGAACCTTTCCCAACTCTACCGTGCCACTTCCACCATCTAGTGTGGGTGAGTTTGTCACACCCAAACTCCCTCAAGAAGAGGACTCGGAGTCGTTTATCCTAAGGGAGGTTTTGGGGAGGGATCATATGGGCAGGTCACCCAATGGCGATGGGAAGGAAGCCAGGCTTTAAAAGCTGGTTCCTCCCCATATACCCCACTATTTGCAGAGTGTATTCCTCTCTCCCTATGCAGCATGGCCTTTGCTAGTTGCCTATTTGGGAACTGAGCAGGAATTTTTTGGGGGACCCGCAACTGACATTAGGACTCCTGTTGTTGCAGTAGCATTTAATTGGTTTAACTGGTGTTCAGCCTAGGCCCGAAAGACAAGTTAAGAAGTGGTGAGGAAATACCTGAGTTAAGGGCACTCTTTGGTCACCCTATGCCAGGCACAGGCAAACTCCGACCCTCCAGATGTTCGAGACTACAATACCCATAATCCCTAGCTAACAGGACCAGTGGTCAGGAATGATGGGAATTGTAGTCCCAAACATCTGGAGGGCTGGAGTTTGCCTATGCCTGCCCTATGCTGTATTGGCTTTGGGAGTATCCAGAGTTGCCCTTTAATCTTGGCATGTACACCAGGATGAATGTTGAGCTGGTGGAGCCATGATGCGCTTGCCAGGTGCATATACCCAAAATTTTCATAGCACAGAGGAAGAAATCCTTCTAGTCCATGCCCAGGAGTGGAGAGGGAGCTGATCCTCCCTGTTTTAGGGAACTTACCTGATGAGACTATCTACTGTATTTTATTTTTTGGTTTGTAGATCCTCAGTTTGATCTCATGAGCCTTCTTTCAGGGTGTGTTGGCTTTATCCTTGCTGAGGTAAAGCAACCAGAACGAGTATTCCAAACATGGTCATGTCATAGATCTGAATTATGATATTGGCAGTTTTCTTTTCAATTCCTTTCCTAATGATCCCTAGCATGGAATTTCCTTTCTCACAGCTGCTGCATACTAGGTTAATGTCTTCATTGAGCTCTCTACTGTGACCCCAAGGTCTCCCACAGTTGGGCTTTTTTAAACAGCGGGCAGGATAGGCACCAGTGGTTGGCCCTTCCATGGTGTTGGAGCCCTCTAATAGTTCCCCATGGATGTGTGGTGCTGATATCAGTCCTCCTTGAGACAGTATATTTATTGTGCTACCCAAATATTTAACGTTCCTTCAACACTTGTGAGATTTGGCGAGGGAGGGGACCAGCTGCCTCTTGACAGCCCTATTTGCTACCTACCTTTTCTTCTCAGCTTTCATTAGGACCTGTCTAGCATCGTGAGTCATCCTCCCTGAATTATCTTTCAGAGCAAGCAACGGAGATTAGATGCCGGGAGAAAGCAAAGCATCTCCAATGAAAGCATTAAATGGGGGGAAAAATTGAAACCAAATGAAAATTGTTCTTCGTTTGCCTCCCTGACATCAAACATATTTCCCAAGAAATCCCTGTCTCCCGAGCCTTGTGTATAAAATAAAAATCACATCATAGTCTCGTCCGCCAATTTGCAAATGGTCCTTTTCAGCCACCAAGCTGCCGGGGAGAAGAGGATCAAAGTCACTTGCATTTAAAAGCCCGGTTTCAACCTGTTAGGATTAACACTCAAAAAAGAATAAGAATACAGTTTAAATAAGTGTTTTAAAGGAGTTGTCTAAACAGGAGAGTCCAGCGCTGTGGTTCTCATTGCAACTGCTTGAAGGACCACAAATGCCTTAGATCCGGGGGGGGGGGGGATCCAACTCCCATCAGCTCCAACTCCAATCAGCCCCCAGTAGCATTGCTAGTAGTCATGGTATATGAAAGCTGGACTCCACCAGCAGCTGGAGAAGAAGAAGAGTTTGGATTTGATATCCCGCTTTATCACTACCCGAAGGAGTCTCAAAGCAGCTAACATTCTCCTTTCCCTTCCTCCCCCACAACAAACACTCTGTGAGGTGAGTGGGGGTGAGAGACTTCAAAGAAGTGTGACGAGCCCAAGGTCACCCAGCAGTTGCACGTGGAGGAGCTGAAACGCGAACCTGGTTCACCAGATTACGAGTCTATTGCTCTTAACCACTACAGCACACTGACACCACACAGGGCCACAGGTTCTCCATCCCTGCTGTAAGCTGTGTGTTATCCTCTAAGTATCTCGTGCCTTATCTTCAAATCAGCACCTGATATCTTCCATGGAAAATTTAGGACAGGCGAAAGGAAGCAATTCTTCACACAGTGCATAGTTAAGGCAGTGATGCATACCAACTTGGGTGGCTTTAAAAGAGGATTAGGCAAACGTATGGAGGGGAAGGCTGTCAGTGGTTTTATTTAGTGGCTATATTCTACATCCCGTGTCAAAGGCAGTATGCCTCTGCATACTCATTGCTGGGAATCGCGAGCGTTGTTGCCCTCAGATCCTGTCTGCGCACTTCCCATGGGCAACTGTTTGGCCACTGTGAGAAGAGGATGGTGAACTAGATTGGCCATTGGCCTGACCCAGCAGAGCTCTTCTAACTCTTGAAATAATAATTTAAAAAATCTGGACTCTGGGCAAGGTCTCAGTGTGGAGCCTTCTGAGTCAAAGTATGAGCCAGGGGTTCAGTCAAGGGAAATGCCTTTCAGTGGATTCCAGGATGGATTCCATTGCTTTATTAAAAATATGGGGGCAGATCCATATTTGTTCTCTCTTCACTCAAGTTACACAACTTTTCTTTTCTCTTAACAGCCCTTAGATGTCCTTAGATGTTCTGGTCCTAAAACCACAACAAACATGAAACCTGGTCAAGCTGTTGTGTTTGTTGTTTATTTTTCCTTGTAGTTTTGCCAGCCATGACAGCTGAGGTCATTGTCTTGTATCCTCAGCTTTACTGAAGTTAGACTATTTAGGGCAAAAGCAGGGGTTTCATCATGACAGTGCCTTCCCTATACAACTTCAAGGAAGGGACTGTGGCTCAGTGGTACAACATCTGCTTTGAATGAAAAAGGTTGCGGGTTCAATCCCTGGCGCCTCCCGGTACAGCTGGGGGAAAAGAATACCTGAAACACTGAGGAACTGTGTCCAGTCAGTGTAGACAATATTAAGCTAAATGGTCCAGTGCTCCAACTCATCCTAAGGCAGCTCCTAAGCACAGGCATTTTGTGGAGAAAGACTTTGGCTCATTCTTAGCGCATCTGCTTTGCATTCAGAAGGCTCCGGGTTCTCCAGGTTCTGCAGGTAGGGCTGGGGGAAAGCTCCCTTCCTGAAACTCTGTGGAGCTGCTGCCAGTCAGTGTTGGCAATGCTGAGCTAGACAGACCACTGGTATAAATTGGTACAAGGCAGCTTCCTATGTTCCGAAATTGATACCCTGATAATTATGCTGGCGGGACTCCATCTGTTGACTGTTTATCATCTTATATAATCCATTTTTTATCCTGCCTTTGAAGCCGGAGGTTTCCAAGACAGCTAACAACCAAAACAAAACAAAAGCACCCAGCAAAAGAGTTAAAGCCAATTAAAGTGCAGTAAGCTAAAAGTAAAACAGAAGACACGGAAATGGCAGTACAACAAGAAAAGAAAGTGCATGAATCAGGAGGCAGTTTTTAAGGCTGATCTGGATCTCTGGTCCAGCTGCTGAACATTTAGAGGTTTTTGACGATTTGGGAAAGCATCCTGAAAATTGGAAGGGGATGGGTGTTTGCGTTGGAGGGTGAAAGTTCAGATGAGGCAGCAATCTTTTCCACAAGGAGTTCCATCATGCAGTACTTTCCCCTGGGCGCTGAAGACGCATTTGCAAACTGTGCAGCAGCCAAACTTCTGGGAATGGTTTCTTCCCTATAAGGCCCTTGTTAAAAATGAAAGGGAAAAAAATGAGGGAAAACATTCAAACAGCCTCATGCTAACTGTAGTGCAGCAATTGGGCTCAGAGTAAAAGGCAGGTGAGCAAGCTCACAGGTTGCAATGGTCAGAAAAGAGGAGTAGGTTCAGTGGGCTCTTTGCTGGAGTGTGGGGCCTTAGCAAATGCTCCCCTTCTGTGTTGACTCTTGATACCTTCTCTAAACAAGAAGTCAAGGCTTCTTCTACATTATTTTTCCTGCTGCTTTTTCAGGGGGGAAATGGTTTCTTTTTAGCAGTGTACTTTGGAAAAGAAAACGATCTAGCCTAGAGCCCAGCTTCAAGGGAAATTCAGTCTGTATGTGTGTGGAAGGCTGTTAACCACCTCAGACTTTTGACATATAGATTATATTTATTTCATCTTCTATGGTGTCTGAGCTGTGTGTGGAAGAGAAATATCTCCTGACAATAGGCAGGCTGACTTTCATCCTCTCTTTGCTTTGATATCTAAAGATCAGTAGGCACTTAAAATCTTTTACATATTCTAATTTAGAACTTAGCTGCTATCTTCTGAAAGGAGAAAGTAATCCTTTTGACTAATTTGAAAACCCACTGCACCACAAGGCCACTTTATTACCAAGACTGGCTGTTTTTAAACACATTCCAGCCACATGGTCAGATCTTAGAAACAGATAGAGCAGGGTCCCGTTGATAATGTTGCAAGTGAATGAAATAACTCTAGGTGAAATTTTGCAAGACAAACTGGGTAAGAGGCCTGGGCAGACCCTCTATTTATTGCCTGAGTGCTGACCCAAGTGATGGCTGCCAGCACAGTTGGCTCCGCCCCTGGGAAAGTCCTGCACAGTAGCCTGCCTGCAATTGGCCAATTTGCAGGCAGGCTACAATCCAACCAGGCCCCATACCCAGCACCGCCATGGGATAGTGTAAGGGGGACGGTGTCAGGCCACAGCACCACCTGCCCAATTAGGGGGTAAGCAGAGTTCTCCACATTTTGCAATGCAATTCTCCAGCCACATAATGTGTAAAAATAAACAAATGCATATACAGTAAAGTGTGCACGCAAATGCATATGCCAGTGAAAATAACATTCCAAAATGTATTATATTAGGGGAGAATAACTTTGCAAAAACTGTGTATGTAAGGAGAAAATTGTGCTAAAATGCTGGTGAGTTTTCATGAGGATATTTGGGGGGAAACACCTGCAAACTGGTGTTGATAATGTGGAGTATGAAAGAATGAGGAATGGAGAGAAACTGAAGTTGACCAAAATATCTGGAAGACATCAGGTTTGGGAAGACTGGTTTAAAATAGTTCTTTTAAGATCTCCGTATTTGTCATGAAATATTGCTTTAGGTGCAACGTGGAAGAGAGTTAGCTGGACTGGGGGTGGAGGGTGGGGAAGCAGCCAAGTAATACACCCAGCTTGTTCTTCTCAGTTTATCCTCCATGTAGAAAATAAAATAAGTATCTAAAAGAAATACAAAAGGAGAAGAGGGAAGGTTATGTAAAAAAACCAGAATTGGAGTCAACAAGGATTACCCATTGTTAATTGCTCACATTTAAGTTGCAAATAATCTTCTTTGTTGAATATGCTACCTTCTTTTTTATTTTGCTGCTTTTATAGCTATATGTCAGCTTCTCGCTTGTGGGGGGATTTAAATATCATTTCAAAAAGCCAGCCACGTATAAATCATCTTGTTTCTTTCACATGAACAGAATGCAACCCTCTGCCTTTGGGAAATCATCGCAAACTGGACCTCTCAATGAAGAGGAAATTGTCAAGAGGCGGTTGAATGGCCATTTTGATACCATTTAAATGCTGGATGTTTCACCAGCATTGGAGTCATTTCGGCAGCAATGCTCAGATCATTTAATCTGAGTGTAATCCCTTTTGTAAACAACTGGAAATCCTTATGCCAATAAAGGCCAATAACAATAGCAACTGGAAATCTTGGAACCCTAAGAGCAGACAATGTGCCTTAGCAAAATATTAGCAAAATAATTAAATATTAGCAAAATAACTAAATATTCGTCAAGGATTTGGCATGATATGCATGACATGCATGGAAACCCCCCATAAAATAAGGCTGTAGGGTTTTGCATTCTACTCAGCTCCCAAGGTCACACTGGACCACCAGAAGCTGTGTTACTGGACTTACTGGCCCATCTATTTCAATATTGTCTACAGTGACTGATAGTAGTGGCTCTCCATTGTTTCAGAGAGGGAGTCCCTCCCAGCCCTACTTAGAGATGTTAGGGACTGAACTAGGGAGCTTCTGCCTGCAAGGCTGATGCTCTATCACTTCTCATGAGCCCAAAGGATTTCCCTTGCAAACACCTAACATATGGACACCAGAGATGAGTCTAGAGCAGGGTTTCCCAAACTTGGGTCTCCAGATATTTTTGGACTACAATTCCCACCATCTGTGACCATCATCGCTGCTAGCTAGGGTTGATGAGAGTTGCAGTCCAAAAACAGTTGGAGACCCACGTTTGGTGAAACCTGGTCTAGATGCATGTCCCTGCTGCCCTGTTCTACAAATATTTTCCACTCATACAACACATGTGTGAAGGGAGCTTTTCCACCATCCAAACCCCTCACATCTCACCCTTCTAAACATTTCACAATAGCCTAAACTTCAGTGCCTCGCATTTATTTATACATATGCGCACCAACAATCCTTAAATGCAAATGGTCTGGAAATCTTATTGTTCCTAGTGATAAATAGAATCCATATTCTCCTTTCTCACATTCCCTTCTTGTTTTTGGTGTCAATTTTACTAAATTATATGGTGCAAAGAGCAGTCATATGGCACTGTAAATCTGGCACAAACATCTCCAGACTTCAAAAAAATAATAACGGTGAGTGATATTTCAGGCTGTCCCTCTGGGGACTTTTCTAAACTTCCCACTTGATTCAGACAACTGTGAGTGCTTCCAGTAATCCAAGTCTGTCACTTCAACCTCTTCCTTCACCCTCTGCCCATCATCCATTTGTTGATGCTTCCCTCAGCTTTTAAAATAGCATTATTAATTTGCAGTGCATGCTAACTGCTCACAGAGTTGTCTGCAGAACTAAGTGATGTTTGTTCTCTGGTGCTTTGTTTTTCAGCAGATAGTTTTGCACTTCATGTGGGGTCAGGTTTACCACAGACTTAGGAAGCTGCTTTACACAGAGTCAGACCATTTGTCTATTGAGCTCAATATTGTCTACAGTGGCTCTCTAGGGCAGGCATCCCCAGATGTTTTGGGACTACAACTCCCATCATCCCTAGCTAACAGGACCAGTGGTCAGGGATGATGGGGATTGTAGTCCCAAAACACCTGGAGGGCTGAGTCTGGGGATGCCTGCTCTAGGGTTTCAGATAAGGAGTCTTTCTAAGCCCTGCCTGGTAATGCCAAGGATGGAACCTGGGAATTCTGCATTCAAAGCAGATTCTCAACTCACATTCCATGACTAGCAATCTCCCAGGGCTATATGCCAGTGGTGAGCAGGACCAGAGACAAAAAAAGTGGGCAGAACAATGGATGTCAGTCTTACCTTTGTACTGTAGGTTATGTCCTAGCTAAGCAAATGCCAGAGGTTTCTATGCATACACATCACATCTCCCCATCCTCCTTCCAGTCAAGAAATAGGCATCACTAGGGTCCAACAACACATTCTAGCCAGACAAATGCACTCAAGGATGGTATGGCCTCGGGGAGTGAGTGTGGCCTGGGGAGAGTCCAAAGGGCCAGGTAGAGAGTCTTGGAGGACCACATTCGGCAGAGGCTGAAGATCTTCACCCCTGCTTTAGCATCACATTGTCAAGATCACATGTTGCAGGAATGCCATTGAGATGGAAAGGTTCAAAGGTTCATGTATTTTAGGGTTGCCATATGTCTGTGCGGAAATTGCTGAAATGTCTGGGAAAACCCAGGCATATGGCAACTCTAGATTTTGACAAATTTCCTTAAAAATAGCTCAAAAACTTCAATTTTTCTTGAGATCTTGCAAAAGAAAGTTCAACGAAAACCACAACAACACATTCAAACAACCCTAATGTATTTAGTAATGGGGAGAGGGGTGTTTGTTTGTTTGCTTAATGTGAATCTGCCAAATTTGGACTCCCCAAAGGAAACATGGCTCTCTTTTGAAAACTACACTTCCATTTCTCCATGTTTTATTGTGTAGTTCTGCAACCAAAGACTGTGTGAGAACATGTTTATATTAGTGAAAATTGCAGGCAAACATGTATAATTAGCATCAGCAATGTGCAAAAATTCTACTGCAGAGGGGCACGGCTTAGGAGAAGAGTGCAGAGTTTGTATGCAGAAGTTTCCACATTCAGTCTTTGGAATCTCTTGTCCTAAAAGATCTCACCATAACACAGGAAGCTGCATTGTACCAAGTCAGACCATTGGCCCACCTAGCTCAGCATTGCCTGTGCCACTCTCCCCTAACAGAAGTTGTTGGACTGCAACTCTCACCAGCCCCATTCAGCACTGCCATTTGTCAGGGATGATGGAAAGTGTAGTCCAACAACACCTGTAGGGTGTAGCTCACCAGAGTTTTGGGTAAGCGCCTTTCCCAGCCGTAGCAGGAGATATCTTGAGACCTTCAATTCTAATAAACCAGTGTGGGACAGCAATCATAGTACTCACCTCTAGAGACGAGTGAGAAATTTGATTCAGTCTTCGTTTAAATGCAAATCTGTCAATTTTTCAGATACTGTAACAATACGAGACCTGAAACCCAGCAATACTTTGGAATTCACATTTATCTGAATTTTCTCCAACCAACCAGTATTTACAAAAATGCATATATTAGGGGGAATGTGCATAAAATGAATATTTTTTTTCAAGAAAATAACATATAGAAATCATTATGTTGCTTGCAAAAATATGTAGATTAATAAAAACTGCATATAAATGTGTTTGCTAGGAGAAATTCGCACTAAGATGCTGGTGAATTTTCATTAGGATTGAAAAAGATAATTGACAAATTGCTGCAGAAATGTCGAGAACTGAATTTTAGATTTGAAAAATGAAAAAGTGGGAGAAGTTAAACTGACAGATCCTTTCATCCCTATTAGCTGCATGAACTACATAAACTCAGGCAGAGTTCTATGTTGTTAGAAGGAGGCAATATTTCAGTGGGGTTGGCAAGCGGAACTTCAATATTGCTTGTGGGATAAGTGCTTTGTTACGTATCAGGAAACAACACTTGAAAGTAGAAATGCATACAAAATCCAGAATATGTCACAAATGCTGTACAGAATTAAGAAACACCCTTTGGCTCTGAAATATTGACCCAGCATGTCGTGCGGAGAAGATTACCAGTGATTTTAAAAGAATAAAAGGAGTAATAATATTCACATACAAATAATTTTAAATGCTGCTCTTAACAGTCATTACATTGCTAATCATGTTGAAGCCCATAGTATTAGCATTCTGGATAGTCTTAGGGGGCTGTGTACAGCAGCATAATTACATTCTAATCTAGGTATCATTAAACCTTGACTTTGCTCCTATGTGTATTGTTAGTGAACTTTCTCTTTCGATAATGACTCCAAGAGAGCAAAAAGAAAAATCTAGTTTTATGGTGCCTACCTGCTGGAGGCCATTCAAGCCTAGTGATTTCTAGACAAGAAAAGTACACAGAGAAGAGAAGGGGAGAGGTTTGTGCCATTAAGTTAATAATTCAGGTGCCACCATACATAAAAACACGGAGAGAGGATTACCCTGCTCACTGTGGTGAGTTAACATGCAACTCATGTGTCAAGAGAGGTCAGGCTGACGACAAAATAAAGCATTTTTAAAATGCAGTTGTGGCAAATATTCCCCAGGCTGAATTCACACACAAAGTTAACTCTTTGGGCCCTGTACGGCTGCTAACAGGCATAATAATGTAACCCACAGAAGACTTGCATAGTCTTCTGTGGCAAAAAGTTTCCCCTGTTGAAAAGAGTGCAACTTAAAGGAATGAAAAACAATGCCCTCCTGGATCAGGGCACAGATCCATCTCATCTACTGATGTGACTGGAATTTGTATCTCATAAGTGCATAAGAGGATCCTGATGGATCAGGCCAATAGCCTGTCTGGTCTAGAATCCTGTTCTCACAGTGGCCAATCAGATACCAAGCAGGACCTAAGCACAAGACCACTCTCCTGATTGGTCACTGTGAGAAGAGGATGCTGGACTAGATGGGTTATTGACCTGATCCTACCAGCTCTTCTTATGCTCTTATGTTCATTATGAGAGAAGGATGAAACCTATGACTTTATAGATGCAAGTAGGTATGGTAACACTGAGCTATGGGGCTTAAGCCCACCCCTAACTAGGAGCCTTTCTGATAGGGCCAGTCATTCATTTGCATATGTAGAGAAGTATTGACCATATTTCTCTTATAAATCATTTCAAAATAACTGTGGCATTTTCTTTTAAAGTGTAAAGCAAATGTATCCCATGGTGACCTTGCAAGGAGGCTGCTGAGAACCCAAGCTGTGAAAAGCAGTAACAGCAACAAGGAGAGATGTAACTTTTGAGTGTTTTTAACATGCTCCCCTCTCCAGGGATTGAATGAGATGTTAATATTCACAGCTTGGGAGGGGTATGGAATTCAATTGCAACATAGAAGAAGGCAGGCAGAGGTATATCATGTTTCCCTGGGGCACTGAAGACATGGAAGTGCAATCTTCACCACCACTTCTCTGCAAAAAGAGAGAGTTGCTAGGAAACCCTGGTCTCCTCCCAGAGCTACAACACCCATAGTGGTTTAGCAATCCATCTCTCTTCCTAGCGAACTCTGGGAATTGTAGCCCTGTGAGGGAAATGTAGTGGTCTCTGGACACCTCTCAGCACCTTAACATACTACATTTCCCATAATGCTTTTGTGGAAGCCATGGCTGCTTAAAGTGGTATCAATGTGCTTGATATATTTTTGGTGTGAATGTGGCCCTAGAAGCTCTACCAGGTCCAATAGGCACCAACCACCATTGCATTGCATTTGACCCCTGATACCATGATAATGGGTGGTAGCTGCTGCAATGGCTTCCTCCTCTCTGTTATTTCTCTTAAGTCCCACTACCCCTGCCTACTGGCCATGCTGGCTGGGGTTGATGAAAGTTGGAATCCAGCAATATTCAGACGGCTACAGGTCTCCCAGCCCTGCTCTGTCATGTCATCCCTTAGTGCTGAAGACCTTGCTGCCTTTGTTTCTGCCTTTTCTCTTTCTTAGATCTATACTATACCCATTCAAATTCACCAGGGCAATAAGACTTCGGTAATGAACACCAATATAAAAAAATCATTTAAAATAAATCTAAGGGTACAGTTATAGCAGGAAGGAGAGACGTATTGATGGAGAAGCCTTAAGGGCACTGTTAATTCACCCTTTCCGTGGCCTGAACGCTCTTCCACATTTCATTCCAGAGCATTTAAATGAGACAAGCTCAGCCAAAGGGGCTTGGAGCCTAGAGCCCTTGCTTTCAGCCCTGTGACCCCACCAAATAAATTTATTTGGCCCTTGCTACAGGCTATTTCACACAAGGATTGCTACTGACTAAATGGAAATGTGCAAGCAGTCTCTGTCAAAAAATAGTTGCATGAAGGAGCTGTCTGCAATCACCTATTTGTCACATGCATTTTTAGTTGTATTTTTAATTTTAAAACTTTGAAATATACTTTAAAAATAGACTGCAAAGCAGCCTCTAACTACAGAAGGAGAGAGCCTAAGGATTAACTCCACAACACCAAAAGTGAGGAATATCAGTTGCATTCACACAGCAGTTAATTCCATTTCTCTGGCATTTCTCTAACTGTTAATTCCCGTGTTATATTTGAGCTTTCACAGGACATAAAAGCCACTTGTGGAAATCCAGCAGGATATAGTGGCAGTTTAGTGCTCATTTCTGTGTTAATTGGTTCAAGAAATGATTTGCTTGCAACTGTATTAACCTGGAAAATTGCAGCCAGAAAATACCAGCATACTGTTACTTCCTTCTGTTTTCATGGGGGAAATATGGGGAACAGAAGCATGCATGTGTGGAAAGGGTGGGGGAGTAGCGACAGTGTCCAATGATGTTCCCACTTGGTGTGAATGAAATTTAGCATGACATGCTAGTATATTGATCAAAAAACCAGAGTTCCATAAAGCAACAGGTACTGCAGTGAGAAAGGAATGTAAGGCTTGACGTGTTACCTGTCCATTCAGTAAGAAGAGCTTTGTAAATATAAGATATCATTCCTTTGGAACACTGTGCACTGTGTAAAATTAAAGTTTTCAAGCAAAGTCAAAGGACTTCCCTCTTCCTAATTCTTAGCTGGTAGCATGCAGATGATCTTACCTGCAATAACTGAAACTAGGCTGGGGTTGGTATCCTTGAGGGGAATGCTACCATAGTGGGCAGCTGCCTTGGAGGGCAAAAACCATTAAATGTCAGCTCAGTGGAGAATCACATGACTCTCCAGTATTAATGTAGGTAAAGGTAAAGGTAAAGGGACCCCTGACCATTAGGTCCAGTCGTGGCCAGCCCACTGATGTTGGGATAAAGTAGGCATGGGTATTCGCTGGACCATGGGTCATATTAGGCCTGGTTGCAGTTCTAATGCCAGAGAATTAACTTGAGGCCTTCTGCATAAATTCACCACGGAGGGACAGATAAAAATATTGTGTCATATGAAATGTGTTGTGTGTACCAGTGGGCAATGCTCATAAATTATCTGAAATGATAAAATGGTATGGGTTTAGCGGGAACTAAAAGAGTAAACCTTGATGGACAGTCAGTAAAAATCAGTTAAATACTTTTAATTGTTATCTTTAAGAACCAATCACAAAGGACAAAGCATATGGATCAATTATCTTTGAGCGCATCGTTCTAAAACGTTGCAGTCGAGGGCTGTCTCTGTAGAAGACAACTATCAATTACATGTCCTTCCCAGACTCAGAACATACAGTAAATTAATGTGGACTTTACTGCAGCACATTCTGAAACCTGTCAAACCATTCACTCAGAGTACAGCCAAAATTGTGCAGGACACACTTCAACAAAATAATAAAGTAAAGGTAAAGGGACCCCTGACCATTAGGTCCAGTCGTGGCCGACTCTGGGGTTGCGGTGCTCATCTCGCTTTACTGGCCAAGGGTGCCAGCGTACAGCTTCCGGGTCATGTGGCCAGCATGACTAAGCCGCTTCTGGCAAACCGGAGCAGCACACGGAAACGCCGTTTACCTTCCCGCCGGAGCAGTACCTACTTATCTACTTGCACTGGTATGCTTTCAAACTGCTAGGTTGGCGGGAGCAGGGACTGAGCAACGGGAGCTGACCCCATCACAGGGATTCGAACCACCGACCTTCTGATCGGCAAATCCTAGACTCTGTGTTTAACCCACAGTGCCACCCGCGTCCCCTAACAAAATAATACCAAGGGGCAATACATTTAAACGCAAACCTAAGAACATAAGAAGAGCCTACTTGACCAGGCCAGTGGCGCATCCAGTCCAGTACCCTGTTCTCACAGTGGCCAACAGACAAGATCCTGAATGCAAGAGCATGCTACCCACCTGTGGTTCCTTGCAACTGGTATTCAGAGGCATACTGCCTCTGACAGTGGCAGTAGAAGTGACAGTGGAACATAGTAGCCATTGATAACCTCATAGGAGCAAACTCGAAGGGGCTGATGTCCCTTTACCACCACCCCCACACACATACTGGTAGAGGGCAGGACTTCACAAAGTTGATGGGCATTACCATTCAAATGGTGTGTGTGTGGTTATGTAGGGCAGGGCTTAACACACACACCCTGCAATATTTTATTCAAGTTGGCACCCTTGGCATTATCCTCCATGAATTTGTCTATTCTCCTTTAATACTAAGTTGGTGGTGATCACTGCTTCCTGTGTGAGTGAGTTCCATAGTTTAACTGCACTGTGTGAATAACTTTCTTTTATCTTTTCTGAATCTCCCAATCTGTTCCAATCTGCCCTGAATCTTCCAACTTGTTGAAGGGCAGATGAGTTTTTTAACAAAACATGTTCCTTTGAAGAAATGGGAACTAAATGCTGTTGGGTTTTCATGAGTTTTTATAGTTTTTAAAAATCCACCCCAACTCATCCTGTATTGTTGATTTTTGAAGGAAACAATACAGTTTGTGTATTGTTTCAGAAAGTGTGAATTAGGTATGTCGGCCTTTAAATGTGAGCTGAATCAAAATTCTGCCCCATTGATAAATTAGAGCAGGGTGAAATCTCTGAGGCTTTCCTCAAATCAACTTGAATATTCTTCTCATTTGAACTTCCAAAACAATGCATGAACAGAAACACAGCCACTCTTTGAAATTCTCAGTTTTCCAAAACTAAGAGCAGGACAAGAAGTGAAAGGGCATAGTTCAGTGGTAGAGCATCTGCATTGCATTGAGAAAGTCCCAGATTCAATCTCCATCATCTCCTGGTAGACGTAGAAACATTCTTTTTTGAATAACCAGCTAATTATTGTCCACGGATGGGGCATGTATGTGGTTCACCTCACGTTTAAAGTTACACCTACTTAATATGTGCTTCCTGAAACAATACAGAGACCAGAATACAGCAACCTTTAAACTTCACAATTTTCTGAATTTTGCAATGCAGTTCTTCAAGCAGTGTGTACAAATGCATATGCTAGGTAAAGTGTGCATGAACATTGATATATTAGTGAAATTAACATTTAAAATGCATGCTACTAGGGGAAATTGTTTGCAAAAATGTGGATATTAGGGAGAATTGCATAGAACCATGCATGTATTAGGAGAGATATATAGAGCTGATCAAGAGGACTTTTTTTTGAAATAAAATGCAACCTGATGTGGAAATATTGTGGACTGAACATAAGATTGGAAAAACGAGAACCTGAAAGTGACAGATTTACCCATCTCTTCCTACTATACATGCAGCAACTAGAAATTGGCAGTGTGTGTTCTGTGGACTTCTCCTCTCCCCAGTAGAGCACCCAGGTCTTTAAGTGGCTTAAACCATGGGATTTCTATGATCTTTTTAATCATTAAAGGCAATGTAAAAACATATTTTATACACAGTCTTTTTATCTCACATTTATTTTTATATTTCTTCATAGCAATTTATTGCGATAGATATATCACCATTACTACAGACATTTATGGGGCTATTAAAATTCAATGTCACCATAAATTTAGGCTGCTTAAAGTGTTGACATTTGCAACAGCTTCCACAAGGACATATTTTATAATGAAAGTGAAACTTGGAACAGAAACTTTTGTTAGCAAAAGAAATAAGATGCAGATGCTAGTGTGTGAGAGAGCGAGTGGGGGGGGGGAGGGAATTGAATTGGAACACATACTTTTTAAAGGAGGGGAAGTAGTCCGCATCAGATCTCCAAACGATCAAATCTGGGTAAACCAAGCAAGCAGGAATTATGTTGCATGGCGATTCCCGCCCCCTCCCACAGTTGGAGTAAATAAAGACACCAGACACCAGAATTTAGGTTAATGGGCGAAAAATGGCCACTTTATTGATTACAGGTAAGAGTGGTATTGGCTTTAGGCATTGGCCCTAACAGACTATCCGGTCTAAACGGGAAGGGTTAAGCACCAATAGGGGGCGCCCCCGAGATGCACATCCCTAGGCGCTCCCCAAGGGGTTACCGCTCGGGAGCGCGCTTTAGGCGCTAGCCTCCGTAGGTTTCGGACGAGGCGACGCCCCCCGGAGTCCTTTAACAAACTACCCTTCAAGATTAGGGGGAGGTGATGGCGTTCCTCCCCTCGACTTCATTTGCATAACAATAGCCCTGCCGATGCCTAACCGCCAAAACCAAGGAGTTGTGACGTTTTGCTACGAGGTAGGCGAAAAAACCAAGTGGCTTCTAAAATACAGCCAATTAGCCAAATGGAAAAACTCCTACCAGGCCCCTTGCGGCGACCAGCCGAAGCCCATAGCAAAGTTCGAATGCAAACCTAGAGGGCGGGTGGGTGGGAAACCGCAGCTGCTGTAGAGAAAGAAAAGGGGCGAGCCAGGGCTGCCCCGACCTTAAAAGCACCTAGTAAGCCCGCCCCTACCGCCAGCCGATTGGCTGGTGCTGAGGGTGATGAATATTAATGAGACTGGGGAATCCCTGAGTCCCGCGGGGCTGGCGCTAGCCCCACGAGAATGTAGACGGGGGTGTGAGCCCGCAACCCCCCCTCCTTAGGTCGGGAGTGGCTTTGCCAGTTTGTCAGTAGGACGATCAGCTTTCCAGAATTCACCATCGCATGAGAGCCAGGGGGCGCTGCTCAAGCTTCAGTGGATCTCAGGCTGGCTCAATCCCTCCACATCCCAAATGCCACATTACTGGGGTTTTCCTCCAGCTGCTACCTCCACCCCTTTGTATGTTTGGCAGGTGGAAGAAAAATGATTCTTGCATTCATCTTCAAGTAGAGGCAGGCAAAGTTGGGTGGAGGAGTGCCACTGTCAGGAGCTCAGCCTACACTCGAGTAGGACCCTGGCAGAGACACATGCCCGACTGGCATGTTCTCTCCCTCCTGGTCGATCATTCAGGAGCTTCAAAAGCTTTCTTCTGCCCGAACATCACAGCGACCAATGCCAACAGACATTGGCACACTTAGGGATCGGCAGAGTTTGCGCAGTTGCTTAACAGACCTCAGCAACTCAGCATTTTGGCTAATCTACTTTATTTACATATAAACACACACAGAGCACCACAACATGGCTCCCTCTCTCTCTAGCATCAGACAGCAAAGAAAAAACAAAACCATGGAGAATGGTCCCACTTCACAGAACACAGTAACACAAACATCCTGTCTCCGTCACTTCCCACTTTGTGGAGTCAAAACATATACCGTCATGTGATAGATAACAATCCCATGACTGCAATCACGGAGCAGGAATTCTAACAGCCTTAGCCCAGTCTACCAGCAGCAGCAGCCTGGCATAAGGCGGGTTTGAATTGCTTTGCCAGTTGTGGTGCAATGAGAGAAAGAGTGGCGATGACTCAAGAATAGGATTTTGCATTTGCTTTTTTTTATGCCAAATCGGTCCATCTAATTCAGTATCGTCTTCACTGACTGGCTGTGGCTTTCCTGGATCCCCTTGCTGGAGATGCTGGGGATTGGACCTGGGATGTGTTGCACACAAGGCATATGCTCTGCCCTTCGCCTTGCGGTCCCTTGCTATGGCTCTAGAAGGAGTGAACCTGGAACCTTCTGTGTAGCCGCAGGGGTCAGCAAACTTTTTCAGCAGGGGGCTGGTCCACTGTCCCTCAGACCTTGTGGGGGGCAGGACTATATTTTGAAGGAAAAAAATGAACGAATTCCTATGCCCCACAAATAACCCAGAGATGCATTTTAAATAGAAGCACACATTCTACTCATGTAAAAACATGCTGATTCCTGGACTGTCCGCGGGCCAAATTCAGAAGGCGATTGGGCCGTTCCTGAAGAAACCAGAGGCCTTTCTCCTGGGCATGGTCAGCCGATTGGTGCCAAAGAAGGATAGAACTTTCTTTATGTATGCCACAACAGCAGCAAGAATACTCATTGCAAAGTACTGGAAGACACAAGATCTACCCACCCTGGAAGAATGGCAGATGAAGGTGATGGACTATATGGAACTAGCAGAAATGACTGGCAGAATCTGAGACCAAGGAGAAGAGTCGGTGGAAGAAGATTGGAAAAAGTTCAAAGATTATTTACAGAAACATTGTAAAATTAATGAATGTTAGAATGATGTTGGATAGAAACTAAGTGGTCTTTTGCTGTAATGCTATAAGGGAATATGAGAAAATGGTTATTAATAGGTAAAAAAAATTAATGTTATAATATTTAAAAATTGAAGATTAAGATGAATGAAGAGGGGAGGGATTTGCTGAATTAACAATTGGAACTGGAATACAGAAAAGGAAGGCGTGAGGAGGTCCGGGAAATAAGCAAATGAAAAATATGTGATAGAAAGATTGGACTGTTTTTAAAACTATTTTTATTTTGTATTTTGTATTTTTCTTATTTCTTTTTTCTTTTTTCCTTTTATTCTGTAACTTTTCTGAAAATCTTAATAAATATCTTATAAAAAAAAAACAACAGAAGGCGATTGGGCCGGATCCAGCCCTCGGGCCTTAGTTTGCCTACCCATGGTGTAGTGATTGCCAAACAATCCCCATTAGCCTCCCCCATGTATTGCAAAAGCCCACAACATTTTGTTTTAAATAGAATCTTCCCCAGGTTTTAGTGTTTAACAACAGGAATGTAAGAAAGTATCATTCCCCCCCCCCCATTCCATCCTTTATTTGTCACATGCAGTGCTGTTTTCGTCCCACTGTACTTTGTCTTCTGGCAAAAAAACAAAAAACCCCACATTATTCGCCTGGTGTCCGCTGTAGCAAAATGACATAACTTATGCAATTTACATAATTACTTAAATTATGTTACTCCGCTGAGTTCATTTTGGTGCAAAGAAAACACAGTGTCAATGGTGACAAAACTGTAATCAATTACGTACTGTTTGTGGATGGAATACAACAACAAAAGTGAATTCCAATTGTATCTGAAGGATTGATTTCTGTTTCAGAATGTTGGCAATTTCTGTTCCTGCTTCCATTTTTGTCCGAATTCTCCAACATCCCTGTTCAAGGAGCAAGAGTTCGGTAAAATCAAAAGTGAATAATTATCTCCTCCCCCAATTTTATCAATGGGGGGAGAAGCAGAACAATTAAGATTTATTTTGCTTCATTTCTTCCTACTACACTCCTGAAAGCAGCTACATAGATGTTCCAATCGTCTGTCTTTACCTCCTCCCTGCACTGCAGTTCCATGCAATCAGTTTGGATTACTTTTAGATTACTTTTTCTCAGTTGCCTCTACTATTTGCCTGTGGGGGGTCAGGATCCCCCGGTGGAATATTGACCCTCGGCCACCAAACTGAATTGAAAGGTTGTGACATTGTCACAACGGGACCTTAACCCATTTTTTTTTTGTGGCCAAAAATGAAGAGGAGAATAGACTGTGCTGTATATTTGTATTGTGAAACTGAAGGGATGGTCGAGTGGGGAGGTGGATAAAGGCCATAGAGAAAGATTTATATCCTAATTAACCATTATTTCCCCAGGCATCTCTGCCTGTGATTCTTGAGTAACATCTTACAAATACTGGCAGCATGTCTTAGTTTGTGATGCTGTATAATCATAGTAGTTGATGTACCCCATGCTAAACATTTACTGCTTGATTGATTTACAGTGCAATTTTCTTAAAAAATGGAAGTCACCACCAGGAGATGTGGAGGTGGTTTCTAGATTAGACTGGCGTTTTCTCTCTCTTCAAAACAAGAAATAAGGCAAATTTGTGGCCTGTAGATCTATCAGCGTATATTAGCCATGATTATGTGTAACAATTAAACTTCTAAATACAGAGGCAATTTTCTTCTGATTAATCTATGCCTCTGGGATCAAGCAGGGACACATGGGGATCTGACTGAACAACACCTACTCTACATCTATATTTTGGTAAGTTGCTTGTTTACTGTGCATTTGTACCCTTCTCAAGATATCATAACCCAATTTTGCAGGCTGGTTCCTGAGACTGAGTAATAAGCTTTCATCAATGTTTGGATGCAATTAAACACAATTTTGAATCAAGGTGGTGGACTGGATCATTCCAAACTGCGCTGCTTTTAACCAAACATTGCATGATGGTCAAAGAACAGTGTATTGTCTATGTCTGGATACAATTGGACACAATTAGATTTAAGATGGCAGCGACATGCGAGAACCCCTAGTCAACTCATCTCCAAGTACACACGCGCCTAGACTAGCGGATTACCGCTGTCCACTCCTTTTATATGCGGACGACGCGGTAATTCTATCTTATACACGTGTTGGACTAACCAGAGCTCTGAAGATCTTTGCCACGTATTGTCAACTCAACCAATTAACCATCAACCATGTTAAATCTAAGATTCTGATTTTCGCCAGAAGTCGGAGATTATACGAATGGAAGCTTGGTGGAGCAAAAATAGAGCAAGTCCTAAAATTTCAATACCTAGGAGTTATTTTTCAATACAATTTGGGGTGGAAAGCACAAATTCAACACCTACTTAACAAGGCCAAAACTCTGTCATATGCGCTCCTTCGATTTTTCTTTTCGGATGGAGCTTTGCATGTTCCCTCGGCCCTAAAGGTGTTCAAGGCAAAAGTGGTTACTGTGCTTGCTTATGCTGCCCCGCTCTGGGCCGTGATGACAGACCTTGCTCCTCTTGAGACTCTGCAAAACCAATTCCTACGTCGGCTCCTAATGCTCCCCCTGTGCGTAAGCAACGCAGCCATGCGACTAGAATTGAAGATCGCATCCTTAGAAACCTGCCTGTGGAAGCAAGTCTTCAATTATTGGTTATCATTGTGGCATAGATTACCAGACCATTACCTTGTCCAATGCTTATGGCGAGATGAATTCTCCAGCCTTTGGACTAGTAGAATTCATGCCAAACTCCTGAGTTATGGAATCTCTCCCTTAGATTCCCTAAAACTAGATCAAATCACTGCTCAAAGACTGATCCACCAAAGACTGGATGACATCGATTTACAGCGAAATTATACGCTGGGGGGAGGTGTTTGTTCGCCCCAGAACATTGGTATCACTTTAACTTACTGCGTTCCATCATACCTCTCCTCCCTTTCGACTGTTGCCCATAGGCTGGCCTTCACCAAAGCGAGGTTTAACGTTTTTCCCTCCAATGTCCTGAGACATAGATTCTCAAAGGGCCAAGCCTCCGCCATGTGCGAATGTGATAAGGAGATGCCGGAGTCGCTTCAGCACATTATGTTCACTTGCCCCTTATTCAATGTGCCACGGGCAAATTTGTTGGGATCAATTATACAGAAACTAGAGGGTACCCCACCAAAATCCCACCTTGCCCAAATCTTGCAGGATAAGGATACCCATACGACCCTGAAAGTGGCTAGGTTCCTGGTCGCTGTCCTTACCCAAAAGCGTTGCCAAGGAGCACCACAAGCTAATTAAGGCGTAGTATGCCATTCCATCTCATAGTATTTTATTGTTATAGTAGTGTTTTAGCGGCTGTTTTTCCCCACGTGCACAAGCTGTTATTTATGTCTTGTTTTTATCTGTATGGGCCTACGGCCGTAATAAAATTATTATTAAGATGGCAGACTGAGTGTTTCAGAATGGCACTGTTGTTAAGCTGATATTTTAGTTTCTTAGAATTTCCAAGCAATGCCATGTATGACGCTGCTGGTATTTATTATTTGGTACATTTATATCACAGCTTTTTTCCATCATCTATCTCCTCAGTGTAAATGGGTTTCTTCGACAGTCTCCCATTCAGGTACCAACTGGAGTCAGCCTAGCCTTGCTTAGCTTCAGGAACATGGTTGTATCATGTGCTATGGAGCTATGGGGTATGAGCATTTATGAACTTTTGTAATAGGTATTAGCATCAAACCAGCTATGGTACTTATTAAGCATTTATAAAGCTTAATATTTGAGAACCTCTAAGTGAGATATAACATAAAAATTGTACAACAATATCTTTAAAACAAAAATACAACATAAAACCAGTAAAACAGGAGTGTAAAAGCATGTAGAAACATATAAAACAAGTAAAACCAGAAATTCAAAGCCAAGGTCGGATCTGATGGTCAGAGTCTTGCTCAGGGTTGTGAACTGACTCCAAATAGCAAAAGCTTTGCACATCCTTAAATAACAAAAGTAAATGAAACATATTTTAAAATGTTGAGCATTCCTTTTTCAGCCTGCTAGGACAGTGGGGGTGGAGGAGAATTTTCCTTTGAACTGCATTTTGAAGTGAACCAACCTAATCCACACCTCCTGGACTAATACACTGAGAGGAACTTAGCTACCCTTTGAATTTCACATTTGAATGGATTTTGCAATGCAGTTCTTGGATCAAGAACATACCAAAATGGTTTCTAAAATATGCATTTCATGACAAAATATATAAGTTGGTTAGAGTGTGGTGCCAAAGTTTCAGGTTCAAACCCCATATGGGACAGCTGCATATTCCTACATTGCAGGTGATTGGACTAGATGACCATCTGGGTCCCTTCCAACTCTACAATTCTAGGATTCTAAGTATAATTGTGCACATTGAGATGAAATACATATTGAAATTCATGTTTTGTGAGAAAAATACATATTAAAATGATTTTTTCCATATTGATTCAATCAGAAGTCAATGCAAAATTGGACAGAATGATGAATGAATACATGCAAAATTGACACAGATGGGAAATAGGCTGATTGGTTTATCCCTGTATAAAGGTGTGGTTTATTACAAATATTTTGGCATCCTTTTCAATTTAACTAGGCTTTCCTAATCAGATTTGCATTTAAGGAACTTTATCTTCTTTCATCAGAAGAAAATGGTAGGATCTTATGGTACAGTTGCTATGGAATGGTAGTTGCTGCTGTTTTAATTTCTCTCCATGCCTCACAAATCCTTGTCACCAATATTGCACATGTTACACCAGTTAGCCCAACAGAAGTCAGTAGAATGATGCTCTGCTTGTCTTTTGCAAGACTGAGATCCATTAAGAATCTCTGAATTTCCGCCCTCCCCCCCACCAACACCATTCCCCTCCCTGACTTCAACCAGATTGGACATAACTCACAGTAATAGATTGAAAAGAATTGTTCTTTTTAAAAAATTCTTTCTGCAGTCTATAGAATGCCTAATCAGTACATATAATATGTGGAATTTGTTCCACTCACGGGGAGGAACCTTCATAATTCATTAGTGTCTTCACCCAGCTTGAGTTACACACTGCTTGTTTCATTCAAGAGATAAAATCCATATCCCAGGAGTGCTCATTATACATCTCTTTGGTATATAAACCTATTCAGTTTCTGAACTGGAATAAACCTGAATAGATAAAGACACTTACCAGCAATCATTACTGTATAAAGATCTCCACCGTTGCCCTGAAAATGGCTATTGGTGTAGAGGAAATAACGCCAATTGTTTCAGCTCTGCCAGCCCAAAAGAGAACCCATTTTACAAAGAGCTATAAGAGGTGTGTGTCTCCGAAAATATATCTGTGGCTTGCATTTAGGTTATTACATTCACCTCTATGTCAGCTCCCAGAGGAAGTAGGGCAGCCTCACCCCCCCCCGCCCCCCGCAGTTACGATAGAAGTTTAAAGGGGCTGAATATAGACTTGCCCTTGAATTCTGAATAAGGGGAAATGTCAATGCAATTCTGGGGGTTCCAGCATGGACAGTTTAACTGAGAGCAATAAGTCAAGGTCTGATGGCTTCCATACATCTCTTCCTGGGACACACAGAAAAGGTGGGTGCAGGTAGTCAAGTCAAGCTATGATTCCTGATTCTTCTGAAATACCCTCAAAGGAACAAGTGTGGGCATGAAGTATGGTGGAGGAAGGGTGGGCTGGCATGTACCAGACCCAAAACCACTGCCCCCCCCCCACTGAGCACATTAACCCTGCCTTGGTACATTGAGTGTGAAGGTCTGAAGGAGGTTCATAGTGGTGTTAGGCTGCACAATGGCAGGACTAACCAGAAGTAAGGCCCATTGAGATCAGCAGGGATTGCAGCAGGGATAAGTCACAAGGCTATAAGAATGCAAGAAGAGCCTGCTGGATCAGGCCAATAGCTCATCTAATTCATCATCCTATTCTCCCAGGGGCTATGCAGAAGTCCTCAAGCAGGACATGGGCACCAGAACACTTTCCCCTCCTGTGGTTTCCAAAAACTGGGATTCAGAAGCATTACTGTGGAAGCAGAGGAGAACCATCATGACTAGTAGCCGCTTACCCTCCATTGATTTTTCCTCTTTTAAAGCCATCTACATTGGTGGTCATCACTGCCTCCTGTGGGAGTAGGTTCCATAGTCTGACTATGTGCTGCATGGAGAAGGAGAAGGAGAAGGAGAAGGAGAAGTAGAAGGAGAAGGAGAAGGAGAAGAAGAGCACAAAGACATTTTATAGCTTCCAACAATTCCTCCCCTCTACTGACAAATGCCAGTGACATCAGAGGAAGTGGCTTCCTGGCTCTGCTCTCTTTTGCCTTTGCAAAGGAGTTCCTACCCAGATCCTTCTTTGGGGACTGTGTGGTGGGGAGCAATAATCTAGACTTATGAGAGAGGGAGAATCTAGACTTATGAGAGAGGGAATGTTCTCTGTCCATTTTCTCCACGCCATGTACAACTTTATAAACTTAGATCATGTCTCCTCTTCTTCACCTTTTCACTAAACTAAGAAGCCCCAAACACTGCAACCATTCCTCAATGTCACAGCCTACCCCCAGAAGCAGATTTATGGGAGGACAACCGGTTTGGTCACACTGGGTGAGACCCTTGGGGGCACCACAAGGGGCACCACAACTATGGTGTCGAATGGAAACTGAGAGGCACCTAGGGGTACTAAACTTTGGCATTGCACATGGTGCCACTCAAATTTGAGACCCCAGGGTCTGCCACCGCTCCCCCTCAGTTATTGTTGGTCTACAACTCCCATTGTCCCCAATTATTGGCTATACTAGCTGGGACTGATTGGAATTGTAGTGGCACAACATTGGTTTAGAAGCTGCCTTACAAAGCCAATGCATTACAGTCAGTGATGGAATAAAATGAAAAAGAGCAATACGTATGAAGAAAAGAACAGATATATGTATTGAACTATGCTACACCGCCCCTGACTAGCCGACTCTGCTGTTGATAGAAAGTTAAGAAAATGTAAAGAAAACAAACAAACAAACAGAACAGAGCACCGTATATAATTTAACAATTTGTTAAAGTCTGAGACAAATATAGAAGAAAAGGCGGTTTCCCTAGAACTCCAAAGCAGCAGCTACTGTATTTATGATATGGATTTCCATAAAGATTTATAACAAGAAAACTTTGCTCAAGAAAAGAAAAGAAAAAGTGATGCGTAGATTGGTATCTGGATTTATTCCAAGACAATTATTTTCTACCGCAGGAAAAAATAATAAGTTTTGAGTGTCCAGGCACAAACAAGTCAAAATCACTTTATTTGTACAACTCAAAATTATGCTATTTCTATTTTCACATTTCATTAACACCAAACTGTGCTTGCTATGTTCAGCATAATAAGAAAAAGAAATCATAATTGTTTTAGCTGAGCTTCATAATGAATTATAAATGCCAAAACAAAATTGCTTCCAGCATTTATACTAAGAGTTCTGTTGTGCCTGGTAATATTGATGGAGCTTTTGTTGTTTTGTTTTTCAATACTGAGGAAAAGTGTGTGTGTGTGTGTGTGTGTGTGTGTGTGTGTGTCACTGTCCTGCATCTCAGTTTAACTTAAAATTAATGAAATGTGACTCATGACTCTTATGCTGAAAGTTCCATGGATGCCTCTGCAATCTTAACCTTCTAAAGGAGGCATAGGGAATTGGATATGTCCAGCAGGCTGGATCCCTCCATTCAGCACCCTCTGTGGGCCAACTTTGACTGTTGGGTGGAGCTGGTCACTCTTCAATTGCTTGATGTCATACCAACTAACCATTAGCTGTCTTTTAATGATGCCCAGAATCTGCTGCCTGAGGCATCCTCCCAATTCTGCCTAATAGTAGGGCCAGGCCCAGGCATGTTACCCCCTGGAAGGCTGCCTATGATTGAATGTGGCTCACTATCCTTGCTCCTGCCTGAAACACTCAGACAGAGACTAAATGAGTTATTTATCCAGGCAAGTAACGGTACAGGCTGGGCAGCAGACAGAGTGCACAGGAGCCATGATACAGGAGTACTGGAGCAGGCAGAGAAGTTTAGAACAATACAGAAGCAACAAAGATGTCCCAGAAAGTTTCCCCACCCCTCCCATTAGCTTTCAAAGATGAGACACAGCATGCTCACCCATCAGATAATTTCGCCCTGTGGGAATGTCAAGATTGCAAGGGGGTGCTCCTTTGGGGCAGGTGGTTCTGCTCCCATCTATGAAGGTGGCAAGACTGCACCCTTCTGTGCAGGCTCTTTTTCAGTCACACCATCTTCTATTGAACTTCCCCCCTCAACTGATCAAAGCCCTCCCCAGTATTCACCAAGTCTCTCTGCTCCACAAAAGGGGTTGGAGGGGAGAGCCAGAATCCCTGATTCCCCCTCCAAAGCGACTGAAGTCAGGGTGGAGGGAGTAGATCCCCACTCCTCCAACCCACGTCCCCACCATTTCACTCCTTCTGTTTCTTTTCCAGTTTTAAGGACGTGCTAAACCAAGCCTAGTCCCAAAACTCTCATGATGAAAAAGGTTCTCCATTCTCACTTTGCAGGAAAACGACTTAATTTTTGTGTCATAGGCATAGGGTGGCTGTGCCCTGTTTAGCTTTCATCTCATGGGGGACTTTGGATCATGTGGGAAGAACTACAATGATTCATGTCCATGTGCTTTTCCCCTCTCAATCCACCAGCTACAGGCATTACTTGCTGCTTTACTGGAGTGGCACTGGTTGCAGCCACATATTGAAAAATCTTGCCTAATCTGTACTTCTAGGGTCAGATTAACCATCCCTTTCTCACCCCTGTCCTAGTGTCAGAAGGCATCACTCTCCATTCAGCACCATATTAATCACATGCAGTGCTGTTTCTGTTCCACTGCAGTTCAGCTTCTGACAAAAACAAGAGCATTCACCTCACTGTTCAATCTGTAAAAAATTCACATAATTACTTGCAGTAATTACTTGCACTCACTACTTTATTGCACACCATTCATTTCAGTGCAGGGGAAATGCCATGCAAAATGTGTTTGTGTGTGTGTGTACGTCATAAATTACATGTCATTTGCAGACTGAAAACAGCAACAACAGTGAATGCTAATTGTGTTTGGTAGATTGGTTTCCATTCTGGACATAATACAAATGAACGGACACCAGCAATTTCTGCTTCCATTTCTGTTGGAGCGCTCCTGTATCCCTACATACAATTCAGCACCTCAGTGGCAATAACTGCAGCAAAGAGAATGTGAGAATTGGACCTAGGGGGATACTTGGCAAGGAGTCAGAACACAGAGCAGTTGTCATAGTTTTATGAGCTGCACAGTAGGAAAAGCACAGCACCTTTCTTCTGCTACTGCAGGCTCTAATGTCAGTCAGAGCTATAGTTTGCATCAGTAAATGATCCATACTACCAAACTTCCATGTTGCCCATTGAGGGTTGTGATTACATCCTGTGTCTGTGACAGTGGCGTAGCGTGGGTTGTCAGCACCCGGGGCAAGGCAAGTAATTTGCGCCCCCTAACCCGTGGATTTTAGCACTCGAGTGCGAGCGCGCCCTCGGATTTTTCCGGTAACACTTGACTTTATAGAATCATAGAATCGTAGAGTCGGAAGGGACCAGATGGTCATCTAGTCCAACCCCCTGTGGTGATGATGATGATGATGATGATACATTTTATTTATACCCCGCCCTCCCCAGCCAGAGCCGGGCTCAGGGCGGTTAACACCGGTAAAATTACAATAGAAACATAATGGGGGGAGGGACCAATTTAAAATACAGGTTAAAATGCAATTTGAAAAGCAGCCTCATTTTAAAAGTAGCCCACAAATCAAAACTGTAAGGGGAGGGAAGACATAAGGGTCCCACTGAGTCCAAACCAAAGGCCAGGTGGAACAGCTCTGTCTTGCAGGCCCTGAGGAAAGATGCAGGACCACGCAGCTGTCCCGTGCGGGGATCAAACCTGCAACCTTGACATCCCTATTTCCATAGGGTTCGGGTTTCCGAGTGGCTAGGGAAACCAAGCTGGATGGGGAGGGGAAGCCACAAACATGAGTCTGACCAAACTGCGGGGAAGCAGTGGAAGACAGGAGTGCCTCGCGTGCTCTGGTCCAGGGGGTCACGAAGAGTCAGACACGACTAAATGACTAAACAACAACAACAACAACAACAACAACAACAACAATAATAATGTATGAAGTTACATTGAAAGACCTACATTGGCTCCCTGTACGTTTCTGAGCACAATTCAAAGTGTTGGTGTTGACCTTTAAAGCCCTAAACGGCCTCGGTCCAGTATACCTGAAGGAGCGTCTCTACCCCCATCATTCTGCCCGGACACTGAGGTCCAGCGCCGAGGGCCTTCTGGCGGTTCCCTCCCTGCAAGAAGTGAGGTTACAGGGAAGCAGGCAGAGGGCCTTCTCAGTAGTGGCACCTGCCCTGTGGAATGCCCTCCCACCAGATGTCAAAGAGAAGAACAACTACCAGACTTTTAGAAGACATCCGAAGGCAGCCCTGTTTAGGGAAGCTTTTAATGTTTGATGTATTAATATTTTTTTGGAAGCCGCCCAGAGTGGCTGGGGAAGCCCAGCCAGATGGGCAGGGTATAAATAATTTATTTTTATTTTTATTAGACACCCCCCAAGCCAAGGAGATAAGTAACTCTACAACTTCAGAAGTCATCTGAAGGGAAGTTTTTTTAAATGTTTCATGTTTTATTATATTTTTATCCAAGGTGACTGGGGCAGCCCAGTCAGATGGGAAGGGTATAAATAATAAAATTATTACTATTATTATTATTATGGAATAGGGCGTCTCAATTTTCTTTGATGAAATGTTGCAAGGTATTCCGATTAATGCTTTTTATAGGATATTGGACACGGTGCGAGTTTATGGCTGCCAAGTATTGGCCTGAAAGGAAGCGCAGCCGGCATCAGGGAACTGCTGGAGGATGGAGCTTGCAAGTGTTAGAATGCAAAACGCGGACAGGTTCAGGCACCGAAGAAGGTGGGGGAAAGGGGAGCCCGGATGGCTCAGTTTAAGAGCACTGCGCTGATAAGGCCAAGGTTGCAGGTTCGATCCCTTGTAGGGGGGCAGCGGCGTATTACTGCATTGCAGCGGGTGGGACTAGATGACCCTCGGCTCCCTTTCAGCTCGACAGATTCTATGAAAGCGCATGGAGCGCGGAAGTTGCATTGCAAGTAGTACGCGGGGGGGGGGCGCAAGGGTTGCAGAGAGAGAGAGAGAGAGAGAGAGAGAGAGAGAGAGAGAGAGAGAGAGAGAGAGGGAGGGAGCGGGGAACTGGCCCTCCGCTGGACAACTGACCCGGCCGGGCTCTGTTTCCCAGGGAAGCAGGAAGTTGCAATCCAAAGTTGCAGAAGCGCCCTGCTCCTTCTTCCGCGGAGGGAAACGCTCCTGCGGAGGCGAGAGGCAGCGAGGAGGCGACGAGGTGAGGCTTTTGTGAGGTAGGGAGAGGAAAGACGGGGGAGGGAACCCAAGGAGGATTTGCACGAGAGGGAATGAAGGGGAAACGCGCCTCCCACGCGGAGCACTTTTCCCCGGGAAATGCACGGGGTGGGGTCGTGGCTGATCCGTGCTGCGCGCTCGCGTCGTGCGGCCCAAAGTGCTGCAGGATCGCCAATGCAAGACCCCCTTTTAAAACCTCCCCCTCCCCCAGCTCTGGAAAAAAAGGGGGAAGGGGATGGCGTCAGGGTGCGGAGGCTGCCCATGCCCGGCCAGGCGTCGGTGGCGGCGTCAGCGCTGCTGCAGCGGCTGCTCCTCCTGCGAGCAGCGAGTGGAGCGCAGCCGCAGCGGCAGCGGGGCGCGCGCGCGCGCTAGGGCGCAAGGCTGGCGGTGGCGGCGGCGGCGGGGAGCCCGGCCGAGGAAGGAACTTGTCCCTTCCCTCTGGACTCGCGCCCCCCGCAGATGTTGCGCCCGGTGCGGCTGGCACCCCTGGCACCCCCCACGCTACGCCACTGGTCTGTGAGTGTCTTCGTGCACCTGCAAGGGAGTCGTGAAATGCCAGACTTTACAACTGAATGCACAGCTTGTAATATGAATTGCGGCATCTTCTGTGGTATTTCCTTCAACAAGATACATAATTTTCAAATTTCTCATCAGTGATAGAAGATCCCTTCACCCTTTCAGAGAGGTGCTGCAAAGGAATGCACATAAAAAGCACGTGTGTGTTCTGCTCCTCTTTCAAATTCTTTTCAAATTATTAAATGTCCCTATTGTGCCAAAAACTTATATCAGTCTTAAAACACCCTTGGCTTTAAAATGGATTTTAATAAAAGCCTCTGCAAGGAGCAAAAAAAAAGCCTAAACATCAAAGAGGCAAGAAAACCAGGAGTGGGCGTTTCCGTTAAAAGACAGTCTGTGCTAATCAGGAAAATCAAATCTTTATGAATAAGTTGAAAGTGCAGAGGATGAACTTACATTGTTGGCTCCCCGGAGTTGTTTTGTTAAAGAAAGAGAATCACTTGTCATATTTGCTCAAATTTGAAAGTGAAACTGAGTCCTGACAAGATGGAGGTACTGTAGGTTGCTGGTTCCCATTTCCCGTTAGGAAGGTGCCTGGTTCAGGATGGGTTAGAAGCATCTGCATAGCCTGGGAGTGCTCCTCAATAACAAACTCACTGAGTAATCCTGGAGCCTCAATGGTTAAGGCCACCCTTGCCCACCTCTGGCTGGTTCACCAGCTACTAGGGTTGTGCACCAGCTGAATCCCAGATCCCAAACCAAATCATGCCAATTCAGGTCAACGTGGGAGTCAGCTAGATTGGGTTGGTCAGATGAGCTCCACCCAGAGTGGTCCTGGGCTGTAAAAAGGGAGGGGGGCGCCACATGCAAAGGATGCACCATGCAGGATTGCAGCTTTCCGCTTAACGGCTGTTAAGCAGGAGGATCCAATCCTGCACAGTGCCAGTCACTGCTCTTTTGTGAGCACACCCAGCCATGGCGGGGGGGGGGGCAGCCACGATGGCACCCCATGGAATCGCACTGCAAGGGGTGGTGCGCTCCCCCTGCACTCCGCTTCCTCCGCCATTGCTCTCAGCCCTGCCCCCTAACTTGCTTCAGTGATGGGTCTGGGGTGGATCAGGAGGTGGCTGTGGAAGCACAAGGCAAATCAGTCTTGTCCAGGGGCTGCAGCCCTACTGGAAAGGTCCCCCATCCCACCATTTTGTCCTTTGAAAAATGTCTTGGACCAGCCCTGGCTGTGCTTGGCACAAGACCACCTGCTTTCTTAACTTCAAATGAGGCCCTTTATATTATTTTTGTCAGCTTGACTGTGTTTAATTCACTGCCTTTGTGTGTAAATTTAACCATAATGAAGGAAGCAGCAGCCTTTTTGCAGGGCAGGGATTGTCTCCTGCCTTAAGCGACCTGCCACCTTTTATGCAGGGATGTCTGCTTCTTAAGCATCTGATGACTAATTGATCACTAATTCCTTCAATTTGCAGTTCATTTCTCTTTTCTTCACCTACAAAAGATGTTTGCACCTGGCTGTGTGAATCAAAAAGTCATTATGAAGTCAATAAATGTATTACTTCCAGGAGCTTGCCAATGGACTAATTGCATGGTAATGTGTTTGCATTTTCTCTAGATGATTAGCAGAGATTCCTTGGAACGGGCTGAAGCCATGTTAGGGTGATGTCAGAGAGAACATTTCAAAAATGGCAGAGCTGTTTTGATAACACGTTTCCTGCCTTCACAACACTCATTCATTTTTTTTTCCACCTTGCAATGAGTGCTGGAGAAGCAATGGCTCTGCACATTTTTTGGCACCATTTGGTTTGAAGCAGAGAAAAAATTGCTGTTGTTGAGTACCTGTTGGCTAGTGCCCATAACATCACTAACTTATATTTCCACCCCACAATTTTGCTACTGTTGTTAAATGCTTAGCTTTGTTCTTGTTGTTCCTGATAATATGAAAAGGGCACAAAAATGTGTATACTGTATGTATGCCATCTTTGAGACAGGAAGAGACAATCCAATTCAAGCATGTATGGGTGGGTGGAGGAGTGTGAGGGGTGTGTGCATGAGTGTTGGTGTGTTCAGGGGGTGAATTAGTCATGCTCAAAATGTCCCCACCTTCATGTATGTAGAGATGAACAAATATGTCAATTTTGGTTTCAGTAGTGAAAAACCTGTCTGTCCTCAACTGAAAGGGAGTATCCCCCTTTTCTTTCCCAACCTTATACTATATGCAACACTAATGTTTCACAACAAATGTAACTGATCTTTAGAAAACATAACAAAAAGAGACAGTACACATACTTTTTTAAACCAAGAATTTTTTTCAATAAAAACTATTAAAAAAATAACTGGGCTCACAATACTAAATACACTCCTGGTGGATATGAGTTGTGCATCTGAACCATGAGGGTACTGAAGTGATCAGGCAGGGATCTAAGAGATTAAGTGGCCCTTGAGTACAGTGGCAGATCTACATTTTGAGAGCCCTGAAGCTTGAACTGTTATGGGGCCCCCTTCACGACCAGCAATGAGGTCTGACTAACCACTGCCATCTTCTTCAGTGGGGTTGTTCCATGAGAGATCACTTCATTTAAAATAAATGAATAAATTAACTACTACATCTCACATTTTGATTACAATTTCCGTACTGGATTATCTCACATGCCGAAGTCGCTGGTGTGAATGAATATTTCCAATGCCTTATACTTTTCAAGTTATGTGGGAGATGAAAATTAGGGAAATGTTATATACATGCATGGATAAGGTTGCTTCTGGGGCCTCTACAGGACGAGGGGCCCTGAAGCTTAAGCTTCCTTTGTTTCATAGTAGATCTGCCTCTGCTTGAGTGTTGCTAAGAAGAAACACCCAGAATGAAGTTTCTGCTCATTAAAATCTGCAATATGGAGGGATTCTCTCCTCCCCTCTTCAGCCCAGAGTGGAGACCATATGAGAGGACACACAATAGTTGGCCAATCACAGGGTAACCTAACATAAGTCAGCAATGCCCCTTCCACCTCATCTTTGTCCATCACCCACCCTCACATTCCCACAAGCTGTTCCACACCACAGATGTCCCTAGGGCATCTAAAGCAAAAGTCAAATCTAACCATAATCCAAAGTTACAGACTTGTTCTGTGTTAGCCACACAGCCATCACCCAGAACTGGTAGAACTATGGCCTGTTATGGCACTGAGCAGGTGAACGCACCACGTTTTGCTCCAGATGTTCCCCCCCTTTTTTTTGCAAAGGCACTTTTTGAAAAAGGATGAGGTCCTTGGCAAAGGCCACCTGAGAAATCGTCTAATTACATCTGGCATATTTGCATACATCAGCTGGCTGTTTGCCAAGTGCAATAGCTATTTGATGTGAAACCTGTCAGTCAAGGCGGCAAAGCTTCTCATATGGAAAACAGTGACATTTCTTCCAGGAGCAGCGCTATGTGTTTGCCCTAGGGTGACATTCGCCGTATTTCACAGGATTAAAATTGATAATATCATCCAACCAGATGAACCCCAAGCAAAGCAAAACATCATAATCAAAGCTCCTCCAACAGCATGGCTGTGAACAATGGCACTTACCTGGGACATTTGCATTCAGCAGAAGGGTGTTCGGGGCGGAATCCAGAATAATAAACAGGCATGTGATATTTCTATTCTGAACATTCCACAGTGAATTCCTAACTAAAATAGAGAGAAAGGGCTATGCTTATTTCCCTGTGCAGACATGGTAAGCCGGGCTCCCAGAATGCCTTTTAATACAAAGTGTGCTTTGAAACTAAATCTCAGTTAAACATCTTCATTAGAATGTGATCTTCTTCACCTGTGCCTTTAAAAAGCAGAGTATCTATCACACCTGTTTGCTAAAGGTATGGAGAGAATAAGAAAAAAGAAAACAGGAAAGAGTGTCAGCAGTAGCTACGTGTAAGGAAGACCCAACTTACTGTATTTGGGTCCTTGCAAGAAGGGTCTAGGTTGGTCATGGCATCAACATCCACCCCACTCTCAGGGGATATTAATGTTCAGCCTGCTTTCCTATTTGAGTCTTCTCCCTTCCTAAGAGTCCTGAAGGATCAGGCCAAAGACCCATCGTGACCAGCATCCTGTTCTCCAAGTGGCCAGCAAGATGCCTCCAAAAGAAGCCCATTGGAAGGATATGAATGCAGCAGCACTCTCCCTAATTGTGATTCCTGGCAATTAGTAAGCAGAAACTTACTGCCTCCAACAATGGAAGTAGAACACAGCCATTCTGGCTAGTAACCATTGATAGTCATAGTCTCCATGAATTTGTCTAACCCTCTTTCAAAGTCATCTTAGCTGGTGTCCTTCAGGAGTAAATTCTATAGCTGAAACAAGAATGTCAGAAGAGCCTGGACGTTGGATGTGGCCGAAGGCTGGTCTAACATCATTTTCTTACAGCGGCCAATTGTATTTCGATAGGATTTACTCTCATGGAAGCATGCATAGGATTGCTGCCTTGGCCGCAGCAAACTTTTGTTAGATAATGCCCAGTACCCTGTTCGCCATTATGTTTAGCTGAGGGGGATGAACTTAGGAAAGGAGGGAGATGCATTGATGCTGGAGGGATTCATCCATTCAGGGACTGCAGAGTGTACAGGGCTGTAGCAAGAGTCACCTCTGCAAATGGATGACACCCCGTACTTAGCATTGCCAAGCAGCTGGTGACAAATGAGGTGAGAGACAAAAGCAGTAACTCCCACTCCTTCCCCTCCCTTCCAGAAGCAAATATCTTATTTATTAGCTGCAGCTCTAATTGTTCAGCAAAGACTGAAATGATGCACAAAAGCCAGGTAGTGGTTTGGAATATAAATAAACACTCTATGACAGTTTCTAAATAAATAATGCCATTAATCCAGCAGTGCGTGCCTCTCTCTATCCTCCCTCCCTCTGCTCCCATTTTTATTTGTTGAAAGGAGTTAGGAGAAGCATTGTGTTGTGTGTGTGTGTGTTTGTTTTATTTATTCCCAGAATAATGTTGCCTTGGCAACCTATTCTACCCCCCCTCCCAGCTATAGGTCTTAGTTGCAAAGTTGCTCAAAGGGTGCAGGGCGGTGGTGGTTGAAGAATTTGCCAAATGAAATAGCCTGAGAGAGAATAGAGTTGGAAATGGTAAAAATGGAGAAGGGGGTCAAAATCCCCGTAGAGCAAAGAATACTGGGGAGGGGGGGGGAGAGAGAGACACGTGGGGTGGGGGGAAAGCAGTGGGGCGAAAGAATGATATGAGTCAAGTGCTCTGTAGCAATTCATTTTACATTAAGTTGCCTCATTTTTTGCCATTGTTTTACTGTGACAGTTTTGGGAATGTGAAGAATGTGGGAGTAACCATGGAAACGGAAACTCAACAAATTAAGATCTCTGACACCCCCTTCCCCAATTACATGCCCCTCCATGTAATATATCATGTTGCACAATACATTCAAGAAGCAGTTCAATGGGTGGAAATGCATAATCCATTTGGGCCCAACATCAGAGGGTCTAGCCCAGCCTTAAAAGGGGACTACAAGTGTGTGTGTGTGCGCGTATGTGTGCGCAGGGTTCATGTTTTGTGCTCAAGACAAACCTAGATTGGCCCTGAGGGAGCAAAAAAAGAGAGATCTTAGGTTGAGACATCATAGAAGAGTTGGAAGGGACCCAAGGGTCATCCAGCCTAACTCCTGCAATACAGGGATCACAGGTAAAGAATCCCTGGCATATGGCTAGCCAACCTCTGCGCAAAAATCTCCAAGGAAGGAGAGTTCACCATCTTCTGATCCACCCTTTCTGTTGCCTTTCCCATTTCTGCTTAGACATTTTGCTGGTCTCACAATGACCTACTTTCTGATTCTTTGACATGGGGTGGATATGTGTAACACTTCAGTCATGGCCAGTGTCAAGGGGTCAGAATTCTTGGGCATCTGTTTAGGGCGCACAACCCCAGCAAGGCACCTGCTGATAAGAGCCTTCTGCACTTGCTGCAGTGAGGAGGTAAATACACAGAAGTGGAAAGACCTATGGAGGGTATTACACTCAAGGGGCCTCTGAAACCTGAAGACAAAACTTACTTAAGCACTCTTCAGGCATGGCACATTGAGTAGGGCCATAGCTCAGTGGGAGACCACCACCTTGGCATGCAGAAGGTTCCGGGTTCAGTCTCCAGCATCTCCACCTAGGACTGGGACAGATTCCCTGCACGCAACTCTGGAGAGGTATTGGCAAGTCAGTGCAGACAGTGCTGAGCTAGAGGGTCCAATAGCCTGACTGGGTCCATTGCAATTCCCTATGTTGCTGGGAAGGACCCTATCTCAAGTGGTAGAGCACCTGCATTGCATTTTGCATAGATAAGATATCAGGTTCCGTCCCCACCATCTCCAGGTAAGACTGGGAATGGCCCCTGTGAAAGGGAAGAGCCACTGCCAGTCAATGCAGTTATTACTGAGCTACTGTAGGTGGACCAATGGTCTGAATCAGTAGAAATCAGTTTCCTATGTTCCGGCACATGAACCTACTCCAGGAGTGTGTGCTCTCCAGACTCAGAGATCCTTGCCATCATTTGCTGGTACTGCAAGCAGGATTAGGCCAGTGAGAAGAGCAGTGGCTGGGACCTTCTGCATGCCAAGCAGGTGCTCTGCTATTGAGCTACAGCCCTTCCCCACTACTGCAGCCCGGGTGTGATTCTTACAATTGCATAACATTCCTAGTGTGTTTCTCTTCTCTACGACACAGTTACTGTACTTTTCCATGTATAAGACTTTTTTTTACTTTAAAATAATGTCAAAAAACAGGGGTCGTCTTATACATGGATAGTGCATAGGGGGGACGGGTGATTGGTTGCAGACGCAAGCAGGAGCTTGTCAGTGCGATTTGGTGGGTGATTGGTTGCTGCTCTGCTAGGGCTGCTCTGCTGCGGTAATTGGGCTCAACAACCCTAGGCAACCCCCCCCCCCAAAAAAAGCTCAAAGACTCTGAGCCATCTCCCCCCATTTTCTTAAATTTGAGTCCCCTAAAATAGGGGTCATGTTATACATAGTGGCGTGTTATACACGGAAAGAATACAGTTATATACATATATACATATATATGCTTTCGTAGATTTTCACGGGTACAGGAATGCAGGTTTTGGTGTCTTCGGGTGTCTTCCCGTGTAAGAGTTGGGGTGTCTAGGCGACGTTTCGACGAGGTCTCACTCGTCATCTTCAGGCTGGTGCTTTCGGCTTCTTGTTACTGGAACAGAGCAGGATCTCAGTGTTTGAGTTCCTATAAATACTGTTGAGGGGGTGTGGTGTATAGCCTCCAATGTTCTGGGCAGAGAGGAAGTTTCCAGGTTAGTGTGCCTTTTCTTCTTTTGTTCATTAATTACTTGAGGGATATCTTGAGTGATTTCTTGAGTGATATTCTGAGTACCACTTAGGAGGGTCATTAGGTGTGGATTAGTTGCTAAAGCTTTCGTGTCTTGACCTCTTGAGCTTGTGAAGAGTTTTTTCTGAGAAGATGGCTGTACTACACTTAGTTGTGCTCTGGCTTGGCTTCGTGTATAGGGGCGAGCTGTGGTTTTGTGCCCTGTGCCAGCCAGATCTGTGTAGGGATTGCAGGGGGGTGCAGCATCCGGAGGTGCCACTATGGTTTGGCTACTGGATGGTGTCTGTAATTTATCTGTGGAGAGGGTCTGGGTTTGGGTCTGGTGTGGTTGATTGGAGATGGCGTTCTGTGTGCCTCTGGTTCTGGTGTCGGTTTTTGTGGGGAGGGCTAATTTCCAGATGTCTGGCAGGCGGGACGTGTCGTCACGCTTGTTCATGTTGTGAGGGTGTTTCTCAAAACCACAGCTCGCCCCTATACACGAAGCCAAGCCAGAGCACAACTAAGTGTAGTACAGCCATCTTCTCAGAAAAAACTCTTCACAAGCTCAAGAGGTCAAGACACGAAAGCTTTAGCAACTAATCCACACCTAATGACCCTCCTAAGTGGTACTCAGAATATCACTCAAGAAATCACTCAAGATATCCCTCAAGTAATTAATGAACAAAAGAAGAAAAGGCACACTAACCTGGAAACTTCCTCTCTGCCCAGAACATTGGAGGCTATATACCACACCCCCTCAACAGTATTTATAGGAACTCAAACACTGAGATCCTGCTCTGTTCCAGTAACAAGAAGCCGAAAGCACCAGCCTGAAGATGACGAGTGAGACCTCGTCGAAACGTCGCCTAGACACCCCAACTCTTACACGGGAAGACACCCGAAGACACCAAAACCTGCATATACATATATATATATATATATATATATATATATATATATATATATATATATATATATATATATATTTGCTTTCGTAGATTTTCACGGGTACAGGAATGTAGGTTTTGGTGTCTTCGGGTGTCTTCCCGTGTAAGAGTTGGGGTGTCTAGGCGACGTTTCGACGAGGTCTCACTCGTCATCTTCATTTTTTTTTTTTAATAAATTTTTATTGGTTTTACAGCATTTTTAAGAAAAACAAACAAACACAAAACAAAACAAACATACAAAATAATTTCAAAGATATTTTCATAAACCTCTTTTCTTGGACTTCCCCATACCCCCCCTCTCTGCATCCCAGTGTCCATATTTGAACTAGCAACTCCCAGTTGTTACTTTCTAATCTCTGTCGTCTTAGTCCTCCTTTATTGTCTAACCTTGTATCCCTGTACCCTGTTACTTCTAACAACCACAACATTTTAACATTCGTTAAGTTTATAGTAGTCCTTAAGATAGCTTTTAAATTTTTTCCATTCTTCTTCCACCATCTCTTTGCGTTGGTCACGGATTCTGCCTGTCATCTCAGCCAGTGTCATATAGTCCATCACTTTCATCTGCCATTCTTCCAGAGTAGGTAAATCTTGTGTCTTCCAATACTTTGCGATGAGTATTCTTGCTGCTGTTGTGGCATACATAAAGAAATTTCTATCTTTCTTTGTCACCAATTGGCCGACAATGCCCAAGAGAAAGGCCTCTGGTTTTTTAGAAAATGTACATTTAAGTACCTTTTTCATTTCATTATAGATCATTTCCCAGAAGGCCTTTATCTTCGGGCATGTCCACCAAAGGTGATAAAAAGTACCTTCAGTCTCTTTACATTTCCAACATTTATTATCGGGCAAATGGTAGATTTTTGCCAGCTTGACTGGGGTCATGTACCACCTGTATACCATTTTCATAATGTTTTCCTTTAAGGCATTACATGCCGTAAATTTGATACCGGTGTTCCATAACCATTCCCAGTCATCTGACTTAATGTTGTGTCCAACATCCTGCGCCCACTTAATCATAGCAGATTTAACTGTTTCATCCTGTGTGTTCCATTTCAACAGCAAGTTATACATTCTAGATAAATTCTTAGTATTGGGTTCTAGCAATTCGGTCTCTAGTTTTGATTTCTCCACTTAGAAACCGATTTTCCTATCCTGTTTAAAAAATTCCATTATTTGGCGATATTGAAACCAATTTTCTACTTTGTGCTTCAATTTCTCCTGACTTTGTAGTTTAAACTTGTCTCCATCCTGTTCTAAAATTTCCCAATACTTCGGCCATCCGACCTCCATATTGAGTTTCTTCACTGCTTTAGCCTCCACTGGTGACACCCATCTAGGGGTTTTATTTTCCAATAAGTCTTTGTATCTTATCCAAACATTAAATAATGCTTTTCTAACAATGTGATTTTTAAAGGTACTGTTAACCTTGTCATACCAAAGATATGCATGCCAACCAAAAGCATTATTGAAGCCTTCCAGATCCAAGATGTCCGTGTTCTCGAGGAGCATCCATTCTTTCAGCCAGCAAAACGCTGCTGCCTCATAGTACAATTTTAGGTCCGGCAGGGCAAAACCCCCTCTTTCTTTAGCGTCAGTCAGTATTTTGAATTTAATTCGGGGCTTTTTGCCCTGCCAGACAAATTTCGAAATGTCTTTGTGCCACCTCTTAAAACATTCCATCTTGTCAAGAATCTGCAAGGTCTGAAACAAAAATAACATTCTAGGCAATACATTCATTTTAATTACTGCAATTCGGCCTAACATTGACAGTTTCAGATTTGACCATATTTCTAGATCTTTTTTAATCTCTGACCAACATTTTTCATAATTGTCCTTATACAAATTGACATTCTTAGGTGTTAAATAAACCCCTAGGTATTTGACTTTCTTAACCACTGTCAAACCTGTTTCCTCCTGAAATTTCTCCTTTTCCATATCTGTTAGGTTTTTCCCTAAGACTTTAGTTTTTTGCTTATTCAACTTAAATCCAGCCACCTGGCCAAATTGTTGAATTATTTCTAAAACCCTTTTCGTACTAGTGTTTGGCTCTTGCAAAGTCAATACTAGGTCATCTGCATACGCTCTTAACTTGTAATGTTTAGCTCCGACCTGCACACCTTTGACCTGCTGGTCATTTCTTATCATATTCAGCAACACCTCCAGAACCGAAATGAAAAGTAATGGGGAAATTGGGCACCCCTGCCGAGTTCCTTTTTCTATCTTAAGTTCCTCAGTCACAACATTATTTACAATCAGCTTAGCTTTTTGTTCGGAATATATTGCAGCCATACCATTCTCAAAACCCTGGCCTACCCCCATCCCATGAAGATTCTTCCTCATAAAACTCCAAGAGATATTATCAAAGGCTTTCTCCGCGTCCACAAAGATCAATACTGCTTTAGTGTTTATATTCACCTCCAGCTTTTCCAAAATGTCTATTACATTCCTTACATTGTCTGCTAGGTGTCTTTTAGGGAGAAAGCCTGCTTGGTCTTTATGAATCTTCTCCATCAAAACTCTTTTAAATCTTTTTGCCAAAATGTCTGCAAAAATTTTGTAATCCACATTGAGGAGTGATATCGGGCGGTAGTTCTTGAGTTGAGTCTTTTCAGTCTCTGACTTTGGTATGAGTGAAATATATGCCTCTTTCCACGATTCAGGTGCCCTTTTTCCCTCAAGAATCTCATTACAGACTTCTCTTAGTGGTTGAATCAACCATTCCTTCAGCGATTTGTAGTATCTAGAAGTCAGTCCATCTGGTCCCGGAGATTTGCCCAGTTGCATATTCTGAATGGCAGCCTCTATCTCTTGTTCTGAGATTCTCTGGTTCAAGTCCATCTTATTTTGCTGAGAGATGTTTTGTAATCCATATCTTCCAAGGAATTTGTCTATATCTTCTTCATTTTGCGGGCCTTGGGTGTAAAGTTTTTTGAAATAACTTAAAAAGCAATTTCTAATTTCATTAGGTTTAGATATGTTCTTTCCATCGACCTCTAGGCTTGTAACTGTATTTAGTTTCTGCCTTTTCTTCAATTGCCATGCCAAAAGTTTACCACATTTATTTGCTGATTCAAAAGTCTTTTGTTTCATTTGCTTTATCTTCCATTCAATCTCTTGGTTCATCAATTCCATATATTGAGTTTGATATAACTTAATCTCTCTTAAAATGTCCTGAGACTTTGGTTTTGTTCTTAGTTTCCTCTCTCCTTCCTTTATCATTTCCAAGATCTTCTCTTTTTTCTCATTTTGTTTTTTCCTCTTTATTGAATTTTGTTGGATCAAAAATCCTCTCATAACAGCTTTACTTGCGTCCCAGATCACTCTTTTCTCCACGTCAGTCCTCAAATTTATTTCAAAATAGTCTTTTAGGGTCTTTTGGGCCTTCGTGAGAATCTCCTTATCTCGAAAGAGGGTGTCATTCATTCTCCATCTAAATTGACCGGTTATTGTGAGTTTCATCTCCATCTTCACGGCGTTATGGTCGGAGCAGGTTTTTGGGCAGATTTCCACTTTCTTAATCTTTGGAGCCAATCCACTAGTAACCCAGATTTGGTCAATTCTGGTCCAGGTCATCATTGCTTGGGAGAAGAAGGTTCCCTCTCTCTCCAGAGGGTTCCTTGTTCTCCAAATGTCTATCAAGTCCATGTTTTCTGTCATTTCGAAAAAAGTCTTAGGGAGTCTCCCTTCTTTAGTGACTGTTAGTCTTTGTGCCTTGTCCATATTAGTGGAGACCACGCCATTCATGTCTCCCATGATTATCATGTTGTAATCCAGATAGTCCGTCAAAGTTTCATGAAATCTCTTAAAGAAGTCAGATTTGCCTTCATTTGGTGCATAAATTCCAACAACTAAAAGTTTTTCTCCTTGTACTTGTATCTCCACAGCCAGATATCTCCCTTGTTCATCTTTGAATATCATTTTTGGAGCCCATTTCTCCTTCACATATATTACCACTCCTCTCTTCTTAACTTTGTCTGATGAAATAAATTCTTGTCCTAACCTTTTATTTATGAGTAATCTCCTGTGGGCTCTAGTTATGTGAGTTTCTTGTAAACATATCAAATCCAATTGTTCTCTGTTCAAAATATGAAATACTTGTCTTCTCTTCAAAGGCCCATTCAGTCCATTACAATTCCAACTAAGGAATTGCAGAGCCATCTTGTTATTTTCTTAAGGCTCCTCCAACAGCTCCAAGTTGTTGCTCTTCTTCTGACGGTGGTGGTTTTTGTCCAAACGAGAGATTCAGGATATCCAGTGCTCTCCTCTGTTCTGCAAGTACGTCCACAGTCCCCTTCTGTAGGTCCTCCTGATATCTTGCCAAAAATTTGTCTTTATCTTGAATTGTCTTTATTTTGACTTTCTTTGCCTTGTAGTCGAATGACAGTCCTTGTGGGAACTCCCACCTGAAGCGGATAAGATTTTTCTTTAACAAAAGAACCAAATCCTTGTAGAAGTTTCTTAAGTCCAAGATGTATTTTGGTATGTCTTTAAAGATCTGTACAGCTGAATTTCCAATTTGCAGGGCTTTTCCAAAGTGTAGTCCTAAAATTTTATCTCTTTCCTCCTTAGATCTGAGTGTGATCAAACAATCTCTTGGTGTCTTTCTATCTTGCTTTTTGCCCAGTCTAAAGGCAGTTGTAATTTTGAAATCGTCTTCCTCCAGGTCCCAACAATCCGCAAACTCCCGTGTCAAATATTCCACAAGGTTGTCACTTTCATTCTCCGGAATCAGTCTTAATTTTAAGTTTCTCTCTTTCCTCTGTAACTCCCACAAGGCCAAGGTTGCATCATGCTCATAGACCTTCTTGGCAAGTGGCTCTAATTTCTCCTGCGTCTCTCCAGCTGTGGCTTTGGCCTCTTCGGCAATTTGACGCGTGGTGGCGTTTTCCTCGACCAATTTGTTTATAGATTCTGTATTCTGGTTTAATCTTGTTGATATTTCTGTTAATTTTTGTGTGTTCTCTGAAGTCTGTTTTGTCAAAGACTCCAGAGTCTGGTTTATCTTAAGCAAAGCTTCTGTCACAGCTTCCATAGAAACGGCTGCTCCTTTGTCCTGTCCTGTTGTTCCAGCTAGTCCGGCTGTTACGCCTGAGATTGAACCTCTTTTCTTTGCTTGTTGCAGCTGCAGCTGTTGCTGTTGTTGTTGCTTGGTCTTGGCTCTTGTAGTTATCTCTTCTTGTGGCCCACTCATGTCAAGGTCAATTCCCACGGGATTTATTCTCCCTTGGAAAATTCCACTGTCTTAGGCCGTGCTGGACTTCACTTTATCCTCTAGAGGGAGCAAATCAAAATGGCCATAGAAGGAAATTTCCAAATACATGAACAAAGGAGACCATCCAAGATGTAGAAAGAAAGGAGATTAACCCAGTCAAAATCAATGTTACTAAAGTCTTATAGCTTCCAATTGCCACAGTTGCCCAGTATGCTGTTTATACTGTTTCTTCTTAAAATGTACAAAAGTCAGGCACTGTGGAAACTTTGTATCAAGGTGTCACTTCACAGGGAAAAGTCAGCTCAGTGTACTAAGAAGGCAGACCGTTTCAGACTTTCAAATAGATGAGATAGCAGAGGTTTTTTCCTTCAAATAAGTCATGCAGTTAATGGTCAGATTCGCCTCCCCTCTGCCCTGCTTGCTAGAGGGGAGATCAAAGGTTTAAATGTCCGGTTTAGCTGATCAAAGAACGGATTTAAACGGATGCAGGTTTAGAGCTCCGTTGCTTTCACTTTCATGCGGTCGGGGGGAGGCAGACTTCCTTTGTTTAAATCTCCCCCGTTTTTAGCCCAATTTTTAAAATTGAAAAAGTCCCAGTTATTTTTCAGTTCTTACTCACGGGGAATCAGTCCGAATTTCTTTTCAGGAAGGAATCGGCGCTCTCCGCTTATGGCAACGCGGCTTCACTTCGCAGGCTGGGTAGCGACTCTCAGCACCGCGCTCACTCCCGATGTCGATCCGTAGCCTTTAAAAAGGCTCTTTCACGGTACCGGGGGGCGCGAAGGTGCCCACCGAGTCTCCTTGTTCTCAGGCTTCAGCGCCTGGGATTTTAGGGGTCCCCCGCTTGCCGTAGCGGGTAAGACCCGAACTTGCGAAGCAGTCCTTCTCCGGAGCTCGGAGGTAGGACCGCCATTAAGCGCTGGCACCGACCGGAAGTCCCTCACTCGTCATCTTCAGGCTCTGTTCTAGTAACAAGAAGCCGAAAGCACCAGCCTGAAGATGACGAGTGAGACCTCGTCGAAACGTCGCCTAGACACCCCAACTCTTACACGGGAAGACACCCGAAGACACCAAAACCTACATATATATATATATATATATATATATATATATATATATATATATATATATATATATATATATATATATATTTGCTTTCGTAAATTTTCCCGGGTACAGGAATGCAGGTTTTGGTGTCTTCGGGTGTCTTCCCGTGTAAGAGTTGGGGTGTCTAGGCGACGTTTCGACGAGGTCTCACTCGTCATCTTCAGGCTGGTGCTTTCGGCTTCTTGTTACTAGAACAGAGCAGGATCTCAGTGTTTGAGTTCCTATAAATACTGTTGAGGGGGTGTGGTGTATAGCCTCCAACGTTCTGGGCAGAGAGGAAGTTCCCAGGTTAGTGTGCCTTTTCTTCTTTTGTTCCTTAATTACTTGAGGGATATCTTGAGTGATTTCTTGAGTGATATTCTGAGTACCACTTAGGAGGGTCATTAGGTGTGGATTAGTTGCTAAAGCTTTCGTGTCTTGACCTCTTGAGCTTGTGAAGAGTTTTTCTGAGAAGATGGCTGTACTGCACTTAGTTGTGCTCTGGCTTGGCTTCGTGTATAGGGGCGAGCTGTGGTTTTGTGCCCTGTGCCAGCCAGATCTGTGTAGGGATTGCAGGGGGGTGCAGCATCCGGAGGTGCCACTATGGTATGGCTACTGGATGGTGTCTGTAATTTATCTGTGGAGAGGGTCTGGGTTTGGGTCTGGTGTGGTTGATTGGAGATGGCGTTCTGTGTGCCTCTGGTTCTGGTGTCGGTTTTTGTGGGGAGGGCTAATTTCCAGATGTCTGGCAGGCGGGACGTGTCGTCACGCTTGTTCATGTTGTGAGGGTGTTTCTCTATCTCGATGGCTTCCATGATTATTCTCTTGTGGTGATGTTCCATGTTAAAGAGCAATTTGGAATCTGCAAAATTAATTTCGTGTCCTGTTTCTTTCATGTGTTGGTAAAGAGAGGAAGTTTTTTCTTCTTTTTTGACGGCATTCTTGTGTTCTGCGATACGTGCATTTATTCGTCTGTTTGTTTGTCCAATGTACGTGGCTGGGCAGACTTTGCAGGGTATTTCATAGACCCCTTGGTTTTCTAACTGGATTTTATCTTTTGGGTTTCTGAGGATATTAGCTATTTTTTGGTTGGTGCAAAAGGCTGTTTTGATATTGTGTTTATGGAGGATTTTGCTAATTTTATCTGTAGTGCCCTTGATATAAGGAAGGAGGGCCATGCCATTGTTTTCTTCTGTGTCTTGGTTTTTGGGGGGTGTTTCTTTTTGGATTAGCTTCGTAACCCTGTTTTGTTGGTATCCGTTGGCGATTAACACATTTGAGAGATTCTGTAACTCAGTTGTCAAGTGGTCTTTGTCAGCCAGGCGTTTGGTTCTGGAGATGAGAGTCTTGGCTACGGAGTTTATTTGTGCAGGGTGGTGGTGTGATTGTGCATGTAAGTAGCGGTTGGTGTGTGTTTTTTTCCGGTAGATAGTGTGTCCTATCACACTTCAGCCCTATGCAGAATCTATCGCTTCACACGTTACAAACTCCTTCCAGTTCATAGAAACAATAAAGAAGCAAAACCTACATCCCGATGACCTACTTGTGAGCTTCGATGTTGTATCTCTCTTCACACAAGTGCCCATTAATGAAGCCTTGACAGCCATTCAAAACAAATACAATCCCCCCGAATACATCCTGGACCTGACCAACCACTGCCTAACCAACACGTACTTCATCCACAATGGACAAAGATACAAACAGATAGAAGGAGCACCTATGGGATCACCCCTCTCACCGGTCATCGCAAATCTGTACATGGAACACTTTGAAACCAATGCTTTAGACAAGTCAGAACACAAACCCAAACTTTGGCTCAGATATGTTGACGACACCTTTGTAATTTGGCCACACGGGAAGGAAAAACTAGATAGCTTCCTCACACATCTCAACAGCCTACACCCCAAAATACAATTCACTATGGAAATAGAAGCCAACAACCAACTTCCCTTCCTTGACGTCCTAATCTACAAAAAACCTGATGGCTCCCTAGGACACACTATCTACCGGAAAAAAACACACACCAACCGCTACTTACATGCACAATCACACCACCACCCTGCACAAATAAACTCCGTAGCCAAGACTCTCATCTCCAGAACCAAACGCCTGGCTGACAAAGACCACTTGACAACTGAGTTACAGAATCTCTCAAATGTGTTAATCGCCAACGGATACCAACAAAACAGGGTTACGAAGCTAATCCAAAAAGAAACACCCCCCAAAAACCAAGACACAGAAGAAAACAATGGCATGGCCCTCCTTCCTTATATCAAGGGCACTACAGATAAAATTAGCAAAATCCTCCATAAACACAATATCAAAACAGCCTTTTGCACCAACCAAAAAATAGCTAATATCCTCAGAAACCCAAAAGATAAAATCCAGTTAGAAAACCAAGGGGTCTATGAAATACCCTGCAAAGTCTGCCCAGCCACGTACATTGGACAAACAAACAGACGAATAAATGCACGTATCGCAGAACACAAGAATGCCGTCAAAAAAGAAGAAAAAACTTCCTCTCTTTACCAACACATGAAAGAAACAGGACACGAAATTAATTTTGCAGATTCCAAATTGCTCTTTAACATGGAACATCACCACAAGAGAATAATCATGGAAGCCATCGAGATAGAGAAACACCCTCACAACATGAACAAGCGTGACGACACGTCCCGCCTGCCAGACATCTGGAAATTAGCCCTCCCCACAAAAACCGACACCAGAACCAGAGGCACACAGAACGCCATCTCCAATCAACCACACCAGACCCAAACCCAGACCCTCTCCACAGATAAATTACAGACACCATCCAGTAGCCATACCATAGTGGCACCTCCGGATGCTGCACCCCCCTGCAATCCCTACACAGATCTGGCTGGCACAGGGCACAAAACCACAGCTCGCCCCTATACACGAAGCCAAGCCAGAGCACAACTAAGTGCAGTACAGCCATCTTCTCAGAAAAACTCTTCACAAGCTCAAGAGGTCAAGACACGAAAGCTTTAGCAACTAATCCACACCTAATGACCCTCCTAAGTGGTACTCAGAATATCACTCAAGAAATCACTCAAGATATCCCTCAAGTAATTAAGGAACAAAAGAAGAAAAGGCACACTAACCTGGGAACTTCCTCTCTGCCCAGAACGTTGGAGGCTATACACCACACCCCCTCAACAGTATTTATAGGAACTCAAACACTGAGATCCTGCTCTGTTCTAGTAACAAGAAGCCGAAAGCACCAGCCTGAAGATGACGAGTGAGACCTCGTCGAAACGTCGCCTAGACACCCCAACTCTTACACGGGAAGACACCCGAAGACACCAAAACCTGCATATATATATATATATATATATATATATATATATATATATATATAACCCCATGTTTCCCAATGAAACTGTAGCACATGCTGAAGAAATCAGCAACCTCAGTGCAAGCACTCCCCCTGTAATTCTGGTGGAAATAGCCTTCCAAAACTCTTTCAAGTGTCTCTTCCATTCTCATTAGGACTCCGTCATTCCCCAGCTTTTGAAATCCACACACAATAGTCTACCTTGCAGGGCAAATATTGTCCTCCACCTAACCCTGGCAGTGAAGCTAATGGCTGTTCAAGGGGGCCCATGCATCTTAATAAAAAATGGAAATGGTTTTGCCCCTTCATTTTAATTAACATTATGTCCACATTTCGATGATAATGGATAATTAAGTAAGTTACCTTGACATTGGAATGCTCTTGGAAATAATTTATGGTGTAATTTCATTAGTGGGGAGAGACATTTATCTGTTTTATTTTCATATCAAGGGTTGGACATAAATATTTCTGGATATCATTTGTGCATAAGCTAATGTATATTTATAGAGCATGGTTTCTACAAATCTTGGAAAGGTTTGTTTACTTCTGTCGGGGTTCTCCCCCATCCCCCCAGTCCCACAAGCACAAATATTCATCTATTCTTTCAAAGAGGAGTGTTATTTATTTTTCCATCAGCTTTGCCTGATGTATTATTCTGAAAAGCACATCAGGATCAGGGTGGGGGGGGGGAACCATTCTGAAACCACCCTCATTATTTTTTGGAGCAAGTAATGCAAAAAAGCAAAGTTGTCGGAGTTGATTATAATTTGGAAGGGGGTAAAAAAAAGTTAATAAAAAAAAAACAGACCGATAAAATCTGAGCAGAATTTATTCAGAGAAAATAGTGTCGGTCTAAACTCATGCTTGCCCTTCAGGTTGAAAGAAAAAAAGAGTGAGTTGCTAAGCAAATCTTTGCTCAAGCAGTTCTAATAAATAACCCTATGCAAAAATGAACGAAAAGTAAATAAAAGGGGGAAATGGGAAAAACTATATAATGTGTTTCTAAACACACACACACATCCTGGTACTAAATATATGCATAAGAAAGTTTATTTTATTGGTTCCAGCAGAGAATAGTCAGAGTGAATATAGGAACATAAAACGAGCCTGCTGGGTCAGACCAATGGCCCATCAAGTATGGCTAGTCCAGGATCTTGTTCTCACAGTGGCCAACAAGATCCCTCTGGGAAACAAAAGAGCACTCTCCCCTACTGTAGTTTCAAGTAACTGGCATTAAGCATCATGTCACCTCCAAAAGTGGAGGTAGAACCTAGTCATCATCACTGAGAGCCTCACCCACTATTAATTTCGTTAATGCTCTTTTTGAAAGTAATGCAGGTTGGTAACAATCCTTATCTCTTGCAAGAGTGAATCCCATAGTTTAATTATACGCCAAGTACAGTGGTACCTTGGTTCTCAAACTTAATCCCTTCCGGAAGTCCGTTCCAAAACCAAAGCGTTCCAAAACCAAGGCATCCTTTCCAAATAGAAAGTAATGCAAAATGGATTAATCTATTCCAAACTTTTAGAAACAACCCCTAAAACAGCAATTTAACATGAATTTTACTATCTAACAAGACCACTGATCCATAGGATAAAAGCAATAAACAATGTACTGCAGTCACACAATCCATCCATCAGTAGCTGAACTGGATTCCACACAGATGCAAAAACAAAACAAAAAGAGCCGCAAAAACAAAAATACAAAATAAATAGCAAAACCAGAAAGACGTCAGCGTAACACTCAAAACAGAAGTGTGGCACTCAAAACAGAGCACGTTCGGCTTCTGAAAAAGCTCGCAAACCGGAACACTCCTAGCTGCTACATTCTGAATTAGTTGTGGTTTCCAAGGTAGCCCCACGTAGAGCACATTCCAGTAGTCCAAGCGGCAGATAACTAGAGCATGCACCTCTCTGCAGACAGTCTGCATTCCTGATGGAGCTGGCAAACAGTTGCCCTGGACACAGAAGTGACCTGCGCCTCCATGGACAGCTGTGAGTCCAAAGTGACTCTCAGGCTGCACGCCTGGTTTTTCAGGGGCACGGTTACCCCATTCAGGACCATGGAGTCCCCCACTCACCCCTTGTTCCCCAAGGACACTTAGATGTGCCAGGGAGCATTTAGGAAGCAGCAGCATTTTCCTTGGAAGCTGAAAATTGAGTTGGATGCCTGGCTGGTTTAAACATTGGAATCTACCAAGTTAGATGCATGGGTCCCTCTAAGCTCAGTATTCCCTACAATGGCTAGCCATGGCTGTCCAAGGTTTCAGGCAGGAGACATTCCCATACCTACCTGGAGATCCTAAGGACTGAACCTGGAACCTTCTGCATGCAAAGCAGGTGCTCCACCACCAAGCTATGGTTAAATCTCAAAGCTTGCTTGTGTTAAGCTGGCAAGCAAATCAAGCTTCTGTGTGGGCTAAAAAACACAGTGTTTTTCAGGATGAGATAATGTCAGGAGGGGGTGAAGAGGCCAGAGTTGCTGACCTCGTTCGTCTTCCCAGGTCCTTCTAGGACAGTTCTCCCTCTCAAAAGTCACCTAAATTTGCATGTACTATATACATGTCAATGGGCAAATGCAGGCCTGTGCCCCAAATTTTTTCAGCAGGGGTCAGGAAGTTTCTTTAGCCGAAGTTGACCTTCAGTGAGATGATCCTTTGTGTGGGCCACATGCCAATGGTGGGTGGGGTCAAAGGCAGACCCTCCAAGTGTCCCTATTTTCCAGGGATGTCCCTGATTTAGAGAAGTCACCCTGGTTTCTGATTTGATCCCAGAATGCCCCACTTTCCCTTAGGATGTCCCTATTTTCATTTGAGAAATGTTGGAGGGTATGAAATTATTTGACCCCCTGAAGGCAATTGCCTGAAGGCAATCCTGTATAGGGAAGGGTTGTTTTTTTAATGTTTAATGTTTTATTGTGTTTTTATTTATGTTTGAAGCTGCCCAGAGTGGCTTGGGCAACCCAGTAAGATGTGTGGAGTATAAATAGTAAAATTATCATTATGGAATGGGACATCCCTATTTTCATCAGATAAATGTTGGAAGGTATGCAAAGGCAAAAGTCGATGGTGCAAAGAGGCCCCCTCAGAGTTCAAAGACTCATTCCAGCCAGGCGGAAACACTCAAAGAAGGTGGCAAAGCTGAGTTGGTAAGGGGATGTGACCCGGGGAAAGAAGGTGTGGTATGGGGAGAATCCAGAAGACCAATTGGAGAGGCTTAGAGGGCTGCATCTGGCCCATAGGCCTGAGGTTCCACATCCCTACTACAGGTCTTCTGCTAGCACTTGAAGAAAGAATTGCAAGGAAACCTCTGGTTTCAGAACATGATAGCTCAGGATTCTAGAGTTCTCCCTAAGGGACCTCAGATCCTTTGAGGATGGGTTGCTCCACTCTGTTTCAATGATTAGGCATTACCCTAGAGTATTGTCATGCTTCAGTACAGCTCCTAATCATTTCAATGGGGTCTTCGGAAGAGCCATTCTATGAAGATTGCATGCCCCTGGTATTTGAAGATAAAGTATTAACTGGGATTGGTGGGGGAGTGGTGAAAATAGTTCCACACAGATATATATTGTTATCTTTGGTCCTTTCCGACCCTTCCTTAGAAAGATATCAGGGAGCCAGCCTTAGTTCTGATTGCATGAAGAAATGGTTTGCAATTTGCAAGGCTTAAGTAAAATTGGAGCTTTCAAAAAGAAAATCACTAAAATGGCTATTTGGTTTACATGCTGAGAATGGGGAATATATATATATATATATATATATATATATATATATATATATATATATATATATATGAAGAATCAGCATGCATATATATATATATATATATATATATATATATATATATATATGGAGAATCAGCATTAGCTGTTCCTTCTTTCATATGTAGACAAATATTTTATCATACGGCATCTCTTGCAAGCACAAATATCCTCTATTAAACCTTGTGCAGTTTTCAGCACTGATATAGTGGCTTTTTGGAATTTTATCCCCCCACCCCCCATCAGTCTCATGCTGATATCAAAAACACCATGTCATTCCCTCATATATTTTTTAAAAAAAATATTACTATTATTAGAACCGTGGGAGATTAAATATCCTAGAAAATTACTCATTGAAATCAGCTCTTCTGAAAATTTCTTTAGCCATGGGGCCCACTGTGGCATCCTCCTAATGTCATTGGAGTTCATTCCCACCAGCATCAGCCAGCAAGGCCAATTAAAGCCACCAACTTGGATGGCTATAAACGAGGACGAGATTAATTCATGGAGGATTTGGCTGTCAGTGGCTACTAGCCATAATAGCTTTGTTATGCCTCCTCATGAGAGTCTCGAAGTTTGTTGTTGTTGTTTTTGTTTAGTCGTTTAGTTGTGTCTCACTCTTCGTGACCCCATGAACCAGAGCACGTCAGGCACTTCTGTCTTCCACTGCCTCCCGCAGTTTGGTCAAACCCATGCTGGTAGCTTCGAGAACACCATCCAACCATCTCATCCTATGTCGTCCCCTTCTCCTTGAGCCCTCCATCTTTCCCAACATCAGGGTCTTTTCCAGGGAGTCTTCTCTTCTCATGAGGTGGCCAAAGTATTGGAGCCTCAGCTGCAGGATCTGTCCTTCCAGTGAGCACTCAGGGCTGATTTCCTTAAGAATGGAGAGGTTTGATCTTCTTGCAGTCCATGGGACTCTCAAGAGTCTCCTCCAGCAGTTCTGAAAGCTACCTATATGAGTTTGACCAAACTGCGGGAGGCAGGGGAAGACAGGAGTGCCTGGTGTGCTCTGGTCCATGGGGTCATGAAGAGTCAGACATGCCTCCTCTGTCAGAGGTAGTACGCTTCTGAATACTAGTTTATGGAAACCACATGAGGAAAGAGTGCTTTTGTGCTCAGGTCCTGCTTGCAAGCTTCCATCAGATATCTGCTTGGTCTCTTAGACTGGCACGATCCATCAGGCTCTTCTTATGTTCCTTCATCCTCATTGTTCAATGCAAGGTCTAACATTTGCGAGGCAGTCCAGTTATCAGTCCTAAGCAAAAAGAAGCAAGAGTCCTTGAGTCTTTTGCACGGGAGTCTTCCCCCCTCTTGTGAATTACAAAAGCGCTTCTAAGCAAAGGGAGGATTCATCAGAGTCTCTAATTAAAAACATGACAGCTGGTGAATGAGAGAATTTTGTCTCTGCACTGCTGTTCTCTTATGTTTCATGATCCTAAGAGCCCCAAGTACGAATTAATTATGACTCAAGGACCCTCATGCACCCATAGAATGGTGGTGGCAGAAGCAGTGGTGACTGGTGCCCAATGGACTGTTAAGGTGGAAGGCAGAGAGACCAACAGTGGGTGGCACCAGAACCAATGGCAGGCAGAGCCAACTATTTCTGGTTTTGTCCCCACCTTCCTCCCTATCGAGTTATCCAAAGGTTAGGGTGAGACTAAGGAGGAGGAAGCCAACAAGAAATGTCACAGCCTGGGCTGGATGTAAGTATAAGGCTGGCAGGTAGGGCTGGCTGAAAGAAAAAGGAGGTTGGAGTTGCCGTGCCTCATTTGCCCTAATGGACCACCCACCAGTGAGTAGCAGGGAGAAGATGATCAAAATGCAAGTAAGGAGGCCAGTTCATGCATTCAACACTATCAAGTGGTAATTGCAGTTCCATGAGAGGAATCAAGGCCATGTAACAACTCTCAACACCCTTCACAAACTACAGTTCCCAAAATTATTTGGAGGAAGCCTGTTTAAAGTTATCTGATACTGCATTGAATGGAAGGCACAGAAGGGGCCTAGCATGGGCTTTTTGCCTGATCCACACATCCTTGACCCCATCTGCATTTAAGACACTCTTAGAGCACTTTCACAGTCATAGTCTGCCCCCCCCCCCCGAATCCTGGGAACTGTAGTTTGTAAAAGGCACTGAGAGACATTAGGGTCTCCTGTTCCCCTCACAGAGCTCTGAGTCCTAGCGTGGTTTCGCAATCAATCCCTCTTCTCGATGAACTTTGGGAATCATAGCTCTGAGAAGAGAACATGGGTCTCCTAACATCACTCAGCACCCTTAACAAACTACAGTTCCCAATATGCTTTGGGGAAGCCATGACTGTTAAAACTGGTATAAGAATCATTTAAATGTATGGTGCTGATGTGGCCTTAGTGGAACTCTGTACACCATGGGCCATTTTGGAAGCTTGAACTGAAATCCCACTCTGAGCTCATTTAAGAGTAATACTTTATCACATAAGCTATGATTTCCCCTGTATCATTCAACAAAACTAGCTTGGCAAGATTTCACACACACTTTGTTAGCTAATCAAGGACAGATTGCACTGGGGGAAACCATATCTAAATTTATTAACAAAATTAATAGACCATTTCAATTTTACTAGACTTAAGTATAAAGATATAGTAAGTCTTTGGGGCAGCCAGTCTCTATTACTTGTAACTTTGACCTGCAGTCAGTGCATAATAGAAATTGACATCTAGATTAGAACTGCAAGAATGACACCGATAATAATAAGATTCAGGATCATTAGGGAAATGAGGCCAGATGCGATACTTCTGTCATTCTATTCTATTTTATTTCTCCCTGTTATTTCTTGTGAGTTGATTATATTGTGCCAGCTTCATTCTGGCCTCGGCCCTATAAGCACACAGTGTTGCCTTTTTTTGGGGGGGGGGAATTATATTAATCAGCCTCCAGACCGTTTCCATGCTTCAGTCTGTAAAATAAAGGAAAGAATGACCTATATATTGCATGTTGGTTGTGTGAATGCGGGGAGCAGCCTCCATCATGGCAGTGGGGTGTGAAGCAAGGCTGGTGAGGGGTGAGAATATTCCTCAGATGAAAATAGGGACACTTCTCACTCTCCCTCAACTGGCCCTCCTTGACACCCACCCACCAACCCACCCATTTTTGTCTCCCATTGAGCTCCACTTCACTCCCTCTTTCTTTGCAGCCAAGGCCCTGCCGTCTGCCTGCTCCTCAGAGCTGGTGCATCTCCAACAGCTGCCATGAGTGGCCACAGAGAGGAGGCCATGGAGTGGCGGCCATGGAGAGGCCATGGAGAGGCAATGGGATGCTCCCTCACAGATGCTGTAGCCGTCACTTGGGACAAGCACAGTTCATTCTCCTCTGTCAGCTTGGCACTGGTGATGAAAATAGGAACATTTTGGGATCAAATCAGAAGCCAGGATGGCTTTCGTAATTCCAGGACTGCCCCTGGACAATTGGGACACTTGGAGGGTATAGCCTGGGGAGAAACCCAAGAGCCAAAGCCAGAGGGCCTATGTTTGTTCCCCACACTTGCTCTGCACAGATAATGCAGATAACTTTTGCTTCTCTAGATTACAGGCCCTCCCTCTACACAAGCACACAACCCATCATAGCGATAGGCATTTTGCTAGTATTAGACAAACAGAGATCTCCTCTCTTCCATGCCTATGGTTCTGCCAGGAAAGCCTCAAGGTTATGAAGCACATGTCTGACATAAAGATCACAGAGCCATTTTAATTAGATTCCTTTACCAAAAAAACTCCTGACCCCTCCGTGCAGTGCATTAATGTCTTTTACTAATTATAAATGCAATTAAAAGGCACTGAAATAAAATTAGGCTGATCTATCTCATTTACATTCAAATTATGCAGATTTTCGAGACTTTCCCCCTTCCCTTTTTTCCAATCCACCATTCTCTCGCCGCCGTCCCCCTCTGGTTTTGTGTTTTCCGGATAAAATTGCCTGCATTAAAACAGCTGGAAAACAACCTTGTGGGGAAACCAATTCTTTTTTCTGTGATTACTAACAGTGTGCAAGTAAATTTTTCATGTGGCAATATGCGGAGCTATCATTAGGGGAGGGACTCGTGCAATAGAACCGAAGATCGCTTGTGTGAATTGTTGTTACTGGAGCTGGTGAAATTTCGCATCTTTCCGTTATGGAACTCGAATCCATTCACAGACTGGGGCAGGTTCCTTGTGAAAATTCATCACTTGCAAATTTCTCCTAAAATGCAGTGTTTTTTTAAAAAATGGGATTTTGCCTCATTTTTGCAAAGCAATCTCCCTTATATAGTGCATTTTTGCACACTATTTTCATGAATATATGCATTTTTATGCATGTTTCTTCCTCCCCACCCCAAGCCCTCACCCCCCAGTATGTGATTTTATTTTGGTATGCAGTACTGACTGGAGAACTGCATTCCAAAACTGAGAGAAGTGTGAATTTAGGATTTAAAATAGTGGGTCCCTTTATTGTTTTTTAATAGGGTTTACTCCCAGGAAATGGGTAAATGATTGCTTCCTCAAGTGCGAATAAATCCACCTCTGGGTAGCCTTAGATCAGGGTTAGGCAACCTTTTTTCTACTCTGAGAGCCTTATTCCTTATACACCCAATAGATAGCTGCAGTCTATGAGAGAGTCTCTCTTCCTGATAAATGGGTCATCACCACGAATGTCCACCAGTTAGGGTTTTTAGTCTTGTTTTAAATGTATCTGTTATTTTTTGTGTTTTAACTGTTTTTAATTATCTTGCATGTAAATTGAGATTGTGGTGTGGAAAGCAATTAATTAACTAATGGCAATGATGGTGGTGGAGGAGGAAGTAGAGACAGATTAGTGGGGAGATTAGGCAATCATATCTGGTTTGGAGTTCAAGCTCAGAAAGAAATGTGGGACTTGTAGAGTTCATCTCTCGCTTTGGGGTAACCTTGACGGGGCTTCATCAAGATTCTAAGCCTGCCTCTAGAAAATTTCACCAGCCTCCAGGTACATAAGCAGCTGCTTTGCACCAAGTCAGACTATTGGTCCATCAAGCTCAGTATTGTTTGTAGTGAATCACAGTAGCTCTCCAGGGTTTCAGAGGAGGACCTGCTTTCTGCATGCAAAGCAGAAGCTCTACCACTGAGCTATACAAACCTTTGTTTGTTTGTATCTTAGTTGCCTGCGATATATCGTTGCCTCCAGCTTGGGATGTGTCTATATTGTGGTTTTTCTCCCTTCTTGACGTGCAATAATTTCTTATTGCTTTCTACTGCTAGTTCTTTCCAAAGACCTTGGTTGGTTTGTAATCAATAGATCCACTACTTCCTTCTCCCCCTTCTTCTTTTTTATTTATTTAGTGGAAAACCTGTGTTCATTATTTCTTTGCAAGCTTTTCACTTCCCTAAGCATACACATTTAGCAGGTGTTTTCACCCTCATCTTAATAATAAGAACTGACACCCCCCAAGTGAGGGCATCCTTGTTATGCCCAGCAGCGCTGATGGATATTTTTGGGGGTGGAGGAATTGACAGGCACTGAAAAATATTTTTGCCATTACTGGCAACTTGGCTGACAGATTTTTAATGGTTCTTATAAGATGTCGCTCTCGCTTCATCTGTGCCCCCTCCTCCCCTGATGAAATGGAAACTGGAGAAATGTGTTTCCAAAATAAACACACTGAACAGTTGGAAAGAGATGTGGATTCAGGATGCTAAGGAGACTTCCTTGACATTTGTTCGTAAGCTGCAACTGGCCTTCTGGCCCTCCAGATTGGCTTCATTTGCTACTCATTTTATGCCCAGTGAACATAGCTTATAGGATTCTCTCTCCTTCATTATTAGCTCCTACATTCTAGCTCTCATGATCATGATTAGTTCTGTCCAGAGTGGATTTGCACTGGCCTTCATAGGCAGAAATCAGGAGTGGACTGAGCCACTTCTGCCCCCTTTCAGTTTTGCTGGCTGCTCAATTATTAGTCTGTTGCAACCCAATTTGTGCATTTTTTAAAAAAAGAACAGACGAAAAGCCTGCATTTAAATGGTATGCATTTTTTTGTAAAAAAATTAATAAATGCATTTTTGTGCATGTATTTTTTTAAATTAAAAAAAGCCTTCCAGATTTGTTCCAGATGTTGATGGACTCCAATTCCTATCAGCGCTGGCTAGCTCCCAGGATTGATGGGAACTGTAGTTTAGCAACATTTGGAGAGGCACAGGTTCACCACCTTGGCTGGGTAGTTTTAGGCATGTTCAGATGCAATAAACAATTAGACAAATTCAGTTGCTAGCCGTGTTCTCCCTGCATTGTATACTTAAAGGCACAAGAAGAAAGAGAGCCTCATGTGCATCTGGTTAGCCACTGCAAGAACAGGACAGTTCTTTGGCCTGATCCAACAGGACTCTTCTTATGTTCCCCCCTGTCAAAAGCAGAAAAGGTGGGAGCAGATTTATCAGATGTTTCCTCCTGATCAAAACATAACAGCAGCAGTGAATTACTTGAGGCAGATGGCAGCACACAATTCCAAGAGAGGCTGCCTAACACACAAACTTCCATTAACCTGAGTAGAATTCATACAGTTGTTGTTCATTGAACTGGAAATGTCCTCCTTTCCGGTCAGAGATCAAGTGCATTTTGCTTGGCTTGCCGCTCGGGTCTGTCCCCCTACACCAGCCGTCCTTGTCAAGATAGCAGAGAGAGAGGGAAAGTGAGCAGAATGGACATTGGAGGCAGCACGGTAGAAAATCCCCTTTGACATTGGAATCTAGGCTGCATGCATACTCATCCATTCAGAACACAAAGAAGTGTGAATTTAGAATTGTTTGCAATCACCCTCAATGTTCTCTTTTCAGTCCAGGTTCTGCCATCCACAAGTGTGGCAGTAATCCATGGTCAGAGGTAGTAATCCTTCTGAATAGAGGAGGGGAGCGTGTTCTTCTGCTCAAGTTCTGCATGAGGGTTTCCCACAGGCATCTGAGCGGCCACTGAGAGAATTTTTATTGAAGTTTGTTTTGGTGGTGGAGGATTTTTACTAGATTTTTGTGTGTGTGGTGGTGGTGATGGGGAAGACACTACTGATCATAGAATTTTGCAGGCATTTTCTCATGACCCTCCCTTTTTTTTTATTTAAAAAACTGTTAGAGTAGTTGCAGGTGGGATTCATGTTTGTTCCCCAGAATGGTTATTCACTCTTAAAAACAGAGGCTACAATTTTGCAGGGGGCTGTGGAATATTTATGCTATTTGATTAGTAAGATTTCTGACCCATCTTTCACCATAAGGCGTGCGCATACCGCCCGCCCCCCAAGCAAAAGCAACGCAGAATAAAGAAAACAGAAGTGGCTTCCCAAAAATACCTTAACTGTGAAAGGCCAGGTAAAGAGGGATATACATTAAATTCCTGTATGTGTGTTAAAGGTGTTGAGAGGATAGGCAGAAAGGAAATCTGTGTTTGCCTCCCTGATTCCCTCTTGAGTAGCTATCTGCAGATTCTTTTCCCTCAACCTTTACTTTCCTCTTTCTAGTCCTTCAATCAGTTACTGTTTGTCCTTTTGTTAACCTAATAACTCTATGTTGGCTGTCTGTAAGCTAGTACTCAGAATGACTTTGTGTGCCATGAGTAGTAAACCTGAAGTTTCTTTATTCACTCAACCAGCAGTCTTACCAGACTGTTTATTTCTGCACTCCACTGTAATGTATAGACCAAGCTCCAGCAACAGGGGCTTTGTTGTTGTTGTTGTTGTTGTTGTTGTTGTTGTTGTTGTTGTTGTTGTTGTTGTTTAGTCGTTTAGTTGTGTCCAGCTCTTCGTGACCCCATGGACCAGAGAACGCCAGGCACTTCTGTCTTCCACTGCCTCCCGCAGTTTGGTCAAACTCATGCTGGTAGCTTCGAGAACACTGTCCAACCATCTTGTCCTCTGTCGTCCCCTTCTCCTTGTGCCCTCCATCTTTCCCAACATCAGGGTCTTTCCCAGGGAGTCTTCTCTTCTCATGAAGTGGCCAAAGTATTGGACCCTCAGCTTCAGGATCTGTCCTTCCAGTGAGCACTCAGGGCTGATTTCCTTAAGAATGGATAGGTTTGATCTTCTTGCAGTCCATGGGACTCTCAAGAGTCTCCTCCAGCACCATAATTCAAAAGCATCAATTCTTCGGCGATCAGCCTTCTTTATGGTCCATGTTGTCTTTGTCCATGGAGTTTTCTTGGCAGGGATTCTGGAGTGGCTTGCTGGTTCCTGCTAAAGGTGGATCACGTTTGGTCAAAACTCTCCACTATGACTTGTCCATCTTGGATGCCCTGCACAGCATAGTTCATAGCTTCTCTGAGTTATTCAAGCCCCTTCACCACGGCAAGGCAGTGATCCATGAAGGGGAGCAACAGGGGCACTGGTCCTCAATTCCACCCTTTAATACTCTCTCTAATTTTAATACTCTCTATCATAATTCTGTCAGTTTCTGATGCTCAGGCTGTGATTGTCAACCCTTACGTACCTAAAACAGGACTGCCAGTGTAAAAGAGGAAACTACCATCTGGGGTTGGGGAAATACCAAAGTTTTCCGAAGTGCAAGGGAAAATGGGGAGGGGGGGTTCTTCAGAAAGGTGCTTGAGTGTGTGGGTGGGGGGGGGGAGGGAGAATGACCCCAATGAGGACTGAGTGTGTTCATTTGGGGCTGTGGGGGGGGGGAGAAAACTGGGTGACCGCGTGGAATGGGTGGCTGGAATCTTGAATGAGAGCACCGCACACTGCGACATTTTTGTTACTTGTCCACTTGTCTGCCTTTATTTATTTATTTTTTATTTAATTTAATTTAGCAAACTTTACATGCCACTTGATCGTAGTAAAAACTCTCGGTGGTTCACAAGAAATATTAACATTTTCAATAAAATTAGTATAATTTTTTTAAAAAATACTTGAAAATAATTAAAATGAACATTCAGGAGATTAAAACACATCTGCATCTATGTGTCTGCAATGGCTTGTCGGAATAAAAATATTTTAAGCAGGCACTGAAAAAGGTACAATGGTACCTCAGGTTACATACGCTTCAGGTTACAGACTCCGCTAACCCAGAAATAGTGCTTCAGGTTAAGAACTTTGCTTCAGGATGAGAACAGAAATTGTGCTCCAGCGGTGCGGCAGCAGCAGGAGGCCCCATTAGCTAAAGTGGTATCTTAGGTTAAGAACAGTTTCAGGTTAAGAACAGACCTCCGGAACGAATTAAATACTTAACCCGAGGTACCACTGTACAGTGAAAGCACCTGTCAATAGGCAGGGAGTTCCAAAGTGTAGGCGCCACTGCACTAGAAGATAAATTTCTTACAAGTAAACCGTGCCAGCTCTGCAAGTTAAAGTGGTCAGGTGGAGACATAAGGGCAAGGCGGTCCTGCAAACAGACTGGCTGAGAACCATTAAGGACTTTATATACCAATGGTGACACCTTGAACTAGGCTTGCTGACAAATTGTCAACCAGTTCAGATCTCGGAGCGGAGGTGTTGTCCCAGGGTCTTACTCCCGCCTGCAACTGTACTGCGACATTCTGTACCACCTGCGTAGATAGGCAGATAGATGAGTTCCTTAAGGGGCATAGACTGGTGTAATGGTTCTAGGGGTTGCTCGTGCATAAATCGGCGCCACACCTGGCTGGGTTGCCTGAGTGAACCCTTTCTGTCTGGACAGCCACTCACCCGTGGCTGTCTCAATCGCTGGCAGAATCCGTCAGTGGGCGTTTCTTGAACTTCTTCCAGCAAATAAGCTCTTTGACACCTAGTCTCCGCCTAGACTCCAAGCGCGGAAGCCTTCTGCTCAGGGAGGGTGTGGGCAGCAGAGGACCCGTGCTCTCCCCGCGAGGAGTCATGGAGCCACCTCACCGATTCCCCCATCTGCCCCCCTTCTCCACTGGTGCTACGCTGATTTCCTTCCCCAGAAGATGTGCTGCTTCTCTCCCTCCCGGGACGCTCTCCGGAACCCCTCTGGAGCCCTCCCTCTCCCTCTGGCAGTTCCCTGACAACTGGTGTATACAAACCTTGTGTTAGCAGTCCTAACCCCTGAAAAACCCCTGATAGATTTCATAGAGTCAAGTCTTTTTAAAAATTAGTTCGGTGCAAGGGTCGCGAACACTCTGGATGTTGCTGCACCATAACTTCCAACATACCCTGGCCATTGGCTATGCTGACTGGGACTGATGGGAGTTGAAGTCTAACAATACCTGGAGGATTACAGGTCATTCACTCCTGGCTTTGTGCAAAGCACCACCAATCCAGCTCATTATTCCATATCTAATACATTATTTTGGTCACTGCTGTTTGATGGGATTTCAGCCACACGTGGACTAAGACATTATTTTCCCCCTCCTTTTTTTGTTTCGCTAGCGTTATATTTGTTTCTACTGCAGTATTTATCTTAGCATTTAAAGACTTTCCTACCCGTTAGATATTCCATCAAAAGATGGATGTGTTTACTTTTCTTTAAACCGTGGCCATGATGGGCTGAGGGCACCGTTAAATCATCCTCCGATTCTTATTTGTAGCCAGTTCAGAACTAACCAACACGGAGGCATAAAATTACTGAGTATTTCACAGTTTCAGTTTTATCACCTGGCCTTCTCTGGTGATTTTCTCCATTGTGTTTTAGTGGTTAAACAGTCTCCACTGGAGATGAAAGCCCTTGTGGAATTACTTTGTGTTAGAGTCAAGGACTTTTTAAAATTACTACAAAGGCGGAGGGTTGGGGGGGGGGAGAGAAACAAGGAAGTTCTTCCGATGTCTTGTTCTTCTTGATAAATCTAAGGCTCTTAATGTCCGAAGGAGAAAACCGTGGTGTTTTCTACCATAGGAGACTACAAAATGAGATGAATGAAATAAACTGTTCCTTTCTACATAAGTTGCTGCTGAAGTTTGTGGGTCCTTAATGAAGTTAGAGGAAAAACCAAAAGGCGTTTTGACAAGACTAATAGATTTCCTAGATGGCTGTGGGGCACTCATATTCTTACTTAGGATCCACAGAAAACTAGTGGTGGGGGTCCCAAACTGGGGGGTCCCAGTTTGCTAATTTGGAAGGGAGGAGGGCCACATGCATTTAAAGCAGTTTGATGCCACTTTGAACAGTCATGGCTTCCAGCAAAGAATTGTGGGAGCTGTAGTTTGTTAAGGGTACTGAGAATTATTAGGGCAGGGTGGTGGTAAGTGTTTGGTTTGGTGTACAGAACTATCATAAGAGCTCACTATCAAGCTACTGTGACCAGCTGTGATTCCTGCACTACAGGGGGTTGGACTAGATGACCCTTTGGATAACTTCCAACTATACAATTCTGTGATTCTATTATTGTATGCCAATGCCAGGTAACTAGATGTCATTGATGGCAATGGTGATGAAGATTATTTACAGGCTTATAAAATGCATGAACTGTCAAATCAAGTTAAAGCCATAAAGGGTGTGACCCATGCCTCAGTTTTGCAATCCAACAAGAAAAGGGGTTCCTATGTCCAATAATGGTGTGTCAAAATCTGACTTTTTAGCTTATTGCAAAATTGCAAGGTGGCCAAAGGTGGTGGGTGTATATTTCTCTAAAGTAAACATTTCCCTAGAAGCCTGCAGCCTCCCCAGCTACCTTGAAGGGGATAAATACAAATAGAAGGCATTGCGCCATGATGCCCTCCCCTAGGTTTACCTGAAGAAAATTGCAGAGCACAGACCAATGATGAAATAGTTTCTATGGTATGAAAGAAAATACCACTGGCCATGCTGGTAATGGCTCTTGGGAGTTGTAGTCCAAGAACATCTAGATGGCACCACATTTGGTATCTCTCCACTTCCTTTCCTGTGCTGGAATCTGTCCTCCAATTTCTTCTAAGTTTTCGTTCTGTGCAAAAGTTGGTTCCATTTTTTTCTCCTTCATTTTAGCACACTTGAGAATTTTTGTGAATACGGGCTTTGGAGCTTACCTTTTTGTTGCAAGGTGGCCAATGGTGCTGTGTGCATTTTTCTTCAGTGCTTTGCAGCCTCCTTGGTTGCTGGCACTTCTTGACTCCTGCTCATGGGAGGAGTCACATCACAATGCATTCATCTGGGCTTTGATCCAAGCATGGGCACCCAGGGAGGCTGCAGAGTGGAGACAACTTGTGAGATTATTTCTAGAATGAAAGAAGCACCTCTTGGCCATGTCAAAAGTAAGTTAAGCAGGACATAAACCTTCCACTTCACCCATGAGAGTTTCACAATTTTCTCTATCTCCCCTTTGCCTGTGTTTGAATGCAGTTTCATTTATCATTAACTGATGGGAAATGGTAACAGAAGCGACAAGACAGGATACCTTTTTGGTGCAGTCCTTTGCATACAATAAGACATGACTAGTGCACACATTTCAGGCCTGTTGTTGGGTATACATCACCATTTACATGTTACCATTGCTTCACTTAAAACTCAGATTTTCTCAAAATGGGCATCTTTGATGTCACAATACATTATGGTTGTGACTTCCTAATGCATTCAGCGATCTCCAGCACTGTTCATAGAGAGAGTGATGATCCTCATCAACTCATGCTTTGTTTCACAGGAAACAGCCCAAATTATTTGGAAATTGCTCAGTGGTACAACTGGGAAATGTGGGGGAGGGGGGCACCTGCAGGTAGAATCACTCTGAAGCTCGCTAGAAGGAAGATCAAGCAATCTGATTAAAGCACCGGGGTGAAGACGGGCAGACTAGACACAAATAATTTCACTGATGCTCAGCCTTGAGGCTCCTGAAGGCTGCTGTGTGCTCTGCCAATGTACAAGTCTATTTCTCCTGTGGTATTTGTTTGTTACTGTGGCTGTCACTGCTCTGTTTTTCGACTGTTGCCTTGTAGCTGTAGGAGAGATGAGTAAACACTCTGGGACTTCGCCAGGCTCTGAGCTTAATGTTTTCTCTTGCAAGCAGCTCTTAGATTTGTGGTAAAGATGCACTCCTTTGTTGTCGATTAGAAATATTCTGGCAGGTTTTCATTCAAACACAGAGACAACACACACACACACACACACACACACACACACACACACAACCTTGAAAGAAAAATTCTGGTGGTACTCATGTATTGAGTGTATATCCATAAGCAGCCTTTGTCAAACATGTGCGCTGATATTTTGGACTACAACTCCCATCATGACTGACCATTGGCCATGTCTGCTAGGGCTGATGGATGTTGTAGTCCCAAACATCAAGAGGGCACTAGGCCTGGGGAAGTCTGTCCTAAACAAACATGGACTGTGGGTATAAACTCCCAATCTCGATAGATCACACATTAAACACTGACGTTTCCAAGCACAAGTCAAAGTGTTGGTGCTGACCTTTAAAGCCCTAAACGGCCTCAGTCCAGTATATCTGAAGGAGCATCTCTACCCCAGTCATTCTACCCGGACACTGAGGTCCAGCACCAAGGGCCTTCTGGCAGTTTCCTCACTGCGAGAAGCCAAGTTACAGGGAACCAGGCAGAGGGCCTTCTCGGTAGTGGCACCCACCCTGTGGAACGCCCTCCCACCAGATG